>NW_028270145.1:104867374-105467374 GCF_037043375.1 Chiloscyllium plagiosum | reverse complement strand
TGTCGGATAGGAGTCAGGGTTGCGGGTGGGACGATGGAGATGGGGTTGGACGGGGTTATGGGAACGGACGGGGTCGGGCTTGGGACATGGAACGGGGGGTGGGGGGTGGAGGCGGATGAGTGGCATGGGCTAGTGTGCAGTGTGCTGCTGCCTTGTCTTCCGAGCAGGGAGCAGACTTAGCAAGTGCTCACTGTGTCTCTCCCATTGAACTGACTTGGCGGGGAGGGGGGTGTGGGATGGGGGGGCGGTGGGCGGTGAGGTTTCAGCAATGCTGGAGGTCCCTTACACTCAAGTGTGTGTCTGCTCAGAAACAAACCCTGAGACAGAGAGAGGGAGGAAGGCAGGCAGAGAGAGGAAAAAGGAAACTTCGGAAAACTCTGAGCCCCAGAGGAATTAATTAACCAAATAATCAATTGCCCGCCCATCTCGTTCGGATAATCAAGGTTCCTCTGTGTATTTTTCTTTACGTCTGACATGCATTTTTAGGTAACCACATATGCTCTCTCGGTTTGGAATTTTTCTTTCTGGTTAGAATGTGTCTCTCCTGTATATTCCGAACTAAGCCCTTAAAGGTCTCTCTTGACCTATCTCTTAAACTTGTCACATCTTTTTGCATCGCTGCTCCCAGTCCTGCTGAGTTTCTTCAGCATTCTGTGTTTGTTTCAGATTTCCAATATCTAGAGTATTCCATTTTTATTTTTACAGAGATGTTGCCAGGAGTGAAACATTTTAGAATGGAGGAAAGGGAAAGGCTGGGCCCATTTTCATTGGAAAAAGGGAGGGTGTTGGAGTATTAAATTGAGCTGCATAGAATTATCACGTACCTAGACAGATGTCAAGGACCCATTCCCCTTAATAACCAGGGAACAGAAATATAAAATAATTGAGGGAAGGAGTAGAGAGGAGTTGTAGAATAAATTTATTTCACCCAAAGGGTAGTGAGGGGCTACACCTCACTATTTGAAAGGCTGGTTGAGGCAGAAACATGCTGTTATGTGTTTGAGGAACCTACAAGGTTAAAGCCTAAAACCTGGAAGAGGAAAGTAACCTGGAATGTATCTATCCTGTGTATACTGAACTATCCCATTAAAGATCTGCCACTCTCTCTCTCTCTATTGACCTATCTGTTAACCTAATTTGCCAGTTCACTTTGCTTAACTAATTGCCTTAGAGTGGACATAACACATTTCCCAGACTGACTCCATTGGAATATTGTGTGCAATTCTGATCTCCCTCCTATAGGAAGGATGTCATGAAACTTGAAAGAGTTCAGAAAAGATTTACAAGGATGTTGCCAGGGTTGGGGGATTTGAGCTATAGGGAGAGGCTGAATAGGTTGGGGCTGTTTTCCCTGGATTGTCAGAGGCTGAGGGGTAACCTTATAGAGGTTTATAAAATCATGAGGGGCATGGATAGGGTGAATAGACAAGGTCTTATCCCTGGGTTGGGAGAGTCCATTTCTAGAGGGCATAGGTTTAGGGTGAGAGGAGAAAGATTTAAAAGGGACCTAAGGGGCAACCTTTTCAAGCAAAGTAGGGAATGAGCTGCCAGAGGAAGTGGTGGAGGCTAGTACAATTACAGCATTTAAAAAGCATCTGGAGGGTATATGAATAGGAAGGCTTTAGAGGGATATGGGCTAAATGCTGCAAATGGGACTAGATTAGGTTACGATATCTGTTCGGCATGGACGAGTTGGACCGAAAGGTTTGTTTCCTTGCTGTACATTTCTATGACTCTATGACAGAGTACCAAGTCACTGGCTCATCATTATAAGCACAACAGTACAGAATATCCTGTGGCATTGCTCATTGCATTTGCTATTAATCACGTAACAACAATATAACAGTCCATACTGGTTACATTTGTATATCTCTATGACTCTATGAGGGAATGATTCTATCAGGAGGGATTGTGTAGAGCAAGTCTATAGTGTCTAGTTGAATGAATGGTGATCTCACTGAAATGTTTGACAAGTGCTTGACTGAATAAGATGCTCAGGGTTTGGATCAGAGTGGTGCTGGAAAAGCACAGCAGGTCAGGCATCATCCAAGGAGCAGGAAAATCGATGTTTTGGGCAAAAGCCCTTCATCAGGAATAGAGGCAGGGAGCCTCCAGGGTGGAGAGCTAAAATCACTCCACCCTCCACCCTGGAGGCTTCCTGCCTCTATACCTGATGAAGGGCTTTTGCCCGAAACATCGATTTTCCTGCTCTTTGGATGCTGCCTGACCTGCTGTGCTTTTCCAGCACCACTCTGATCTAAAAAATGCGGTAATCCCCACTACCAGACTCTCAGCTGCCACTGCTATTCAGAATTGCACAGCTGGAGGTACCATTTTATTGATTAGAATGACTAGATACTGAAGCATCTTGTTCATAGAAAATCATTAGACAGTTCAAGTAGTTAGGTGCGTAATTTTACAAATATTGCAGATCCCTCAAGGACCAACTTGCTTTGCAAAACATGTTCCCCCCCAATTTAATTGCTTAGTTTTCTTCTTCCTCATGACATTGGGCTAGAGTTTTAAAGGTTTGTTTTCATTCTATTTAATACCTTTGAGTTTCACTTGCACAAATGCAATCACAAAATGCAGACCTAATGCAGATCTGAGGCAGTGCTTCTCTGTCAGAACTGACATTGTATTGGGTGATGTAGTAACATGAAACCCCCCCTCTGATCTCTCAGGCTGTAAAAGATGCTTTGATAATATTTCAAAGAACAGCAGGTAAGTTCTCCAGCATGTCCTGGCCCAGATTTAACCCTTAATCAACGTCACTAAAAAAACAAAATATCTGGACATTGGTATTTGTGGGATCTTGCTATGCACAAATTGGGTGCTGCATTCCAAACATTGCAATGTTGTTTACAAAAAAAATCTTAATTAGCTGCAAAGGACTTTGGGACATGGAGGTGGTTGTGAAAGGTGCTATGTAAATGCTTTTTGCACTCATGTCCTCAGCACCTGAGCACCATGTTGAAAGGATAGAGAATGGAGAAAGGAGTAATTGAGATTAGGGCACCAGGGGGACGACTGCAACACTTGTATACTGTTGTTCCATGTATGTTGTAAAATCTGATAAGGTTTGGAGTGGATGGGGGTCTAATGTTACTGATTGCTACTTGGCATGATAATTAGCTTAGACTCCTATTATAGCAAACATTGATGGTACCTGATCTACTTTGGTACCTAATACAGAGAAATTTGAGTCGAATTTGGAATAAAAGAAAACTCAGTCCCATAGTGCCATACATGAGCATTTATCTAAAAGCTATCAAAGATAGTTGTGATTAGATTACCTTCAGCCCAACAAGTCCACACCAACCTTCTGAAGAGTAACCCACCCAGACCCATTTCCCTACACCTACCCCTGGCTAATACACCTAACATTCTGGGCAATTTAGCATGATCAGTTCACCTAACCTACACATCTTTGGATAGGAACCCATGCAGACACAGGGAGAACATGCGAGCTTCACGCAGACAGTTGCCCGTGGCTGGAATTGAACCTGGGCCCCTGGTGCTGTAAGGCAGCAGTGTTAACCACTGAGCTGCCCAACTATTAAATCACTTAACCCTGAATTAACACCATTGGCCTATCCACGATATCTCCATAATAGATGCATCGCATTTGTATTCTGAACCACATCAAGATTTCGGGTCTAATGGTGGAAAATGGGATGCTTACTGACTGTTATTTGGGAATAAGCCAAACCATAAATCATCTGCCCCATTATTAGCAATGCATTCATGCATCATCTAACCAGTAGACATCCAGCTGAAGCAATGCTATTAGGGAAGGTCACCACATTCTGTGTGATTCATCATTTTTGTCAGCACCATGTTTTTTTTAGTCAATGCAAAGCTGTTTGCTTTAAGCACCGCTGCCCTATAGGAAGGTGGTAGCGAGGTAATATCACATTTTGATGCCACTTCATATACTGCCAATAGGTTTTTGTGCTAATGGGTTTTAGTTGCTGATGCTAAATCATTTTCCACTCCTGTGACAGTAGATACCTGTCTGCAGTGCTGAACATGCTTCTATGATGAATAGGTCCAACACAACTACCTTACTCTGCAGTGTAAGGTTAGAGTAAATTAACAGAACTTTTAAGTGTGATCTGTATTTGAGACTGATGACATTATTTAACCAATGGATAATTTGGAAGAAATAGGCAATACTTGTTGCTTTCATCCCTGGTGTAGAAAGTTCACTATAATAAGCGTGTGGGTTGGTTGATTCGATTTATTATTGTCACATGAAGTACAGAGAAAAGTTTTGTCTTGTGTGCAGTACAGCCAGATCATCCCATACAAAGGCCCTTAGGTGACCGAACAAGGTGAGGAATACAATGTTGAGAAGGTGCACAAGGAGCTAGATCAATATTAGATTTGAAATTAATAACAGCGGCGAAGGAGCTGTTCTTGAACCAGTTGGTTGGCTCATTGGGCGAGACTGTGATGCCTGGGTGTTCCATGTTGGCCAATCTAGGAGGCCTTATCTATTGATAGACCTGTTGTCTTTCTCTATTGGAGAAAGATACTTACCGTCCTTTGTCTTCAGTCTGTTTCGGTCTGATCCTCATACAAGTCCTTGTCAACTGGTTCCCATTTGAATAGCATTGATAAGAACTTTTGCAGTATTTTGTGCTGAGCATGTTGCATTAGTAAAGAATGGTAAAAACAATGACTGCAGATGCTGGAAACCAGATTCTGCCGTAGAGTAGTGCTGGAAAAGCACAGCAGTTCAGGCAGCATCTGAGGAGCAGGAATATCGATGTTTGGGGCAAAAGCCCTTCACCAGGAATCCAGGCAGAGTGCCTGAAGCGTGGAGAGATAAATGAGAGGAGGGTGGGGGTGGGGAGAAAGTAGCGTAGAGTACAATAGGTGAGTGGAGGTGGGGATGGAGGTGATAGGTCAGAGAGGAGGGTGGGGGAAGGTAGCAATGAGTACAATGGGTGGATGGGGGTGGGATGAAGGTGATAGGTCAGAGAGGAGGGTGGAGTGGATAGGTGGAAAAGAAGATAGGCAGGTAGGACAAGTCATGGGGATGGTGCTGAGCTGGAAGTTTGGAACTGGGGTGAGGTGGGGGAAGGGGAAATGAGGAAACTGGTGAAGTCCACATTGATGCCCTGGGGTTGAAGTGTTCCGAGGCAGAAGATGAGGCATTCTTCCTCCAGGCGTCTGGTGGTGAGGGAGCGGCGATAAAGGAGGCCCAGGACCTCTATGTCCTCGGCAGAGTGGGAGGGGGAGTTGAAATGTTGGGCCACGGGGCAGTGTGGTTGATTGGTGCGGGTGTCCCAGAGATGTTCCCTAAAGCACTCTGCTAGGAGACGTCCAGTCTCCCCAATGTAGAGGAGACCGCATCGGGAGCAACAGATACAATAAATGATATTGGTGGATGTGCAGGTAAAACTTTGATGGATGTGGAAGGCTCCTTTGGGGCCTTGGATGGAGGTGAGGGAGGAGGTGTGGGCGCAGGTTTTGCAATTCCTGCGGTGGCAGGGGAAGGTGCCAGGATGGGAGGGTGGGTGTTGGGGGACGTGGACCTGACCAGGTAGTCACGCCAGTGACTCACCCCAATTCCAAAGTTCCAGCTCAGCACTGTCCCCTTGACTTGTCCTACCTGCCTATCTTCTTTTCCACCTATCCACTCCCCCCTCCCCCCTTACCTATCGCCTCCATCTCCTCCCCCACTCACCTATTGTACTCTGTGCTAGTTTCTCCCCACCCCCACCCTCCTCTCATTTATCTCTCCACCCTTCAGGCACTCTATCTGTATTCGAGATGAAGGGCTTTTGCCCGAAACATCGATTTTCCTGCTCCTTGGATACTGCCTGAACTGCTGTGCTTTTCCAGCACCACTCTAGCCCAGAGCCCCATTAGTAAAGAATGTTGGGTATATCCTAACTGCTTAGGGTTCTCCAGAGTGAACCCGATCAGCTAGAGAAAGGAGGATTAAAAATATACACTGGCTACATTATTTACAGAACAACGGAAGAACACAGCAGTAGCTTCTCACCAAGTGAGTCTCAGGCTCAACCTCTTATCCTTGGTGAACACCCGAACATGCACAGTCCCTCCAATGGTCGCCCTTCTCAGAGGTTTTGAACCTTCCAACATTCCCATGCAGTCAGTCGATCTAAGCCTTCATCTGCCCACTATACCCGCAAGCCCCAGGTGTCTGGAATCAACATGCCATGTCAGCCCTGGACATTAGTGTATTTCTGACTGTCGATGGTCTCCTCTCCTGCAATACCTCTTTATGTTTAAGGTTCTGTCATCTCCCCTCCTTAAATATTGAATTACTCCCTTTTACAATTGTAATACCCTCTGCATCCCAGCATACTGCCTTGGAGAGGCAATGGTCCAGTGGCGTTACTGCTGGACTGTTAATCCAGACACCCACATAATGTTTTGGGGACCTGGGTTTGAGTCCCGCTGTGGCAGAGGGTGGAATTTGAATTCAATAAATATCTGGAATTAAGAGTTGAATGATGACCATGAATCTATTGTCAATTGTCAGAAAGACCAATCTGGCTCAGTAATCCCCTCTAGGGAAGGAAACTGCCATCCTTACCTGCTCTGGCCTACATGTGACTCCAAGCCCACAGCAATGTGGTTGACTCTCAACTGCCCTCTGGGCAATTAGGGATGGACAATAAATGCTGGCCTAGGCAGCAGTGCCCTCATCCTGTGAATGAATTTAAAATAAGACCACAAGTATGTCTCCCAGCTTCCCGCCCATAACAGTGGCCCCTGATAACATCTCGTTTTAATGGACAGACCTCAGAATTGACCTCGGCTCATCGCCCTGAGCAACTTAGATGGATATCACCAAATGATGAGTGTGCAGACACCTGACTGATATCTGCCTAGCTCAACAGATTTGATTTGATTTGATGTATTATTGTCACGTGCAACTAAGTACAGTAAAACGTTTTTTTTTGCATTCAGTACGTTCATACTATACAAGGACATACAGATCATAGGGTGATTGAATAGAGTGAGACATACAAGGTAACAGCTGCACAGGAGGTGCACGAAAGCAAGATCAATGTTAAATTTGAAAAAAGGCCAGCAGGGAAGAAGCTGTTCTTGAGCCTGTTGCAATGTATGTTTCAGGTTCTGTATCTTCTGTCTGATGGAAGAGGTTGGAAGAGATTATGATGGGAGGAGTCTCTGATGATGTTGGCTGCCTTTCCATGGCAACGAGAAATGTAGGTGGAGTCAATGGATGGAAGGTTGCATGATGGTCTGGGTTGTGTTTACAACTCTGTAGTTTCTTACGGTCGGGGGCAGAGTTGTTGCCGTACCAGGCTGTGGTGCATCCGATAGAATGCTTTCTATGGTGTATCTGTCAATGTTGGTGAGGGTCTTTATGGCTGAATTTCCCTAGCCTCCTGAGGAAGAAGAGGCATCATTGTGCCTTTTTGACCGCCACATCTACGTGGGAAGTCGAGGACAGATTGTTGATTATCGTCATTCTGAGGAACTTGACGTTCTCCACCCTCTCCACCTCAGCTGTGTTGATGTAGATAGAAGTGTGTCCTCCTCCTTTCATCCTGGATATTGATGATCAGCTCTTTACTGACATTGAGGGAGAGATTGTTATTTTTGCATCACCACACCAACCATTTTATGTCCTTCCTGTATTCTGTCTTGTCCTTGTTTGATATCCAGCCCACAATGGTGGTGTCATCAGCAATTTTGTAGATGGAGTTTGGATGAAATTTGGCCACACAGTCATGAGTGCACAGGGAGTACAGTAGAGGGCTGAGTATGCATCCTTGTGGGATGCCAGTGTTGAGCATTATTTTGGTGGAGGTGCTGTTGCCTATTCTCAGTGATTACATTCTATTAGTCAGGGAGTTGAAGATCCAGTTGCAGAGGGTGGAGTTGAGGTTTAGGTCATGGAGTTTGAGATTAGTTTAGTTGGGATTATGGTGTTGAAGGAGGAGCTGTAGTCGGTAAGTAGAAGCCTGACATACTTACCTTTATTATCCAGCTGTTCCAGGGATGAGTCTAGGGTTGGGGAAATGATGTTTGCTGTGGACCTGTTGTGCTGGTAGGCATATTGCAAGGGATAGCAGCAGGTTGGGAGGCTGGAGTTGATGTGAGCCATGACTAACCTCTCAAAGCACGATGGAGGTCAGAGCCACTTCCTACAAGTTAGAGCCACAAGGGTGAGTGTGGCCTGCTCCCAGACAGAAGTGATATGGGCCTCCTGACTGACCATCACAAGCTATTGGTTGACCTACCAAAGCCTCTGGAACGATATTGGATGTGCTGCCCTTAACTTAATGTGACTCTGCCTGAAAAGTATCTCCCTTGACTTAACTGAGGACTACTCCCCTTAGACTTGGAGCCGTGGCTATCTGCCTGAAGCAATGTACGCTACAGGCACTTGCTATAGGTATGACATTGATGCAGCATGATTGTTTACAGCAACATATCCACCCCCTCAACTGGACTGTTGATGGTCATGACAAGCTGCCTCGCTTTGAGATTGTACCGAATGGCACTCTGAGTCTTTAAACTCTGGCAGAATGTGAGCAGGCAGGGCAAAGCAAAACAATGATGCTGTGAGCATCAAAGTCAGCAAAACATGGCTGAGCTAAGAGAGTGGGCGAGGAACCCTGAGCTGGATGCTCCATCAAATCCATGCGTTGGGTACTTGTCCCTGTAGCAGCATTCCAATGAAAGACAGCAGTGCACTACAAAGTGCTTGAGCCTGAGAATTATAAGAATAATAGAGCACTTAAACACCTGAGATGGATATTAAAATGTATTAGGTTATCCACACATCAAAAGAATATATAGTACAATGGATGCCAAGCAGTTTTTAAGCATTTACAATAGAACAATCGAAATATGGAACAAGAAATAAGGTGGTGAACATCTGTAAGTTGTCACCTCCTGTTAATTTAGTCTCTTCAGTGAGAGACTGGGTCACTCTTCCCTTTGAATGAGGGTCCTTTTGCAATCACTCATTTGACATTTTATCAATAGCATCCAGCACATTACAGCGATGAATACAAATGTTTCTTGATATAAATTATCCAATGAAGCTTTGTTTTGCTTTTGTTGTTGAGCTACAAAGCTAAAGCTCAGCCTTTGATGTTCTCCAACAGTGAAGAGAATCCATTCAACTCAGGGAAGAAATAATTATGGAAGACAAGTGAGTTGAAGGATTGAAGTGGCTCAGAGGTATGCCATGATAATGTGACAAGGCTGGTACATGTCAAATGTCAATGTCCATACACAAGGATTGCATGCAGTCACTGTCCCTGGACCTTGCCCTGAGATGTTGGTGCCTAGTTGTCCATGTTGGAGGTCTGGAGGGACAAGCAGAGAATTGGAGATATTAGGTAACTGCACAAGTGTTCTTGTCAGGAATAGTTGCTGTCTAGTTTCTGTCTGGAAGGTGGCTAAGTGGGAAACTGCAAACCAATGAGTATTCCACTTGCTTGGAAAACGACACTTTTTGCTAGTGACGGTCGGAAACCTTTCATTGGACATGACACACAATCCTCCCAAATTTCTCACCATTGCCAAAGGCCTGGATAGATTCCACCACACATTTCAGCTGCTGACTGGCTCTCTTGGTCTCCTTAATGCAGTAATTCCTTTTCTTCTTCATTCATTCCCAGGATGACAGCGTCATTGGCTAGGTAACATTTATTGATTATTCCTAATTGTCAACCACAGAGCTGTGGGTCTGTAGTCACATGTAGGCCACACCAGGTAAGGATGGCAGTTTCCTTCCCTAAAGGTCATTAGTGAACCAGGTGGGCTTTTCCAACAATCGACAATGGTGTCATGGTCGTCATTCGACACTTAATTCCAGATTTTGTTTTTAATCACATTCACGTTTCACGATCTGCCATGGCAGGATTCAAACCCATGTCCCTGAGCCTCTGGATTAACAGTCCAGCGATAATGCCACTAGGCCACCACCTCCCCTCTTGAACTGATAAACCTGCTAGTTTTCTGTAATTATTTCTTCCACGTACTCCACTGCTGGAGAGCATCAAAGGCTGAGCTTTAGCTTCCTGGCTCAACAACAAAAGCAAAATAAAGCTCCTTTGGATAATTTACTAAAAACTGCTTGGCAGCCATTGTATGACATATTCTTTGGATGTGTGGGCAACATAATAAATGCTAATATCTAACTCAGAAGTTTAAATGTGCTGTATTATTCTAACAATTCTCAGGTTCAAACACAAACGATTCAAATCTTGTAGGGGAGAAATGAAAATGAAAGGTATTTTCATACATTGTGCTTTCAGAGTGACGAATAACCTTCATACTATCTTCAGCCACCAGCCAGGGCTTTGACCCAGCAACAGTGAAGGAATGACGAAATATTTCCAAGTCAGGACGGTGACTGACTTGGAGGGGAACTTGCAGGGTCTTGTCTTCCCAAGTACCTGCTGCCCTTGTCCTTCCAGATGGAAGTGGTTGTCTAAGGGCTTTTGTTGAATTTCTGCAGTGCTTCCTGTAGGTAGTACACCCTGTTGCTACTGAGCAACGTGGTGGAGGGAGTGGATGCTTGTGGATGTGATGCCAGTTAAGTGGACTGCTTTATCCTTGATGGTGTCAAGCTTCTTGCGTGTTGTTGGAGCTGCACTCATCCAGGCAAGTGGGGAGTATTTCATCACACTCCTGATCTGCGCCTTGTAGATGTTGGAGAGGGTTTTGTGAAATCAGGAAGCGAGTTACTTGCTACAGTTATTCCTCACTGTTGATTTGCTCTTGGAGCCACTGTATTTATATGGCCAGTCCAGTTGAGTTTCGTATGAATGGAAACCCCCGAGATGATGATGGTGTGGGATTCAGTGATGGTAGCACCTCTTAATGTCAAGGGGAGTTGGTTTGATTGTCTCTCATTAGGGATGGCATTTATGTGATGACACTTGTCAGCCAAACCTGGATATTGATCAGGTCTTGTTGTGTTTGAACACAGTATCTGAGGCATCACAAATGATGCCAAACATTGTGCAAAGATTGGTGAATACCACCACCTCTGATCTTATAATGGACAGCAGCTGAAGATGGTTAGGCCTCAGACACTACCCTGAAGAACTCCTGCAGAGATGTCCTGGAGTGAAATGATTGATCTCCAACAACCACAACCATTTTCCTGTGTGCCAGGTATGACTCCAATCATTGGTGAGTTTGCCCCCTAATACCCATTGATTCCAGTCTTGCTAGGGTCCGTGATGCCACACTCAATCAAATGCCCTTGATATCAAGGGCTATTACTGTCACCTCTCCTCTAGAATTCAAGTCTTTTGTCCATATTTGAACCAAGGCTGTATTGAGATCAGGAGCTGTGTGGCCCTGGCTGGAACATAAACTACAGAGGAACCTCGATTATCTGGCATTTGATTATCCAAATTTCAGATTATCCGAACAAGGTCGCAAAGTCCCGATGCTTGGCTAAACTGTGTTATCCAAACATTCAATTATCCGAACAAAATACTCCCTAATCGTGTCACTCGGATAATCAATACCTGTCACTGAGCTGTTTTATTACTGAGCAGATGTTGTTTGATAGCACAACACCTTCCATCACTTTACGGATGGTTGAGATTAGACTGATGGGGTGGTAATTGGCTAGATTAGATTTGTCCTACTTTGTTTGTACAGAACAATGTAATTTTTCACATTGTTGGGGACATGGCAGTGTTGAAACTTTATTGCTGGAACAGCACAGCAGGTCAGGCAGCATCCAGGGAACAGGAGATTCGACGTTTCGGGCACAGGCCCTTCTTCAGGCAGTGTTGTTAACTATTGGAAGAGCTGGACTGGGTAAGCAGCAATTTCTGAAGCATTATTCTTCAGTACTATTGCTGAAATTTGTCAGGGACCACAGGCTTTGCAGTGCATCCATTCTTGATGTCACATGGTGTGAATCACATTGGCTGAGGACTGGCATCTGTCTTGCTTATGACCATCGGAGTAGGCTGAGATTTATCAGCATTTCAGCCTAATTGTTTGCATTGACATGCTAAGCTCTTCCATCCTTGAGGATGGGGATATTAGTGGAAGCTCCTCCTTCAGTGAGTTGTTTAATTGTCCACCACCATTCACAACTGGATATAACAGAACTGCAGGGCTTAGATCTGATCCATAGGTTAGGGCATCACTTAGTTCTGTTCATCACTTGTTGTTTTTGCTGTTTAGCATGAAAATAGTCCTGTTTGGTAGTTTTATTTTTGTTTATGGGATTGATGACAACCATAGGACTGTTGCCTTTGGAGTAAGGCATGCAAGATGGTTGGTGGGACTGAATACTGGGCCACAACAAGGGGATGGGGAGGCAGCATTACTGGATTCCCCATTGTGATGCAGTTGCTTCTTTAACAAGGTTATGTTGTCCTTGGTTTCTTTTACAGAGAGGTTGTAAAAGACACAGACTCCAAAATGTCTAAGTTGAAGGGTTTTTAGGGCCAGTTTGATTATAGCTAACAGATACTGCCTCAGGCAACAGGCTTTCAAGGTTTTAAAAACACTTGTACAATGAAAGGGGAGCGGCCAGTTCTGCCAGCTCAGCTTTTCGGTGGTTTGGTTTGGTTTTAGCACAGCAGAGTGGAAAGAAGCAGCTGGACCCAAAGAAACAGGTCCAGGCTGGTACTCTCCCTCGGATTTCTCTTCTGTATGAGCCTGTGTTTGACTTTACCTTTTGCGCCAAGAGGTGTTTATGGGGATTGTTGCAAGTATTGGAACAGCATCATTAAATTGGGATAATCTGTTGGGTTTTCAAATAAGTTAAGTTATTCCGTATCCTGTTCTCTTTTGTTTGTATTTCATTCAGTAATCCTGTAAATAAACTCTGTTTTGTTTAAAACTAAGTGTTTTGACAGCATTTGTGAAGAGAAATCAGAGTTAACATTTCAGGTCCAGTGACCCTTCCTCAGGGATTTGAGGGTCACTGGACCCGAAACATTAATTCTGATTTCTCTCCACAGATGCTGCCAGATCTGCTGAGTTTTTCCAGCAATTTTTATTTTCATGATTCAAGACATTAACTTTGTTTCTCTCTCCACAAATGCTGCCAGACTTGCTGAGTTTCTCCAGCATTCTCTATATTTATTTCAGGTTTCCAATGTCTGTAGTGTTTTGCTTCTATTTTTACAAGGACTTTGCCAGGAATAGAGAAATTTAGTTTGGAGGAAAGGGACGGGCTGAGCTTATTTTCTTTGGAACAGGGGAGGCTGATGAAATATTAAATTGAACAGCGTGAAATTATGGGGCACCTTGACAGAGAGAATAGGAAGGACCCTTTTCCCTTAATAACCAAGGAACAGAAATTGAAAATAATTTCGGGAAGCAGTAAAGGGGAGTTGTGGAGCTCACTATTTGAAAGACTGTTAGAGGCAGAAACATTTTGTGATAGGTTTGAGGAGCATACAAGGTCACACCCAAAACCTGGAAGATGGAAGTAATCTTGAAGGTGGTTAATTAGTACTTTGTCAGCAGGAATGGACCATATAGTCTCTTTCCATGTTGCAACTTTTCTGTATTCCTACATAAATACTCTATTAGACAGAGGCTGCAAAAGTTCAAATAGGCTCTCAAATGTTTGGCTGATCTGACTAGTCTTTGATCACCATGCTCACCAGTAAAGATGCTTGATAATTTGTTGTTAAAAGCAACACAGTCACCTTACATCCAAGGTGGATCCTAGACAGTGTAGATGAGTTAAGTTTATAATCCTGAAAACAAAAAATGCTGGAGATCACAGCGGATCAGGCAGCATCATGGAGAGAGAGCAAATTAATGTTTCAAGTCTAGATGATCAGAGCTCTGATAAAGAGTCATCTCGACTCAAAACATTAGCTTGCTGTCTCTCCACGGCTGCTTGACCCTCTACCTGTGTTCACTTATCACTACTCACCGACCTGCCCCTCTCCCCACCCAAAACCCTTCCCCACCCCCCCTTTTATCTGCAGCTCCCCTTATACCCACCCTCAGTCCTGAAGAAGGGTTACACCCGCAACGTTGACTTTTCCACTTCCTGATGCTGCCTGGTTTGTTGTGTTCTTCCAGCCTCCAGCCTGTCTAAATGTGATCTCCAGCATTCTTTTGTTATCAGCACAGATTCCAGCATCTGCAGTAATTTGCTCCTGCCTGGGTCCATCATTCTGCCTGTTTCCTCGCTCAGTATAGTCATGGGTGGGATTGCAGATATCCCACACTTGTTTCTAATGTACAGGTCAGTAAGTATCCCAGCAGCCACCATGAAAATGTGCTTTTACTTGCCAATACAGGAAATATTTCTCCAGAGCAGCCTCACTTGAAGTGTCCAAATCTCAAGCAAATCAGTGCGATCCACGTGTCTGATTGCTCTGGAGCATGAATCCAGACCTTTTTAGTTTCTGAATTGATCTGCAGTAGACACACTGATGCCTAATTATTTTCAAGGACTCTAGATTGCTAGACCAGTGATGAAATAGTGTGGTAAGTTGTTTCTTTTTGTTCAGCAGTGTTGTAAGTGGGGACCTCCTGTTGCTAGTATAATAGTGTCACTTTGTTTAATTCACTTTGTGTCAGATAAAATGCTATAGTGCCTTGGACACCCATTTGAATACTGTTAACAGCATAAGGAATTAAGGGGAACTGCCTTCATGGCTTTGTTAATCCTGTTCCCTTAAAGGGACTGTAATAAAATTTGAATTATTGAAGATATTCCCTTGAAGTTTTTCACTTGTCTATGTAACTCAAAGTACTATACCAAATGTTGCAGACAGATGCAGAGACTGCATGCCAGCTTATATATGTGCAAGAACTTTACTTACAGTCATAGAGTCATAGAGTCATAGAGATGTACAGCATGGAAACAGAACCTGCAGTCCAACCCGTCCATACCGACCAGATATCCCAACCCAATCTAGTTCCAACTGCCAGCACCCGGCCCATATCCCTCTAAACCCTTCCTATTCATATACCCATCCAAATGCCTCTTAAATGTTGCAATTGTACCAGCCTCCACCACTTCCTCTGGCAGCTCATTCCATACACGTACCACACCCTGTGTGAAAAAGCTACCCCTTAGGTCCCTTTTATATCTTTCTCCTCTCACCCTAAATCTATTCCTTTTAGTTCTGGACTCCTCCATCACAGGGAAAATACTTTGTCTATTTATCCTATCCATGCCTCTTATAATTTTGTAAACCTCTATAAGGTCACCCCTCAGTCTCCGATGCTCCAGGGAAAACAGCCCCAGTCTGTTCAGCTTCTCCCTATAGCTCAGATCCTCCAACCCTGGCAACATCTTTGTAAGTCTTTTCTGAACACTTTCAAGTTTCACAACGTCTTTCCGATAGGAAGAAGACCAGAATTGCAAGCAATATTCCATCAGTGGCCTAACCAATATCCTGTACACACGCAACATGACCTCCCAACTCCTGTACTCAATACTCTGACCAATATAAGAAAGCATACCAAATGCTTTCTTCATTATCCTATTTACCTGCGACTCCACTTTCAAGGACCTATGAACCTGCATTCCAAGGTCTCTTTGTTCAGCAACACTCCCGAGGACCTTACCATTAAGTGTATAAGTCCTGCTAAGATTTGCTTTCCCAAAATGCAGCACCTCACATTTATCTGAATTAAACTCCATCTGCCACATCTTGACCCATTGGCCCATCTGATCCAGATCCTGTTGTAATCTGAGGTAACCCTCTTCGCTGTGCACTACACCTCCTATTTTGGTGTCATCTGCAAACTTACTAACTGTACCTCTTATGCTCACATCCAAATCATTTATGTAAATGACAAGAAGTGAGGACCCAGCACTGATCCTTGTGGCACTCCACTAGTCACAGGCCTCCAGTCTGAAAAACAACCCTCCACCACCACCCTCTGTCTTCTACCTTTCAGCCAGTTCTGTATCCAAATGGTTAGTTCTCCCTGTATTCCGTGAGATCTAACCTTGCTAACCAGTTTCCCATGGTAACCTTGTCGAACGCCTTACTGAAGTCCATATAGATCACATCTACTGCTCTGCCCTCATCAATCCTCTTTGTTACTTCTTCAAAAAACTCAATCAAGTGTGTGAGACATGATTTCCCATGCACAAAGCCACATTGACTATCCCTAATCCGTCCTTACCTTTCCAAATACATGTACATTCTGTCCCTCAGGATTCCGTCCAACAACTTGCCCACCACCGACATCAGGCTCACTGGTCTATAGTTTCCTGGCTTGTCCTTACTACCCTTCTTAAACAGTGACACCACGTTAGCCACCCTCCTGTCTTCCGGCACCTCACCTGTGACTATCGATGATACAAATATCTCAGCAAGAGGCTCAGCAATTACTTCTCTCACTTCTCACAGAGTTCTCGGGTACACCTGATCAGGTCCTGGCGATTTATCCCCTTTTATGTGTTTCAAGACATCCAGCCCTTCCTCCTACAGTCTATATCTTCCATATCCTTTCCCACAGTAAATACTGATACAAAATACTCATTTAGTATCTCCCCCTATTTTCTATGGCTCAACACAAGGGCCGCCTTGCTGGTCTTTGAGGGGCCCTATTCTCTCCCTAGTTATCATTTTGTCCTTAATGTATTTGTAAAAACCCTTTGGATTCTCCTTAATTCTATTTGCCAAAGCTATTTCATGTCCCCTTTTTGCCCTCCTGATTTCCCTCTTAAGTATACTCCTACTACCTTTATACTCTTCTGAGGATTCACTCAATCTATCCTGTCTATACCTTACATATGCTTCCTTCTTTTTCTGAATCAAACCCTCAATTTCTTTAGTCATCCAGCATTCCCTATACCTACTAGCCTTTCCTTTCACCCTGACAGGAATATACTTTCTCTGGATTCTTGTTATCTCATTTCTGAAGGCTTCCCATTTTCCAGCCGTCCATTTACCTCCGAATATCTATCCCCAATCAGCTTTCAAAAGTTCTTGCCTAATACGTCAAAATTGGCTTTTCTCCAATTTAGAACTTCAACTTTTAGATCTGGTCTATCCTTTTCCATCACTATTTTAAATTTAATAAAATTATGGTCGCTGGCCCCAAAGTGCTCTCCCATTGACCTGCCCTGCCTTCTTTCCCATGAGTGGCTCAGGTTTTGCATCTTCTCTGGTAGGTACATCCACATACTGAATCAGAAAATTGTCTTGTACACACTTAACAAATTTCTCTCCATCTAAACCCTTAACACTATGGCAGTCCCATAGTGTTTGGAAAATTAAAATCCCCTACCATAACTACTCTATTATTCTTACAGATAGCTGAGACCTCCTTACAAGTTTGTTTCCCAATTTCCCTCTGACTATTAGGGGCTCTATAATACAATCCCAATAAAGTGATCATCCCTTTCTTATTTCTCAGTTCCACCCAAATAACTTCCCTGTATGTATTTCTGGGAATATTCTCCCTCAGCACAGTTGTTAGGCTATCCCTTATCAAAAACGTCACTTCCCCCCCTGTCTTGCCTCCCTTTCTATCCTTCCTGTAGCATTTGTATCCTGGAACATTAAGCTGCCAGTCCTGTCTATCCCTGAGCCATGTTTCTGTAATTGCTATGTTATCCCAGTCCCATGTTCCTAACCATGCCCTGAGTTCATCTGCCTTCCCTGTTAGGCCCCTTACATTGAAATAAATGCAGTTTAATTTATTAGTCCTACCTTGTCCCTGCCTGCTCTGAGTGTTTGACTCGCATCTGTTCTCAACTGCACCAGTCTCAGATTGATCTCTTTCCTCACTACCTCCCCTCATTGCATTAGAGCCAGTCTCAATACCAGAGACTTGGCTGTTTGTGCTACGTTCCCCTGAGAATCCATCACCCTCTACATTTTCCAAAACAGCATACTTTTTTGAAATGGGGATAGCCTCAGAAGGCTCCTGCACTAGCTGCCTACCTCTCTTACCTTTCCTGGAGTTAATCCATCTACGTGACTGTATCTGAGACATCCCCCCTTCCTCTGTCATCCATCACATACTGTTGCTGTTGCAAATTCCTCATCGCTTCTAACTGTCTCTCCAACCGATCCATTCGATCTGATAAGATTCGCATCCAACAGCATTTATTGCAGATATAATCCACAGTAACCCTTAAACTCTCTTTTAACTCCCATATCCTTTAAAATGTCTGCTCCATGCTACGGTTCATGCTTCCAGTAATGTTTTTACAGTTTTAATTAAGGCAAATGCTGGAAATCTGAAGCAAGCACCGAGAAAACTGGAAAAACTCAGCAGGTCTGGCAGCATCTGTGGAGAGAGAAACACAGTTGACATTTTGAGCCTATTATGACTCTTCAATAATATAAATCAAAACAAAAGACTGAGGATGCAGGAAATCTGAAACAAAATCAGAAACTACTGGAGAAACTCAATCGGTCTGACAGCATCTGTGGAGAGAAAGCAGAAGTCAACGTTTAAAGTTCAGTGATTCCTCTTCACACCCATACTGCCAGAGCTAATTGGAGTGGTTCTACACCTGAAACATTAACTCTGTTTCTCTCTTCATAAATGCTACCAGACCTGTTGAGTTTCTCCAGCATTCTTTATGATTGTTTCTTTTTACAACATTTCTCTGAATCCACAGCCATGCAATGACACAGTAAAGATATCATGAGATTATCATGGGCTGTGAGACATAAGACAGCACTTTTACATTTCAGCAAACTGAGGACAGCTGAACTGATAAGCGTGATTAAACTACAAATTGAGCATTTGGAGGTCCCTCACGTATACTGTTGCTGTATAATTATTTGCAATAAGTCTTTACTTCCATATGCCATTTGAAATCTCTATTTTCATTTGTTCCACCACTGATGGCTGTGTTGTCAGCTCCTTTGGCCCTAAGCTTTGAAATTCCTTCTCAAAACTTCTCCATCTCTATTTCATCATCTGGAATGCTTCTGAAAGTCTTTGTTTTTGGCCATGGGTATTTGTCCTAATATCTCGCCATTTGGCTCAGTGTCACATTATGTTTGATTGTGCTTCCATGAAGGTGTCTGACCTGGTTAAATGGGTTATAAAAGTGCAACTTGTTATTGTCTCTCACTTATTTGGAAATAAGCGTGCCTAATAATTTTGACGTTTGTGAAATGGGTCTCAGCACCTATATTTACCAAGTAATTATTCATTTAGAGTCATACAGTCACACAGCACAGAAATAGATCCTTCAGTCCAACTAGTCCATCCCGACTATGTTCCCAAACTAAACTAGTCCCACCTGTCTTTGCTTGGCCCATATCCCTCCAAACCTTTCCTATTTGTGTACTGATCCAAATGTCTTTCAAATGTTGCAACTGTACCTGCAGCCACCATTTCCTGTGGAAGTTCATTCCACACACTAAGCACTCTCTGTGTTAAAAAGTTGCCCCTTATGTCCTTGTTAAATCTTTCTCCTCTCACTTAGACCTGTGTTTGTTCTGAAATGTTGTAACAACGGTCTCAATGTTATCGTAGTTGCAAAAAATTCACGATGTCACATGATAGTTAAGGATGTAGAAACAGATCAGTTGGCCCAGCAGTGTTAATTATTGCCACTTAACTTCCATTTTGCTTCATTCCATCCTTTCAACATATTTTGCTATTTCTCTCTCCCTGATAAAGCTAACAGACATATCGCTAAACACATCCTTGCTAATTGCCTCAACTATTCCATTTCCCGCAATAGTTTTACATTTAGTGTCCTTTGAAATCTGAACCTGGCTTCATGCCCATATTTATCGACCCTTTCCTGGATTATTTTCAGTGTCAGGTGAACAACAGGTCACGTTCCTAATAAATGATAGCAGGACAAAGCGGAAAGCAAATGAAATACATTTAAACATTTTGTTTTGCTGCTGGGAGTGGACGGAACAGAAATTGCTGTCAAATTAGTTTCTATTCATCATTTTCTCCGCAAGAGATTCCACATTAGGAGGCTATTTCAGAGCTACTGTGGCTTCATGGCAATTTTCATTCTGTGATTTTGAATGATTACCTGAGGTGGGGGCTGGAAATTGGGGTGAGGGGTGGGGTGGATTCCAATGAGAGATAGACAATAGATAATAGGTGCTGGAGTAGACCATTCTGCCCTTCGAGCCAGTACCACCATTCATTATGATCATGGCTGATCATCCTCAATCAGTATCCTGTTCCTGCCTTATCCCCATAACCCTTGATTCCACTATCCTTAAGAGCTCTATCCAACTCTTTCCTGAAAGTATCCAGAGACTTGGCCTCCACTGCCCTCTGGGGTAGAGCATTCCATACACCCACCAGTCTCTGGGTAAAGAAGTTTCTCCTCAACTCTGTTCTAAATGGCCTACCCCTTATTTTTAAACTGTGTCCTCAGGTTCGGGACTCACCCATCAGCAGAAACATGCTTCCTGCCTCCAGAGTGTCCAATCCTTTAATAATCGTATACGTCTCAATCAGATCCCCTCTCAGCCTTCTAAACTCTAGGGTATACAAGCCCAGTCGTTCCAATCTATCAACGTAAGATAGTCCCACCATTCTGGGAATTGACCTCGTGAACCTATGCTGCATTCCCTCAAATTTGGAGACCAAAACTGCGCACAATATTCCAGGTGTAGTCTCACCGGGGCCCTGTACAGCTGCAGAAGAACCTCTTTGCTTCTATACTCAATTCCTCTTGTTATGAAGGCCAGCATGCTATTAGCTTTCTTCACTGCCTGCTGATCTCCATGAAGAACTCTTCCACTCAACCTCACCCCTCGCCTGAGGCGTGGTGACCCTCAGGTTAAACTCACCACCAGTCATCTCCCCCTCTCTAAAGAGAGAGAGCTGCCCTACAGTCCTCTTGGCAACTTTGCATTATCTCTAGTAATGAATCGATTAACTCCAGAATCAGTTGATGGAGCTCCTGTTGCACTGCAACCATGTGAAGCAGATAATCTTGTCCCTAAGAGTTTTTTTAATTTTATTTCAAAAATATACTTAATTCATAAAATTATCTTTGTACATATACATCTTTATATGCATATAAATAGTCATGAAAGCAGTTCTGTTCAGGACAGTAGTATACAAAGAAACAAACAATCGTTGAAGTTTGACTCTATCCAACAAACAAACCCAAGGCATTTGTTACATGTACAAGATATTTACATATATTTGAGATGATGGAAGAGTCCAATAACTGAACGGACCCCCATTTAACCTCAACAGGAAGACCTTAGATGGCAGTCTTTCCCCACTGTGTCTTGACAGCAGCTGCCTCAAGTTTTAGTGTGTCCCTCATCACATATTCCTGGGCCTTGGAATGTACCGGTCAACTCCTTTTTCTGGAAGACCAATAAACTGTGGACATACCAAAGAGTGTCTTTCACCGCACCAAGACATCGCTTGGCTGGTGGTGTGCACGGTATTACCTGTGAGGACCTTCCAGTCACTCTGCATTAACATAGAAAATGGCTGTGGGGGGAGGGGGGGTTTTAGAGACTGTCACACATTTCCTGCTGGAATGTGCCTTTGCAAAGGGAGATTGGAGAGAGCTGCAATGAGTTTTGTCGAGGTTCATCCCGAGCAGCTCCGTGACGCAAGACTCTGTACTCTACGGCCTGTTCCCTGGGAGGTATACCAAGACAAACATCAACTGTACCTTGTGCCCCAGAGGACAGGGGAATTCTGCTTTCCTTATAGCTTCTCACTCGGGGACGATGATCAATTCCCGACTCAGGCGATTGACTGTGTGGAGTTTGCACATTCTCCCCGTGTCTGCGTGGGTTTCCTCCGGGTGCTCCGGTTTCCTCCCACAGTCCAAAGATGTGCGGGTCAGGTGAATTGGCCATGCTAAATTGCCCATAGTGTTAGGTTAAAGGGGTAAATGTAGGGGTATGGGTTGGTTGCGCTTCGGCGGGTCGGTGTGGACTTGTTGGGCCGAAGGGCCTGTTTCCACACTGTAAGTAATCTAATCTAATCTAATCTAATCTACGAACTCCATAGCTCCACTGTGATTTCCCATTGCCTTATCCAGTTTGGAATATGGGATTCTGAAATCAAGTTTAACATTAATTGTAAGACTCACAATCTGACTAAGTGTGTAACCACTCCAGGAACGAGTGTATATGGACAAGATTTACAAATTTTTCAAAGTAATTAGAACAAGTACAACAGAAGTGACGGTTAACAAGGCAAAAGTCAAATCCACAGTTTAAATTGATGGAAAAAACTGAGTCAACATTTCACATCCGGTGACCCTTCATTAGGGTAGGGTTCTGTCCATTCCAATATTTTTTCTGCTGCTTTCACCTTGTTTCCGCACACTGTGCCATTGAGTCATAGACCCTTTATTAACCTTTTGCACATCACCACTGCAGCCTGACCAGTGGTAGCCCTGAACTCTTGGTTCAGACAGTGCATGCTTGAATTCTGATTGGCTGGATGAGATACCTCCCTCTTGCTGTATGACCACAGTCTGATGCCCACAGGAAGCATGATAAGTGTGTTGTCTCAGAGTTTGCTTTATTTACTGCGATTCCCAGTTAACTCTGATGTTTATAATATCTCTATGCATTATTGATTTGATCAGATACTTTTTAAAGGCTGGCTGCCTATTTTTTGTAACAAAACCAGAAATTGCTGGAGAAACTCAGCAAGTCTCTCACCACCCCCTCGGCTCACAGCCTCATTCCTGGTGAAGAGCTTTTACCTGAAACATCGATTCTCCTGCTCCTCGAATGCTGCTTGACCTCCTGTGCTTTTCTAGCACCACACTCTTGACTCTAATCTCCAGCATTTGCAGTCCACACTTTCGCCTGCAGCATCTGAGGAGAGAAAGCAGAGTTAGCATTTTGGGTCAGGTAACCCTTCTTCAGAACTGCCACAACCAGCCCACTGTCAGCTCCTAATGGTCCCCATTAGCAGCTATTGATTTTCCCAGGCTGACCTGCATCCATTCTTTTACCTGCCCAGCTGGGGTGGGGGGAGATAAATGGGAGGGGGGATGGGGCTAGGGGGGAAGGTGGCTGGGAATGCAATGGGTAGATGACGGTGTGAGGTGATGGTGATAGGTCGGAGCAGAGGGTGGAGCAGATAGGTGGGAAGGAAGATGGATAGATACAACAGGTCAAGGGTGCGGTGCCGAGTTGGAGGGTTGGATCTGGGATAAGGTGGGGAGAGGGGAGATGAGGAAACTGGCGAAAACTGTTGCTCTCAATGTCGTTTCCTCTACATTGGGGAGACAGGATGCCAACTTGCGGAAACAGACCCTTAGGTACAACTCACCCATGCCGACCAGATTTCCCAACCCAATCTAGTCCCACCTGCCAGCACCTGGCCCATATCCCTCCAAACCCTTCCTTTTCATATACCCATCCAAATGCTTTTTAAATGTTGCAATTGTACCAGCCTCCACCACTTCCTCTGGCAGCTCATTCCATGCATCTACCACTCTCTGCGTGAAAAAGTTGCCCCTGAGGTCTCTTTTATATCTTACCCCTCTCAACCTAAACCTACGCCCTCTAGTTCTGGACTGCCCCACCCCAGGGAAAAGACTTTGTCTATTTATCCTATCCATCCCCCTCATGATTTTATACACCTTTATAAGGTCACCCCACAGCGTCCGATGTTCCAAGGAAAACAGTCCTAGCTTATTCAACCTCTCCCTATAGCTCGAATCCTCCAACCCTGGCAATTCTGTGTCTTACAATTATGCACTCCACAACCACCTGATGAAGGAGCAACACTCCGAAAGCTAGTGCTTCCAATTAAACCTGTTGGACTATAACCTGGTGTTGTGTGATTTTTAACTCCTAACTCCTGTACTTGTTAAATGCATCTCACAAGGTTTGGACTCTTGCTGCTTGTTGCTTTTTCCTTAGATTCTTCTGGAAATTGAATTGTTAAATCTCGATGTTTTAAGAATTCTGATTGTTTTTAAGCTAATGTTAGTTGCAATAGAAAAAACCTTTATACACTTTTATAAGCTCCAATAAGCGACAGTCTAACTGCCACCCTTTGACGTTCAATGGGGTTAGGAGAAAGTGAGGGCTGCAGATGCTAGAGAGTCAGAGTCAAAGAGTGTGATGATGGAAAAGCACAGTATGTCGGGCAGCATCCGAGAGCAGGAGAGTTAAGTTGATGATTCAGGCATAAGCCCTTTATCAGGAATGTGTATTACCATCACTGCATCCTCACAATCATTATCCTGGGGGTTACTATTGATTACAAACTCAATTGGACTCGTCACATAAACACAGTGGCTACAAGAACAGGTCAGAGGCTAGGAATACTACAGCGAGTAACACACCCTTCCCGGGAGAGTCAGAGGCTGAGGGAGACCTTATAGAAGTTTATAAAATCATGAGGGGCATGGACAGGGTAAATAGACAAGGTTTTTTCCCTAGAGTTGGGGAGTCCAGAACTAGAGAGCACAGGTTTAGGATGAGAGGGGAAAGATATACAAGGGACATTAGGGGCAACGTTTTTCACACAGAGGGCTGTGCCTGAGTGGAATGAGCTGCCAGAGGAAGTGGTGCAGGCTAGTACAATTCCAACATTTAGAAGGCATCTGGATGGGTATATGAAAAGGAAGGGTTTGTAGGGATATGGGCCGGGTGCTGGCAGTTGGGACTTGATTGGGTTGGGATATCTGGTTGGCATGGACGAGATGGATCGAAGTGTCTGTTTCTGTGCTGTATACCTCTATGATTCGATGACTTAGACCCCCACAAACGTGTCCGTCATCTACAAGATTAAGACAGGAGTGTGATGGAATACTCCCCGCTTGCTTGGTTGGGTGCAGTCCCAACAATACTCAAGATGCTTGACATCATCCAGGACAAAGCAGCCGCTTGATCGGTGCCACACTCACAAACATCAACTCCCTCCACCACCAACACTTAGTAGCAGCACTGTGTATTATCTACAAGGTACACTATAGAAATTTACCAACGGTACTTAAACAGCTCCTTTCAAACCCACAACCACTTCCATCTAGAATGATAAGAGCAGCAGATACATTGGAACACCACCACTTGCAAATTTCCTTCCAAGCCACTCACCATCCTGACTTGGAAATATACCACTGTCAATTGTTCAAAGCCCTGGCATTCCCTCCCTAAAGGCATTGTGGGTCAACCTACAGCACGCGGACTGCAGAGGTTCAAGGAGACAGCTCACCCCCACCTTCTCAAGGGCAATCAAGGGCAGTAAATGCTGGGCCTGCCAGTGTCACTGTGGCCCATGACAGAATGAATTTTAAAAAATGATGTCATCAAATGTGTCTGCATCTTCTTTTATTTTCTTGTAACGTATAACATTGTGAGTCGTTGGATGAGCTGAGTATAGTAGTGGATTAACTTGTTATTTTTTAATTTGGTATTTAACTTTGAAGTAATTCCACACTTCATAAATTGTTTCCACCATGATATCCATTATTGTTCTCTATCTGGAGTGCCTCTGATCACAAATCTGGATATGCATTTTTCTATTTCTTTTTCACATATTGATTAATCTAATTAAGACAGTTATATCGAGTCATAGAGATCTATAATACAGAAAATATCCCTTCTGACTATTGTGTTTGTGCTGGTCAAAAACAAGCACCTAAGTTTCGAATCCCATTTTTCAACACTTGGTCCACAGCCTTGTAGATCTTGGCATTGCATATTTTAAAATTGTTTCAAATCTTGCTGCATACCTGACAAAAAGGAAGATGGGGTTGTGGTTATTATGTTCAGTCATCTCAGCTCAAGATCATCTCTGCAGGAGTTCCTCAGAGTAGTGTCCTAAACCCAAACATCTTCAGCTGCTTCATCAATGACCTTCCTTCCAACATAAGGTCAGAAGTGGGGATGTTTACTGATGAATGCCAATATTTAGCATCATTTCCAATTCCTCAGATAATGAAGCAGTCCATATTGAAATGAAACAATAGCTGGACCATAACTAAGTTTGGACCAGAGGGAGAATTAGAATTAGAATTAGAATTAGAATTAGAATTCCTACAGTGTGGAAACAGGCCCTTTGGCCCAACAAGTCCACACTGACTCTCCGAAGAGTAACCCACCCAGACCCATTACCCTACATTTCCCCTGGTAGTTTAAAGATTTAATGCTTCTTCTGTTTTTTATATTTAAATAGTTAATACATTTTTCATAGTATTTGGACATTATTCAAAGAATTGATTCTTCTATTCTCCACTTAATAAAAGTTTAAATCTTGTTTCTCCTTTGAATATTTCAATTGAATTTCTGCTCAATTCCTTCCTCAAAGCTTTTCACCTCAATAAAATATTGACTTCTTCAGTCAACTTTCTAACTTTCATTTCAAGGACTTTCAATGTGAAGTTCCAGGATTTCCAAACAACACAAAGATTCAGATTTCCACCAAGAAATGTAGGTGTTCCACCTATCTCCCTTTGTCTTGGGAATTTTAAAATTTTGCCCCTCAGAAAATGGCATGCCAATGCCTTGGTATTAAAATATCTTCTGTTTTTTTTTTAAAGTAAACCTTCTATTTTGCCTCCAAATTGATTTTTTTTGATTTCCATTCTTCTTCAGCCATCAACACATTGCCTTTAATTTTGCTCCTGAAACTGCCGGCCTCTTTATTAATTAAAGGCTGACTCCTCTTCAAATTTGGCAGCTGCATGCGGGATGCCTGCTCATATTTGTAGCCATGTTCATTTCTCTCATAAAAACTCTTATTTTCTCGGTTCCCCAGCCTTCGTATTTGTGCCACTGGGTAGTGTAAGTGATGGAAGGTGTCATCAACAGCGCTATCAAGCAGCACCTGCTCCTCAATAACCTCCTTAGTGACGCCAAGTTGGGGTTCCACCAGGACCAATCAGCATCTGACCTCATTACAGCCTCGGTTCAATCATAGACAAAAGAACTGAATTCCAGAGGTGAGATGAGAGTCTCTGCCCTTGACGTCAAGGTCATATTTGACCAAATGTGGCGGCAAGGATTTCTTGCGAAATTAAGTTAATGAGAACGAGAGGGAAAACTCCCAGTGCTTACAGTCATCAGTCATGCAGTCATTTCCTGATGAAGAGCGCATGCTCGAAATGTCAACTCTCCTGCTCCTTGGATGCTGCTTGACCAGCTGTGCTTTTCCAGCACCAGACATTTTGTCTCAGATCTCCAGCATCTGCAGTCCTCACTTTCTCCTGCTTACAGTCATACCTGACACATCGGAAGATGATTGTGGTTGTTGGACATCAGTCATCTCAGCTTCAGATCACCTCTGCAGGAGTTCCTCAGGGTAGTGTCCCAGGCACAACCATCTTCAGCTGCTTCAGCAATGACCTTCCCTCCATCATAAGGTCAGTGGTGGGGATGTTCATTGACAAGTGTCATATGAGGCAAAAGCTGGACCATAACCAGGTTTGGGCTGACACATAGTAACATTCATGCCAAATAAGTGCCAGGCAATGACCATTTCCAATAAGAGAGAGAATCTAACCATTGTTCCTTGACATTCAATGCTGTTACCATCACTGAATCGTCACGACTATCAACATCCTGGGGGTTACCACTGACCAGAAACTAAATGTCATAGAATCCCTACAGTGTAGAAACAAACCATTTGGCCCAACAAGTCTACATCGACCCTCCAAAGAGCATCCCAACCAGACCCATTCCCCTAAATTATTTCTCTACATTTCCCCTGACCAATGCACCTAACCTACACATCCCTGAATACTATGGGCAATTTAGCCAATTTGGCCAAACCACTTAACCTGTACAACTTTGGACTGTGGGAGGAAACCAGAGCACCCAGACATGGGGAGAATGTGCAAACTCCATACAGACAGACGCCCAAGGCTGAAATCAAACCTGGGTCCCTGGCGCTATGAGGCAGCAGTGCTAACCACTCAGCCACTGTGCCACCATACAAGAGCACAGAGCAGGTCAGAGGTTTGAGATGTTGTGTTTAGGTTATCTTTATCACCTCACTCTACAGCTCACTATATTAGAGTCAAGGTTAGAGTGGTGCTGGAAAAGCGCAGCAGAATAGGCAGCATCCGAGGGGCAAGAAAAATTGATGTTTTGGGCAAAAGCCTTTCATCAGGAACTTCTGCCTAGCTCACTATATTAATTAGTACTGGATTCCTGTTCATTCATTCATAATCCTTTACTAACATTCATAAAACTGTGGTTTTGTAGTCTATAAGACAGACCAAATTCAAATAACCCTTTCTAATTAAAAAAAAACCTTTCAAACCCAGAACTGCATTTTCATACCTTTTCAGCCTTTGCCCCAAGCAGTGGTTAGGCCTAGCTACCTCTGAATAGGTGTCAATATCGTAAACAATATCATCCTCATCAAGTCTCCAGAGGTGCCAGTGTTGGACTGGGATGGACAAAGTTATCAACCATCTCCTGGACCTGAATAGATTCCTCAATTAGTAAATAACCTCTCAAATATTTTTTGACTGGGCCATTATTCTTAGTGATAAGAAACTAACTGACAAAACAGCACTTCCACGAAATTACATGAATGAATGAATCTCACACAGGCAAATAGTAAATAAATCTCACAATTTGGCTGCAGTAATCAGTTTAATATCCTTTGTTCTTTTATTAAGTACTGTATAGGTACAATTTTTAACTTACTTAGAGCATATAGGTGCAACATTTTTACTATCGTTTACTAACTTAAAAGACAAAAGGACTTACACCTCTTAATCATGCCAAGTTAAAAATCACACAACACCAGGTTATAGTACAGCAGGTTTATTTGAAAGTACTAGCTTTTGGAGCGCTACTCCATCAGGTAGCTGTGGAGCAGTATCATAAGATTCAGAAATTATAGCAAAAGAGTCTGTGTCTAGTACCTGTAGTAAAAGCTAGTACCTGTATTTCCAAATAAACATAGAACATCGAAAGGTACAGCACAGAACAGGCCCTTCGGCCCACGTTATTGTGCTGAGCATTATTCCTAATCTAAAATAAAATAACCTCACACCCCTCAATTCACTGCTGTCCAAGTGCATGTCCAGCAGTTGCTTAAATGTACCTAATGACGCTGCTTCCAACCTGTTGGACTATAAGCTGGTGTTGTGTGATTTCTAACTTTGTCCACCCCAGCTCAACACTGGCACCTCCACATCTTAATTATGCAAACAGACCAGAGAGACATCCTCAATCCCATCAGAAGTAGCAGCGAGCATTTAGCATGTTTTTAACCCATTTCCTGTCTCCCAGGACAGAAGTCCTTCAAACCTTTGTGTACTGGAGATAAAACAATGTAACATCATAGTAATGGAATTTTAATATATGTAAGAACTGTGTATTAAAAGGCTCTTGTAAGAACTGTATTTTGGGATTCTATTGCTGCCTCGAACTTGTGCTCTGATTGCTGGATAAAACAGTCTATTTTTGCCACAACGAATCTCGTCGTTATTTGTACACAATCCCACAGAGACTAGGAAAGCTGCAGCGAGTAACTTACTCCTGACTCCCCAAAGCCTTTCCACCATCTGGAAGCAACAAGCCAGTCATGTGATGGAATACTCTCCATGGGCCTGGATTAATGCAGCTCCAACAACATTGAACATAGAACAGTACAGCACAGGAATGGGCCCTTCAGTCCACCTTGTCTGCATTGACTATGATGCCATTGTAAATTAATCCCCTCTCACTGCTCATGGTCCATATCCCTTTATTACCCACCTGTCAAAATGTTCCTTAAACATTGTTATCATATATGATTCTACTACCTACCCTGACAGCATGTTCCAGGTTCTTAACATCCCCTGTGTAAAAAACGTGCCTCATGCATCTCCTTTAAACCTTCCCCTCTCATCTTAAGCCTTTGCCCCTTTGTATTTGACATTTCCACCTTGGGGAAAAGACTCCCACTATCAACCCTATCCATGCCTCTCATAAATTTATTTACTTCTTTCAGGTAGCCCCTCAGCCTCTGATGCACTAGAAAAACAATCCAAGTCTCATCCCTCTAATTTGGAAGCAGGTCATTCGGCCCATTGAGTCTACACCGACCTTCCAAACAGCATCCCACCCAGACCTACCTCCCCTATCCTATCCCTGTAAGTCTGCATTTCTCATGGCTAACCCACCTAGCCGGCACATCCCAAGACACTATGGGCAATTTAGTATGTCAATCCATCTAAACAGCACATCTTTGAACCATGGGAGAAAACCAGAGCACCTCCATGCAGACATGGTGAGAATGTGAAACTCCCCACAGACAGTTGCCAGAAGGTGGAATCCAGCCCAGGTCCCTGGTGCTGTAACGCAGCAGTGCTAACAGTGCTGCTTAAAGGTTTAGATGGAGAGGAATTTGTTAAGTGCATACAAGACAATTTTCTGATTCAGTACGTGGATGTACCTACCAGAGAAGGTGCAAAACTTGACCTACTCTTGGGAAATAAGGCAGGGCAGGTGACTGAGGTGTCAGTGGGAGAGCACTTTGGGACCAGCGACCATAATTCTATTTGTTTTAAAATAGTGATGGAAAAGGATAGAGCAGATCTAAAAGTTGAAGTTCTAAATTGGAGAAAGGCCAATTTTGACAGTATTAGGCAAGAACTTTTGAAAGCTGATTGGAGGCAGATGTTCGCAAGTAAAGGGATGGCTAGAAAATGGAAAATGTTCAGAAATGAGATAACAAGAATCCAGAGAAAGTATATACCTGTCAGGGTGAAAGGAAAGGCTGGTAGGTATAGGGAATGCTGGATGACTAAAGAAATTGAGGGTTTGGTTCAGAAAAAGGAAGCATATGTCATGTATAGACAGGATAGATCGAGTGAATCCTCAGAAAAGTATAAAGGAAGTAGGAGTATACTTAAGAGGGAAATCAGGAGGGCAAAAAGGGGACATGAGATAGCTTTGGCAAATAGAATTAAGGAGAATCCAAAGGGTTTTTACAAATATATTAATGACAAAAGGGTAACTCGGGAGAGAATAGGGCTCCTCAAAGATCAGCAAGGCAGCCTTTGTGTGGAGCCGCAGAAAATGGGGAAGATACTAAATGAATATTTTGCATCAGTATTTACTGTGGAAAAGGATATAGACTGCAGGGAAATAGATGGTGACGTTTTGCAAAATGTCCAGATTACAGAGGAGGAAGTGCTGGATGTCTTGGAATAGGTAAAGGTGGATAAAACCCCAGGACCTGATCAGGTCATAGAGTCATAGAGATATACAGCATGGAAACAGACCCTTCAGTCCAACCCGTCCATGCCGACCAGATATCCCAACCCAATCTAGTCCCACCTGCCAGCACCTGGCCCATATCCCTCCAAACCCTTCCCATTCATATATCCATCCAAATGCCTCTTAAATGTTGCAATTGTACCAGCCTCCACCACTTCCTCTGGCAGCTCATTCCATACACGTTCCACCCTCTGTATGAAAACGTTGCCCCTTAGGCCTCTTTTATATCTTTCCCCTCTCACCTTAAACCTATGCCCTCTAGTTCTGGACTCCCTGACTACAGCGAAAATACTTTGACTATTTACCCTATCCACACCCCTCATAACTTTTTAAACCTCTATAAGGTCACTCCTCAGCCTCCGATGCTCCAGGGAAAACAGCCCCAGCCTGTTCAGCGTCTCTCTATAGCTCAAATCCTCCAACCCTGGCAACATCCTTGTAAATCTTTTCTGAACCCTTTCAAGTTTCACAACATCTTTCTGATAGGAAGGAGACCAGAATTGCACGCAATATTCCAACAGTGGCCCAATGTTCTGTACAGCCGCAACATGACCTCCCAACTCCTGTACTCAATACTCTGACCAATAAAAGAAAGCATACCAAACGCCTTCTTCACTATCCTATCTACCTGCGACTCCACTTTCAAAGAGCTATGAACCTGCACTCCAAGGTCTCTCTGTTCAGCAATACTCCCTAGGATCTTACTATTAAGTGTATAAGTCCTGCTAAGATTTGCTTTCCCAAAATGCAGCACTTAGGGAAAGATATAAAAGAGACCTAAGGGGCAACGTTTTCACGCAGAGGGTGGTACGTGTATGGAATGAGCTGCCAGAGGAAGTGTTGGAGGCTGGTACAATTGCAACATTTAAGAGGCATTTGGATGGATATATGAATAGGAAGAGTTTGAACATAGAACAGTACGGCACAGAACAGGCCCTTCAGCCTACGATGTTGTGCCGACCATTGATTCTCATGTACGCACCTTCAAATATCTGTGGCCATATGCATGTCCAGCAGTCTCTTAAATGTCCCCAACGACCTTGCTTCCACAACTGCTGCTGGCAACGTATTCCATGCTCTCACAACTCTCTGTGTAAAGAACCCGCCTCTGACATCCCCTCTATACTTTCCTCCAACCAGCTTAAAACTATGACCCCTCGTGTTAGCCATTTCTGCCCTGGGAAATAGTCTCTGGCTATCGACTCTATCTATGCCTCTCATTATCTTGTATACCTCAATTAGGTCCCCCCTCCTCCTCCTTTTCTCCAATAAAAAAAGTCTGAGCTCAGTCAACTTCTCTTCATAAGATAAGCCCTCCAGTCCAGGCAGCATCCTGGTAAACGTCCTCTGAACCCTCTCCAAAGCATCCACATCTTTCCTATAATAGGGTGACCAGAACTGGACACAGTATTCCAAGTATAACCAAAGTTTGAAAGAGCTGCAACAAGATCTCATGACTCTTAAACTCAATCCCCCTGTTAATGAAAACCAAAACACCATATGCTTTCTTAACAACCCTGTCCACTTGGGTGGCCATTTTAAGGGATCTGCGTACCTTCTCACCAAGATCCCTCTGTTCCTCCACACTGCCAAGAATTCTATCCTTAATCCTGTACTCAGCTTTCAAATTCGACCTTCCAAAATGCATCACCTCGCATTTATCCAGGTTGAACTCCATCTGCCGCCTCTCAGCCCATCTCTGCATCCTGTCAATGTCCCGCTGCAGCCTACAACAGCCCTCTATACTGTCAATGACACCTCCAACCTTTGTGTCGTCTGTAAACTTGCTGACCCATCCTTCAATCCCCTCATCCAAGTCAGTAATAAAAATTACAAACAGTAGAGGCCCAAGGACAGAGCCCTGTGGAACATCACTCACCTCAGACTTCCAGGCAGAATACTTTCCTTCTACTACCACTCGCTGTCTTCTATTGGCCAGCCAATTCTGTATCCAGACAGCTATGTTCCCCTGAATCCCATTCCTCCTGACCTTCTGAATGAGCCTACCATGGGGAACCTTATCAAATGCCTTGCTGAAGTCCATATACACCACATCCACAGCTCGACCTTCATCAACTTTTCTAGTAACATCCTCAAAGAACTCGATAAGGTTTGTGAGGCACGACCTGCCCCTCACAAAGCCGTGCTGACTGCATTTAATCAAGCCATGCTCTTCCAGACGGTCATAAATCCTATCCCTCAGAATCCTTTCTAACATCTTGCAGACGACAGACATGAGACTTACTGGTCTGTAATTGCCAGGGATTTCCCTATTTCCTTTCTTGAAGAGAGGAATTACATTTGCCTCTCTCCAGTCCTCAGATACGACTCCAGTGGAGAGCGAGGATGAAAAGATCTTCGCAAGTGGCGAAGCAATTGCATTTCTTGTTCCCCAAAGCAGCCGAGGACAAATCTGGTCCGGGCCTGGCAACTTGTCAATCTTAATGTTTGACAAAATGTTCAGCACATCAGCTTCCTCTATCTCTATCCATTCCAGCATGCACACCTGCTCTTCAAAGGTTTCATTCACTACAACGTTCGTTTCTTTTGTAAAGGCAGAAGCAAAAAACTCATTTAGGGCTTCCCCTACCTCCTCAGACTCCACACACAAGTTCCCTATGCTATCCCTGATTGGCCCTATTCTTTCTTTTACCATTCTCTTATTCCTCACATAAATGCAAAATGCCTTTGTGTTCTCCCTAATCCGTTCTGCCAAGCCTTTCTCGTGCCCCTTCCTGGCTCTCCTCAGACCATTTTTGAGCTCCTTCCTCACATGCCTGTAATCCTCTAGAGCTGAGCTTGACTCTAGCTTCCTCCACCTTATGTAAGCTACCTTCTTTTTTTTGACAATAAGCTCCACTGCTCTCGTCATCCAAGGTTCCTTTATCTTACCCCTTCTTGCCTGTCTCAGAGGGACATAATTATTCATCACTCGCAACAACTGGCTTATAGTATAACCCCATCATAGTGACTGCACCTTTCTTATTGCGAGGGATATGGGCTGGGTGCTGGCAGGTGGGACTAGATTGGGTTGGGGTATTTGGTCGGCATGGCCGGGTTGGACTGAAGGGTCTGTTTCCATGCTGTACATCTCTATGACTCTATGACTCTAAATCTGTTTTACCTCTTGTTATGGCTGATACACTCCAATCCAGGCAACATCCTCTTTTGCACGCTCTCCAACGTCTCCATATCCTTCCAATAGTGTGGCAACAAGAACTGCATACAATACTCCAAATGTGGCCTAACCAAAGCTTTAAACAGCTGCAACATGACTTATTAACTTTTATACTCAATGTTCCAATATAATTTCTCCAGTTTGTGCCAGCCCTGTTGTTGTAAATAGCTTTCAGCCAATTTAACACTTTCACCCATCGATCAATCTTATCCTTAATCATAACTATCTTAAAACTTACTGAATTATGATCACTGTTACCAAAATACTCCCCCCACTGAAACCTCAATCACCAGCCAGTTTTAATCTCCAATACAAGGTCCAGTATGGGCTCTTCACTTGTTGGACTTTGTACATGTTGTTTCAAGAAACCCTTCAGGATGCACCTAACAAACTCTGTCCTATATAATCCCTGGCACTAAAAGAGTCTCAATCAATATGGGGGTAGTTAAAAGTCTCCCATTACAACAGCCCTGTTATTTTTTATATCTTTCAATGATCTATGCATATACCTTTTCCTCTACCTCCCTCTGGCTATTGGGAGGTTTATAGTATAATCCCATCATAGTGACTGCACCTTTCTCATTCCTGAGTTCTATCTGTTTGGCCTTGCTGGATGAGCCCTCCAACATAGTTTTTCTTAGTACAGCTGCTACATTCTCCTGAATCAGTAATGCAACACCCAACTCCTTTTACATCCCACTTTATCACACTTGGAAATGTATCGCCATGCCTCCAGTGCCATTGGGTCAAAATTCTGGAGCCCTTTCCTTAATGGCATTGTGGGTCAAACTGCACCAAATGAATTCCAGTTCAACATGGTAGCTCTCCACCATCATCCCTAGGGCACTTCGTAATGGACAACAAACGCTGGCCCAGCCAGTGTATCCACACCCCAAGAGTGAATAAAGAAAATCCCTTTTATATCCATTCTGCTGTGTGCCAGTAACACCTGAATATTGATATTGGGAAATGTAGTAATGTAATGTCAAGGGGAGATAATTAAATTCTCTCCTCTATTGGATGTCAGCCTAGGTTATTTGTTGAAGTCTATGGAGTATGACTTGGATCCACAGAGATTAAGAGTACAGCACACAAAGCCATGATTGATGCAACACATGTGGTAGTGGGTACTTTACTTATAATTGTGCTTATAAGAAATTGCAGCAGGAATAAATGAAGTCAGATTCGCATTTCTTTTCAAAATAAATTCACCAAATCCTTGATTCATGGAAAATATATTGAAAATGTATTGACTTTATTCTGATTCCAATGTACACTGTAGCATAAATTTTAACCTAAGTCAGTTTTGCTAAACTGCAGAGTCAGTACATTGAAACTTACAGGCTCCATATGCAAGATTTGAGCTGCCTTCATTTCAGATGAGTGTTGAATCACACTGCTAAGTGTGACATTTATGCAAGAGACAGTTTGAAGTAACTTGTTCAATGGTTTTGACACACTGCATATTGTCTATATTATGGGAAGAAAGACAAAGCGACTGCATTTTGTGCAACACCTTTTACATCCTCAGCATATTTCAAAATGCTTTATGGATGGTTCACTGTATACCATAAAATACTTTGAAATATAATCATTATCGTAATGAATGAGAACCAGGCAGCTAGTGTACTGATCAATTCAAATCACCTATTTAATAGTATTGGATAAAGCTTAACAACGGCATTGAGGAGCGGAGAGCTGCTATCAGAAGGCACACCTACTCTTCAAAGTAATGGCTGTGGGACTTTTTTTTATGACTGAGCAGACAAAATCTCTAAAATCTCCACTGAATGACAGCACTTTAGACAGTGCAATTCTCCCTCAGTACTGCACTGAATTGTCAGCCTGGATAATGTGTTCAAGTTTCCCAGTGTTGTTTTATGAACCTATAGCCTTCTTGCAACTAACCGAAGCATTGCTATTTTTGTCTGGATCAAGTGAACTTGCCTCCTGGTCCCCGGGGAATCTTTATTGCGACATCAGACAATGATAAGGGGAAGGCATTTTGCTGATGCTGCGGGGCTTAAATAAAGAGGTTATACAGGATCTAATTTCTGGTATAATTGCAAATCTTTTCTTTTTCTAGCCACTTTATCAACTGCACCACAAACGGTTTTGCCATAAATGCAAATATTTGAATTATTGGCATTTATGTATAAAAGAAATGAAACAGCCTCATCACTGTTAATCATAATAACGGTCTTCAGTATGAAGTACGAAATATGGCAAAGTAATTCTTTGGAAGGGAGAATGAGGGCAGTACAATCACACATGATGTGAGTGTCAGCTTTGCTGCTGTAGCCATTAGTTTTCATTTATTTTGATAACACTATAAGGACGTAGGGCTGTTTACAATTTCTACACCCCAATGTACTTTCCTGATGTAGGTTCCACAATGGGAAATTAATTGTGGTCTCATCTGAACCTTGAAGCATTGTCACCCAGGATTTACAGATTAGATTTGGAGTTATGAGGCTGAGCTGGTTTTATTTTAACTGTGAAAATGATTGGCAATAACTGCAGCTTGAATATTTTTCACTTACACATTGACATAATTAAATAAATGGCCTGTCTGTACTACTCAAAAAGAACTGAGCTTGATACAAATAATTGAACACTTATTGCGCATTTCAAGACTTCTTCTGCACTTTTTATCCTAAAATGGCTCACTAATTGGTTTTCCATGCAACCTGTCAGAATGGTTTTGTTTTATTAGTCTGAGTTTAGTTCAGTTATTCATTAATCATCAAATCTTGATTTAGAATAATTAATTATGTGAAATAATTCTCAACGTAGCAAACATCAGACCAACTGTTGTGAATGAAAGCCTCACTTGCTTATGGCTCAGTCATATTCATGAATTTGTATTTAATGGCAAAGAGAAGAAAGAACATGACTTATCTAAAGACTTTTACACCCTCCCAAAGTGCTCTGCAGTCAACAAAATTAAGCCACCATTGTTATTTAGTTAAATGTGTCTGCCAATTTCATTCACAGCAAATTCCCACTGAACAGAACTGCTCAGCTTTCTCTGCTTTTGGCAGAGTTAGCTGAAGAAGAATTGTTGACCCAAGAGAAATGCCCTGCTCAAAGTTTGAATAGTGCCTTGGGACGTTTCACATCATGTGAATCTACTGAAATAATGGGTGGTCTGTTAATATAAGGTAATGACTCAGAAAGAGTAAATGCTGAAATTGCATAAGGTCCACTCCACCAGATAATGCCACACTGGATGGAGAATCATACAGGCTAGTTTGAGGCCCTGATGGAGGCAAATGTGTCATCTCTGTTTCTTGACAGTTGTCATTGTGCCTGACCAGTTCATATCAATTGCACTTATAGATACTGTTTCATATACTATGCCGTGTTATGTAAGGTGAATATCTCTTCTTGTTAAGAATTTCTAGTGTTTAATAATCTACCATATGTAATTTAAAAAGTCCCTTAGACTCAGTATAGAAAGGAGGACTAGTGACAGTGAACTACCTCAGTCATAGTCCACCAGTGGCATGTACTCCAAGCCTAATATGACATGGTGATTAGCGATGGGCACTTGTGTTGAAATGCTTCAACAGTAGAGTGGATCCATTTAACCGTGTGTGTTGCTACATTAAGAACATTACCATGTTAAGATAATTTCCACTTTAAGGAGACACAGACAGTCAATCAACAATTGAAATGTGATGACTAACAGTCACCAGCATTGTGGGAACATCAGCAGGGCCGAAGGAGCAGTCCTTGAGGAAACCTTCACCCCAGGGCTGGTGAGAGGCACAAGGAAACTGTGTAAAGAGTAAAAGCTAGCCACACCTGAAAGATACATAGGCCTTCGAGAAAAAACCTCTGTGGGAGCAATTTTTTAAATTCATTTGTGGGACTTGGATCTCACTCGTTGGCCAGCATTGATAGCCCATTCCTATTTGTCCTACAGAAGGTGGTGGTGAGCTGCTTTCTTGAATCGCTGCTGTCCACTTGCTGTGTCCCAGTAGGGAGGGAATTCCAGGATTTTGACCCAAAGACTGTGAAGGAAAGGCGGTATATTTCCAAGTCAGGGTGGTAAGTGGTTGGAGGAAAACTTGCAGGTGGTGGTATTCCCAAGTACCTGCTGCCCTTCTTCTAGGTAGAAGTGGTCATGGGTTTGGAAGGTGCTGTCTCAGGATCTTTGGTGAATTTCTGCAGTGCATCTTGTAGATAGTACATACTGCTGCTACTGAGCGCCAATGGTGAGGGGATTGAATGTTTGTGGATGTGGTGCCAATCAAGTGGGTTGCTTTGTTCTGGATGGTGTTAAGCTTCTTGAGTGTTATTGGAATGGCAAGTGGGGAGTAATCCATCACACTCCTGACTTGTGCCTTGTAGATGGTGGATGGACTTTGGGGTGTCAAGAGGTGGGTTACTCACCACAGTATCCCTAGTCTCTCACCTGTTCTTGTAGCCACTGTGTTCATGTGATGAGCCCAGTTGAGTTTCTGGTCAACCCCAAGGATGTTGACAGGGGGGGATTCAGTGATGGTAATACCATTGAATGCCAATGGGCGGTGGTTAGAGTGTCTCTTATTGGTGATGGTCATTGTCTGATATTTGTGTGGCGCGAATGTTACTTGCCATTGTCGGTCCAAGCCTGGATATTGTCCAGATCTTATGACATTTGAGCACGGACTGCTTCAGTATCAGAGGAGTCGCGAATGGTGCTGAACACTGTGCAATTTTCGGTAAACATCCCCAATTCTGACGTTATGACAGAGGGAAGGTCATTGATGAAGTAGCTGAAGATTGTTGGGCTCAGGACACCACCCTGATGGACTCCTGCAGTGATGTCCTGGAACTGAGGTAACTGACCCTCCACAACCACAACCATCTTCCTTTGTGCCAGGTATGACTTTAACCAGTGTTTGTCCCCTGATAACCATTGATTCCAGTTTTGCCAGGGCTCCTTGATGCCATATACAGATAAAAGTGGCTTTGATGTCAAGGGCTGTCACTCTCACCTCACCTCTGGAATTTGGAGGTGGAGATACAAAGAACATTATAGCACAGAATCAGGTCCTTTGGCCCACCAGAACTGTGCTGACACATGATGCTTTTCTGAACTAAAAATCTTCTGCCTCTATATGGTCCATATCCCTCTATTCCCTGCCTATTCATTTATCTTTCAAGATGCCTCTTCAATATTGTTATTGTATCTGCCTCCACCACCTCCTCAGGCAGCACATTCCAGGCACTTACCATCCTCTGTGTAAACATTTGCCTGTTACATCTCCTTTATACTTACCCTTTGTAACTTAACGCTAATTGTCCAATAATTGACTTTTCTACCCTGGGATAAAGACTCCGGCTATCCATTTTACACATGCCTTTTATAACTTTGTAAACTTCTGTCAGGTCATCCCTCATCCTTTGATGTTCAAGTAAAACAAACTAATTTTGTCCAATTGCTCTTCACAGCTAATACCTTCCAAACCAGGCGAAATCCTGATAAACTGTCTCTGTATCCTCTCCAAAGTTTTCACATCCTTCTGGTCATTTGGCGACCAGAACTACACACAACATTCCAAATGTGGGCTAACTAAAATTCTGTACAGTTGCAACATAACTTGCCAATATTTATACTCTGCGCCCAACTGATGAAGGCAAGCATGCTATATATCTTCTTGATTTGGAGATGTCGGTGTTGGACTGGGGTGTACAAAGTTAGAAATCACACAGCACCAGGTTATAGTCCAACAGGTTTAATTGAAAGCTTCAAATTATATCTTCTTGATCACCTTATCCATTTGTGTTGCCACTTTTGGGGAACTATGGATATATGCCTAGATCCCTCTTTGTGTTCATACTTCTAAGGGTTCCGTCATTCATTGTAAAATATATATTGTATATTTACCTCAGTGAAAGGTGAAAAAAATTACAATAAAGGCACAAAAGATTGAGTAAGCAATGAAATTAAACTGAGTCCTTACTTTCCAAAACAAGTATCACTGCTATCATGAATAGGCTTCACAAAGCACAGATAGAGTGAACATAGAACATATAACATAGAACATTACAGCGCAGTACAGGCCCTTCGGCTATACTAATCTGAAGCCCATCCAACCTACACTATTACGTGTACGTCCATATGCCTGTCCAATGACAACTGAAATGCACTTAAACTTGTTGAATCTACTACCGTTGCAGGCAAAGCATTCCATATCCTTACTACTTCTGAATAAAGAAACTACCTCTGACATCTGTCTTATACCTATCTCCCCTCACTTTAAAGTCGTACCCCCTCGTGTTTGCCATCCCCATACTTGGAAAAAGGCTCTCCCTGTCCACCCTATCTAACCCTCTGATTATCTTATATGTCTCTATTAAGTCACCTCTCAACCTTCTTCTCTCTAACGAGAACAGCCTCAAGGCCCTCAGCCTTTCCTCGTAAGACATTCCTTCCATACCAGGCAACATCCTAGTAAATCTCCTCTGCACCCTTTCCAAAGCTTCCACATCTTTCTTATAATGCGGTGACCAGAACTGTACACAATACTCCAAGTGTGGCCGTACCAGAACTTTGTACAGCTGCAGCATAACCTCCTGGTTCCGGAACTCAATCCCTCTATTAATTAAGGTCAAAATACTGTATGCCTTCTTAACAACCCTGTCAATCTGGGTGGCAACTTTCAGAGTGCAGAGAGCAAGACTTGTATGGGAAAAGGGGACAAAATTCAAATTTTAAAAATATGAGGAAAGAATCCAACAGAAGAAGAAAGTTAGAAGAATTTTTAAGACTTTTAAAAGATTGGGAATCTCATAACCTAATAGCAGTTTTGGTAAAAGGACATATTAAGCCCACAGCCATAGGGGTTTATTTAAGAGAATGTGCAAGAGTTTTGCATTGTATGTTGTGCTGTGAATGTTGGCACAACATTTGTTTTGTCCACAAAGAAGTGGAAAACTACATCTTGGCTGCATAAGGAGGGAAACCCTTTGGAGGTGGGAAATCATTGATTTTTATTATTAAAATGGAATTGTACAGGCAGATTGTACCATACAAAATGCATCAGGGTAACAGAACAGAGTGCAGATTACAATGCTACAGCTGCATAGAAGATGAAGAGAGATCAGACTTGATGTTGGAGCGATCCATTCAAAAGTCTGATAACAGCAGGGAAGAAGCTGCTCTTGAATCTATTGATACATGTATTCAAACTGTTATATCTTCTGCCCAAAGGTAGAAGGTAGAAGAGAGTATAACTGGGGTGGGAGGAGTGTTTGATTATGGTGGTTGCTTTCCCCAGGCAGTGGGAAGTATAGATGGAGTCAATGGATGGAAGGCCGGTTTGCGTGATGGACTGGACTGTGTTCACAACTCTCCACAGTTTCCTGCAGTCTTGGGAAGAGCAGTTAGAGTGCTACCTATAAAAATTGGTAAGAGTCGCTGTGGAATCGTCAAATTTTCATAGCCTCCTGAGAAAGTAGAGGCCTTGTTGTACTTTCTTGACCAGAACATCAACGTGGGTGGACCAGGACAGATTGTTGGTGAGCATTACTCCCAGGAACTTGACACTGTTGACCATGTCCACCACAGCACACATTGATACAGATAGGGGCTTGCTCTCCACTCCACTTCCTGAAGTCAATCACCAGCTCCTTCATTTTGCTGATGTTGATGGAGATATTGATGCCTTTACACTAAGCCGCTAAGCACTCAATCTCTTTCCTGTATTTTGCCTCCTTGTTGTTTGAAATCCGACCTACAATAGGGATGTCATCGACAAACTTGTAAAGGGTGTTGGGGCAGAATTTAGCCACACGGCCATAGAGTCATAGAGTCATAGAGTCATAGAGATGTACAGCATGGAAACAGACCCTTCGGTCCAACCTGTCCATGCCGACCAGTTATCCCAACCCAATCTAGTCCCACCTGCCAGCACCCAGACCATATCCCTCCAAACCCTTCCTATTCATATACCCATCCAAATGCCTCTTAAATGTTGCAATTGTACCAGCCTCCACCACTTCCTCTGGCAGCTCATTCCATACATGTACCACCCTCTGTGTGAAAGCATTGCCCCTTAGGTCTCTTTTGTATCTTTCCCCTCTCACCCTAAACCTATATCCTTTAGTTCTGGACTCCCCGACCCCAGGGAAAAGACTTTGTCTATTTATCCTATCCATGCCCCTCACAATTTTGTAAACCTCTATAAGGCCACCCCTCAGCCTCCGACGCTCCAGGGAAAACAGCCCCAGTCTGTTCAGCTTTTCCCTGTAGCTGAGATCCTCCAGCCTGGCAACATCCTTGTAAATCTTTTCTGAACCCTTTCAAGTTTCACAACATCTTTCCAATAGGAAGACCAGAATTGCATGCAATATTCCAACAGTGGCCTAACCAATATCCTGTACAGCTGCAACATGACCTCCCAACTTCTGTACTCAGTACTCTGACCAATAAAAGAAAGCATACTAAACGCCATCTTCACTATCCTATCTACCTGCGACTCCACTTTCAAGGAGCTATGAACCTGCACTCCAAGGTCTCTCTGTTCAGCAACACTCCCTAGGACCTTACCATTAAGTGTATAAGTCCTGCTAAGATTTGCTTTCCCAAAATGCAGCACCTCGCATTTATCTGAATTAAACTCCATCTGCCACTTCTCAGCCCATTGACCCATCTGGTCCAGATCCTGTTGTAATCTGAGGTAACCATCTTCGCTGTCCACTACACTTCCAATTTTGGAGTCATCTGCAAACTTACTAACTTTACCTCTTATGCTCCTGTCCAAATCATTTATGTAAATGACAAAAAATAGGAGACCAAGCACCGATCCTTGTGGCACTCCACTGGTCACAGGCCTCCAGTCTGAAAAACAACCTTCCACCACTACCCTCTGTCTTCTATCTTTGAGCCAATTCTGTATCCAAATGGCTCGTTCTCCCTGTATTCCGTGAGATCTAACCTTGCTAACCAGTCTCCCATGGGGAACCTTGTCGAGTGCCTTACTGAAGTCCATATAGATCACATCTACCGCTCTGCCCTCATCAATCTTCTTTGTGACTTCTTCAAAAAATTCAATCAAGTTTGTGAGACATGATTTCCCACGCACAAAGCCATGTTGACTATCCCTAATCAGTCCTTGCCTTTCCAAATACATGTACATCCTGTCCCTCAGGATTCTCTCCAACAACATGCCCACCACTGAGGTCAGGCTCACCGGTCTATAGTTCCCTGGCTTGTCTTTACCGCTCTTCATAAACAGTGGCACCACGTTTGCAAACGTCCATTCTTCCGGCACCTCACCTGTGACTATCGATGATACAAATATCTCAGCAAGAGGCCCAGAAATCACTTCTCTAGCTTCACAGAGTTCTCGGATACACCTGATCAGGTCCTGGGAATTTATCCACCTTTAACCGTTTCAAGACATCCAGCATTTCCTCCTCTGTAATCTGGACATTTTGCAAGATGTCACCATCTATTTTCCTACAGTCTATATCTTCCATATTCTTTTCCACAGTAAATACTGATGCAACATACTCGTTTAGTATCTCCCCCATTTTCTGTGGCTCTACACAAGGGCTGCCTTGCTGATCTTTGAGGGGCCCTATTCTCTCCCGAGTTACCCTTTTGTCCTTAATATATTTGTAAAAACCCTTTGGATTGTCCTTAATTCTATTTGCCAAAGCTATCTCATGCCCCTGTTTTGCCCTCCCGATTTCCCTCTTAAGTATACTCCTACTTCCTTTATACTCTTCTAAGGATTCACTCATCTATCCTGTCTATACCTGACATATGCTTCCTTCTTTTTTTAAACCAAACCCTCAATTTCTTTAGTCATCCAGCATTCCCTGTACCTACCAGCCTTTCCTTTCACCCTGACAGGAATATACTTTCTCTAGATTCTTGTTAACTCATTTCTGAAGGCTTCCCATTTTCCAGCCATCCCTTTACCAGTGAACATTTGCCTCCAATCAGCTTTTGAAAGTTCTTGCCTAATACTGTCAAAATTGGCCTTTCTCCAATTTAGAACTTCATCTATTAGATCTGGTCTATTCTTTTCCATCACTATTTTAAAACAAATAGAATTATGTCGTTGGCCACAAAGTGCTCACCCACTGACACCTGACTCACCTGCCCTGCCTTATTTCCCATGAGTAGGTCAAGTTTTGCACCTCCTTCTCTGGTAGGTACATCCACATACTGAATCAGAAAATTAAATTGTACACACTTAAGAAATTCCTCTCCATCTAAACCTTTAACTCTATGGCAGTCCCAGTCGATGTTTGGAAAGTTAAAATCCCCTACCATAACTACCCTATTATTCTTACAGATACCTGAGATCTCCTGACAAGTTTGTTTCTCAATTTCTCTCTGACTATTAGGGGTCTATAATACAATCCCAATAAGGTGATCATCCCTTTCTTATTTCTCAGTTCCACCCAAATAACTTCCCTGGATGTATTTCCGGGAATATCTTCCATCAGCACAGCTGTACTGCTATCCCTTATAAAAAATGCTACTCCCCCTCCTGTCTTGCCTCCCTTTCTATCCTTCCTGTAGCATTTGTATCCTGGAACATTAAGCTGCCAGTCCTGTCCATCCCTGAGCCATGTTTCTGTAATTGTTATGATATCCCAGTCCCATGTTCCTAACCATGCCCTGAGTTCATCTGCCTTCCCTGTTAGGCCCCTTGCATTGAAATAGATGCAGTTTAATTTATTAGTCCTACCTTGTCCCTGCCTGCCCTGACTGTTTGACTCACTTCTGTTCTCAACTGTACCCGTCTCAGATTGATCTCTTTCCTCACTATCTCCCTGGGTTCCACCCCCTCACCTTACTCGTTTAAATCCTCCCAAGCAGTTCGAGCAAATTTCCCTGTCAGTATATTAGTCCCCTTCTAATTTAGGTGAAATTTGTCCTTCTCGCACAGGTCACTTCTACCCCAAAAGAGATTCCAATGATCCAAAAATGTGAATCTTTTCCCATACACCAGCTCCTCAGCCATGCATTCATCTGCTCTATTCTCCTATTCCTGCCATCACTAGCTCGTAGCACTGGGAGTAATCCAGATATTACTACCCTTGAGGACCTCCTTTTTAAGTTTCTGCCTAACTCTCTGCAATCTCCCTTCAGAATCTCAACCTTTTCCCTTCCTATGTCATTGGTTCCAATGTGGACAATGACCTCCTGCTGGCCCCTCTCCCCTGTGAGAACATTCTGCACCCTCTCTGAGACATCCTTGATCCTGGCACCAGGGAAACAACACACCATTCTGCTTTTTCTCTGCTGGCCACAGAAACGTCTGTCTGTACCTCGGACTACAGAATCCCCTACCACAATTGATCTCTTGGAAGCCGACGTACCCTTCGTTACATTTGAGCCAGTCTCAATACCAGAGACTTGGCTGTTCATGCTACGTTCCCCTGAGAATCCATCACCCCCTCCATTTTCCAAAACTGCATACCTGTTTGAAATGGGTATATCCACAAAAGACTCCTGCGTTAGGTGCCTACCTCTCTTACCCTTCCTGGAGCTAACCCATCTATGTGACTGTATCTGAGACTTTCCCCCCTTCCTATAACTGCCATCCATCATATACTGTTGCTGTTGCAAATTCCTCATCGCTTCTATCTGCCATGAGTGTGCAAGGAGTATTGTAGGGAACTGAGTATGCAGCCTTGCAGGTTACTGGTGTTGAGGATTATTGTGGAAGAAGTGGTGTCATTTGTACTTATGGATTGCGGTCCATGGGTCAGGACAATCTAGTAACAGATTGGGGAGCCGAGACTCAGGTCTCCGAATTTCGCGAAGTTTGGAATTATGATGTTGAAAGTGGAACTGTAGTCAATACGTAGAAGCCTGACATAAGTATCTTTGATGTCCAGATATTCCAGGGATGAGTGTAGGGCGAGGGAGATGACATCAGTTGTGGACCTGTTGCATTGGTAGATGATGTAGAGATGCAATATAGTAATTTAATAGAATTTAAAATCTGAAAGAAATAATGGTACAAAGTTGCACATGAAAGGCTGCCACTGAGAGTGTGCCAAACAGCAGACTTTAAGAGTTGAAAATGTGTTGCTGGAAAAGCGCAGCAGGTCAGGCAGCATCCAAGGAGCAGGAGAATCGATGTTTCGGGCATGAGCCCTTCTTCAGGATTCCTGAAGAAGGGCTCATGCCCGAAACGTCGAGTCTCCTGCTCCTTGGATGCTGCCTGACCTGCTGCGCTTTTCCAGCAACACATTTTCAGCTCTGATCTCCAGCATCTGCAGTCCTCACTTTCTCCTAGCAGATTTTAAGAGGCAGTGTCAGCCATATGAAATAAAAAATAAGCCTCAGAGGCCAAAGCAATGCCCAGCCAGGCAAAAGAATGTTATAGGAGAAAGTGAGGTCTGCAGATGCTGGAGATCAGAGCTGGAAATGTGTTGCTGGAAAGGCTGAAGAAGGGCTTATGCCCGAAACGTCGATTCTCCTGTTCCCTGGATGCTGCCTGACCTGCTGCGCTTTTCCAGCAACACATTTCCAGCAAAAGAATGTCATAACACAGTCAGTCTCTTCCCAAAGATGTAGAGGTACATAGCTTCTGAGCAGCAGACATGAAGCACAGTGATGAATAGTAGTGATTGAATGACAAAAGGAATGGTATATTCTGTATTTGTTGAATTGTACCAGAAGTATTGAAATTATGTTCAGCTAACCTGTTTTCACAATGATGCTTGAGAGGTAAATATTGAGCAAGTCATCAGTGAGAACTCTCATTCTCTATTTCAAAATAGTGCCAAGGTATCTTTAATGTCCACCAAATAGAGAAGAAATACCTCAGTTTATCATCCACAAATATAAGAATAGTCAATAATATATCAAGTAGGGGATGCAGGAGAATATTTGTCCAAACAGAGGGTAGAATTTGGAACTTGCTCCCACAGAATAGCTGTGACAATTAACATCGAAGCACTCAAGGGGAAGTAAGATGAGAAAGAATAGAAAATAAAAATGTGTTAATGGGATGAGATGAGGAGCATTGGGAGAACTTGAGTCTGAAGCATGGAGGACTGATTGGATAAGTTAGATCAACTGTTCTGTGATTATTTTATAATTACTAAAGCTATGTTTCTGCTGTTAATGGAAAAGAGAAAGGCTGACATGTATATTTTCATGGCCAGTTTCAAAGTGATTATCAGTGAGTGGAGTAATTTTGAAATGTAGTCATTGTTGTAACACAAGAGAAGAAAGGAAGGACTATGGAATCACAGAATGTTCATGCGATTCAGCTCAGAAAGAGTCCACACCGCTCATCATGTCTGCATGGTGGAGAAATGAGACAGCCAGCCTAATCCTATTTTCCAGCATTTGGTCCATAGCCCTTCAGGTTACGGCACTCGAGGTACTTTTTCCAAATGTGTAACAAGGGTTTTCTACCTCGACTGTGCTTTCACATAGACTCCTGCCAACCTCTGGAGGAGAAAACCATTGCCGATCTCTCTAAACCACTTCTCATTCACTTTTAATAACCAGCTTAACAATGTTGTTTTGGTTTTAAGGAATTGAAACTTCAACAATGGGAGCTTGAACTGGTGTGTGGAACATTCTTGCCTGGTGATGAATAGGTAACCTTTGCAAGGGGTGATATCCTGGAACAAGGTCAGCCCAGAGGTGAAGAATGCACAGAGTTAACTGAGATATTTAAGTAGCTGTTGGGATTTAGAGTAGAATTCCATTTTAAGATTAGTGGAAGATTTAAATTCAGTTCCCTTCTACAGGTCAGTCACTTGAAAGGCATCTCTATATTCCCAGGACGAAAAATAAATTGACTTGTGTCCTATTTCTCTTTTTTTTTAAATCCTCCAAATTATTGAAGTGAAGGAATGGGAGCTCTCACTCCCTGAGCTGTCTGATGCAGATTACTGATTGGATTCTACTGGTCTAGGTTATCACTGTAAAATAGAGGAAAAGTAAAGCATTTTCTATGTATAACAGATGATATCTGCATTATTCGCCCATAGAGATTCATTTGTTTCAGTGTCAAACAATGTCATGGGGATGTGGAAGTGAAGAAATTGCTTTTGCTTGGACTTTTCATCATATTTTTGTTCCTACTGAAGAGAGAGAACATTGGAATGAATCCGAAAATAATGTTTTCGAAATTATGTAATAATTATGCACAATAAAAAGAATTTGACTGTTTTAATAAGGTGGGTGATGTGGTAAACCTGAAAAGTGTGGTGCTGGAAAAGCACAACAGTTAGGCTGCATCCAAGGAGCAGGAGAGTCAACGTTTCGAGCATAAGCCCTTCATCAGGAATGACATTACTGATGAAGGGCTTATGCCCAAAATTTCGACTCACCTGCTCCTCGGATGCTACCTGAACTGCTGTGCTTTTCTAGCAACACACTCTCAACTTTAAATGAGAAGTAAATGATTCTTCCTCACCTGGTTGTAACACTAAGGCATTGTTGCAGGAGCATGTACCGTATACATGTTGCACTTCAACAACTCACAATGTTGCTTCAGCAGCATCTACTAACTCAGCCATTGAGAAGGATAAAGATGGAAGTTGCATGGGAACACCACAAGCTAGAAGTTCCCTTCCAACCATACACCATCTAGACTGGCAGCTGTATTGTTTTTCCTTCACTGTTGCTATATCAAGATCCTACAACTCCCACATTTTGGCTGTGCTTACACTCCAAGAATCTCACGTGGTTGAAGAAGGAGGCTCACCAACCTCTGTACAAGGCCAATTAGGGATGGGTATTCAATGCCACCATAGCTAGTGATGCCTAACCCTGTGAAATTATAAATAAAACTAATTCTCCAATAAGCGAAGAAATTATTTTTGTTGAGAATTATAAAAACATTGTTAAATGGCTGCCACTATATCTCTTCCATCTTGTCTTTTAAGCCATCTTCCCATGCCACCATAGCCAACTCTGTCTTCATGTAAATGTCTTTATTTCAGTTTAATGTATGCGTTTCAGATGCGAATTACAGAGCTTAAAACAGACTGTGATTTTAAAAAAAAAAACTTTATGATCACTCTTACCTAGAAGCTCTTTAAAAACATTACTCCATTTCTAAATGTAAGTTTTGTACAACTGAGTGGCTGGCTATTTCAGAGCACAGTTAAGGGTCAACCACATCTAGTGGATCTGCATGTCACAAGTAGGCCAGGCCAGGAAAAGAAGGCTCCCATTACTGACACTAGATTTTAATTAATTAAATGTAAATTCCACTTTGGGATTTGAATCAAAGTCTCTTGAGAATTTGTCTGTCATCACTAAGCAGTGGCATTATTACATCTAGGAGAAAATGAGGATGCTGATGCTGGAGATCAGAGTGGCGCTGGAAAATCATAGCAGGTTAGGTAGCATCAGAGGAGAATCCTTCAGGAATGATGAAGGGTTCCGGTCTGAAACGTCGATTCTCCTGCTCCTTGGATGCTGCCTGACCTGCTGTGCTTTTCCAGCAACACACTCTCGACTCTGATTTCCAACATCTGCAGACCTCACTCTCTCCTCATTTAAATGCTTGGCACTGTATATGTGTGTAAAACAGCCCATTTTGCTGCCTCATATTCTGTGCTATGTTCCTCAGATAAGGGGACTTAATGTGATCAGCTTTTCCCTGTCAGTTTGTTATGAAGATCTGGGTGTACTATACCTTTAGACAATAGACAATAGACCTTCGAGCCTGCACCATTCATTAGGATCATGGCTGATCATCCTTAATCAGTATCCTGTTCCTGCCTTATCTCCATAACCCTTGATTCCACTATTCTTGAGAGCTCTATCCAACTCTTTTTTAAACGAATCCAGAAACTGGGCCTCCACAACCTTCTGGGGCAGAGCATTCCACACATCCACCACTCTCTGGGTGAAGAAGTTTCTCCTCATCTCTGTCCTAAATGGTCCACCCCGTATTTTTAAGCTGTGTCCTCTGGTTCGGGACTCACCCATCAGCGGAAACATGTTTCTTGCCTCCAGAGTGTCCAATCCTTTAATAATCTTATATGTCTCAATCAGATTCCCTCTCAGTCTTCTAAACTCAAGGGTATACAAGCCCAGTCGCTCCAATCTTTCAACATAAGATAGTCCTGCCATTCCAGGAATTGACCTCGTGAACCTACGCTGCACTCCCTCAATAGCCAGAATGTCTTTCCTCAAATTTGGAGACCAGAACTGCACACAATATTCCAGGTGTGGTCTCACCAGGGCCCTGTACAGCTGCAGAAGAACCTTTTTGCTTCTATACTCAATCCCTCTTGTTATGAAGGCCAGCATGCTATTAGCTTTCTTCACTACCTGCTGTACCTGCATGCTTGCCTTCATTGACTGGTGTACAAGAACACCCAGATCTCTTTGTACTGTCCCTTTACCTAACTTGACTTCATTTAGGTAGTAATCTGCCTTCCTGTTTTTGCCACCAAAGTGGATAACCATATATTTATCCTCATTAAACTGCATCATGCCATGCATCTGTCCACTTACCTAACCTGTCCAGGTCACCCTGTAATCTCCTAACATCTTCCTCACATTTCACCCTGCCACCCAGCTTTGTATCATCAGCAAATTTGCTAATGTTACTATTAGTACCATCTTCTATATCATTAATATATATTGTAAAAAGTTGCGGTCCCAGCACTGATCCCTGCAGTACCCCACTGGTCACTGCCTGCCATTCCGAAAGGGAGCCGTTTATCACTACTCTTTGTTTCCTGTCAGCCAACCAATTTTCAATCCAAGTTAGTACTTTGCCCCCAATACCATGCGCTCTAATTTTGCTCACTAACTGCTATGTGAGACGTTATCAAAGGCTTTCTGAAAATCCATGTACACTACATCCATGGATCTCCCTTGTCCATCTTCAGAGTTACATCCTCAAAAAATTCCAGAAGATTAGTCAAGCATAATTTCCCCTTCATAAATCCATGCTGACTCTGACCTATCCTGTTACTGCTATCCAGATGTGTCGTAATTTCATCCTTTATCTTTCCCACCACTGAGGTCAGACTAACTGGTCTATAATTTCCTGCTTTTTCTCTCACTCTTTTCTTAAAAAGTGGTATAACATTATCCACCCTCCAATCCACAGGAACTGATCCTGAATCTATCGAACTCTGGAAAATAATCACCAACACATCCACGATTTCTAGAGCCACCTCCTTTAGTATACTGGGATGTAGACTATCAGGCCCCGGGGACTTATCAGCCTTCAGACCTAACAGTCTCTCCAACACCAATTTCTGGCAAATATCAATTCCCTTCAGGGAGTTAAAAACAAACAGTGACAGCACCAAGTGTTCTGAATAGGATACCATATAACATGTGGTCCAGCAACTGGGGCAGCTAGTGTAGTTAGTTGCCTGGAGACAAAAAACAGATTTGAATTAGGCCAATCAGCTGAAATATACCCCCAAAATAAATACCAAACTCCAAGCACGTTTGAATTCAATATATTGACAATCTTATAAGTCAATGACACAATCCGATGGTTGGGGTATAAGACCAGGGAAAATTAACAGTTGGGAGGAGAACTTGCAAGCCAATGACATCTGCAAGCTGCCCAGAGAATAGGTCTCTTAAAGGTATCTTTATTGATCAGTAACCTGTGAAGCAATATCTCCAAGAAGAAAAGAAGACAGGAATACAGAGAAGAACCGAAAGCTGCCTGGTTTGGAAATAAGAAGCTTTGCTTTGTAAATCTTAATCAGGAGTTTTAACAGACTAGTATTATAGAAGGAAAGGTAAATATAGGTTAGAGGAAGGAGTTATAGATAGTTGTTAGTTAATTATTGTCTGTTATACTTCAAGAAATAAAGTTGTTACATTTTTTACTTTAATTAGTTCTTGGCCTCTCAAAGTTTCACAGATTATTGCACGGGATAAATCTTTTCTGTGTTGCCATTTTAAATTAAGCAGGAGGATTTACCCTGTGTCATAACAGTATGGGGGCTCGTCCGGGATTTGAACTGTTTTAGACAGATTTGAATAGATTTGGGGGTACAAAACATCCTAGCAGATTTAAACAATTGCAGGTAAGTATCCTAGATCTTTAAATAAAACATAAGTAACACAATTTGTTTAATTTCGGTGGACATGTGGTTGATTAAATTAGAAGTGAGAGGAATGGCTCTGAAATTCTAGGATTTGAAGATGATTCTCAAGTTTGCCAAGAAAGTTTAGAAGGAAAGAAAAAGGCCATACTTTTAGAATTAGCAAATAAGTTAGATTTGGGTTTAACCAAGGGTTAAAGTAAAACTGAAATTGCAAGGGAGTTACTCAAACACTTAGGTGTGTCAGCGAAACGTGCAGTGGAGGTAGAACTTAAATTACAATTGAGGAAAATAGAGTTAGAAGATAAGCAAAGAGAGAGAGAGAAAGAGAAAGAGAGAGAGAGGCAAGAGAAAGAGAGAGAGAAGAGAGATGGAGAAAAAGCGAGAGAGAGGAAAGACAGAGAGAGAGAGATGGAGGAAAAAGAGAGAGAGCGCAAAGAAAAAGAGAGAGACAGAAGGTTCTTAGTTGAGCAAAGAGAGAGAGAAGAAAGGATGAGACCAAAAGAGAGAGAATTTGAACTTGAGAAGTTGCGATTTAATCAGCAAAGTCAAGTTAACAGGATGGAGATTAAAAGAGAAGGTAGTGAGATGTACAAATATGTCAAAACTCTGCCACATTTTGATGAGAAAGGTGTTGAAGCCTTCTTTATATCATTTGAAAAATTGACTAGGCAGATGGAGTGGTCCAAGGATTTATGGGTAATGCTGGTTCAGACTAAACTGGTAGGCAGAGCTAGTGAGGTATTTGGTACAATGTCAGATGATAGGTCAAGGAATTATGAAGAGGCTAAACAGACTATTTTAAGTGCTTATGAATTGGTACTAGAAACACATAGACAGCGGTTCAGAAACACAAAGAAAGAACCAAGTTAGACTTATGCTGAGTTTGAAAGAATTAAACGTAGTTATTTTGATAGATTAGATTACTTACAGTGTGGAAACAGGCCCTTCGGCCCAACAAGTCCACACTGCCCCGCCGAAGCGCAACCCACCCATACCCCTACATCTACCCCTTACCTAACACTACGGGCAATTTAGCATGGCCAATTCACCTGACCTGCACATCTTTGGACTGTGGGAGGAAACCAGAGCACCCGGAGGAAACCCACGCAGACACGGGGAGAATGTGCAAACTCTACACAGTCAGTCGCCTGAGGCGGGAATTGAACCCGGGTCTCTGGCGCTGTGAGGCAGCAGTGCTAACCACAGTGCCACCGTGCCGCCGACAAGATGGGTAGCGTGCTTTGAAAATAGATAAGACCTTTGAGGCTGTGGGAGAGATTATTCTGCTGGAGGAGTTTAAAAACTCACTTCCAGAGATGGTAAGAATTTACATGGAGGAACAGAAAGTTCAGGAAGTGAGAAGGGCAGCAAAATTAGCAGATGAGTACATTTGGTGCATAAGACAAGCATCTGGCCAGAATTTTGTCCTGTGGGAGATAAGAGTCGAGAGAAGGGAAGATCCTACACTATGAAAACAAGAGTAGAGAGCACTAGTAAGAATTTACCACAGGATAAAAAAGAAGCCCAATAGGATGGAAAGGAGGAGAAAGTCTCCTGTGGTAAAGTGGGACACATAAAGTCACAGTGCTGGTCATTAAAGGAAAGCACTATTGGAAAAGATGTGGTAAAAGAAGCTAAGCCTTTGGCATTAGTGAAGGTAGTAAAGGAAACCCCAAGAAGAGCCAAGGAGCTGCAGGACAGTACACAGCCTAGACAGGGGCTAGGTATGAGTTAGTTCCTGATCTCTACAAAGAATTTGCCTCTGTGGGTAAGGTTTACTCAGAAAGAACAGGGGGAGAAGGACACAAAGTTATCATTTTGAGACATACATGATCTAACCAGTCACTGATAGTAAGAGATGAGTGAATATGCACCCCTTCTGATCTGTTACCTGAGTGTGTGGTAATTTATGGGATAGATGGACAGAAATTTAGCGTACCCCTATGTAAGGTCAGGTTGGCGTGCCAACTTAAGACTGGGGAAGTTCCAATGGAGTGATTGACAGAGTGTCAGTTCCAGGAATTCAGTTTGTTCTTGGGAATGATTTGGCAGGATCCAAGGTGGGAGTGACACCCCTTGTTGTGGAGAAGTCCAAGGAAGACCAAAGAACTGTGGAGGTAGAATAGAAATATCCTGGTATTTTCCCAGACTGTGTGGTAACCAGATTCCACTATCATAAGTGACAGCACGAAGCGAAAAGTAAAGAGAATGATGAAGGAGTTGAGGTTCAGTTAGCAGATACCCTGTTTAACGTAATGGTGCAAGAAAACCCTGAACAGGCAGACGGTCAGACAGAAGTGTTTACTCCTGAAAGACTAAGAGACTTGCAACAGCAAGACAAAATGATAAAAGATATATGTGTGGATGTATACTCCGAAAAGGAGGCTGAGAATATTCTGGAGGGTTATTATCGGAAAGATAGCATCCTAAGGAGGAAATGGAGACCACGACAGGTTAGTGCAGAGGAGAAATGGGCCAAAGTGCACCAGATTGTACTACCGGTAGCATAAAGACAGGAGGTGTTATGGGTAGCATTTGAGCTATCTGTAGGAGGTCACCAAGGAATATGAAAGACACAGGCTAAGGTACAAAAACATTTTGTTGGCCTGGAATGCACAAGGATGTGGTTAACATCTGCCATAATAATCATACACGCCAAATGGTAGGTAAGCCACAGGTGGTAATAAAGTCAGCCCCTTTGTTACCAATTCCCACATTTGAAGAACCTTTCACGTGGGTTATAAGTGATTGTGTAGGTTCCCTCCCGAGAACTAAAAGTGGGAACCAGTACTTATTAACCATAATGGATGTGTCTACCAGATTTCCGGAGGCACTTCCATTATGGAGTACCAAGGCAAAAAGGGTGGTAGAGGAGTTAGTAGCTTTCGTCACACGGTATGGGCTACCCTGAGAGATTCAGTCGGACCAAGGGTCACATTTTACTGCTAGGCTATTTAAGATAGCTTCGGCATACAGCACTTTAAATTCAATGCGTATCATCCTGAATCCCAGGGAGCTTTCAAAAGGTAGCATCACACCTTGAAGACCATGTTGAGAGCAAACTGTCAGGATTACCTGAATGATTGGGATAAAGGTATCCCATTCATATTGTTTGCCATTAGAGATGCCCAAATTAATCTATTCAGTTCATCCCTTCGAGTTAATATTCGATCATGAAGTGAGAAGTCCTTTGAAATTAATTAAAGAAAAAATTGACAGGACCAAAGTCAGAGATCTCACACTTAGCTTATGTATCGGAGGTGAAGGGGAGATTAAACAGAGTAGGTGAGTTAGCTAAATGGCACCTAAAGAGGGCACAGTGTAGAATGAAGCAGGTGGCAGATAAAAGCTCTCAGACTCAGAAATTTTCCCTACGGGATGACGTATTAGTACTGTCACCAGTGATAGGAGATCCTTCAAAGCAAGGCTTAGTGGTCCCTATCAAATTGAGAAAAAGTTGAGTCAGGCGAACAATCTAATAAAGATGCCAGATAGAAAAAAAAGTATCGAGTATGTCATGTGAACATGTTGAAACCGTATTATACGAGAGACAAAGAACTGCAGAAACGAGTGTTAATTACTACCCTGCAGAGTGAGGAATCAAATCCAGATGATATGGATTTTGTTGCGCCTCAAAACAGCGTAAAGAATGAAGAAGACCTTGAGGAGTGGGATAGGTTAGTAAGCTATCTGTCACATGAGCATAGAATGCAGTTGAAAGATTTGTTACTGCAGTATAAGGACATATGTAAGAATCAGATGGGAGGACTAATGCTACTGTATATAAGGGAATACTGCTCTGATAAAACAACACCCCTATCGGTTTATTCCTTTCGAAGCCAGACAGGTCCAGATGGAGGTGGAGACGAAGCTCGACGAGGACATCATCGAATCAAGTCAGAGTGAGTGGAGTTGCCGGTATTCTTATTTCTCAAACCGGACGGGCCTCAATGATTCTGCGTGGATTATTGGAAGGCCGTTACAAAATCGGAGGACTGTATCGAGAAAGTCGGACAAGCCAGTTACATCACCAGGTTGGACTTAATGCATGGTTACTGGCAGATACCTTTACCAGAGATGGCAAAGGAAATTTCTGCATTTGTAACCCCAAATGGACTATAAGACCATAATACCATAAGACATAGGAGTGGAAGTAAGGCCATTTGGCCCATCGAGTCCACTCCGCCATTCAATCATGGCTGATGCGCATTTCAGCTCCACTTACCAGCGTTCTCCCCGTAGCCCTTAATTCCTCTAGACAACAAGAGGAATTATATCAGTTTAAAGTGATGCCCTTTGGAATGAAGAACACACCTGCCACATTCCAAAGACTCATGAACAGAGTTGTGGCTGGGTTAACAAACTGTGCAGTCTATTTGGATGATGTAGTGATCTTTAGTAAGTCCTGGAAAGATCACATGGTACAGTTGGTAGAGCTCTTTGAATGACTACGATAAGCAAAACTGGTGATAAACTTAAATATAACTGAGTTGGGACATAACATCAGTCATGGAAGGTTGACTCCACAGAACGCAAACACGAAGGCCATAGAGGAATTTCCACAACCAACCTCGAAGAAAGAAGTGTTTCAATTCTTTGCACTCAGCGAATCTATTGGAAGTTTGTTTCCAACTACAGCAGTGCAATGGCACTGTTAACAGATTTGCTGAAGAAGAACACAATGTTTGGGTGGACAGGACAATGCCAGGAGGCATTCGACCACTTGAAATCAATATGAACCACCAAACCAGTTTTAGCTGCACCAAATGTTTCAAAACCTTTTGAAGTTGCCATCGATGCTAGTGGCATTGGAGTTGGAGCTGTACTCCTATGGGAAGATGAGGATGGGAATGAACTGCCAGTTGGTTACTTTTTGAAGAAGATCAATATCCATCAAAGGAATACTCCACAACCAAGAAAGAACTATTGAGTTTGGTACTGGCTTTACAACATTGTAATGTGTATGTGACAAACAATGTATAGGAGACAGTTATGTATACGGATCACAATTTGCTTACATTCTTAGAAAGCTTTAAAGACAAGAAGATGAGACTATTTCATTGGAGTCTTATGTTACAGACTTTTAATTTAAAAATCATACTTGTTGCCGGTCGTAAGAATGTAATCGCAGATGCGTTATCACTGATTTAACTGATAAAGTTCAGATAAGATTTGTTTTTATTTAATGTTTTTATATATATACATATATACACACACAGGTTGATGGGAAGAGATTAAGGTGAATGTACATTAAAGTTACCTGCCTGTTAGGGTAATGTGTTTAAAAAAAAGAAAAAAATGAAGCCATCTTCTCATAATGATGGTTTACTTTATTTTAAGGAGAGAGGTGTTACGAAGATGTGAGTGTACTGTACCTTAAAGAGAGTTAAAAGCTAGCAGTGACAGCACCAAGTGTTCCGAATAGGAAACAATGTAACATGTTCTTCAGCTACTGGGATAACTGGGGTAGCTGGTTCCCTGGAGACAAAAACATATTTGAATAAGGCCAATCAGTTTAAATATACTCCCAAAAATTACCAAACTCCAATCACGTTTGCATTTAGTATCTTGACAATCTTAAAAGCCAATGACACAAATCAATGCTTTGGGGGTATAAGACCAGGGAAAATTGAACATTTGGGAGGAGAACTGCTGTAGGGGGTAGTGTAATTTTTAAACGGTTAGCTGCATTTTAGTCTTTTCTACCTTATAGTAAACACAAGCAGACACTCGAAACTGTTGCCGGACCTCCCCCATGTTTTTATGAATGAAACAATTGTAACAGCTTTCCTCGATAGTTGAGAGACCGCCCTTAACCACAGTTGTACAACATCATCCATATAAGGAAAGAACGGGGAGCTCGAACACTGATTAGCCAAGTGAATAACAAAATAATCGCAGGCACCAGAACCCAAATAAGGAAAAACAGTGGGGAACACTAGCACTCATTGGTCAAGACAGCAGTAGGAGACCCAGCCCACATATATGTGTATATAATGCGTGGAGATTACTATGCTTGTGTGTGTACCCACGGAAACAACACCCGACTTTGCAAAGTTGAATGAAAAGTTTTGGACAGACTCCTCCGTGTCTTTGTTCCTGGGAAGGGAAATAAAAGTGCCGGAGATGGGGCCGGACAGCCGCTTATCTCGCACAATTGGGGGCTCGTCCGGGATGAAATAATTATTGCCGGGGGAAAGTCTCTTCGGCTCACGGATCAAGCCTGATCACAACAAAGACGCGTCTAGTATATATTTATACTTCTCACTGATCAGCTTGGTCTGTCGGCCGTCGGCCAAGAGAGGATGTGACCCGGCTCATTTAAAAATAATTTTGAATCCTGGAAAAAGAAACACACGGACGAGTGCTGGGACGACCGGTTAGTGACTATACACGGGGGTACACACATTTAAAAAGGCCAGACAACTCCGTGCATGGATCAAGGTAAGAGAGTTTCTTTTGTGCTTCCTTGTTGGCCGCGTGGTTTTGACGGTTATCTGTGAGAACGCTTTAGGCGTTTAAGACCAGGACCGAAGATAGACCATGGGAAATCAGACTTCTAGATTTACTAAGGAGAAGTCAGGGAAGACTGCAAATGGGAAAGAAATACCCCCCGATAGTCCACTAGGTCAGAAGTTAAGTCTATGGACGGAAAGTAGTAGAACGAAGGACTTAAAGAAAGAGACCATGATAAAATATTGTTGTTTTATATGGACCAAAGAACCTATCCGCGCCCCCTCGGTAGTTTGGCCCGAGTATGGGTCTGATGAAGACTGGGTGTGTCAAATCCTAAATGTATATGTTAACAGGAAACAACCGTTTGACCCAGAAGAGAGCAAATACGCCGCCGCCTGGTTGGCGGGCGACGGTGAGAGTCCCACGCGTCTCTATCCTCTGATTCCCCAAACAGACCCGAGGAAGCCCCAGAAGTCTTGGGACATCCTCACCGACGATTTGCCACCGTCCGCCCTACCCCCGTATATACCACCCATGCACGACCAGGCGTCCAGCGCGGACCTCCCTCCTGCGACGGATAAATCCGATTCCCAGCAGGCTACGACCAGTGAGGAAGGGACTGCTGGGGGGGGCACAGGAGGGGGCGCAGAACCCACCCCAGGCACTAGGAAATCAGTCCGACTCGAGATGTAGTGTGGATGAGCAGAGGGATCTTGGTGTAGTGTGGATGAGCAGAGGGATCTTGGTGTCCATGTACACAGATCTCTGAAAGTTGCCACCCAGGTAAATAGTGCGGTGAGGAAGGCATATGGCGTACTGGCTTTTATTGGTAGAGGAATTGAGTTCCGGAGTCCTGAGGTCATGATGCAGTTGTATAAGACTCTGGTGCGGCCGCATCTGGAATATTGTGTGCAGTTTTGGTCGCCATACTATAGGAAGGATGTGGAGGCACTGGAACGGGTGCAGAGGAGGTTTACCAGGATGTTGCCTGGTATGGAAGGAAGATCGTATGAGGAAAGACTGAGACACTTGGGGCTGTTTTCATTAGAGAAAAGAAGGTTTAGGGGTGACTTGATTGAGGTGTACAAGATGATTAGGGGGTTAGATAGGGTTGACAGTGTGAACCTTTTCCCGCGTATGGAGTCGGGTATTACAAGGGGGCATAGCTTTAAATTAAGGGGGGGTAGATATAGGACTGAAGTTAGGGGTAGGTTCTTCACTCAGCGAGTCGTAAGTTCATGGAATGCCCTGCCAGTAGTAGTGGTGGACTCTCCCTCTTTATGGGCATTTAAGCGGGCATTGGATAGGTATATGGAGGATAGTGGGTTAGTATAGGTTAGGTGGGCTTGGATCGGCGCAACATCGAGGGCCAAAGGGCCTGTACTGCGCTGTATTCTTCTATGTTCTATGTTCTATGCGGAAAGGTTGAGAAGAGGGATTGAGAGCTGGGAGGAGTGACAATATTGAACAGCTGAACCCCTTACGAGAGGTGCCGTTTGGGAATGAACGGACCGGGTTCGTAGTACAACCTTTAAATTCTGGGGATATCCGGCAACTCCGTAACGAACTACCCCGTCTACTGGACGACCCCGTCAGTGTGGGAATACAACTGGACCAATTTCTGGGGCCCAGTATATACACATGGGCTGAACTGCAGGCCATGATGAGAATACTATTTAATTACGATGAAATTGTTATGATCCGGAATAGTGCAATGGCCATTTGGGATAGGGAGCATCAGGACGGCCCTCAGCGTGGAGAGCAGAAGTACCCCTTAGAGGACCCCCAGTGGGATCATAACGACGCGGGGGGACGGGCCAATATGACAGATCTCAGAAGCCTTATAATCAGGGGGATCCAAACCTGCGTGCCCAAACAGCGGAATTTAGCGAAAGCATTCAAAGTTGGACAGAAAAAGGATGAATCCCCGAGTGAGTTTTTTGACCGTTTGCGGGAGTCCATGTGAAAGTATTCAGGTTTAGACCCCGATGGGGAAATAGGCAAGGGCATGCTTAAGATGCACTTTGTGACTAAGTCATGGCCTGACATTCAGAAGGAATTACAGAAAGTGGAGGATTGGGCTGAAAAAGATGTTGCAGAATTATTACGGGAAGCACAGAAGGTGTACGTTCAGAGGGATGTAATAAGGGAGAAACATAAGACAAAAATGATGGTGGCAGCCATACGGGAAGCTTGTAAGTCCACCGGAATGGGGGAGGGAGGTTATGGGGTGGAAAGAGGAACGTCGAAGAAAAGTTGGAGAGGGAGAGAAGCGAGACGGGGCAGAAGTGAGAGAGGAGGATCTTATGGAATTGAGCGGCCTCAGATGGCCGGATGTTACCATTGCGGGAAACTGGGACACTTCAAAAGGGATTGTCCTGAGTTTAAAAGGGAAAGAGAAGGGATGTATGAAATGGAGCGTGAACAAATGGATTAGGGAAGTCAGGGGAGGATCGGAACATGGGCCTACCAAGAATCCCTGGTAAATTTACGGGTGGGCCCATTTAGACAAGATGTTACCTTCTTAGTTGACACAGGCGCCGGCAGGTCCTCAATTCCCCTCCATCCTAGGGAGGTTGGCTTCCAAGCTAAAACATTAAACATTTCAGGAGTTAAGGGTGGGGTTTTTAGTGCGAAAATATTTGAACCACAACCCTTGCGGCTGGAGGAAGAGGAGCTCCAGGTGGAACTCCCTCACCTCCCCCATCTTCCCTATGGGTTGTTGGGATGGGATTTGATAGTCCGTTTCGGATTACGAATAGAAGTGGGAGAAGAGGAAGAATTAGCTGTTACCATGTCATACCTTAGTGAGTCCCGATTGACAGAGATAGACCCTAGGGTTTGGGTCACCAAAGAGAACCGGGGGGGACTCGCAATTCGACCTGTGGAGGTAAAATTAAAGCCCCAGAGCCCCGACGTCAGAGTGCGCCAATACCCCATCTCTTGGGAAGGGAGGCAGGGCCTGAAGACAGTTATGGAAGACGTAATAAAAGATGGATTGGTAGAGCCCTGTATGTCATGATACAATTCCCCCATCCTGCCAGTCCGGAAGTCGGACGGGAGCTACCGAATGGTCCAAGACCTAAGGGAAGTAAATAAAATTGTCCAAGTACGGCACCCTGTGGTACCGAACCCATACACTATTCTGGGGCGAATACCCCCGGACCACGGATGGTTTAGTGTTATAGACTTAAAGGATGCCTTCTGGGCGTGTCCCCTGGACAAGGACAGTAGGGATCTTTTTGCTTTTGAATGGGAGGATCCTGATACTGGCAGAAAACAGCAGTACAGGTGGACCGTGCTCCCCCAAGGATTCGCTGAGTCCCCGACCCTGTTCGGGCAGATTCTGGAACAATTATTGGAGGGACTAACCTTGTCCCCGGCCCTTAAGCTTATACAATACGTGGACGATCTCCTTTTATCCGGACCCGCGGAGGAGGACGTCCTACTTGGGACTAATGCCCTGTTAAATTACCTAGCTGAGAAGGGGTTAAGAGTGAGTCAGAAGAAGCTTCAATATGTCGAGAAAGAGGTTAAGTACCTGGGACACTTGATAAGCCAGGGACAGAAACGAATAAGTCCGGAAAGAGTGCGGGCAATAATCGAACTAGGCCTCCCAACAACCAAGAGGGAGTTGCGGAAGTTCTTGGGACTCTTAGGCTATTGTCGGTTGTGGATAGACGACTATGCCCCCCTTACTAAAGAATTGTACTTAAAACTCATTGAGGAGGCACCCAACAGAATAAAATGGGAGGAGGAGGAGAAAACGTTAATTGGAATCCTAAAAGAAAAATTGATGACCGCACCTGTTTTAAGCTTGCCGGATTTTAGTAAGACATTTTGTCTCTTTGTAAACTCCAGAAAGGGAACCGCTCTTGGAGTATTGACCCAGGATTGGGGGGGGAAAAGGAAGCCCGTGGCTTTCCTGTCAAAAATTCTGGATCCAGTCTCCCGAGGGTGGCCGGAGTGTGTGGCAGCCACGGCAAAGCTGGTAGAGGAAAGCAGGAAGTTGACTTTCGGGGCCCCCTTGACAGTCACTACTCCCCACCAGGTTAGAACTATCCTGAATCAGAAGGCCGGGAGGTGGCTGACTGACTCGAGAATTCTGAAATATGAAGCCATATTGTTAGACCGAGAAGACCTCCGAATAGAAGTCGGGGGCTGCCAGAACCCGGCGGACTTTCTTTGGAAAGGGGAAGGGGAGGAGGCACTGGAACACTGCTGTTCAGACATAATAGAGTACCAGAGTAAAGTGAGGGAAGATCTGAGGGATACCCCCTTACATGCAGGAAGGTGGTGGTACATTGACGGGTCCTCTCGAGTGATAGATGGGAAAAGACACAATGGTTATGCAGTCATTAGTGAGACTGGTTGGGAATTAGTGGAAAGTGGACGGCTACCGAATGCCTGGTCCGCACAAACGTGCGAATTGTACGCCTTGCACCGGGCTCTGAGGAATTTAAAGGGAATAGCCGGGACAATCTACACTGACTCTAAGTATGCCTTTGGGGTAGTACACACCTTTGGGAAGATCTGGAAGGAAAGGGGAATGATAAATAGTAGAGGAAAGGAGTTGGTCCACGAGGAACTAGTAGCCATGATCTTGGAGGATTTGTTGCTGCCACAAGAGATTGCTGTAGTACATGTGAAAGGGCACTAGAAAGACGATAAAATAGAGACCCTGGGGAATCAATTGGCAGATGAACAGGCAAAATTGGCCGGGATGGGGAAGGAAGTAATAAACTGCCTGGTAAGGATTCCCCAGATATCCGAAATTACCGAAGTGCCCACGTTTACTGACAAAGAAGAAACTCTTCTTGTGTCTCTGGGGGGTACAAAGGATAGGGAAGGGAAGTGGACCTTACCCGATGGCCGCCAGCTACTAAATCGACTGTTGACGCGGGACATTATTGCCCGTCTACACCAAGGGGGTCACTGGGGCGCCCAGGCACTGTGTGATGCCTTCCTGCGCCGATATGCTCACCCTGGTCTGTACACGGTAGCCAAGCAGGTCACAGGAGATTGCATAACATGTCGAAAGATTAACAAAAGGGGGCTGCGGCAGCATGCAAGACAAGGGGGTAGGAGTCCGGCCTATAGGCCGTTTGAGTATGTCCAGGTAGATTACACTGAGCTCCCCCACATAGGTCGCCTGAAGTATCTATTAGTAATAGTAGATCACCTGACAGGATGGGTGGAAGCTTTCCCCACTGCCACGGCAACGGCAACTCAGATTAGCAAAATTCTACTCGAACAAATCATCCCACGATTTGGGCTACCCCGCGCTATTGACTCTGACCAGGGGAGCCACTTCACCTCGACCATCCTCCACAATGTAGTGCAAGCAATGGGGATTGACTGTGATTTGCACACCCCCTGGCATCCCCCCTCCTCGGGCAAGGTCGAAAGAATGAACCAGACCATCAAAAAGCAGCTAACCAAACTCACTAGTGAAATCGGCCTGCCTTGGACCAAATGCCTACCCCTTGCCCTATTGCAAATTCGCACCCAGCCAAGGCGGGATTTGGGCGTCTCCCCTTTAGAAATGCTGTTTGGCCTCCCGTTCCATAGGCCGAAGAGGGAACCTCCTGTATTCGAGTCTCGGGATATGTTTGTGCAAAAATATGTGGTGGCTCTGGGGTCTGCTCTATCTCGTTTACGCCAACAGGGACTTTTGGCACAGACGCCGCCCCTCGAGTTTGCGGTGCACACCGTCAAGCCGGGTCAGTGGGTCCTGATTAAAAGCTGGAAGCAACGTACCCTCGAACCAACTTGGGACGGTCCCTTCCTGGTACTTTTGACTACCGAAACGGCTGTCCGTACGGCCGAAAAGGGCTGGACACATTACACTCGAGTCAAGGGACCAGTGCCACAACCGACAGAGGACGAACGAACCTCTCTGACAAAGGCATCTAAGGAACAGAGACCCTGAGAACAAACTAATCGGACTTTGGCGAGTCTAAAGGAACTGTGCCCTCTGGCTCCAGGTGTCGCGACAAAATGCGGTCAATCGTATTGTTAACTTGCTATGCCATTATCCTTGGGCTGGGTCATAGTGCGCGTGTTACCCAATTTGGCCTCTGGAAAAAACAAGCAGAGGACCGTCAGTGGTTCTCCATCTCCGTGCCTGCCAACAAGCCAACACAGACATTTAGCTTAGACCTATGTGGGTTGGTGCCCTGTGGGACTAAAAGAGAACTGAATCAAACTAAGCGGAACCTAGAGAGAGAAAGGGGATTCCAGGGTCAGACGTTAGTATTACAATTGCATGGTAGGGAAGGCATAAATAGGCCTCCAGCCCCCGGGGTCCAGGCTATGGTGTCAGTTGTCCGTGATCCCATCACCCCTGGACGGGAGTGTGGGCAGAATCAGTGCAATCCGCTCTATCTGACCATAAAGAACTTGGGAAACAACGGGACGAGCCTTAGTGGAACAATCCTGGGTATTAGGGTTGGGGGCCAGGCAGGACAGGAGGGGTTGCAGCTGTGCTGCACGCGTATCACGATCATTGAAGCTGAGTCTGGGGGTTCATCCACCACCGATGAGCAGGAAAAGATTAGAATAATTGAGGTGACGGATTTGGAAAAGACCTTTGAAATAGAAACGGGATACGGGGAGGCGAATGCCTGGATGGAATGGGTCAAATATACTGTGAGGAGCATGAAAAAGAGTGATTGCTACGCATGCACGAGTGCCCGCCCTAACCCTCAGGTGGTCCCATTCCTGCTGGGATGGGAGAAACACCCACGAGCCTTGGACTGCATGATAAGGCTGTACCAGGACCGAGAGGCCTGGAACGACTCCACTTGTCGACCCTTGAGTTTGAAGTTTCCCCCCGTCAAGTCTGAGGGGGCGCCCCGCCCGCCATCATTCTCAGGGGTAACGGGTAGGCACCAGGCCTGCGTTTCTCGGACGGGACTACAGTGGGACAACGATGTGGGGACATTTGACAAGTGCAGCGGATCAATTCGGCTGGTCAATGAAACTACCGGGGGCGGGAATTACTCCCACATTCATGTGCCTAGGGCAGACCTCTGGTGGTACTGTGGTGGGAGGGTTCTGCGACCGACCCTGCCCCGAAAATGGACGAGCACTTGTGCAATCGTTCAATTGGCCATCCCATTCACCCTGGCATTCGAAAAACAAGAGCAACCCCGTTCCAGTGGAAGAACTGAGAGCTTTGGAGACCTCTTTCGATGATAACATATATTTAGATGCCATAGGCGTCCCCAGGGGTGTTCCTGATGAATACAAGGCTAGGAATCAGATAGCTGCGGGTTTTGAGTCGTCACTGTTCTGGTGGGTGACCATCAATAAGAACGTGGATTGGATTAATTATATTTACTACAATCAGCAGAGGTTCATTAATTATACCCGGGATGCAGTGAAAGGAATAGCAGAACAACTGGACGCCACTAGTAGGGTGGCGTGGGAAAATAGGTTGGCCTTAGACATGATGTTGGCAGAGAAGGGGGGTGTTTGTTTCATGATAGGCACTCAGTGCTGCACTTTCATCCCCAACAACACAGCCTCTGATGGGTCCATCACCCGCGCCCTGGATGGACTCACCACATTGGCAGACAAACTGGCCGAAAACTCGGGCATCGACTCTGGCCTCACGGACTGGTTGGAAGCTTGGTTCGGTAAATGGACGGGGTGGTCGTTTCCTTTCTTGTCTCATGTATAGTGGTGGCAGGGGTACTCACTGCCCTTGGGTGTTGCGTTATTCCCTGCGTTCGGGGATTAACTCAACGACTGATCGAAACCGCCCTTATTAAGAGGGATGTTCCCTGTGGGCAGGTTGAACGAATGAATCTCAAGATGGAACAACGTGAATCCCTCTTGTGCGGGGGTAGTATTAGAGATGGGCAGTTTGATGAACAAGCTCGGGAGTTATTAAACGCCCTGGAGAAGAAACTTATGGTTTAAAAATTACAGGCCGTAAGAAAAGACACGGGGGATTTGTAGGGGGTAGTGTAATTTTTAAACGGTTAGCTGCATTTTAGTCTTTTCTACCTTATAGTAAACACAAGCAGACACTCGAAACTGTTGCCGGACCTCCCCCATGTTTTTATGAATGAAACAATTGTAACAGCTTTCCTCGATAGTTGAAAGACCGCCCTTAACCACAGTTGTACAACATCATCCATATAAGGAAAGAACGGGGAGCTTGAACACTGATTGGCCAAGTGAATAACAAAATAATCGCAGGCACCAGAACCCAAATAAGGAAAAACAGTGGGGAACTCTAGCACTCATTGGTCAAGACAGCAGTAGGAGACCCAGCCCACATATATGTGTATATAATGCGTGGAGATTACTATGCTTGTGTGTGTACCCACGGGAACAACACCCGACTTTGCAAAGTTGAATGAAAAGTTTTGGACAGACTCCTCCGTGTCTTTGTTCCTGGGAAGGGAAATAAAAGTGCCAGAGATGGGGCCGGACAGCCGCTTATCTCGCACACTGCCAAGCCAACGACATCTGCAAACTGTCCAGAGAATAGCTCTCTTAAAGGTATCTTTATCGGTCAGTAACATGTGAAGCAGAATCCCCAAGAAGAAGAAAAGAAGACAGGAAAAAGAGAAAAACCGAAAGCTACCTGGTTTTGAGATAAAAAGTTTTGTTTTGTAAATCTTAATTGGGAGTTTTATCAGACTAGTATTATAGAAGGGAAAGTAAAAGATTAATTAGAGGAAGGAGTTGTGAGTAGTTGTTAGTTAATTATTCTGTTATACTTTAAGAAATATATGTGTTAGTTTTTACTTTAAATAGTTCTTGGCCTCTTGAATTTTCATAGATTATTGCACGGGATAAATCTTTTTTGTATTGCTGCTTTAAATAAGCAGGAGGGTTTACCCCATGTCATAATAAGCCTCCTCTGCAGTAGCAATGAATGTTGCCACTTTATCTGCTGTGCTAACCTTTGAAAAGAATTAAAGAAGGTCATATACCTCATTCTCATCAAATTTAGTGATTTAATTTGTAAACTTGAATGCTTCGAGTCCTTAAGTCTGAGTTAAGTACAATCCCTCAGCAGGGCTGTTCCCCATTCACAGCCCAAGCTGTCTCAGTTGCAACTTCCTTTCTTGGAATTATCATCTTTCTTTTATTTCCTACCTCTTTGTTTTCTCCTCTTTCTGATCCTGAAATTCTCTTTCCTCTTTTTTTCTGTTGGAATTCTAATTCTAATTTCATCTTCTCCAGGTTCACTTGATCTCTTTCAATGATCTCAGTTTCCAGCTCTAGATACTGAATCACCATTTTTGTAACTTCAATAGCATTCGTTGGAACTCTAGTTTGAGGTATTGAGAATCTCTTTGATTCTTCCAACTGGAAGGATTTTAGTTTCTCATAAGTGATTTCATTCTGCCCTAAGAAGGCATTAATATCAAACATTTGAATATCTTTAATCTTAGAGACTCAGGAAAATCTCTGCAGTTGCTTGCTTATATTGAGAAAACAACTTCTGAAAAATTAATATTTCTCCTTCTCCAATTCTGTAATTCACTTGTGAGAAGGTCATGGCTGAACCTCCAAATTTGTTACAAGGGGAATTCAGACTTGCTTTTGACACTGCCCTACCAGAGCAAATACCTTTATTTATTTTCAGCATACAGCTATCACACTTCAGTTAGAAATGTAGTTAAAAAGAACAAAATCAATTACCGAAGTTTCATTGAGTGAAAGAAAGAGGAATTTTGTTACCTAATAACCCTAAGAAAAAAATACAATTAAGCACACACACACATAGACAAACACAGGTAATAAGTTCAAAAGGGAGTATCCAATACAGACGAGGATCTTTTTATGAATGATTTTATTGTCACATGTATTTTAGAGTAAGAAATATAATAAAATACAGTGAAAAGTATTCATACATTGCCATGATTCGGTGTTATTTTGAGTTTAAGAAAAAGAAAAACTAAAAGATATAGCTTTCGAATCCATCTATGTTCAAGTTCTGAGACACTCAGAACCCCAGAGGGTGTTGCTGCTGTTTATACCAGGCCCAACTAACCTTGGAGTTGCCAATCCTTAGATGCCATCTTCTAGGGCTGGGCTCATTCACCTCTGCAATTACAGCAAAATAAGTGGTATCGTGGACAGTGAGGAAAGTTATCAGAATTTACAGCAGGACCATGACCAACTGGGGAAGTGGACTGAGAAATGGCAAATGGAGTTTAATATAGATAAGTGAGAGGTCTTGCATTTTGGCAAGTTAAATCAAGGTGAATGATCGGGCTTGTGAATTAAGAGATGTAATGGGACAGAGGGATCTTGGAGTACAGGTTCACAGTTCTCTGAAAGTAGAGTCACAGGTAGACAGGGCAGTGAAAAAGGTTTATTGCACACTTGTCTTCATCTGATGATCCTGCTTCATAGCCACCTGATGAAGGAGCAGCACGCTGAAATCTAGAGCTTCCAAATAAACCTTTTGGACTATAACTTGGTGTCATGGGATTTTTAACTTTGTCCACCCCAGTCCAACACTGGCACCTCCACTTCATTATTAGAGTACTGAGTATAGAAGTTGGGAAGTTATGTTGCAGTCATACAGGACATTGGTGAGGCCAGACTTGGAGTATTGTGTTCAGTTTTGGTCACCTTGTTATAGAAAGGATGTTATTAAACTGGAAAGAGTGCAGAAAAAAACATACAAAGATGTTGCCTGGACTCAAGAGTTTGAGATCTAGGGAGAGGTTGGACAAGCTAGGACGTTTTTCTTTAGAATGTAAGACACTGAGTGGGGACCACATAGAGGTGGATAAGATCATGAGGGGCATAGATAATGTGAATGCACTTAGTCTTTTTCCCAGGTTTGTGGAGTCAAGGACTAGAGGGGTTTAAAGTTTAAGGTTTCGTGGAAAGAATAAAAGGGAATCTAAAGGGCAACTTTTTTTACACAGAGGGTGGTATGCATATGGAATGAACGGCCAGCAGAAGTGGTTGAGCCAGATTCATTAACAACATTTTAAAGGTATTTGGATAAATTCATGGATAGGAAAGGTTTCGAAGAATATGGTCCAAGTGCAGGGAAATGGGGTTAGCGTGGATGGACATTTTGCTTGGCATGGACCAGCTTGGGCCAAAGGCCTGTCTCTGTGCTGGAAGACTGTATAACTATAACTGCTTGCGCTGGGCACACCAATATTGGAGATTCTGACTGTGGCTCACCTTTAGATAATACATTAATTGTTGCTTAGGAATCCTCAGCAGTGGTAAAGTGTGACTTAAGCGGTTTGTCCAATTTGCTTAATTATTGATTGCTATCTACCCTATAGATACTGGATCAGTGGTGCTGGAAAAGCACAGCAGTTCAGGCAGCATCCGAGAAGCAGTAAAATCGATGTTTCGGGCAAAAGCCCTTCATCAAGTTTTTGCCCGAAACCTCGATTTTACTGCTCCTCGGATGCTGCCTGAACTGCTGTGCTCTTCCAGCACCACTAATCCAGAATCTGGTTTCCAGCATCTGCAGTCATTGTTTGTATAGATACATAGAGAGAAAGATGTTCTGTCCACGTTGCTTCTAATCCATGTTTGATCTCTTTGCTCTGCTACTCAAAAAGTATTCACTGTTGTTTGAATTATGTTACTTGTCAGCCATCAGCTGAAACCGTTTGCTGTCCGGGTCCAGGTGTGTCTGGACTATAGGCTTCTGCTGAAAAGTCACAAATGAACATTGAGCAATCATTGGCAATCATCCCACTTCTGATCTTATAAAGGTGGGGAGGGGGTCATTGAGAAAATAGCTGAAGCTTTAATTGGTTTGCACCTTGGTAGCAAATAAAACAGCAAACATATGTAAGTGAATAATTGAAAACCATGAAACATGATCAATACTACAGATGCTGGAAATCTGACATTTTTAAAATAATGCTGAAAATCTTTCGATGTCAGGCAGCACCTGAGAAACCAAGTTAGTGATTTCAGTCATGTTACAGAGTCACCGAGTCCTACAGCACAGAGACAGGCCCTCTGGTCCAAACTGGTCCATGCCGACTGCTATGGACTAGGCCAGACCACTCAAAACATTCTTAAACAGGCAGCCCAGACCGTAACTTTGCAATTTGTTTCAGTAAGTGTACAGTGAAAATTAGCAGGAGTAAGTTAGCTAGGTTGACTACTAGATTTTAAATCAGAGTGGTGCTGGAAATATTTTATCTGTTTTAAAATCTAATAGGCTAAAGTGAGGATTGCAGATGCTAGAAACCAGAGTCTAGATTAGAGTGGTGCTGGAAAAGCACAGCAGGTCAGGCAGCATCCGAGGAGCAGAAAAATCGATGTTTCGGGCAAAAGCCCTTCATCAGGAATAGGCCCTATTCACTTTGATCGGAGTAACCGGAATGCAAAGTACTGGGCTAATGGTAAGATTCTTGGTAGTGTAAATGAGCAGAGAGATCTCAATGTCCAGGTACACAGATCCCTGAAAGTTGGCACCCAGATTGACAGGGTTGTTAAGAAGGCATACAGTGTTTTAGCTTTTATTAATAGAGGGATTGAGTTCCGGAACCATGAGGTTATGCTGCAGCTGTACAAAACTCTGGTGCGGCTGCACTTGGAGTATTGTGTACAGTTCTGGTCACTGCATTTTAAGAAGGATGTGGAAGCTTTGGAAAGAGTGCAGAGGAGATTTACTAGGATGTTGCCTGGTATGGAAGGAATGTCTTACGAGGAAAGGCTGAGGGACTGGAGGCTGTTTTTGTTAGAGAGAAGAAGGTTGAGAGGTGACTTAATAGAGACATACAAAATAATCAGAGGGCTAGATAGGGTGGACAGGGAGAGCCTTTTTCCAAGTATGGTGACGGCGAGCACAAGGGGGCATAGCTTTAAATTGAGGGGTGATAGGTTTGGGACAGATGTCAGAGGTAGTTTCTTTACTCAGAGAGTAGTAAGGGTATGGAATGCTTTGCCTGCAATGGTAGTAGATTTGCCAAGTTTAAGTACATTTAAGTCGTCATTGGACAAGCATATGGACGTACATGGAATAGTGTAGGTTAGATGGGCTTCAGATTGGTATGACAGGTTGGCGCAACATCGAGGGCTGAAGGGCCTGTACTGCGCTGTAATGTTCTATAGTCCAGGTAAAAACAATGACTGCAGATGCTGGAAACCAGATTCTACATTAGAGGTGCTGGAAGAGCACAGCAGTTCAGGCAACATCTGAGGAGCAGTTCTATAGTCTATGTTCTATGTTCTATCCTCCAGTCTCCTGGGACCTCACCTGTGGCTAACAATGATGCAAAAATATCAGATAGGGCCTTACAATTTCTTGTCTAGCTTCTTGCAGTGTTCTTGGATATATCTGGTCAGGATCAGGAGATGTATCCACCTTCATACATTCTAATACACCCAACACCTCCCCTACTGTGATATGAACATAATGACTTTTCAGAGCTGTACTGTCCAACTCAAAATGTTAACTCTGCTCTCCTCTCCATGCATGTTACCAGTCCTGCTAAATCTAGAGAAGGCAATGGCCTAATGGCATTATTGCTAGACTGTTAACCCAGAGACCCAGGTAATGTTCCAGGGACAGGGGTTTGAATCCCACCATGGCGGATGGTACAATTTGAACTCAGTAAAATCTGGAAGAAAGCATCTAATATTGACTGTGAATTCATTGTCGATTGTTGGAAAATCCATCTTGTTCACTAATGCCTTTTAGGGAAGGAAGCTGCCATCCTTACCTGGTCTGGCCTACATGTGACTCCAGACCCACAGCAATGACTCTTAATTGCCCTCTGGGTAATTAGGGGTAGGCAATGAATGCTGGCACAGCCTGCAACGTCCTCATCCCATGAATGAATAAAACAAAACTTCTCTAGTCCTTTCTGTTATAATGTAAGGAAGTGACACTTCCATATTTGTTGGTGCTATTCCACTTAAAGTGGTACAGGACATCTCGTCATCAGTATTGACTACAGTTTAAACAAGTAACAGGTCCGAGAAATTGCATCATTACACCGAAGGGTCATTCTTATTATTCAGCAGTACATTGCAATCGCATTAAGTGGTTTTACCAGCCATTGGGTCCAATTTACCCTTGCATGCATGGTCAGCTGTAACCAGTATGGACCCTCATGTTTTTGTTACATATGATTAAATAGCAAATGCAATGAGCAATGCCACAGGATATTCTCTAATCTTGTGCCTATCATGACAAGCCAGTGACCTGGAGCTCAGGTGTGACTAACTCAAATCTAGGCAACAAAAGACACTTTCATATGTATATGTAGAGTTCAGGAGTGTGATACAATACTCCCCACTTTGCCCGGTTGACTGCAGTTCCAACAACACTCAAAAAAACTCAACACCATCCAGGACAAACCATCCATCCCCTTGTTCAGCCCATGATCCACTGCCTCAGTCCTTCCTCAGTACAATAATGGGTATCTTTTACAACTCGCCAAAGCTTCTTTGACAATATCTTTCCAATCTGCCCACTCTGATGCCTAAAGGCAGCAGCCACAAGGGATCATTAAGGGATCTTAGCCACACATAGTTCTGGCTTAGAACTATATTACTCCACTGTTGTCAAGTCAAAATCCAGGAACTTTCCGAAGTGTTCAGTGGAACCCTGTTTGTATTTGGTTATATTGGAACTTCTGTTTGTGTCAAGATATTTTAAAGTTCTGTTAAGTGTTTGTAATTAGAACCAGATTCATGTCTGCTTTAGATAAATAAATTATACAGCAACCCAGCAAACACACAGCTCTGAAATAGAATTAAAATCAGATAATTGTCACATGTACTCAATTACAGGAGTACAGTGAAAAGTGTATAAAGTCACCATTCTTAGGCACAAGTAGAAGTGAAGCTGTGCAGATGCTGGAAATCTGAAAGAAAATGGAAACAGCAAGAGGAACTTAGCAGGTTTGGCAGCATCTGTGAAGAGAGAAAGAGAATTAATACTTCGAGTCCAGTATTTTTTTTTTCAGAATACACAACATTCCCTTTCTTCCAACACTGTGGATCTGCCTGTGCTCAATAGACTCAGCACTTTGAGAAGAGATTCTGGATTAGTGGTGCTGGAAGAGCACAGCAATTCAGGCAGCATCCGAGGACAGGCAAAATCGACGTTTCGGGCAAAAGCCCTTCATCAGGAATAAAGGCAGAGAGCCTGAAGCATGGAGAGATAAGCTAGAGGAGGGTGGGGGTGGGGAGAGAGTAGCATAGAGTACAATAGGTCAGTGGGGAAGAAGATGAAGGTGATAGGTCAGGGAAGAGAGGGTGGAGTGGATAGGTGGAAAAGGAGCTGGGCAGGTCGGACAAGTCCGGACAAGTCGAGTTGCTGGAGGTTAGAAACTAGGATGAGGTGGGGGAAGGGGAAATGAGGAAACTGTTGAAATCCACATTGATACCCTGGGGTTGAAGTGTTCCGAGGCGGAAGATGAGGCGTTCTTCCTCCAGGCGTCTGGTGGTGAGGGAGCGGCGGTGGAGGAGGCCCAGCACCTCCATATCCTCGGCAGAGTGGGAGGGGGAGTTGAAATGTTGAGCCACTGGGCGATTTGGTTGATTGATGCGGACCTGCCCAGCTCCTTTTCCACCTATCCACTCCACCCTCTCTTCCCTGACCTATCACCTTCATCTCCTTCCCCACTGACCTATTGTACTCTATGCTACTCTCTCCCCACCCCCACCCTCCTCTAGCTTATCTCTCCATGCTTCAGGCTCTCTGCCTTTATTCCTGATGAAGGGCTTTTGCCCGAAACGTCGATTTTGCCTGTCCTCGGATGCTGCCTGAGTTGCTGTGCTCTTCCAGCACCACTAATCCAGAATCTGGTTTCCAGCATCTGCAGTCATTGTTTTTACCACTTTGAGAAGAGAGTTCACTTTCTCAAGGGTAAGTAAGGAAGGGCAACTCATGCTGGCCTTGACCAAGATGACTACATCTTATGATTGGATAAAAATAAAATTGGCAAATGCCCGTCCATCAGGCTTTGGAGACATATTTTGAAAGGCTAGGGGCAGAAGGTGAGTCAAGGGGATAGTGAACGGAATGAAATGCTGATATATATTACAACCTCGGTTAAACGAACATCAATTATCCTAATTTCGGATTATCTGAACAAGATCTCAAGGTCCTGATGCTTGGGTAAACTGCATTACCCGAACATTCGATTATCTGAATTTTTGATTATCCGAACAAAATACTCCCCATCCGTGTTCGGATAATCAAGGTTGCTCTGTATACAGCTGGGCCAGGGTTCCTCTGGCGCAGTGGTGGGTTTTGTTTGTATTCATTTACAGAATGAGGGCATTATTGTTTAAACCAAACAATTTCTCAAGTGTTTGCGATTAAAGAAAGACGTAGCTGAGTTAAAGAAGAAACTAGGAATGACTCCACTACATTAAGCAGAATGTGCAAAAAAGCTGGTAAGATGTACAGTCGTCCACAACGTTTATGAAGACTGTTGGATTTCCTAGTCACGTCTCCCCAAGGCCAAGTGCCAGAAGTTTACAAGCAATTACAATTAACCTCTAGCTGACCCCAGGAATTGACAAGGTGTGTAATTAGCTGGTTGCATCTACTCAGATGATTAGCCTGGAGGGAAAACACATGCAATGCTCTCAAAGGGGCTAGTCTGATTGAACAGTACATGCCTGACCGCAGTCTGCAGAAGCCGAGAGATCCTACAGATGAATAGAAGCACTTCCACAGGAAGAAGTGTCAAGTCAAACAAAAACATTTCTCATTTATTGCCCAGAGGGCAGTTAAGAGTCAGCCACAGAGCTGTGAGTCTGGAGTCACATGGAGGTCAGACCAGGTAAGGATGGCAGTTTCCTTCCCTAAAGGATATTAGTGAACCAGATGGGTTCAATCAACAATGGATTTATGGTCATCATTGGATTCTTAAATCCAGATCTTTTAAAATTTAATTTAAATTCCAACATCTGGTTTGAGAGGATTTGAACCCAGGTCCCAGGACATTACCTGGGTCTTCAGATTAATAGTCCACTAACGGCACTAGGGTATTGCCACTTCTATGCCTGAGCCCAGAGACCCTAGGTTCAAGTCCCACTGCTCCAGAGGTGTGTACTAGCATCAGTAAACAGGGGTTTGATTAGTAAAGATATATACAGCTGGCTTTGCAAGTCACATCTCCCCAAAGCGAAGAAACAGAAATTTACAAGCAATTACAATTAACCTCGAGACGACCCAGGAATTGACAAGGTGTGTAATAAGGAGAAAGTGAGGACTGCAGATGTTGGAGATCAGAGTCAAAGAGTATGGTGCTGGAAAAGCACAGCCGGTCAGGCAGCATCTGAAGGGGAGGAGAGTCGATGTTCCGTACATAAGCTCTCCTCCTACCTCTACAACCTCATTCCTGATGAAGGGCTTATGCCCGAAACATCGACTCTCCTGCTCCTTGGATGCTGCCTGACCAGCTGTGCTTTTCCAGCACCCCACTCTTCGATGAAGGTGCTGTAATTAGCTGGTTGTATCTTTTCTGATGTCTTACCTCAAGGGGAAACACAAGCAATGCTTTGAAAGGGGCTAGTCTGATACAACATTGGTTGCTTCCTGGCAGATGCCAGAACCTCAATCTACAGAGGCCCAGATGTCTTACAGGTGAATTGAAGCTGAAAGCATTTCTACAGGAAAAAGCATCAAGTCAAACAGAATATATCTCATAAGCACCTAATGGCAATCTCTTTTGCAATGTTTTAAATGAATTGCCTGGCTAATGGCAATGTTCTCACCATCCAAAGACAACAGTGATAGCTGTCTAGGGGGCAGTTAAAATGACTGCCTTAACCTCCCCTGATATATCATTCATCAGATGCATCATTCAATAGCTAGATCCTATAACCACTGAAACCAGTTGACAAAAATAAGTTATTTATGGGAATAATTAGCCGACAAACGTGCTAATTACAAATCTAGTCAGGCAATCTCGGAATATTTAATTAAGTCTTAAGGAAGAAATTCAATCCAATCTGTCACAATGTTAATGAGAATGAATATACCATGTGGCTAATCCCAATTAATCTTTAAACCTCCTCCTGGTACACAAGGGTCTTATTAATTAGCAACACAAATGAAGAAGAAAAGTTATAAAATTCTTAACTGAACAAATATGTAGCCAGTCGTTTGTTGACTCCCTTCCATTCGGGGAGAGGCATGTAGTGCACAAAACCATTCTGTTATTAGTTGGAAGTAGATTCTTTGGTTAACCAACAGTGATGCTTCGCAAGCTTTTTAATGATCCCAGATTGTATGTCATAGAGACCCTGGAATATTGGAACTTGAGTGAAAGGGAACATGACCTATTTTTAAAAATGCAATTCATTGAGGTCTATAAGAACAGACTGAATTGTAAGGCAGTTGTGGGATAGCCAATTTTATTTTGGTCTTGGGCTTTCCAACAGATGTCTAATGAACACACCGCTGTTATGTCCACATATGGAATGAGCTGCCAGAGGATGTGGTGGAGGTTGGTACAATTGCAACATTTAAGAGGCATTTGGATGGGTATATGAATAGGAAGGGTTTGGAGGGATATGGGCCGGGTGCTGGCAGGTGGGACTAGTTTGGGTTGGGATATCTGGTTGGTATGGATGGGTTGGACCGAAGGGTCTGTTTCCATGCTGTACATCTCTATTACTCTATGACTGTATGTACCAGCTTGAGCAGAAAACATCTCATACACACCACAGGTTATTTACACGTGTCCATTAACAGAGTAGAAGCTGTGGAGATGCCAAAAGTGTTTGGGCTCCAACTGCAGTAGGCATTCAGCTAGTGAATAGGTACAAAATGTAACTAAAAAGACTTTTGGGATAAAAACAGAAAATGCTGGAGAAACTCAGCAGGTTTCGCACCATCTTTGGAGAGAGAAACAGAGTTAATGTTTCAAGTCCGGTGTGACTCAGAAGTCCTTTTGAAGAACTGAGAAATAAGAAAGGGATGATCACCTTATTGGGATTGTATTATAGACCTCCTAATAGTCAGAGGGAAATTGAGAAACAAATTTGTAAGGAGATCTCAGCTATCTGTAAGAATGATAGGATGGTTATGGTAGGGGATTTTATCTTTCCAAACATAGACTGCTATAGTGTTAAGGGTTTAGATGGAGAGGAATTTGTTAAGTTTGCACAAGAAAATTTTCTGATTCAGTATGTGGATGTAACTACTAGAGAAGGTGCAAATCTTGACCTACCCTTGGAAAATAAGGCAGGGCAGGGCAGGGCAGGACAGTCAATGGGGGAGCACTTTGGAACCAGCGACCATAATTCTATTAGATTTAAAAATAGTGATGGAAAAGGAGAGACCAGATCTAAAAGTTGAAGTTCTAAATTGGAGAAAGGCCAATTTTGACGGTATTAGGCAAGAACTTTCAAAAGATGATTGGGGGCAGATGTTCACAGGTAAAGGAACGGCTGGAAAATGGGAACCCTTCAGAAATGAGATCACGAGAATCCAGAGGAAGTATATTCCTGTCAGGGTGAAGGAAAAGGCTGGTAGGTAAAGGGAATGCTGGGTGACTAAAGAAATTGAGGGTTTGGTTAAGAAAAAGAAGGAAGCATATGTCAGGTATGGACAGGATAGATCGAGTGAATCCTTAGAAGAGTATAAAGGAAGTAGGAGTAAACTTAAGAGGGAAATCAGGAGGGCAAAACGGGGACATAAGATACATTTGGCAAATAGAATTAAGGAGAATCCAAAGGGTTTTTACAAATATATTAAGGACAAAAGGTTAACTAGGGAGAAAATAGGGCCCCTCAAAGATCAGCAAGGCGGCCTTTTTGTGGAGCCACAGAAAATGGGGGAGATACTAAACAAGTATTTTGCATCAGTATTTACTGTGGAAAAGAATATGGAAGATATAGACTTTAGGGAAAAAGATGGTGACATCTTGCAAAATGGCCATATTACAGAGGAGGAAGTGCTGGATGTCTTGAAATGCATAAAAGTGGATAAATCCCCAGGACTTGCTCAGGTGTACACTAGAACTCTGTGGGAAGCTAGTGAAGTGATTGCTGGGCCTCTTGCTAAGATATTTATGTTATCGATAGTCACAGGTGAGGTGCCAGAAGACTGGAGGTTGGCTAACGTGGTGTCACTGTTTAAGAAGGTGGTAAGGACAAGCAACGAACTATAGACCAGTGAGCCTGACATCGGTGGTGGAGTTTAGGGTGAGAGGGAAAAGATATAAAAGAGACCTGAGTGCCAACGTTTTCACACAGAGGGTGGTATGTGTATGGAATGAGCTGCCAGAGGAAGTGGTGGAGGCTGGTACAATTGCAAAATTTAAAAGGCATTTGGATGGGTATATGAATAGAAAGGGTTTGGAGGGATATGGGCCGGGTGCTGGCAGGTGGGACTAGATTGGGTTGGGATATCTGGTCTCATGGACGGATTAGACCAAAGGGTCTGTTTCAGTCCTGTACATCTCTATGACTCTATCTTTTAAGACCCGCTGCATTTCTCTAGCACTTTCTCTTTTTCTCATAGATTTTCATCGCCTGCAGTATTTCACTTTTACATCAGGCTAATGGGATGTTGGTCTTTATTTTCTATGCGACATCTACCACAGGTCGGACAAGGAGGCAGTTCCCAAATCCTCCCCAGCCACATTGGCCTTCCTGGTCCACTACAGCCAACGATCCAATGAGCTGTCCAGCTTGAGCACCCATCCTGTCAAAGAGTCCAAATTATGGTCACACACACTTTTCATGTCCATGTAGTCTAGAGCCATGGACAGTGAAGGGAATGGTTATATCTCCCTTTACATTTCATGACTGACTAAGAATCTCTCTTGTTCTCACTGTTTGCAACGTGTTTAACAATGTCATAAATCATAGGGTCATAGAGATCTACAGCCCAGAGAAAAGACTCTTCGACCCATTGTGTCCATGTCAGTCAAAAACAAAAACCTAGCCATTCAGTCCTGCACTTGACCCATTGCCTTATATTCCTTGGTATCATGTTTGGTTAGAGATATTGGATTCCAAGTGCAGATGATGGATTCCAAGATAGACAAGCAGGAGTCTGGAACAACATAGCAAGCCAGATAGCATCAGAAGAAGTCGACATTTTGGGTGTAACCCTTCTTCTGGACTGGGGGAGGGTGTAAGGGAAGCTGCAGATAAAGGGGGTTGTGGGGGTTGAGTAGTGAAGTGGGGCTAGGTGAAGACAGCCACAACGACCATCCTTGGCCTCCTCCATTGCCACAACAAACCAAAATGCAAGTTGGAGGAACAACACCTCATCATCTGCCTGGGCAGCCCTCAGCCTGGAGGACTCAACATTTCAAACAACCTTCCTTCCCATCCCCCAACTCCCCTCCCAGCTCCTCCCCATCCCTTCCACTCCTCCCAGCCACCTACTGGATTCATTCGTCTCATTGACCAACCAGGTCTACCTGCCTTCTACCTGTCTAAACCTGTCTGAACATTTTCAAGTTTCACAACATCCTTCCTATAGTAGGGAGACTAACATTGCATGTAATATTCCAGTAGTGGCCTAACCGATGTCCTGTACAGCCACAACATGACCTCCCAACTCTACTCAATGCTCTGACCAATGAAGGTAAATGTGCCAAATGCCTTCTTCACCACCCTGTCTAACTGTGACTCCACTTTCAGGGAACTGAGCCCTGCAACCCTAGGTCTCTTTGTTTGGCAGCACTCCCCAGTTCCCTATTATTAACTATATAAGTCCTGCCCTGATTTGCCTGACCAAAATGGAACACCTCAGACTTATCTAAATAACTCCATCTTCCACCCCTTTGCCCATTTGTCCAGTTGATAATCTTTTTCACTATCCATTACACCACCTATTTTGGTATTCTCTGCAAACTTACTAACCATACCTCTATGTTCACACCCAAATAATTTACAGAAATGGTGATGAGCAGGGAACCCAGCACAGATCCTGTGACACACTGCTGGTCACAGGCCTCCAGTCTGAAAAGCAATCTTCTATCACCACTCTCGGTTTCCTACTTTCAAGCCAGTTTATATCCAGTTGGCTAGCTCCCTATGGATCCCATGTGATCCTACCTTACTAACCAGTCTACCAAGTGGAACCTTGTCAAATGCCTTACTGAAGTCCATATAGACAACGTCCACAACTCTGCTTTCTTCAATCTTGTTTGTCACCTCAGTCAAGTTAGTGAGACATGGTTTCCCACGTGCAAAGCCGTGTTGACTATCTCTAATTGGTCCTTGCCTTTCCAAATGCATGTAAATCCTGTCCCTCAGAATTCCCTCCAACAATTTACCCACCACTGACGTAAGGTTCACTGGCCAATAGTTCCCTTGCTATTCTTTACTTGTTGATAGTGAGTAATGTCAAAAATGTACAAGTAAAGAGGTGATTAGGAGTAATATCCAAAAACATGATGAATTCTGGTCAACCATGAGCCCCCACTCCTTCGCCTTCAGGAACTCTGATGCATAAACTCTGATGAATTTACCATTCAGCTGCTAAGTGTGTGTGCATTTATTATCAGGTGTTATTATCATGGCATGTCTATGTCAACCAAGTGTGGTTAGGATGTGACATTTTCAACTATAATGAGTTAGTGAGGGCAATAGCATTAACTCAACGAAAGCTAGATATATGTGCAAATATATAAATAGTTAGATATGTTGATTGGGTTTTGATGAAGTGGCATTGAAGGTAGCATGAAGCTGAATTGCTGACATATGAATGAGCAGTAGGCCACTCTGCCCATTCATCATGTTCTAGCATTCATTAAGATCATGGCTCTTTGGATTTTTCCACATTCCTCTCAACCCATGCCAACCTCGCACGCTTTGCTTATTAATAGCCTCTGCCTTAAAATGTTCCAAAGACCCTGCTTCTATTACATTTCAAGGATGAGTGTTCCTGTGACCCGAGACCCTCTGAGAAAACATTTTGAATCATGTCTGTCTTAAAAGGGTGCTGGCTTAGTTTTAAACAATGACCTGTAATTTGAGAATCTCCCAGAAAAGAAAACATCCTCTCCATATCCAGACTGACAGGACTCTTGAGGATCTTAAACATTTCAAAGCAGATTCCGAGTATTGTCCGAAACACCAGTGAGTACAAGCCTAACCTGGTGAACCTTTCTGCATAGAATTTTCTGTATCAACCTGTACAGAGATATTAATGGGGTAGATGATGGCCTAGTGGTATCACCTTTGGACTATTAACTCAGAGACTGAGGTAATGGTCTGGGGACCAGGGTTTGCCACGGCAGATGGTGAAATTTGAATTCAACAAAAGAAAATCTGGAATTAAGATTCGAATGATGAGCATGCATCCAGTGCAGATCATAGAGAAACCCATCTGGTTCACTAACATCCTTTTAGAGAAGGAAACTGCCACCTTTACATGGCCTGGTCTACATGGGACATTAGACACGGGGCAGTGACAGGGTAAATAGACAAGGTCTTTTCCCTGGAGTGGGGGAGTTCAGAACTAGAGGGCTTATGTTTAGGGTGAGAGGGGCAAGATTTAAAAGAGACCTAAAAGGCAACTTTTTCACACAGAGGATGGTGTGTGTATGGAATGAGCTGCCAGAGGAAATGATGGAGGCTCGTGCAATTACAACATTTAAAAGGCATCTGGATGGGTATATGAATAGGAAGGGTTTGGGAGAATATGGGCTGGGTGCTGGCAGGTGGGACTAGATTAGGTTAGGAAATCTGGTCAGCATGGACGAGTTGGACCGAAAAGTCTGTTTCCATGCTGTGCATCTTTATGACTCTATGACTCTTAGCTATCCTCGGGGATATTAAGGATGGGCAATGAATGGTGACCCAGACAGCAACACTCTCATCCTCTGAATGAATAAAAAAAGTCTACATTTCTGGAACAGGCAGGATTTGAACCCAGGCCTTGTAACTCAAATGACTCAGTCACCCATTCCAGTATTGAATAAAAACAAATTACTGCGGATGCTGGAATCTGAAACCAAAAGAGGAAATGCTGGAAAATCTCAGTAGGTCTGGCAGCATCTGTAAGGAGAGAAAAGAGCTGACGTTTTGAGTCTAACTGACCCTTTGTCAAAGCTAAAAAAAGGGAGAAATCGGGAGGTATTTATACGAGGCTGAGAGAAGGTGAGTCATGGCTCCAGAAGCAAAGGTAGCAATAAAGAGGTGATAATGACAGTGCATAGAGAGATTATAGGGGGAGGAGCTGTGAATGTCCAAGGCTGAAGCCAGTGCTGTGTGACAAAATATGTGGGGGATGGGCGGGATGGGCGAAGCTGAGGCAAAATGGAAAACAGGGGAGAAGGGGAGCAAAGGGGAAAGAGGAGAGGAAAAAGGTGATGAGAGAGTGGGGAGCGAGAAAAAGAGAGATAATCAAGAAATAAGAGGTACAGAACAGTGAAAAAAAATTTTTAAAAATAAATAAAATAAATGAAATAAAATTATGGAGCAGAATGAAAACAGAGGGGTCGAGATGGGATAATCATCTGAAGCTGTTGAATTGAATGTTGAGGCCGGCAGGCTGTAACGGGCCTAGTCGGAAGATGAGATGCTGTTCCTCCAGTTTGCATTGAGCTTCACTGGAACATTGCAGCAGGCCCAGGACAGACATGTGGGCATGGGAGCAGGATTGTGTGTTGAAATGGCAAGTCACAGGAAGGTCCGGGACCTGATTGCGTACAGACTGAAGGTGCTCAGCAAAGCGATCACCCAGTTGGCGTTTTGTCTCTCCAATATAGAGGAGACCACATTGGGAGCAACGAATGCAATAGACCAAATTGAAAGAGGTACAAGTGAAACGCTGCTTAATCTGAAATGAGTGTTTGGGACCTTGGATGGTGAGCATGGAAGAGGTAAAGGGGCAGGTGTTGCACCTTCTGCGATTGCACGGGAAGGTGCCGTGTGTGATGGGAGAGGTGTTAGATGTGATAGGAAGGTGCCGTGTGTGATGGGAGAGGTGTTAGGTGTGATGGGAAGATGCCATGTGTGATGGGAGAGGTGTTAGCTGTGATGGGAAGATGCCGTGCGTGATGGGAGAGGTGTTAGGTGTGATGGGAAGATGCCGTGCGTGATGGGAGAGGTGTTAGGTGTGATCGGAAGGTGCCATGTGTGATGGGAGAGGTGTTAGGTGTGATGGGAAGATGCCGTGCGTGATGGGAGAGGTGTTAGGTGTGATCGGAAGGTGCCATGTGTGATGGGAGAGGTGTTAGGTGTGATGGGAAGATGCCGTGTGATGGGAGAGGTATTAGGTGTGATGGGAAGGTGCCATGTGTGATGGGAGAGGTGTTAGGTGTAATGGGAAGGTGACGTGTGTGATGGGAGAGGTGTTAGGTGTAATGGGAAGGTGACGTGTGTGATGGGAGAGGTGTTAGGTGTGATGGGAAGATGCCATGTGTGACGGGAGAGGTGTTAGCTGTGATGGGAAGGTGCCGTGCATGATGGGAGAGGTGTTAGGTGTGATGGGAAGGTGCCGTGCGTGATGGGAGAGGTGTTAGGTGTGATGGGAAGGTGCCGTGCGTGATGGGAGAGGTGTTAGGTGTGATGGGAAGGTGCCGTGCGTGATGGGAAGGTGACGTGTGTGATGGACTAGGTTGTCCTGGAGGGAACGATCTCTGCGGAATTGATCCAGCTGGATCCAATAGCCTATTCATTGCTATAGATTCGACATATATATGATGATATTGTGTGTTGCTGCCTCAAATTGCACTGAGATAGCAGATGCTGGAGACACAGAGTCGAAAACAGTGACCTGGAAAAGCACAGCTGTTTGGGCAACATCCGGACAGTTGACATTTCAGGCATAAGTCCTTCATCAGGAATGTGTTGGGGTAAGGGGGGTTGAGAGATAAATAGGATGGGGGTGGGGCTGGGGCAGGTAGCTGGGAAGGCAATAGGTGGATACAGGTTGGAGGGTGATTGTGATAAGTCAGTAGGGAGAGTGGAACAGATAGGTGGGAAGGAAGATGGACAGGTAAGGACAGGTCAAGAGGGAGTGCCAAGTTGGAGGGTTGGATCTGGAATGAGGTGGGGGAGGGAAGATTTGGAAACTAGTGAAGTCGACATTGATGCCATGTGATTGCAGGTTCCCAAGTGTCTCTGACAACTGACACAACACGGATATCCATTTCAAACCCACCAACTCCCACAGCTACCTGGATTACACCTCCTTCCACCTACCCTACCATAAAAATGCTATCCCTTACTCAGAATTCCTCCACCTCCACCATACCTGCCTCCAGGAGGAGCATTTCCACTCCAGGACATCCCAGGTGGCCTCCTATTTCAAGGACAACAATTTCCCCTCCCATGTGATCATCAATGCCCTCCAGTGCATCTGCTCCACTTTCCGCACCTCTGCCCTTGAACACGACTCCCCCAAACACAACAAGGATAGAACCCCCTGGTCCTCACCATCCACCACACTAATATCTGCCATTTCAGCCACCTACAGTCTGACTCCACCACCAAAGATATATTTCCCTCCCCACCCCTATCAGCATTCCGCAGAGACCATTCCATTCACGTCTCCCTCGTTAGGTCCACGGCCCCCAGCAATCCACCCTCCACTCCTGGCACCTTCCCTTGCTGCTGCATGAGGTGTAAAACCTGTGCCCACACCTCTCCCCTCACCTCCGTCCAAGGTCTCCCTTCCCCCCACCTCATCCCAGATCCAACCCGCCGACTCGGCCCTCCCTCTTGACCTGTCCTACCTGTCCATCTTCCTTCCCACCTATCTATTCCAGTCTCCCTACTAACTTACCACAATCACCCCCCACCTGTATCCACCTATTGCTTTCCCAGCTACCTGCCTCCCAGCCCCACCCCCATCCTCCTATTTATTTCTCAGCTCCCTTTGCCCCCACCTAATCCTCCAACTCAGCATTGCCCTCTTGAACTGTCCCACCTGTCCATCTTCCTTCTCACCTATCTGCTCCACCCTCCCCTCCAACCTATCACCATCACTCCCCCACACCTGCATCTACTTATTGCCTTCCCACCTACCTTCCCCCAGCCCCACCTCCACTCTCCTATTTATCTCTCAACCCCCTTCCCTAGCCCCCCACCCCCCACATTCCTGATGAAGGGCTTATGTCAGAAATGTCAACTCACCTGCTCCTCGGATGCTGCCTGACCTTCAGTGTTTTTCCAGTGCCATAATTTTTGACTTTGAATTGGATTATTTGACAAATTCCTGTAACTTAAAAACTAATAAAAATACACACTCTTTAACCTTATGATTTCTCGAATAGGTGCACAAAAAAGCACAAAAAGTGAGTGATTTGTATTCTTTGTGAGGGTGGGCCTTTGCAAGACAGAGAAAATCCTTATGCTAAAGGAAGAATTTAGTGTTAACAAGTGAAAAACAGTGTTAAACCTCCAAGGATAAATCTGAATCTCATACAGTGATTTATATAGCATAAGGCACACCATTCAGTTTTCAAGTTAGAAACAGTTCTTAGGGATAAAGGGATCAAAGGATATGGGGAGAAAATGGGAACAGGGGACTGAGTTGGATGATCAGCCAGGATCAGACTGAATGACAGAGCAAGCTCAAAGGGCTGAATGGCCTACTCCTGTTCCAGTTTTCTATGTTTTTTTTGTTCCATCTTGCCTTTGAAAGAACCTGTCCAATTCAACCCCACTCCATCGCTCTCTCCCCCCACAGACTTGAAAATTGTCCCCTTTCAAGCAATTCCCTTTTGAAAGTTATCACTGAATTCAATTCCACTGCTGTTTCCAAGTGATGTATTTCAAATCACGACAACCCAACTGCAAAACTAAAATCCTCCTGCTCTCCACCGCCGGTCCTTTTGCCACCTACTTTAAATCTGATGACTGTCTGATCTGCTACCACAAACAGCTTTCCCTTATTGACTCTGTCATAACCCCTCAAGATTGTTCTCAAAGCTGAAATTGTGATTCATTACTATGAAGCAACAGAATAATAATTGAATGCATCAAAGAAATAAGATAAAGTTCAAAAAGCTAGTAACCTCAGGTATTCCTTCCCTGCTCCAATAGATCCCATAGACTCAGAAACTTCAGTTTACTGAAGCGCTGTAGTCGGACAAAATGCATTATTATCTGAACTAGACAGAGAATTAACATTCAAAGTAGTGGATTTCATGTTTACACACCCTTGAGAGATTATTAATACATAATTAAAATAATTTGACTTGCTAACACAGAAGCCTTCAGGCTTTTCTGTGCAAAAATAATTAAAGAGGCACATAGCCTGTGTGAAAAAGATTGCACTTAGCCAAACTTTTGCATTTGTTGATAAATGGATGTGACAACTCGTGACAAAATACATTGTAATGTCACTTGGTATGATGTTATCATGACAGGTATTAGACAAGGATCTTCTTGGCCCCCAAATAGAAAACGATTTACCTAAAGGGCACTTTCAAAAAGATGGCAGCCCTGTAAGGTTACCTTATTATTGCACGATCACCTTCAGGGATATTTACCCCCATGTGTGAATTGGCACCTGCAGTAGACCTGAATGAAGGAAGGAATGTTTATTCTGTTTAGCCTGATGAATTCATAAACCTTCTGCTAACCAGTACAGAAGCAAAATACTGCAGATGCTGAAAATCTTAAAAAAAAACTTGAGCTCCTTAACTTCTGTGAGGAACAGAAATAGTTATTTTATCAAAAACAGTGGCTGGGGTGAAGGATGTGTGGGTCAAGATGGTTTCGAGTTAGTGTTGCTGGAGAGAGAGAGGGGTCTAGTCACACATGGCACTGAGTGCAATTCCTAAGATACAGTTAGAACTGCAGCTCAGGTACTGGTTTCAGTTACTGTGGGTATGTTCACCGAGCTGGGAAGTTGGTTTGCAGACATTTCAACTCCTGTCTAGGTGACATCCTTAGTGCTGTGGAGCCTCCTGTGAAGTACTACTGTACTGGGTCAGTTGGAATTTATTTGGTTTTGTTCCCGTTGCTTCCAGTTCCCAGTTCCGGTAGTTCATTGCAGTGGTCAGTATATTGGGTCTAGGTCAATGTATTTATTGATGGAGTACATGGATAAGTGCCATGTTTCTAGAAATTCTCTGGCTGTCCTTTGTTTAGCTTGTCCTATGATTGTTGTGTTGTCCCAGTCGAATTTGTGATCCTCGTTGTCTGTGTGTATAGCTACTAGGTACTGGTGTTTAGTGGTTAGTTGCTGTTCATGAATGCGGATCACTAGTTGTTTGCCTGTTTTGTGCAATCTCTGCATGGAATTTTGTACACCACGTTTGTCCAGCACATGATGGGTCTTTTGTCCTGGTGAGTGGTTGCCTGAGTGTGGCTGTTGGTTTATGGGCTTTCATGAATCCCAGTGGTCGGAGGAGTCTGGCTGTTAGTTCTGACATGTTTTTTATATTGGGTAGCATGGCTAGTGTGTTGGGTCATGTTGGGTATGTCCTTGTCACGTTGTTTGACTGCCAGTCATTTGCAGATTAAGTTGAGGGGATATATGTTCTTGATAAAGGTTGCAAATTTGACTGGGACAACACAACAATAATAGGACAAGCCAAACAGAGGACAGCCAGAGAATTCCAAGAAGCATGGCACTCATCCACAGATTCCATCAACAAGCACATTGGCCAGGACCCAATATACCGAACATTGCACGAACAACTGGAAGTAGTGGGAATGAAACCAAATAAATTCTAACCAACGCTGTGCTTCATAGGAGGCTCCACAGCACTGTGGATGTCACCTAGAGAGGGGACAAAACGTCTGCAAACCAACTTCCCAGCTTGGCGAACATACTCACAACTACAGTTAGGATAGCAGTTTGAGGAATGTTGTGTTTCTCAGAGATATTTATACATTTGGTTGCATTAGTAAATGACAATGGATTTTCACTTGGATTTTCACTTCATCAGGTGATGAAGGACCGTCGCTCCGAAAGCTAGTGTGCTTCCAATTAAACCTGTTGGACTATAACCTGGTGTTGTGTGATATTTATCAAAATATTGAGGTCCCAACAACACTTCTGAAGAAGAATTATATCAGATTTGAAACATTAACCCTGTTCTGTCTCCTCAGATGCTGCCAGACCCACCGTTTTACCTTTGGCATTTTACCTTTTTACTTTAGATTTTCAACTTTCACAGTAGTTTGCTTTTATTCTCACTTTGGAAAGACCTGATGTAAAGACCACCTGTAACATTGCTGCACAGAAGGAGTGTGAAGTTGAGTAGTCAATTAAATATAAAGGGTGGAGGCACGCGGTATATTTACCCTTATTGGTCAGTGCATTAAGTTAGGGGTTGGGAGGTTATGTTGCAGCTAATCAGGACACTGGCTAGGCCACTTTTGGAATACTGTTTTCAATTCTGGTCTCCCTGCTATAGGAAAGATGTTGTAAAACTTGAAAGGGTTCAGAAAGGTTTACAAGGATGTTGCCAGAGTTTAGATCAGAGTGGTGCTGGAAAAGTATAGCTGGTCAGGCAGCATCCGAAGAGAAGGAAAATCGATGTTTTGGGTAAAAGCCCTTCATCAGGAATAGAGGTCAGGATTTCCAGGGTTTTTTTAAATTGATATTTTTATTGAAATGTTTTTACAAGCTTACAAATAAAAAAACTCAAGTACAAACACTGATATACAATTAAATCTTAAATAAATAATGGCCAAAATCTGTCAAACAAGAGATACAGAGAAAAAAAAGGAAAAGGACAAAACTCAACTAACTATTAATCTAACCTATAACTAACCAGAGTGTATGATCAAATATCTTACATTACTCAAGAGAAAAAAAAGCATAACATCGTAATTAAATAATGAAGTACATGCTTGGAATTAATTAACAGCAAATCATAATAAAACCTGTATTCATGCGGGATTCCTCCCCCATTGGGCTCTGAACCAGCCAGAACCGTTACCTCAACTAGATGAAAGCCCTTGACAAAATGGCCGAAATATCTGTATCTATGTAATTCAAGAAGGGCTGCCATATTTTATAGAATAATTCAGTTTTTTGGTGCACCATATTTGTAAGGAAGTCGAGGAGATTAATCTGTGCCAATTTGGAAGTCCTGGAGGGCCCTCAGCCACCCAGTTTACTAAGATATTTTTCCTTGCACAAAAGGAGAGAATGGAAAAGCATTACCTCCCGTGCACACCCAGAGAAGGTAAGCACGAGAAGCCCAGGAGAAGAGATACTGGACCTGCTCTAATTTCTGTTCCCAAGATTTCTGTCAAGACATTTGCTACTTTGGTCCAGTATTTGCAGATCTTATGGCATGTCCATAAGCAGTGTGTGAGAGTGCCCACCTCTGTTTTATATTTGGGACACACTGGAGATGCTCCTGCCCTAAATTTTGCCAATCGTTCTGGTGCTATATGAGTCCTATGAAGTATCTTTAATTGAATGGCCTGGGTTCTATTACAAATGGAGATTTTTCTGGCATTTTCCCAGATGTCATCCCACATTTCTGTGGAAATTTCCAGCCCTAATTCCTGATCCCATGTTCTCAGCAGATGGTCCATAACCTCCGACACTTCATTATGTAATAAATGATAGAGAGTGCTGACCGAGGGTACACCCATTGGCCACTACACTCTACGTTCTCTATCTGATTTATAAAGGCTATCTAATAGCGTAGTCTTCTTCTGTACGTAATCTCGAATTTGGAAGTATCGAAAGAGGTCTCCATTAGGTAGTCCAAATTTCTGATGCATCAGTTCAAAAGACATCAGGACCCCCTCCTCAAACAGATTCCCTCAACAGGAGATACCCCTGGTCCTCCAGGATTTGAATGTGGTGTCTGCGATGCCCAGTTGAAAACTCCATGCCCCCACTATAGGAGTATAGGGGGATGTTTTATGTGAATTACCCTCGTTTTGCCACATTATATTCCAGGCTTTAATTGTGTTTAATACTATGGGGTTTTTACAATGGTCCATAATGATTTTCATCTTATCCAAAAATAAGAGGTTAATAAGAGGGCACTTTACTTGAGAAGCCTTGATGTCCAGCCAGATTGATTGCGGGTCAGACGAGACCCAATTGGCTACATAGCTTAACAGTGAACTGAGCTAATACTTCTTAAAGTCTGGAAAAACAAACCCTCCCCTTGCCTGTGGAAGCTGTAGCTTCTTTAACTTAATGAGGGGCCATCAATGATTTCAGATGAAAGAACCAAGCCAGCCATACAGTTTGTGCAGTGGCGACCTCGGCAGCGTCTCTGGGAGCATTCTCATAGGGTATAAGAGACGGGGCAAGACATTCATTTTAATTAGAGCTATTCTAACTAGACAGGAAATTGGAAGATTCCCCTAACATTGAAGGTCCTGCCTTATCCTTTCCAGTAGATGTACAAAATTGACCTTGTATAGCTGGCCAAATATTGGGGTGATAAAAATACCTAAATATAAGAAACCCTCTAGAAACCACCGAAAGGGAAAGTGAGATCCGTCCAATAAGTGGGATATACTAGTGAGGCCACCCATCGGCATAGCCACCGATTTTGAGAAATTAATTTTGTAGTCTGAGAATGCACTAAATATATTAATAACTTGGATTAAGTGAGGCACGGACATCAGAGGATTACTGAGAAAAAGGAGAACATCATCTGCATAAAGGGTAATTTTATGTTTACCTGTACTAACCCTCGGGGCCGTTATATTAGAGTCAGCCTGTATAGCTTCTGCTAGTGGCTCAATTATTAGCGTGAATAGCAACGGTGAGAGAGGACAGCCCTGACGGCAGCCCCTACCCACACTGAAGCTATCCGAGCCTAATCCATTGGTGATCACAACTGCTTTGGGATCATTATACAGTGTTCAGACCCATTTAGCAAATACCTTTCCAATGCCAATACTTTGTAATGTATAGAACAAGTATAACCATTCAACCCTGTTGAATGCCTTCTCCATGTCCATTGAGATTACTATTCCCAGTATTTTTTCCTGATGATAGGCTTGAATCACATTCAAAACCCTTCTAATATTATTAGATGATCTACAGCCCTTGATAATCCACGTCTGATCCTCTTTTATGATATATGGCAGTACCCCCTCTAGCCTCAATGCTAATATTTTAAAAAGAATTTTAAAATCTACATTTTGCAAGGATATTGGTCTGTATGATGCACAATCTTCTGGGTCCTTTCCTTTTTTGAGAATGAGGGAGATATTCGCCTCTTTCAGTGAAGGCGGGAGACAGCCCTGACTGTATGAGTAGTTGTACATGTCCATAAGTGGACCAGCTAATACTCCTGTAAACTCTTTGTAGAATTCAGCCTGGAATCCATCTGGGCCAGGGGCCTTCCAACTCTGAAGCTGCCTGATTGAGTCAAGTACTCCCTGGGTTGTTAGGGGAGCATTCAGGACCGATATCTGTTCCGGGGTTAGGTCCGGAAAGGCAAGGCTTTTAAAAAAGGACTGCATTCTCCTGACTCTATCTTCACAATCCTGCGATTTATACAAATCAGAATAAAACTTTCTGAAGATTGTGTTGATCCTTTTATGATCGTGAGTCAGAGTGCCAGCACTTTCCCTGATGGACGTGATAGCTTGAGAGGCCTTTTTGTGCCTTGCGAGAAATGCTAAGTATCTACCAGGTTTATCGCCAAATTCATATAATCTTTGCTTTGCAAATAATATTTCCCTCTTTGCCATTTAGGTAAGCGCGGTATTCAGGGCTGTCCTAAGGGCCGTAATCCTTTGTAATTTAGCAATAGAAGGTCTATCAATGTACCTTGTGTGTCCAGGAAGCTTTTCTAACTCAGTATGTAGATTGTCCACCCAGAAGGCAGGCCATATTGGATTTGGTACTTGGTAACGAACCGGGACAAGTGATGGGCTTGTTAGTGGGTGAGTATTTTGGTGATGGTGACCACAATTCTGTGACTTTCACCTTGGTTATGGAGAGAGATAGGTGCTTGCAACAGGGCAGGTTTTACAATTGGGGGGAAGGGTAAAGACGATGCTGCAAGACAGGATCTGAGGAGCATAAATTGGGAGCATAGGCTGTCAGGGAAGGATGTCATTGAAATGTGGAACTTTTTCAAGGAACAGATATGACGTGTCCTTGATATGCATGTACCTGTCAGGCAGGAAAGAGATGGTCGTGTGAGGGAACCTTGGTTAACGAGGGAGGTTGAATGTCTTGTAAGGAGGAAGAAGGAGGCTTACATAAGGTTGAGGAAACAAGGTTCAGAAGAGCGTTGGAGGGATACAGGATAGTCAGGAGGGAGCTGAAGAAAGGGATTAGGAGAGCTAAGAGAGGGCATGAAAAATCTTTGGCGGGTAGGATCGAGGATAACCCCAAGGCCTTTTATGCGTATGTGAGAAACATGAGAATGACGAGAACAAATGGTAGGTCCGATCAAGGATAGTAGTGGGAGACTGTGTATTGAGTCAGAAGAGATAGGAGAGGTCTTGAATGAATACTTTTCTTCAGTATTTACAAATGAGAGGGACCGTATTGTTGAAGAGGAGAGTATGATACGGACTGGTAAGCTAGAGGAGATACTTGTTAGGAAGGAAGATGGGTTGGGCATTTTGAAAAACTTGAGGATAGACAAGTCCCCCAGGCCTGACGGGATATATCCTAGGATTATGTGGGAAGCAAGAGAAGAAATTGCAGAACCGTTGGCAATGATCTTTTCGTCTTCACTGTCATTGGGGGTGGTGCTAGGGGACTGGAGAGTGGCGAATGTTGTGCCCCAGTTCAAAAAAGGGAATAGGGATAACCCCGGGAATTACAGGCCAGTTCGTCTTACTTCGGTGGTAGGCAAAGTAATGGAAAGGGTACTGAGGGATAGGATTTATGAGTATCTGGAAAGACACTGCTTGATTAGGGACAGCCAGCACGGATTTGTGAGGGGTAGGTCTTGCCTTACAAGTCTTATTGAATTCTTTGAGGAGGTGACCAAGCATGTGGATGAGGGTAGAGCGGTGGATGTAGTATACATGGATTTTAGTAAGGCATTTGATAAGGTTCCCCATGGTAGGCTTATGCGGAAAGTCAGGAGGCATGGGATAGTGGGAAGTTTGGCCAATTGGATAGAGAACTGGCTAACTGGTGAAAGTCAGAGAGTGGTGGTAGATGGTAAATATTCAGCCTGGAGCCCAGCTACAAGTGGAGTTCCGCAGGGATCAGTTCTTGGTCTTCTGCTGTTTGTAATTTTTATTAATGACTTAGATGAGGGAGTCGAAGGGTGGGTCAGTAAATTTGCAGACGATACGAAGATTGGTGGAGTTGTGGATAGTGAGGAAGGCTGTTGTTGGCTGCAAAGAGACTTAGATATGATGCAGAGCTGGGCTGAGGAGTGGCAGATGGAGTTCAACCCTGTCAAGTGTGAGGTTGTCCATTTTGGAAAGACAAATAAGAATGCGGAATATAGGGTTAACGGTAGGGTTCTTAGTAAGGTGGAGGAGCAGAGGGATTTTGGTGGCTATGTTCATAGATCTTTGAAAGTTGCCACTCAGGTGGATAGAGCTTGTAAGAAGGCCTATGGTGTATTAGCGTTCATTAGCAGAGGCATTGAATTCAAGAGTCGTGAAGTGATGTTGCAGCTGTACAGGACCTTGGTTAGGCCACATTTGGAGTACTGTGTGCAGTTCTGGTCGCCTCATTTTAGGAAAGATGTGGAAGCTTTGGAGAGGGTGCAGAGGAGATTTACCAGGATGTTGCCTGGAATGGAGAATAGGTCGTACGAGGATAAATTGAGAGTGCTAGGCCTTTTCTCATTGGAATGGCGAAGGATGAGGGGTGACTTGATAGAGGTTTATAAGATGATCAGGGGAATAGATAGAGTAGAGTCAGAGACTTTTTCCCTGGGTACAACAGAGTGTTACAAGGGGACATAAATTTAAGGTGAAGGGTAGAAGGTATAGAGGGGATGTCACGGGTAGGTTCTTTACCCAGAGAGTGGTGGGGGCATGGAATGCGCTACCTGTGGGAGTGGCAGAGTCAGAATCATTGGTGACCTTTAAGCGGCAATTGGATAGGTACATGGATAGGTGCTTAAGCTAGGACAAATGTTCGGACAACATCGTGGGCCGAAGGGCCTGTTCTGTGCTGTATTGTTCTATGTTCTATGTTCTATGTTCTTAGTGGGCGGCACGGTGGCACAGTGGTTAGCTCTGCTGCCTCGCAGCGCCAGAGACCCGGGTTCAATTCCCGACTCAGGCGACTGACTGTGTGGAGTTTGCACGTTCTCCCCGTGTCTGCGTGGGTTTCCTCCGGGTGCTCCGGTTTCCTCCCACAGTCCAAAGATGTGCAGGGTCAGGTGAATTGGCCATACTAAATTGCCCGTAGTGTTAGGTAATGGGTAAATGTAGTGGTATGGGTGGGTTTCGCTTTGGCGGGTCGGTGTGGACTTGTTGGGCCGAAGGGCCTGTTTCCACACTGTAATCTAATCTAATCTAAAAATCTAATCTAATCTTCTATGTACGCTGTTTCAGCTGCCTTTAAGCGAACCTCAGGTAGACCCTGTTGTCTTCCCTTTTGTTTTTTCTGGGTCACCGAGCATGAAATGATCAGACCTCGCGCATAAGCCTTAATGGTCTCCCACATCATTGACGGGTTACTAGCCGTACCTGAATTAATTTCCAAAAAAGTTTTGAATTCTTGAGAAAAACATTTTACAAATTTACTATCCTTCATCAAGAAGGAATCCATACGCCAATGTCGGGGAGATGCCTCATTGTTCCTAGCCTTGATTTCCATATACACAGCAGCGTGATCAGAAATTATTATATTACCTATTTTGCAGGATGATATGAAATTCAAGAAGGTCGAGGGGGCAAACAATATATCAATTCCTGTGTGACATTTATGTGGATTAGAGTAAAAAGAGAAATCTCTGCCTTGTGGATGGAAGCACGTCTACACATCTACTAATCCTAATTCTTTTTTCAAATCTGCCAATTGTCTGGATCTGGGGGATACACCTGCAGTACTCTTGGGTGTCCTGTCTATCTCCGGGTCCATAACGCAATTAAAGTCTCCCCCTATAATTGCATGATGAGCGCCGAGAGCCATCAGTTTGGAGAAAGCTTCCATTATAAATTTGAAAGGATGCACCGGGGGACAATACAGATTCAAAATCCCATACTTCTCTCCATTTATAAGGGCTTTAATCAGTATATATCATCCAGATTCATCTTTTATTTGACTTAGGATTTTGAAAGGGAGATTCTTCCGAATAAGAATGACTACTCCCCTACTTTTTGAGCTGAAAGAAGAAAAGAAGGCCTGATCAAATCCACCCTGTTGTAATTTCAGTAAATGTGTCTTCTGTCGGAGAGCTATATCAACCCTATTCCTTTTGACTGGTGAATTATTCCCCTTGACATTCCAGGTGCACCATTTAATCGAATGACTAGCCATAATCGTCCAGGCAAGTCCAAGACCCCCCAGGAAGAGAAACCCCATCCAAAACACCCTGAGCATAGACCATGGATTCCCAGGGTTGAAGAGTTCGAGCTATAGGGAGAGGCTGAATAGACTGGGGCTATTTTCCCTGGAGTGTTGGAGGTTGAAGGGTGACCTTATAGAGGTGCATGGATAGGGCGAATAGTCAAGATTTTTCCCCAGCATAGAAGAATCCAAAACTAGAGGGCATAGGTTTAAGGTGAGAAGGGAAAGGTACAAAAGGGACCTCAGAGGCAACATCTTCCAAACAGAGGGTGGTGTGTGTATGGAATGAGCTGCCAGAGGAAGTGGTGGAGGCTGGTACAATTGCAACATTTAAAAGGCTTCTGGATGGGTATAATAATAGGAAGGGTTTGGAGGGATATGGGACAAATGTTGGCAAATGGAACTAGATTAATTTAGGATATCTGGTCGGCATGGATGAGTTGGATCGAAACATTTCTGTTTCTGTTTCCGTGCCATATAACTCTATGATTCCACACCTCTATGTCCACAAAGGTAGTTACCTTAATTTTTTTGTCTCATTGACTGGCTTGAAGGAAACTTTCACCAGGTTTCTTTAAAAAAAACTCAAAAATATTCATTTGTTATGAACAAACTCATTATTTAAATATAGTCTGAAATTAAATGAGATGCCTTAATCCCAAATAAAGACATTTATACAAACAACAAGGTTTGGAGGAGCCGGTGTTGGGCTGGGGTGTCCAAAGTTAAAAAGGTTCAGAGTGCTGCTCCTTCATCAGGTGATTGGACCAATGCTCTGAAAGCTAGTGCTTCCAAATAAACCTGTTGGACTGTAACCTGATATTGTGTGATTTTTAACTTTGAGAAAGTGTAGACTGCAGATCCTCGAGGTCAGAGTCGAGAGTGTAGTGCTGGAAAAGCACAGCCAGTCAGGCAGCATCCGAGAAGCATAAGCCCTTCCTGATATAGGGTTCATGCCCGAAATGTCAATTCTCCTGCTCCTCAGATGCTGCCTGACCCGCTGTGCTTTTCCAGCACCACATTCTCGACTTTAGTTTTTAACTTTATATAACCAACAAGACAATACAACTCTACAAAGATGAGATGGTTTTTAAAAACAAACAAAGCTCTACATGAAGTACCCATGTGTTCCAAAGGCCCAGACTGAATGTAAGACAGAATGACTTCTCATGGTTTCCCTCATTTCCTGTTGATGAAAGCAAAATACTGACGGTGGTGCAAAATCTTGAGGTGAGACTTCAGTTCAGATGAGAAGTCAGTTAGATTTCAGTTTTGAATCTAAGTAATAGTTCAGCTTTACAGGTTCTTTGAGGTGGTCAGAAATATCGATATTTGTAAACTTTCCCAGGTTTCCAAATAAATACTTCGCTAAGAACAGAGGGTTGTACGGGTATGGAATGAGTTGCCGGAGGAAGTGGTGGAGGCTGGTACAAATGCAACATTTAAGAGGTATTTGGATGGGTATATGAATAGGAAGGATTTGGAGGGATATGGGCCGGGTGCTGGCAGGTGGGACTAGATTGGGTTGGGATATCTGGTCGGCATGGACAAGTTGGACCGAAGGGTCTGTTTCCATGTTGTACATTTCTATGACTCTATGATTCTATAAGAGAAAAAGAAAGGGAGTGAAAGAGAGAGATCTTTTCAGCTGTTCCTGCTTTAAGGTTTCTTTTTATCTTTTCCGGGGAGAGACAGTTTTGCTTTGACAGTCTTTTCCTTCTACTCACACACAGGTGACCTGGAAAACAGAAACCAAATCCAGGAGAGTATTTCCCTCCCCTTGTCAGATTGCCACAGGGATCATTCCTTCTGGGCTCCGTGGTCCACTCTTCCCCCATTCCCACCACTCCCACCACACCCCCACATACCCCACACACGTTCCCATGCAATTGTTCTCAGGGTGCTTCTGAGCAACCTTTAGCACATAGGCTCCATCTCTTTCAACCCAAGTTTGTCCATCAATTAAAACAACAAACTCATCTTTTATCTCTCTTAAAAGCTTTGCTTGTCTCCTTTCTAAAGTTGCTTGACTTTTCAGCAATTAGCAGCTCACATTGCTGCTGAACAATTCCAAGAAGACTCATGTTCCTTCAAAGCCTTGTAAATGCTTTTAAATCAATGACGATAAAGCAATACCATATTCCAATTCTTCATGATCCTCAATACTTCTAAAGCGACAGATATGTGGGAACATCACCACCTGCAAGTTTCTCTCCAAGCCACGCACCATCCCAATTTGGAAATGTATTGCTGTTCCTTCACTGCCGCTGAGTCAAAATTCTGCAACTGCCTTCCGAACAGTGCTGTCAGTCCAGGAAGAAAGTTTACCACCTTCTCAAGGACAATTAGAGAAGGACAGTAAATGCTGGCTTAGACAGTGAAGTAAATGCTGGCTTAGACAGTGAAGTAAATGCTGGCTTAGACAGTGAAGATTAAGTACTATCAATTATTCAAAAAGTAAATGTAATGTTGGTTCTGGTGGATCAATGTTACCATAATAGATGGGAAGCAAGAGTTCAGAAAAGAGGTTTTAATTAGATTACTGACTGTGTGGAAATAGGCCCTTCAGCCAACAAGTCCACACCGACCTGCCCCCACACCTAACCTGCACATTTTTGGACTGTGGGAGGAAACTGAAGAAACCCACACAGACACAGGGAAAACATGCAAACTCCACACAGTCAGTCGCCTGAGGTAGGAATTGAACATGGGTCTCTGAGGCAGCAGTGCTAACCACTGTGCCACCATCCCGCTATGCTATATAGGAATGTTTATGTGTGTGGAACATAGAATATTAGATGGAAGTTGTTGCTTCAAGTAAAGGGGCTGGAATTCTGTTTGTGAAAACTGTGTGGTTTAAATCAGGACAGTACAGACGGACTGGAGAAGTTGCATAGACTAAGGCTTTAGTTTCATTTGCAGAGAAGATTGGATTCTGGTCCAGCTGAGTCGTTCATGATAATTTAGGCAGCTGTTATTTCATTTGATTTAATCTTATTACATGTACTTAAATACAGTCAAAACGTTTGCAGATCATAACGTACAAAGGGTGATAGAACAGAGCGAGGAACACAGAATTATGGTGACAGGGGAGGTGCACAAAAAAAGCAAGATCAACATTAGATTTGATATTTCAAAGGTTCATTCACAAGTCCAATAACTTAGTTAGGAAAGTTGGAAGCCTTTTCCTCTGATGTTGCAAAGTTCAGAAAAAGGAGGCATCACAATCCCAAAAATAGTTTGCTTTAGTGAAACTTGGGTGGTCTTCCTCTCAAAAAATGTAATGCATTTCTGAAATGCTCTGCCTTAAAAGAACTGTTGAGTGTGGGCTTTAACTGAAAGTGTCAAGATTACAGATGGTTATTCCACATTTACAGCAGAAAATGGAACAAATGTGGCTGGAGGGAAGAGATCATCTGTGGCCTACACAAAATGAAAAGATTTGAGGAGATAAATGACCAATCACTGTACCTCGTAATTGCTCACAAGCTCAAATTAATAAATAATTTGACAAGTTCTTTACATGGAGAGCATGGCAATATAGGGATCTGCAAGAGATGTATCATTTTGGATTCATTCAGATGAAATAAATAAAGTATTACTCATGTGCATTGCAGTGAATTCATAGATTGATGTCATCTTCAATAATGCCTTTAAAAACATTCAGAAACTGGTGCTGGAAAAGCACAATCAGTCAGGCAGCATCCGAGAAGTAGGAAAATCAATGTTTCAAGCATAAGCTTTTCATCAGGACTTCCTGATGAAGGGCTTATGCCCAAAACAGCGATTCTCCTGCTCCTCAGATGCTGCTTGACAGGCTGTGCTTTTCCAGCAATTACTCTTCAACACTGGTCTCCAGCATCTGCAGTGCTCACTTTCTCCCAACATTCAGAAACTCTTGATCTAAGTTTGCAGTTCACTCCAGTTGTTCCAAACTTGATACCTAGTTGAGCAATCAAAGCTTCTGTGATCAGAAAGAAATCAACAGTGTTAAGTTTTTCCTAAATTTCTTTTGGGTTGACTAAGTAACTTTAATGTCACTACAGTCTGACGCAAATTGAATTGGCACAAGCAGGAATCTTGCATATTCTCTGATGTTGCTGTGCCATAAGTTAGCAGGCCAGTTACTTATGGAAGTTATGTGGAATATTATCAATGGAATTGGATGATCAACCCAATGGTCTCAAACCCACTGTTGAGAGATATTTGTGTCAATGTAAATTTATTATACTTCATCCGATTGCACTGAACTTCAAAAAGTATAATGCTTTTCTTTCGTTTATGTCAGTTGAGCGGTGAAGATTTAAAGTGGTAGATAGGGAGCTAGACAAGTGAGCTTCTTTCTCCTGGATGGTGTTAAGATTCTTGAGTGTTGTTGGAGCTGCACCCATCCAGCCAAGTGAGGGGTATTCCATCACACTCCTGATGTGTGTCTTGTTGATGGTGGACAGGCAATGAGATGAGGCACTCACTGCAGGATTCAAGCCTCTGACCTACTCTTATAGCCAAAGTATCTACATGGCTACTCCAGTTAAGTGACTGGTCAATGACAACCCTCAGAATGTTGATAATGGGAGATTCAATAAAAGTAAAGCCATTGAATGGTAAAAGGTAATGGTTGGAATTTCTGCTGCTGGAGATGATCAATGCTTAGTGCTTATATAGTGTGAATGTTATGTGCTTTGAGAGGTAAATCTGAACACAGGGCTAGGGGAGAATAATTTACCTTCACTCAAGCATCCACTCAGATTGATGGGTTGAATGTTATCCTTATCAGGCTTTGATAGAAACATGAGACCATGTGGGTGGTGTGATAGAAACATGAGACCATGTGGGTGTTGGTGTGTAGCACAAACTCTCTATCATCCACACTAATTGGTAATGAGTCAATCAGCATAGGGAAAAGCTCATACGTGGACAATGTTGGATACTGAGAATCCTGCATCAGTGAGTGCGCCATTCTGTTCTAAGAGTTTGATTGAAAGACAAGCAGAATGAGGGTTTGGGTTATGAGCAGTGATTGTTAAATTGGCCACATCTAAACTTCAAAGGAGAAGGTGAGTTTTGCCATTTAGGTTGTTCTGCTATATTAAGCATTTTGTTAGTACAAATTCGCTGTACGCGATTGAAGAATTGGGGCTGCTGTTTCTAAAGTATGAACTTTCAGAACATGCGTTGGCTGTAACGGGAATTACATCACCAACACTTTAAGCTTGGCTTCTAAAGTGTGATTTTTTCTATAATGTGCGGTTGCAAAAGAATAAAACCATTGCGTTATAGAACAACCTGTAATTGTGATTTTCAGGATTTTGTTGGGATCATTGTTCCACCTTGTCAGGAGCTAAAAGGTACGAGCCATCTTTAATGCGAGGCAAATGTCCTGAATGAATGCAAAAGATTTTGGCCTCCTTAATGTGTCTTTTGTAGACTAATTAATAGAGGTTGATTGCTATAATAAATCAACAGCTCCATTAGCATCATATGATGGAGAATAGTACAGATGTAGATAGAATTTAGTCTTCTTTCATTCAGTATTCTCTAGATTCCTATGAATGGTTTTGGGTGTAGACAGAGAAAACTATGTGATTTTTCTTTCTACTCCATTTGATTGATATAAAGAGAAAAGTATATCTAGGTAGGAAAGAATAAGTTTCTATAACTCAATGGGGAAAAGATTTCATTATCCTTAATTCACTATGTGAGCTCATGGAATTGGAAGTGACGTCTTAAAGTCTTTGTGAGGCAAACTTATTTTTGAGTTGAGCCCAAAACCTAATAATGCTTCTTTTGCAGTGTTAGTATGAAATTGCTCAATGCATTTTCCACTTAATCAAGTTTTAGTAAATAGTTCATCTTTCTGAAGGAATATTATAAAAAGGCATTAAGAAATCCTTTACTCCTGTCACTAACACTCTCGAATAATGCATTTCAAACAGGGAATAGCTCAGAAGTGTAGCCCTGTAGTCTTTGGAGATGTGAGTGTTGGATGAAAACATGGAGAAGAAAAATATTAAACACAATCGAAATGGTAAATGTTAAAAATATGAATGATATGCAGAAACATGAATAGAAAGAGAATTTGTCTTTGTTATCTGAAAATGAAAAATGTGCAAGGCTATAGGGAAAAGCAGGGGATGCCATTGGGTGAATTGCTCACTCATGGAGCTGATGGGCTGAATTGTCTCCTTTTGTGCTATCATAAGTCTGTATTTCTCTGATTGTTAACTTTGGCTTACACTAGTTTCTTTCAACTCATCACCTCTGTGCTCACAGGCATAAATTGGTTCAGGAACTCAATTTTAAATTTCTCATCCTTGTTTCCAAATCATCACTGGCCTCACTTCTATCTACATAACTTCTTCCTTCAGACTTATCTCTCTAACCAAGTGTTTGTTCACCTGGTCACCTTATATAGCCGGTGTCAGATTTTGTTTGGTAATGGTCCTGTGAAATACCCTGTGGCATGTTACAATGTTAAAGGTGCTATACAAATACAAGTTGTTGTAGAGTGGTAGTGTTATAGCAGGCCACAAGACTCTGCAGCTGCGTGAAAGGTCGGTAACTCAATACTACTCTTAAAAGATCTCTCTCAGAAAGAGAAGAGTGAGATGTATTTCTACAGTGGCTTGTAGGACCTCAGGTAGTTCCAGCATCTTACAGCCACCAAAGTACTTCTGAAAATAGTCCCCATTGTAAGGTAAGAAACACGGCAGGAAATTTGTGCACAGCAAGATTCTGCAACCTGTAATGCCATCATGAACAGAAGAGTTAGGAGTTGGGGTAGACCATTCAGCCCCTCATGTCTGATGTGCCTTTCAACCCAATTATCGCGGAATCTCATCTCAGCTTCAATTCCACATTTCTGTCAGCTCTGCATAACCATAGAACCACGGAAATGATACAGCACAGATGGGGCCATTTGGCCCATCTGGTCTATGCTAAACCAAAGAGATCCAGATGCCCTTTCTAATCCCGTCTTCCTGCACACAGTCCATGTAGACAACATCCACTGCACTATCCTCATGGACCTCCTTATCACTTCCCCAATGAAGTTGATCAAATTTGTAAGGCATGATGATCCTGTAACAAAGACATGGTGGCTATCCTTGATGAGTCCATGCCTTTCTAAGTAACAGTTTCTCCGATCTCTCAGGATTGATTTTAACAATTTGCTCACCACCGAAATAAGACTAACTTAACTATAATTGTTTGGCATTTCCTTTGTACCCTTTTCAAACTATGGAATCACATTTGCCCATTCCTCCAGTCATTACCTGTGTCTAGTGAAGAAAATAATCCTCAGAGCATCTCCTCCTTCCTCCCTGACCTCTTTCAGTATTCTTGGGAACAACTCTTCAGCCCTGGAGACATATCCACTTTCAAGGATTCCAACTCCTCGGACACGTCCTCTCTCATTGTGACTATTTCATCCAACATTTCACACTACTCCTGTTGGATTACAACATTTACATCACCCCTTTCCTATGAAGATTAGCAGATACAAAAAAAAATGTAAAATTCTTCCCATATCCTCAGCACCTTCAAACAAGTTCCCTTCTTAACCTTTGGTAGATCCCATTTTTTCCCTTAACTATTGTTTTGCTCTTTATAAACTGGTAAAACATCTTTCGGTTTTCCTTTCACATTCCTACTAATATTTCTTCATGCCATTCCTTTAATTTCCTTATTTCTTTTTTAACTTGAATCCTGCACTTCCTATACTCCACTAGGCTATCTACAACATTGAGATTTTGAGACTACCATTAGCCTCTTTCTGTGTTTAATCTTCCCCTGTATTTTTCTAGACAACCATGGGTGTCTAGATTTGCCAGTGCCATTCTTGTTTTTGGAGGGGACATGTCTGCTTTGTGCCCTCAAACACCTGTCAACCCATCGCTAGTTAAATATCTGTCGATCCCCTTCATAAATTTATTCAATGTCCCAGCACTCACCGCACTCTCGGATAACGAATTGCACAAATTTACGAGTCTTTGAGAGATGTAATTTTGCCTCACCTTATCCTAAAATAGTGACCTCTCATTCTGGATTGTCCCACACGAGGAACTGTCCTCACTACATCTATTTTATCAATCCCTTTTGACATCGTACATACCTCAATTACGTCTTCTCACATTCTCCTGAACTCCAGAGACCTAAACTACTCTGTCTCTTTTCTTAAGACAAACCCTTCGTCTCTTGAACTAATCTAGTGAACCTACATAGACAGGTATTGGATGAAGAATAACCTTTGATCAGGACAGGATGGTGAAGAAAGCAGTTGGCATGCTTGCCTTCATTGGTGGAACATTGAGTACAGGAGTTGGGACATCATGATGCAGCTATACAGGACATTGGTGAGGCCATTTTTAGAATACTGTATACAATTGTCATTGCCCTTCTGTAGGAAGGATGTTGTTAAACTTGAGAGGGTTCAGAAAATGTTTACAAGAATGTTGCCAGGTTCAGAGTGTTTGCGCCTCCAGGGAGACGCTGAATAGGCTGGGGTTGATTTACCTGGAGCATCGGAGGCTGAGAGTGACTTTATGGAGGTTTATAAAATCACGAGGGGCATGAATAAAGTGAATTGTCAAGGTCTTTCCCCAGGGTGGGGGAGTTCAAAACGAGAGGGCATCGCTTTAAGATGACAGGGGAAAGCTTTAAAAGGGACCCAAGTGGTGAATTTCTCACGCAGAGGGTGGTGTGTGTATGGAACGAGCCACCAGAGGAAGAGATGGAGGCTAGTATAATTACAACATTTAAAAGGCATCTGGCTAGGAAGGGTATAGAGGGCTGTGGATCAAATGCTGCTAAATGGGACTAGGTCAGATTGGGATGTCTGGTCAGTTTGGACAAGTTGGACCGAAGGGTCTTTTTCTGTGCTATATGACTCTGTGACTCTCCAACATCAGAAGTAAATCCCTTGTTCTCTGTAACTCCAGTGTCACAGAATCATCTTGTACCCCTAAGGGCCAGGTTGAGATACACAGGGAAAGAATCCTGACTTATTGAAGTTTAAAGAATCCCGACTTATTGAAGTTTAAAATTCGACAACAATTTACTAAATGCCAAGGAATAATGAAAATGAAAAGCAAATAATAATGTCCCACAATAATAAATTCTTCAGGAACAACTGGTTCTATTTCATATCTTGTGTATTTGGATTGCAAACTTTCTACCTATTTGAGTAATGATATTACACATTCCATCTTATTATTAATCAACACATTCTGAGCTGTCAACATCAAGGGAATATGGGTTGGGAAAATCAAATTCATTAAAAAGATAGAAATTTGTTTATTTTTCAAAGTGAGAGGCATCTGTAAATGACACTTCAAAACCAAAAGAAATGATTCATTGCAAATGAGTGGCATTTTTTAAGGATGCACTTGTCTCAATTTAACTTTGCTTTTCCTGTTGTGGAGTTCAGCTAACTTGAAGAACGCGATTCTTCGTCTGTTGAGGTGATGATCTGCCAAGCGAGTACAGCATTGTCAGAATCATAGAGTCATAGAGTCATAGAGATGTACAGCATGGAAACAGACTCTTTGGTCCAATCCATCCATGCCGACCAGATATCCCAACCCACTCTAGTCCCACCTGCCAACACACGGCCCATATCCCTCCAAACCTTTCCTATTCATATACACATCCAAATACGTCTTAAGTGTTGCAATTGTACCAGCCTCCACCACTTCCTCCTGCAGCTCATTCCATACACATACCACCCTCTGTGTGAAACACTTGCCCCTTAGGTCTCTTTTATATCTTTCCCCTCTCACCTTAAACCTATGCCCTCTAGTTCTGGACTCCCCGACCCCAGGGAAAAGATTTTGTCTATTTATCCTATCCATGCCCCTCATAATTGTGTAAACCTTTGTAAGGTCACTCCTCAACCTCAGACACTCCAGGGAAAACAGCCCCAGCCTGTTCAGCCTCTCCCTGTAGCTCAAATCCTCCAACCCTGGCAACATCCTTGTAAATCTTTTCTGAACCCTTTCAAGTTTCACAACATCTTTCCAATAGGAAGGAGACCAGAAAGTGCATGCAATATTGGGTGCAGTCTTTCTGCAGAGCTGCTAAACTGAAGAACTGCCAGCTGTTTCAGGTGGAAATTAAAGGTGCTGTGGCTACTTGGCAAAGAAGAGCCGGGAGTCCTCGATAGTGCTTTTATTCCTTATCAATCACCTTCATCAAATCAGATTAGCCGACCATGTTTGTGGACTCTTGCTGTGCACAAAATGGTTGCCGGATTTTCTCATATTGCAACAATGCCTTCAGTTCAAAAGTACTGCATTGGCAGTAAAGCACTTTGGCCTGGCCTGAAACCAAGAGGTAGTGATGGTTGAGTGACAGTATCACTGGACTGTTAACCCAGAGACTCACATTGTGTTCTGAGGACCTGGGTTTAAATCCCACCACGGCAGATGATAAGTCTTAAATTCAACAGGGAGAAAACAAAATTTGGAATTAAGGACCATTGTTGGAAAAGCCCATCTGGCTCACTAATGCCCTTCAGGGAAGGAAACTGCTATCCTTACCTGGTCTGGTCTACATGTGACTCCAGACCCACAGCAATTTATAGAATCCCTACAGTATGGAAACATGCCCTTTGACCCAAAAGTCCACACAGACTCTCCAAAGAGTAACCCACCCAAACCCATTCCCCTACCCCTGACTAATGCACCTCACACTATGGGTGATTTAGCATAGCCAATTCACCTAACATGCACATCTTTAGGTTCTGGGAGAAAACCAGAGCAAACTCACACAGACACAGGGAGAATGTTCAAACTCCACACAGACAGTCGTCTGAGGCTGGAATCGAATTCGGGTCCCTGGCACTGTGAGACAATAGTGCTAACTACTGAGCCACCATGCTGCCTAATGTGGTTGACTTTTAATGACTCTCTGTGCAGTTTGGAATAGAAAATAAATGCTGGCAAAGCCAATGATGCCTGCATCCATTGAATGAATTAAAAATTGGGTAATACTGAAGGTACTATATAAATGCAAGTTCATTCCTTCCATAATAATGTGTTAGTTACATTGCACTAAAATATCTAATATATGAAACATATAAAACTCTCACAAAGCTGGATAGACACGATGCAGGAAACATTCCACCTGGTTTGTGGAGTCCAGACCAGAAGTGGTGGCAAAAGTTCCCAACATTACACTGTTAAGGAAGGCAGATGTTTTCCAGGAATGGATCAGCAAAAATTTGATTGAATGAGACATTAGGTTTGAGGGCCGTAATGATCTACTCCCAAACTGAGACCCAGATTACAGTCTGGATATAACCATACATATATCTGTGCATATATTCTACTTCAGCAGCCTTAGAGCTCTGTGGGCACGACATATGAAGAATGACGTAAAGAGTAAGAGATTGAGGCAGAGCGTTGCGCTTCTCTGACTGCAGTGTATTTCTAAACACAGAGATCTGTGTTGCGGTTTGTGAAAATCGATGCTCTCCAGTGTGTTAAGACGGGCTAAAGAAGTCAATAATCTTCCTCAGATGCCTTTTAATCTGATCATTACATGTCAATGGGAAGTCTAGGAAAATTGTGAGCCACTTGGTAACACAGATCTCCTGGTGTGTTGAGTCATTAGTGAAAATAACAAAGATGCTGAAGTATTGTAGGATGTGGATTTGAAGCAAGAGGAGACAGGAGAAAAAGGATAGAATAATCCTGATCAGTATCCCACAAATAAGCTTTTACATTGTCAATTACATGCATGGCTAAATCTGCCTTCAGATTGCATTTAAAATATAGACCATTCAGCCCTTTGAGCCTGCTCTAGTATTAAACATGATTATGGCTGATCCTCTATCTCAATGTCACATTCCCTCTTTCTCTCCATCGACCCAAATGGCTTTAAATCTAACGATTTGAAAGTTTGCTAAAATGAGCCAACATATAGTGCAGCTGTCAGGTCATGGGAAAGTGAGGACTTGCAGATGCTGGAGATCAGAGTCGAGAATGTGGTGCTGGAAAAGCGCAGCCGGTCAGGCAGCATCCGCGGAGCAGGAAAATCGACGCTTTGGGCATAAGCTCTTCATCAGGAATGATGCTTGTCCTTGCAGAGAGAGGAGGAGAACTTCTTCAAGGTAGGCATCCTTTAGGAGGCTTCTCACTGGGGTTGAAATCAATGAGCAGACCATATCATATAGGCTGTGATGTTTGATCCAAGGAGTTGCATCCTGGAGGATTGCCACATGTATTAAGAAAATAATTGATTTGCAGGATACTGAGGGGAAAGCGGAGATGTGGGATTAAATTGTACAGTTCCTTCCAAAAGCAGAATGGGCCAAATGGCTTATTTCTGTACAGTATGATTCTATGGCTATATCATCAAGTAGGAGGAGTGGATATTGTAGAGTAAGGAAGTATCAGTAAAATGTATGATGATGATTTATAATGTTGTAATAATGCTGTCAGTGTCTAATGATTCTATTAGGAGAATTGGAAGGGATTAGAATCTCTATCATGGTCTTAAGACAATGTATATATCTACCAAGCTGTGAATACTGAGCTCTTATAGAGAGCACTGAAGTTGGAAGGGAGCATTTTTTTTCTTTATTCATTCACAGGACGAGGACCTCGCTGGCTGGTCAATGTTTATTGTCCATCCCTAAATTTCCCAGAGGGCAGTTTAGAGTCAACCGTATTGCTGATGGTCTGGAGTCACATGTAGGCCAGACCAGGTAAGGATGGCAGTTTCCTTCCCTAAAGGACATTAATGAACTAAACAAAGACAGAAATTGCTGGAAAAGCTCATGCCAGACCTGCTGAGCTTTTCCAACAATTTCTGTTCTTGTTTCTGATTTGCAGCATTCAGAGTTCTTTTGGTTTTTATTTCGACATTTGTGAACATGCAGGTGGTGATGTTCCCATGTATTGACTGGCCTTGTTTTCTAAACAGTAGTGGTTGTGGTTTTTGAAGGAGCCTTTGTGAATTTCTGCAGTGTATCTTGGCGATGGTCCACACAGGTGCTGCTGAACCTCAGTGGTAGAGTGAGTTTTTGTTTGTGGATCTGTTGTATTGAACATAGAACATAGAAAAATACAGCGCAGTATAGGCCCTTTGGCCCTCGATGTTGCACCGATCCAAGCCCACCTAACCTACACTAGCCCACTATCCTCCATATGCCTATCCAATGCCTGTTTAAATGCCCATAAAGAGGGAGAGTCCACCACTGTCACTGGCAGGGCATTCCATGAACTCACGACTCGCTGAATAAAGAATCTACCCCTAACATCTGTCCTATACCTACCACCCCTTAATTTAAAGCTATGCCCCCTTGTAATAGCTGACTCCATAAGTGGAAAAAGGTTCTCATGGTCAACCCTATCTAAACTCCTAATCATCTTGTACACCTCTATCAAGTCACCCCTAAACCTTCTTTTCTCCAATGAAAACAGCCCCAAGTGCTTCAGCCTTTCCTCATACGATCTTCCTACCATACCAGGCAACATCCTGGTAAATCTCCTCTGCACCCGTTCCAGTGCCTCCACATCCTTCCTATAGTATGGCGACCAAAACTGCACACAGTACTCCAGATGCGGCCGCACCAGAGTCTTATACAACTGCAACATGACCTCAGGACTCCGGAACTCAATTCCTCTACCAATAAAAGCCAGTCCGCCACATGCCTTCTTCACCGCACTATTTACCTGGGTGGCAACTTTCAGAGATCTGTGTACATTGACACCAAGATCCCTCTGCTCATCCACACTACCAAGTATCCAACCATTAGCCCAGTACCCCATCTTTTTGTTACTCTTACCAAAGTGAATCACCTCACACTTACCTATATTGAACTCCATTTGCCACCTTTTTGCCCAGCTCTGCAGCTTATCTATATCCCGCTGTAACCTGACACATCCTTCCTCACTGTCAACAACTCCACTGACTTTCGTATCATCCACAAACTTGCTTACCCAACCTTCTAGCCCCTCCTCCAGGTCATTTATAAAAATGACAAACAGCAATGGTCCCAAAACAGATCCTTGCGGAACACCATCAACTACTACCCTCTGTCTTCTTCCAGCCAGCCAATTCCTAATCCAAACCTGCAACTCACCCTCAATGCCATACCTCCATATTTTTTGCAGTAGCCTACCATGGGGAACCTTATCAAACGCCTTACTAAAATCCATATACACCACATCTACCGCTTTACCCTCGTCCACCTCCTTAGTCACCTTCTCAAAGAATTCAATAAGGTTTGTGAGGCATGACCTGCCCTTCACAAAACCATGCTGACTATCCTTGATCACATTATTCCTATCCAGATGTTCATAAATCCTATCCCTTACAATTCTCTCTAAGACTTTGCCCACAACAGAAGTGAGACTCACCAGCCTATAGTTACTAGGGTTATCCCTACTCCCCTTCTTGAACAAGGGAACCACATTTGCTATCCTCCAGTCTTCTGCCACTATTCCTGTAGACAACGAGGACATAAAAATCAAGGCCAATGGCTCTGCAATCTCCTCCCTTGCTTCCAAGAGAATCCTAGGATAAATGCCATCAGGCCCAGGGGACTTATCTATTTTCACCCTTTCCAGAATTTCCAACACCTCTTCCCTACTTACCTCAAAGCCATCCATTATAATTAATTGTGACTCAGTATTCACATCGGCAACAATGTCCTGTTCCTGAGTGAATACTGACGAAAAGTATTCATTCAGTGTCTCCCCAATCTCTTCAGCCTCCACACGCAACTTCCCACTACTATCCTTGACTGGACCTATTCCTACCCTAGTCATTCTTTTATTCCTGACATACCTGTAGAAAGCCTTTGGGTTTTCCCTAATCCTACCAACTAAGGACTTTTCATGTCCCCTCCTTGCTGCTCTTAGCTCTCTCTTCAGGTCCTTCCTGACTACCTTATAACTCTCAATTGCCCCAATTGAACCTTCATGCCTCATCTTTACATAGGCCGCCCTCCTCCCTTTAACAAGGGATTCCAATTCCTTATTAAACCACGGCTCCCTCACACGGCCCTTTCCTTCCTGCCTGACAGGTACATACTTATCAAGGACACTCAATAGTTACTCCTTGAACAAGCTCCACATATCAATTGCGCCCTTGCCTTGAAGCCTACTTTTCCAAGCCACGCATCCGAAGTCATGCCTCACCGCATCATAATTTCCCTGCCCCCAGCTATAACTCTTGCCCTGCAGTGCACACTTATCCCTCTCCATCACTAGAGTAAAAGTCACCGAATTGTGGTCATTGTCCCCAAAGTGCTCACCTACCTCCAATTCTAACACCTGGCCTGGTTCGTTACCCAGAACCAAATCCAGTATGGCCTCACCTTTGTTGGCCTGTCTACATATTGTGTCAGGAAACCCTCCTACACACTTTGGACAAACACCGACCCATCAATATCAGGAAAATTAAAGACCCCATAACAACCACCCTATTACTTTCACTCTTCTCCTGAATCATCCTCGCAATCCTTTCTTCTATGTCTCTAGGACTATTAGGAGGCCTGTAGAAAACTCCTAACAGGGTGACCTCACCTTTCCTATTCCTAACCTCAGCCCAAACTACCTCAGACGGCGAGTCTTCATCCATCGTCCTTTCCACCGCTGTAATACTATCTTTGACCAGCAATGCCACACTTCCCCCTCTTTTACCCCCACCTCTGACCCTATTAAAACATTTAAACCCTGGAACCTGCAACAGCCAATCCTGTCCCTGTTCTACCCATGTCTCCGTAATAGCCACAACATCGAAGTCCCAGGTACCAACCCACACTGCAGGTTCACCTACCTTATTTTGTATACTTCTTGCATTGAAGTATACACACTTCAAGCCACTTTCCTGTTTACAGGCACCCTCCTTTGAGATTGATGCCATGTTCCTAACCTCCCTACACTCCAGGTCCTGCACCCTAAAGCTACAGTCTGGGTTCCCATGCCCCTGCAGAGTTAGTTTAAACCCCCCCCCAAGAGCACTAGTAAACCTCCCCCCAAGGATACTGGTGCCCCTCAGGTTCAGGTGTAGACCATCCTGTTTATAGAGGTCCCACCTTCCCCAGAAAGAACCCCAGTTATCCAGATACTGGAATCCCTCCCTCCTGCACCATCCCTGTAGCCATGCATTTAACTGTTCTCTCTCCCTATTACTCGACTCTCTATCACGTGGCACGGGTAACAAACCAGAGACAACAACTCTGTTTGTTCTAACTCTGAGCTTCCAACCTAGCTCCCTGAAAGCCTGCCTAACATCCTCAGCCCTCTTCCTACCTATGCTGTTGGTGCCAATGTGGACCACGACTTCTGGCTGCTCCCCCTCCCCCTTAAGGACCCGGAAAACACGATCAGAGATGTCACGTACCCTTGCACCTGGGAGGCAACGTACCAAACTTGAGTCTCTCTCACCCCCACAAAACCGCCTATCTGTGCCCCGAACTATCGAGTCCCTAATAACTATTGCTCTGCTCTTCTCCACCCTTCCCTTCTGAGTAACGGGGACAGGCTCCGTGCCAGAGGCCTGAGCCCCGTTACTTACCCCTGGTAAGTCGTCCCCCCTACAAGTATCCAAAACGGTATACTTGTTCTTGAGGGGAATGGCCGCAGAGGGTCCCTGCACTGGCTGCTTCCTCCCAGTCCCCCTCACTGTCACCCATCTATCTGCCATCTTTGGAGTTACTACTTCCCTAAAGCTCCGATCTATGACCCGCTCTGCCTCCCGAATGATCCTAAGTTCATCCAACTCCAGCTCCAGTTCCCTAACACGGTCTTGGAGGAGCTGGAGATGGGTGCACTTCCTGCAAGTGTAATCAGCAGGGACGTCCATGGCATTCCTCACCTCAAACATGTTGCAAGAGGAACATTGCACTGCCTTCACTGCCATCCCTCTAAAATTAACCTTTAAAAAAAACTAGATCTAAAGAATAGAACAAGCAAAATGCAGCACTTACCTACTTACCACAACGGGCCATATTACTAGGTTAGAGGAGGAGGGTGGGTGGGAGGCACTACCTCAGTAGTGCCTCGGGTTCCTCTCCTGCGCAATTTTATAGGGAAAAAAAACCTACCCAGGTAAGCTTGCGCTACACCAGCTTCCGGGTCCACTCTGCGCTTTTTTTAAAAAAAAAACTTTCAAATTTAAACCGTTAAATAAATGTCACCGAGCCTTCAAGCAGCCACTGCCTTACCTGCTCCACTGAGAGAGTGAGCTGGAAACGTCGATTTCGAAGCTCCTTGGATGCTGCCTGAACTGCTGTGCTCTTCCAGCACCACTAATCCAGTAACTTGATCATCTCACTACCTCACCTGGGGCCAGGGCCAGAGACAGTGGACTTGAGTAGCAGTCGTTTTCAAGACAAAATAGAGTTTGGCCTCCCACACAAATGACAAAACAGATAATAAACTCCTTAGTCAGTACCTTAGACATTAGAAATGTGAAGAAGGAATCCTACCACTTATAAATTATGGAATCCATGGTTAATTTTCAATATTATGTGAGACAGTTTGGGTAATACTGAGGAAAGCTCAACGTAGCCCTTGAATTACACATGTTCAAACACCCCATCAGGTTTGGTCGTGGAGCATAAGTATCTATTTCACCGACAACAGTCTCCTTAATGTTCAACTGTAATAAATCACTTGACTGAACCAGACAACGTTAACATCTTAAAAAGTCACATGTACATGTAGTAGATCCACCTACAAAATAACCTGCAATTATCTGAATCATCATATGTCAATGAAGTTTGATGCTGGTAGACTCATGAAACACAGATAAAGTAACCCCCAGGGGCTTATGTTAAATTAAGTAAGAATACTCTCTGGCATTTTGGCAGTTAACCTAATCTTCTGACACCTTAAATATATGTTCTCTAAAAGTGAATACAGGTCTTTCACACATCCTTTTTCCTTGCTTCATCAACTACAAGATCCTCTTCAATAATTACATGATCATTCCCTCACGTCTGCTGGCTCAAAGTTTGTGGGTTTCCAAGAACATCATGATAGTCCTATCATCTGAAAGGACAGTAGTGGTTTGGGGAGTTTGGTTTGTGCAGTTGTGTTCACTTGTTGACGAGAAAGGCTTTCTGCCTGCCAACAATCGTGTGATTGGCTCCCAGGTAGACTAGTTAGAAGCCTTTGGACCACCACATGAAGGGTTTTCATTCTGCAGTAAAACACACCTAAAACATGAAGAACGCCTGTTTATTTTCCCTCACTGGTTGCTGTAAGTTGTTACTTTTAACCAATACGTCAGAGACTTTATAGATTGTGAGCCAATCACACTATACCCCCCTGGAGGCACATTGAGAAGAGAGAGGTTATTAAACAGCAAAGATTGAAAAGATCATCTCAGTCAGGCACCATTGAATTACCTTCCCTGTTTTTCCTTCATGCATAACATCAATTTTCTTTGTATCTTATCTGTATATATATGTTGCGGGAGTTTTATAAGGGGTGTTAGATTTTGATTAATAGAGTTATATGTCAACAGTTCGTCATTATTTTCATCTAGCTAGTGGTATTATCACTGGCCTATTACTCCAGGAAGTCAGGTAATGTCCTAGGGACACAGGTTTGAATCCTGCCATGGTGAAAATTGAATCTGTTTTTTTAAAAGAAAATCTGGAATTAAGAGTCTAATGATGAACGTGAGCCCATTGTCAATTGTTAGAAATGCCCTCCTGGTTCACTATTGTCCTTTAGGGAAGGAAACTGCCATTCTTACCTGGTCTGACCTACATATGACTCCAGACCCACAGCAATGTGGCTGACTCTTAATTGCCCTCATGGGCAATAAATGCTGGCCTAGCCAGTGATGCCCTCATTGTACGAACAAATAAAACAAAAATAGTATTCATTTGTAGTCAATAGTAATCCTTGTTAAGCACAGAAACCTTACCCGTGCTCCCTGTCAACCTGGGTCTATAGACAGGGAACTAGGAGCATTTTGCAAACGTTTATAAAATCTATCATAGAATCCCTACAGTATGGAAACAAGCCACTTGGCCTAATGAGGGTGCCTCAATGCGCCAGGGACTTGGGTTCAATTCCCACCTCAGGTGACTGTCTGTGTGGAATTTACACATTGCCTGCATGGGTTTCCTCCCACGTTCCAAAAGATGTGCAGCTTAGGTGAATCGGCCATGCTAAGTTACCCATAGTGTTAGGTGTTTTAGTTAGGGAAATTGGTCTGTGTGGGTTATTCTCCAGAGGGTCAGTGTGGACTTGTTGGGCTGAGGGGCCTGTTTCCACACTGTATGTAATCTAATCTATAGCTTTATTATAGCAAAAGGATTTCAATTTCAGCACATTACTCCAGTGAGGTATGACAACACAGAGAGGAGGAAGTGAGGGTCACCACTCCTGGCAACAATTACAATTTGCATTAATATGGCACCTTACACATCTTTACAACATTGCAAAATACTTCACAATCAACTACTTAGAACATAGAACATAGAACAATACAGCGCAGTACAGGCCCTTTGGCCCTCGATGTTGCGCCGATCCAAGCCCACCTAACCTATACTAACCCACTATCCTCCATATACCTATCCAATGCCCGCTTAAATGCCCATAAAGAGGGAGAGTCCACCACTGCTACTGGCAGGGCATTCCATGAACTTACGACTCGCTGAGTGAAGAACCTACCCCTAACTTCAGTCCTATATCTACCCCCCCTTAATTTAAAGCTATGCCCCCTTGTAATACCCGACTCCATACGCGGGAAAAGGTTCACACTGTCAACCCTATCTAACCCCCTAATCATCTTGTACACCTCAATCAAGTCACCCCTAAACCTTCTTTTCTCCAATGAAAACAGCCCCAAGTGTCTCAGTCTTTCCTCATACGATCTTCCTTCCATACCAGGCAACATCCTGGTAAACCTCCTCTGCACCCGTTCCAGTGCCTCCACATCCTTCCTATAGTATGGCGACCAAAACTGCACACAATATTCCAGATGCGGCCGCACCAGAGTCTTATACAACTGCATCATGACCTCAGGACTCCGGAACTCAATTCCTCTACCAATAAAAGCCAGTACGCCATATGCCTTCCTCACCGCCCTATTTACCTGGGTGGCAACTTTCAGAGATCTGTGTACATGGACACCAAGATCCCTCTGCTCATCCACACTACCAAGTATCGGACCATTAGCCCAGTACCCCATCTTTTTGTTATTCTTCCCAAAGTGAATCACCTCACACTTAGCTACATTGAATTCCATTTGCCACCTTTCTGCCCAGTTCTGCAGCTTCTCCATATCCTGCTGTAACCTGCCACATCCTTCCTCACTGTCAACAACTCCTCCGACTTTCGTATCATCCGCAAACTTGCTCACCCAACCTTCTAACCCCTCTTCCAGGTCATTTATAAAAATGACAAACAGCAATGGTCCCAAAACAGATCCTTGCGGAACTCCGCTAGTGACGGCACTCCATGAAGAAACTTTGCCATCAACTACTACCCTCTGTCTTCTTCCATCCAGCCAATTCCTAATCCAAACCTGCAACTCACCCTCAATGCCATATCTCTGTATTTTCTGCAGTAGCCTACCATGGGGAACCTTATCAAACGCCTTACTAAAATCCATATACACCACATCTACCGCTTTACCCTCATCAACCTCCTTCGTCACCTTTTCAAAGAATTCAATAAGGTTTGTGAGGCACGACCTGCCCTTCACAAAACCATGCTGACTATCCTTGATCACATTATTCCTATCCAGATGTGCATAGATCCTATCCCTTACAATTCTCTCTAAGACTTTGCCCACAACAGAAGTGAGACTCACCGGCCTATAGTTACTAGGGTTATCCCTACTCCCCTTTTTGAACAAGGGAACCACATTTGCTATCCTCCAGTCTTCTGGCACTACTCCTGTAGACAACGAGGACATAAAAATCAAGGCCAATGGCTCTGCAATCTCCTCCCTTGCTTCCCAGAGAATCCTAGGATAAATGCCATCAGGCCCAGGGGACTTATCTATTTTCACCTTTTCCAGGATTTCCAACACCTCTTCTCTACATACCTCAAAGCCATCCATTCTACTTATTTGTGACTCAGTTTTCACATCGACGACAATGCCCTGTTCCTGAGTAAATACTGAAGAAAAGTATTCATTCAGTGTCTCCCCAATCTCTTCCGCCTCCACACGTAACTTCCCACTACTATCCTTGACTGGACCTATTCCTACCCTAGTCATTCTTTTATTCCTAACATACCTATAGAAAGCCTTAGGGTTTTCCCTAATCCTACCGACTAAGGACCTTTCATGTCCCCTCCTTGCTGCTCTTAGCTCTCTCTTCAGGTCCTTCCTGGCTACCCTATACCTCTCAATCGCCACAATTGAACCTTCACGTCTCATCTTGAGATAGGCCACCCTCTTCCATTTAACAAAGGATTCCAATTCCTTATTAAACCACGGCTCCCTCGCACGACCCTTTCCTCCCTGCCTGACAGGTACATAATTATCAAGGACACTCAATAGTTGCTCCTTGAACAAGCTCCACATATCATTTACACTCTTGCCTTGGAGTCTACTTTTCCAAGCCACACATCCTAAGTCATGCCTCACCGCATCATAATTTCCCTGACCCCAGCTATAACTCTTGCCCTGTAGTATACACTTATCCCTCTCCATCACGAGAGTAAAAATCACCGAATTATGGTCACTATCCCCAAAGTGCTCACCTACCTCTAATTCTAACACCTGGCCTGGTTCGTTACCCAGAACCAAATCCAGTATGGCCTCACCTCTTGTTGGCCTGTCTACATATTGTGTCAGGAAACTCTCCTGCACACATTGAACAAACACTGACCCATCTAACGAACTTGAGCTATAGCTTTCCCAATCAATATCAGGAAAGTTAAAGTCCCCCATAACAACCACCCTATTACTGTCACTCATCTCCTGAATCACCTTCCCTATCCTTTCTTCAATGATTCTAGGACTATTAGGAGGCCTGTAAAAGACTCCTAACAGGGTGACCTCACCTTTCCTATTCCTAACCTCAGCCCAAACTACCTCAGATGGCAAGTCCTCATCCATCGTCCTTTCCACCACTGTAATACTATCTTTGACAAGCAATGCCACACCTCCCCCTCTTTTACCCCCACCTCTGACCCTACTAAAACATTTAAATCCTGGAATCTGCAACAGCCAATCCTGTCCCTGTTCTAGCCATGTCTCCGTAATAGCCACAACATCGAAGTCCCAGGTACCAACCCACGCTGCAAGTTCACCTACCTTATTTCGTATACTTCTTGCATTGAAGTATACACACTTCAAGCCACTTTCCTGTTTACAGGCACCCTCCTTGGAAATTGAGGCCATGTTCCTAACCTCCCTACACTCCAGGCCCTGCACCCTGAAGCTACAATCTGGGTTCCCATGCCCCTGCAGAGTTAGTTTAAACCCCCCCCAAGAGCACTAGCAAACCTCCCCCCAAGGATACTGGTGCCCCTCAGGTTCAGGTGTAGACCATCCTGTTTATAGAGGTCCCACCGTCCCCAGAAAGAACCCCAGTTATCCAAAAACTGGAATCCCTCCCTCCTGCACCATCCCTGTAGCCACGCATTTAAGTGTTCTCTTTCCCTATTCCTCGAATCTCTGTCACGTGGCACGGGTAACAAACCAGAGACAACAACTCTGTTCGTTCTAACTCTGAGCTTCCAACCTAGCTCCCTGAAAGCCTGTCTAACATCCTCGGCACTCCTCCTACCTATGTCGTTGGTGCCAATATGGACCACGACTTCGGGCTGCTCCCCCTCCCCCTCCAGGACACGGAAAACATGATCAGAGACATCACGTACCCTTGCACCTGGGAGGCAACATACCAAACGTGAGTCTCTCTCGTTCCCACAAAACCGCCTATCTGTGCCCCGAACTATCGAGTCCCCAATTACTACTGCTCTGCTCTTCTTCACCCTTCCCTTCTGAGTAACGGGGACAGGCTCCGTGCCAGAGACCTGAGCCCCGTTACTTACCCCTGGTAAGTCATCCCCCCCACAAGTATCCAAAACGGTATACTTGTTCTTGAGGGGAACGGCCACAGGGGGTCCCTGCACTGGCTGCTTCCTCCCAGTCCCCCTCACTGTCACCCATCTATCTGCCATCTTTGGAGTTACTATTTCCCTATAACTCTGATCTATGACCCCCTCTGCCTCCCGAATGATCCGAAGTTCATCCAACTCCAGCTCCAGTTCCCTAACGTGGTCTTGGAGGAGCTGGAGATGGGTGCACTTCCTGCAAGTGTAATCGGCAGGAGGAACATTGCACTGCCTTCACTGCCATCCCTCTAAAGCTAACTTTTATTTAAAAAAAACTGGGTCGAAAGAATACAACAAGCAAAATTCAGCACTTACCTACTTACCACAACAGATGTTATTATTAGGTTACTGGCTCTTTGAAGCAATATGAACATATGAATTGAAAGCAGAAGTAATCTTTTGGACTTTTGAGCCAGAATCAATATTCAATAAGATAATTTGTTTGCATTTCAAATTCGACATTCCCATCTACACTCTCTAAGCTTTGGTTCCCCTCCCCAACAAGAATCTCTGTCTTAAAAATCTCTGCCTGCGCTACTTTCTGGAGCAGAGAGTTCCAAAGTCACACAATCCCCTAAGAAAGAAAAAAAATTCCCTTAATTTCTGTCCTGAAAGGGTGACACCTAATTTTAAAAAAAGTGCCCCCTCTTTCTGGCCTCAGCCACAAACAGAATCATTGCTGTGATGGAGGGAAGCCAGCAGGCAGTTTGAGCACTGCAAGGTCTCACTCCCAGATAAATGAACATGTCTTATGTTTAAGGCAATTGTTGAACCATTCCTATGCCGGAGTGCCAGCCTAAATTAGGAAGTAAGTTTTAATTTTTACCTGAACTGGGGCTGTCTTGTATTCAGCTGAGCCTAAAGCCCAGATCTTTTAATGATCGGAAAGTCCATCTGAAGTGTGCAAGATGCAAAATCAATATCAATCGACAAAGTATTTGTCAATGCACGTGAAGAAGCAACGCATCTGCCGAATATCTGCTTCACTTTTACTCTTTGCCTCCCACTCCACATGAGCAATCTGCTACAAAGTCATGCATTTTTGGAAGAGACAAGAAAAGGGATTAATTGAATATCATCACCTTTGAGGTGGAAGATCAAAATCATGAGATGGTGAATTTTGATTTTTTGTGCTTTTGATTCGATTTAATTTATTACTATCACGTGTACCAAGGTGCAGTGAAAAGTGTTGTCTTAACGTGGTTTACAGGCAGACCGTACTACACAAGTGCATCAGGGTAACAGCAGGAGAGAATGTTGCAGCTGCTGAGAAGGAACAGAAAGAGATCAACATGAACATTAATGATGCCCATTGAAAAGTCTGATAACAGCGGGGAAGAAGCAGTTCTTGAAACTGTTCATATGTGTATACAAACTTTTATATCTTCTGCCTGATGTAAGAGGGTGGAAGAGAGTATAACCAGGATGGGAGGGGTCTTTGATTATGTTGGTTGCTTTCCCGATGCAGCGGGAAGTATAGATGGAGTCAATGGATGGGTGGCTGGATTGTGTGACTGACTGGGCTGTAGTCATGACCCACCATAGTTTTGTTTCATCTTGCGAGGACCAATTGACATACCAAGCTGTGATGCATCCAAAATAGGCTGCTTCCTAATGTGCATCATAAACATTAGTAGCAGTCCTTGTGGATGTGCTGAATTTCCTTAGCCTCCTGAGGAAGTAGAGGCATTGCTGTGTTTTCTTGACTTAGGGAGTCAACGTGGGTGGACCAGAACAGATTACTCGTGATTAGTACTCCTAGGAACCATCTCAACCATCTCCACCTCAGCTGAATTGACGCAGACAGGGGCATGCCCTCCACTCCACTTCCTGAAATCCCCAGATTCCCTTACAGATTTCAAATCTGACTGTCTCAGACTTGAATATGCTTAATGACTCAGCCTCAATGGCAGTGTGCAGTAAAGGCTTCCACAGATTCACTACCCACTGAGAGAAGAAATTCTTCCTCAACTCAGTCCTAAATGGTGGTCCCTTATAGTGAGTTGATGCCCTTTGGTTCGAGACACTCCCACAAGGGGGGGTAACAATCTTTCCACATTTACCTTGTCAGATCCCCTAAGAATGTTGTATAGTTTGACAAAGTTGCTTCTTGTTCTTCCAAATTCCAACAAGTACAAGCCCAACCTACTCAAGCACTCCTCACAAGACAGTCATAAGACATAGTATACATTCCATGGCGATGAAAGAATATCAAAAGCTGGGAATTCTGCGGAGAATATCCCACCATCTGGGAGACACGTGTCAGGAGTGTGATTGAATACTGTCCATTTGCCTGAATGGGTGCACTCCATAAACATGAAAGAATGTTGACATCATCTTGACATCCCATTCACCAACTTCAACATCCACTTCCTCCCACTGATGATGCACAGTGGCAGCATCTACAAGGTATGTGGCAGTCATCTTCCAAGTCTATGTTCTCCACCACCTGGAGAGACAAAGGTATAAGAAAAAAAAGAGTGGCTATCAGAAACAAAATCAGAAAATGCTGGAAAAACTCAGCAGATCTGTGTGGGCAGAAAGCAGAGTTAATGTTTAGAATCCAGTGAACCTTCTTCGGCCCATTGAGTCCACACTGACCTTCTAAAGAGCATCCCATCCAAACCCACCCCTCTATCCTATTACTCTGCATATCCCATGGTCAATCCACCTAACCTACACATCTTTGGACTGTGGGAGGAAACCCATACAGACACAGGGAGAATGTTCAAGCTCCAAACAAACAGCCCACTCCTAGTTCCATAGGCGCCTGTTAATAAAAAGTTTGCTATACTTGCATGAGCACTTGAAGTGTCATAACATTTAAGGCTATAGAGCTGGTGTGGGAAAGTAGGACCAAAGAGTCATAGAGCATGGAAACAGACCCTTCAGTCCAACCAGTCCATACCGAACATAATCCCAAACTACACTAGACCCATTTGCCTGTTGTTTGGTCCATATCCCTCTCGTGCAGATTTAGTGCATTTTTGGTGGTACAGACTTGATGAGCTTATGGGTCTTTTCTGTACTGTGTGATTCTATGACTCTAGAAACATCACAGATTAAGTTGATTAGAAAATATCAAGAATATTCTTTGTAAGAATCAACCATAACTCTCCCTATCTCCGAGTAGTTCTGTATGTTTACACCAGGGAATGTATAGTATTTTACTGTTCGTTCTTAGTATGAACAGCTTGCAGCTATCGGAATAATGTATACTTACTCTTCACTTGAGCCTAATAATCCCACAAGACACAATTGTGAATCTCAGATACGTTGTAATCAGCTACTAAATAAAACCTGTTTACTGGTATCATCAAGATTGAGCTAGGATTCTGCCAAATAGTTTGTGTGAGTATTCTTCCGCACAAAATGTCAATAACTTAGATTGCTACAATCAAGGAGGATTGGTGGCAGTGAATGTACCCAAGACATACAAATGGTTCCAACAGAAATCAACCTAAATAAGAATTGTCACCCACCATTTTCTCACACTTTACTATTTTTAGTGCCTGGGAATTGGTTTAGCTCAGTTGGCTGAATCGCTGGTTTACAGAGCAATATTATATCAGCAGCATAGGTTCAATTCCCCTCACCAGTCTGAGGATACCATGAAGGACCATCCTACTGAGTCTCTTCCCTCACCTCTAGGTTTGGTGGCCCTCAGGTTAAATCACCACCAGTTGCTTCTCTCTATTGAGAGAGCAGCCCCTATGGTCTGGCAATACAACAATTATTTTTAACAACAGTTTGTCGATATGTGGCACTTATTATAAAGCATAGAAATCCAACAATGTGGAAACAGGCCCTTTGGCTCAACAAGTCCATGCTGAACTTTCGAAGAGGAACCCCACCCAGACCCATTTTTACCTCTGGCCAATGCAGCTAACCTACATATCCCTGAACATTATGGGCAATTTAGCACAGCCAGTTTACCTAAACTGCACATCTTTGGATTGTGGGAGGACATCAGAGCCCTCGAAGGAAACCCACAGACACAGGGGGAATGTGCAAACTCCACACAGATGGTTGCCCATGGTTGGAGTTGAACCCAGGTCCCTATTGCTATGAAGTGGCACTGCTAACCACTGAGCCACCATGCCACCCAAGTCATCTCAATAACCTTGTGCACAATCAGTGTACATAATAGCACAAACTTTGACATTTTAACATATTGAGAAAGCTTGGTCAAAGTGATAGGTTTTGGGGTCGAACAGTGTGGCACTGGAAAAGCACAGCAGGTCAGGCAGCATCCGAGGAGCAGGTGGGTCAATGTTTTGGGCATAAGCCCTTCAACAGGAATAGTTTTGGGCGACATGTTTGACAGAAGGATAGAGAGCTCAAGAAGCAGAGAGCTTAGTCTGGGAATTCCACAGTTTGGAACCTTAACAGTTGAAGACAGGACCAGCAAAGCTGGAGCAATTACAATCAGGATATTCTCAAGGCCAGAATGAGAGAAGTGTAGATAGTTTGGAGGCTAGAGAAGATTATAGAGAAAGGGCGAGACCATGTCTTCTGCACGGAAGTGATAATCAGGAAGGAAATGTTAAACTTCAGAATGAAATTTAATACTGTAGGTCAGCAAGCAGAGCAGTTAGTTAGTCTAAATGGGGCACAGCTATAGATTTTTGATGGCTTTAAATTTACACTTCCCTACTTTTAGTAACAATTTGCAGTTATATGGCATTTTCTAATGCAATAAAGCGTCTCAACACACATTCAAGGAGACTTATGAAACAATAAGAAACAGCAAATGCTGGAGAAACTCAGCAAGGTTTGTGAGCATCTCTGGAGAGAAATAGAATTAATGATTTGAATGCAGAATGACTCTTTCTCAGAACCCTTTTTTTTATGCTTTTATTATAAAGCAATGATTTGCGACAGAGGGTAAAATGTGGGAGGCCAGCCCAGTGAGCATTGGCATAGCCGAGGTAACCAGGCAGCAAGCCAGACTTCACAGTGACTGATATAAAAGATTTAATAGCACGCACCTGGAAAGATTCTTTTCTTCTGAAGGCTGGCGCACATTCATTTGTGATGTGCAATGATACGTTTATAATACCTCTATAATAAGATAGTGCTTCAAGGTCCTAATGAACTTAGCTTGATTAAAAAATGCAAAATAAAACAAATAACATTTGCAACTTGGTTGTGTCCTGTGAAAGCAATCCTCTTATCTGAGCCACTTGCTTCAAAAGCAGGCACTCAGGGGTTCAAGCTCCAAACCAGAGGCTTGGGCACATAATACAGGATGATACTTGATCCATGGTACATTCAGTACAGGACTGAATACATATCCTACACTGTGGTGAGACTGTTTCCTCTAACAACATGCTTTACCTCATGTAGCAAAGTGTTATGTTATCCCCTTGTAACATAAGAGTTTGGGAGTAGCAGAAGAATACCACAATATCCACTCCCAAATAAATGCCAACAGGCATGTATTACAGGTGACTGCAAATATTCTATTTAAGTGTCTGGGTTAACAATTACAACAGAGCTTCCAGTAGACTGTCATACAATCCCCACAATGTGCAAATAGGCCTTTCAGCCCATTGAGTCCACACTGACCCTCTGAACAGCATCCCACACAGACCTGCCGGTCTACCCTTGTAACCCTACATTTCCCATTACTAACCCACCTAGCCTGCACATTCCTGGACACTATAGGTATATTAGCATGGCCAATCCTCCTAACCCACACATCTTTGGACTGTGGAAGGAACCAGAGGAAGCCCATGTCGACACGGGGAGAATGCGTAAACACCACACAAACAATCACCTGAGGCTGGAGCTGTGAGGCAGCTGTGCGAACCACTGAGCCACCATGCCACCCTAAGACTTTAAGTAATCTAAGTAAGATGGAGTATGAGCCATTATACCCTTGCAACACATTCTGTGACATATTGATATTATCATGGATGTGCCTTTTAAGCATGCACCAACATAATGACCATAAGACACAAGACAATGCACGCTGGACGTTCTGTCTTTTGAATGAGGTATAAACCAAAGCATCACTTCCACATTCAGGTTAGAGATTCCCATGGCACTATTCTGACAAAGGCTGGGAGAGTCTCCCTCTCATTCCTGATGAAGGGCTTAGGCCCGAAACATTGATCCTTATGCTCCTCGGATGCTGCCTGACCTGCTGTGCTTTTCCAGCACCACACTCTCAACTCTGATCTCCAGCATCTGCAGACCTCACTTTCTCTGAGTTTGCCTCTCAACCTGGTCAACAGCTATCCCTTAAAACTGAGCACTAAAAGATTGTCAGACTATTCTCTGTGTGAGAAAGTGAGGATGCCAGATGCTGGAGATCAGAGCTGAAAATGTGTTGCTGGAAAAGCACAGCAGGTCAGGCAGCATTCAAGGAGCAGGAGAATCGACGTTTCGGGCATGAGCCCTTCTTCTATGTGAACAAGGGCTGTGTACAAATTGGCTGTTACATTTCCTACGTTGAAACATGACCTATTTCAAAAGCTGTTCATTGGGCTATAAAGCACTTTAGGATGTTCTGAGGCATTATATAAAGGCAAGTTAATTCTTATTTTTGAATAGATTGTTAACTGGTGAATTGAGCATTTCTTTCTCCTCTATTTTTAATTCTCTCTTGCAATGGGAGATTCTGGTTCAATAAATTCACTGCTCATATCTGTAAACTATTGGGTAAAGGAGGTGAAATTACTTTTAATGTACAGGAAGTGCATTAAACAGCAGTTAAAATTGATTCAATAAAAATTTTATTCGGTGTTTTAATGTGTTCACAAGAATGTCTAACATTTATGTGTTCATTCCTGAAAGCTCAAAGGTGCTAAAATTATTGCACACCTTAATGGTCATTATCCCAGTTAGTTGTCCTGCAGAATTCCACCTATTTCTCAGATGATTGGAAGCTTTTAAGATTGAGGTACAGTCTGTGCTCCTCACTTCCTAACTAGGTTCAAAACCATTGTCATGATGATGGTTCTCTTTCCTCAAAGTCAGAGGTGCAGGGAACAGAACAATTTCTATTCTGGAAGGGTAAGGCATGATGTAGTGGAAATGCCAATCCAGAGAGTCCTGCTTAACCCTCTGGGGATTTGGCAGCTGGTGGAATCTAAACTTGCTTATTAATATCTGGAATTGAAAACTTGCCTCAATGATAGTGACAGTGACAGTGGGGTCATAGAGTCTTAGAGTCATACAGCACAGAAACAGATCTTTCACTTCAATCAGTCCATGCCAAACATGTGAGAGGTGCTTGCAAATGTTGTTTCTACAAAACTCGCAAGGCGGAATCATGAGGGTATATACCAAGAAATAACTAACCATAAAGAGAGGTGGTCGACTAGTAGAAACAGATGTATTGACATGACAGTTGCAATTGTCACGCACATAGGGAGTTAGTATGAACAAGATAACCAAATAAGACCCAGTGTTGTGTCAGCAAAAGTAATAAGACTCAGCTATCAAGTGGGGGGGTTGCACGTTTTCAACAGGCCACAGACTGATGTGGTAAACCGATTAGATTAGCAGCTGCACAGTGCAATACAACTGTCACATACGACGCAAAAGGGGAGGTACAGAGGGGCTCATAGAAAACTGTATAAATGTGCAATAAAATTATTCAGAAGTGTGCCTACTTTGTGGTCACCCGGGCTTGCAAGAACGTACGAATAAAGACTGCTTCAGAATTTGACTCGGACTGAAATTATTGAACAGCGAGCTTCGTTTCCCACAAAACATAATCCCAAACTAAACTGGTCCCACCTGCCTGCTCCTTGCCCATATCCCTCCAAACTCATGTACTTAGCCAAATGTGTTTTAAACATTGTAACTGTGCCCACATCCACTACTTCCTCAGGAAGATCATTCCACACGTGAATCATCCTCTGTGTAAAAAAAATTGCCCCTCATGTCTTTTTAAAATTTCTCTCCCCTCACATTAAAAATGTGCCCCCTTGGTCTTGAAAGCCCCTGTCATAGGGAAAAGACAACAACCATTAACTCGTTTATACTCCTCATTATTTTATAAACTTCTGTAAAGTCACCTCGCCACCCCTTACACTTCAGTGAAAAAGGTTCCAGCCTATCCAGCCTTTTTTTATAATTCAAACCTCCCACACCTGACAACATCCTGGTAAATGTTTTCTGAACTCTCTCCAGCTTAATAAAATCTTTTCTAAAACAGAGCATCCAGAACTGGACACAATATCTAGAAACATAGAAAACAGGAATTGGCGATTCTGCCTTTCAAGCCCTTGGAAAAAGAAATTTCCCTTTGTTTCAATCCTAAATGGCTGATATAGGAACATGTCAGAACATAGGGTCAGGAGTAGGCCCTTCCGCCCCTTGAGCCTGTTCTGCCATTCAACATGATCATGGCTGATCATCCAGCTCAGTCCCCTGTTTCTGCTTTCTCCCCATACCCTTAGTTGCTTTCAGCCCTACAAGCTATACTTAACTGTAGGTGTGGTACAGTGACTCAGTGGTTAGCATTGCTACCTCACAGTGTCAGGGACCTGGGTTCGATTTCACCTAGGGTGATTGTGTGGGGTTTACACATTCTCCCCGTGTCTGCGTGGGTTTCCTCCGGGTGCTCCGATTTCCTCCCACAGTCCAAAGATGCGCAGCTCAGGTGGATTGGCCATGTTAAATTGCCCGTAGTGTCCAGGGATGTGCAGATGATGTTGGTTAGCCATGCAAAATGCACAGTTATGGGGATAGGATAGGATAGGAGGGTGAGCCTGGGTGTGATACTTTTCAGAGAGTCAAAGTGGACTTGTTGAGCTGAACGGCCTGTTTCCTACACTGTAAAGATTCTGTGCATTCTTCTAGGATCTCCTCCTTGAAAAGCTTACTAATAGAATCTATCTGCCAGTCTTGATAGCTCTGGTGACTCCCAACTCAGTACTGCCTGCAGAGATGACGAGTAAGCCTCTCAGTTAAGGGTCAGTTAGAGTTGGTCAATGATGCACTTCCTGTTTATGAGATAACTTTAAAAATTGTTCAAGGTCTTCTTTCCTCTCTGTGTGGGTTTTTCTCAACAGTGAAGAGGGAATGAGAGGTAAGTCCCATGAAGTCTCAGTTATGCACAAGAAGTTTCATTCAATTTGCAAAATTGCCGATAAAGTGTTGTCAGGCTTATCACTAAGTATTGTCTGGATCCATCAAAGAAAGGCCACTTCTGATTCCGATAACTTTATTTATAAGTAGATGAGAAATCAATGTAGACTGAGCCATCCCAACCCTCAAGCTTGCTTCACTATTCATTAAAATGTTGACTGATCTTAACTTCATACTTACTCATTAACTCGCCTCTACCAGCTAATTCTTTCTTCGTCCAAAAACCTATTAGAGTCATAGAGTCATATACAGCACGGAAATAGACCCTTCGGTCCAACCTGTCCATGCCAACCAGATATCCCAACCCAATCTAATCCCACCTGCCAGCACCCGGCCCATATCCTTCCAAACCCTTTCTATTCACATACCCATCCAAATACCTCTTAAATGTTGCAATTGTACCAGCCTCCACCACATCCTCTGGCAGCTCATTCCATACACATATCACCCTCTGTGTGAAAAAGTTACCCTGTAGGTCTCTTTAATATCTTTCCCTTCTCTCCCTAAACCTATGGCTTCTAGTTCTGGCCTCCCCAACCCCAAGGAAAAGACTTTGCCTATTTACCCCATCCATGCCCCTCATAATTTTGTAAACCTCTATAAGGTCACTCCTCAGCCTCCGACGCTTCAGGGAAAACAGCCCCAGCCTGTTCAGCCTCTCTCTATAGCTCAAATCCTCCAACCCTGGCAACATCCTTGTAAATCTTTTCTGAACCCTTTCAAGTTTCACAACATCTTTCCGATAGGAAGGAGACCAGAATTGCACGCAATATTCCAACAGTGGCTTAACCAATATCCTGTACAGCTGCAACATGACCTCCTTTGACCAATAAAAGAAAGCAAAACAAATACCTTCTTCACTGCGACTCCACTTTCAAGGAGCTATGCACCTGCACTCCAAGGTCTCTTTCTTCAACAACACTCCCTAGGACTTTACCATTAAGTGTATAAGTCCTGCTAAGATTTGCTTTCCCAAAATGCAGCACCTTGCATTTATCTGAATTAAATTCCATCTGCCACTTCTCAGCCCATTGGCCATCTGGTCAAGATCCTGTTGTAATCAGAGGTAACCCTCTTCGCTGTCCACTCCACCTCCAATTTTGGTGCCATCTGCAAACTTACTAACTGTACCTCTTATGCTCACATCCAAATCATTTATGTAAATGACAAAAAGTAGAGGACTCAGCACTGATCCTTGTGGCACTCCACTGGTCACAGGCCTCCAGTCTGAAAAACAACCCTCCACCACCGCCCTCTGTCTTCTACCTTAGAGCCAGTTCTGTATCCAAATGGCTAGTTCTCCCTGTATTCCGTGAGATCTAACCTTGCTAATCAGTCTCCCATGGGAATCTTGTCGAATGCCTTACTGAAGTCCATATAGATCACATCTACCACTCTGCCCTCATCAATCTTCTTTGTTATTTCCTCAAAAAACTCAATCTCCCAAAAGACATGATCTCCCATGTACAAAGCCATGTTGACTATCCCGAATCAGTGCTTAAAAATGTGTTGCTGGAAAAGCGCAGCAGGTCAGGCAGCATCAAAGGAGCAGGAGAATCGACGTTTAGGGCATAAGCCCTTCTTCAATTCCGAATCAGTCCTTGCCTCAGCCTGGAGTAAAATCCATCGGCGAGATCCATAGTCTTGATGGTGGAAAACTACAACAATTCTCAACCCTCTGAAAAAAATGGTTGATCTCAAATTTAAAATTAACAACTAATCCAGCATCAGCTGCCACTTGTTCCAAACATCTATCACCATTTGTGTGTCGAGGTGTTTTCTAGGGGGGAGATCATGCTTGACAAATCTGTTGGAATTCTATGCTGATCATCACTGAGTCAAGAAGTTTAATCTCATCTCAGTCTTGAATATCTTGGTTTTTATTCTGAATGTGTTACCTGATTCTCGACTTAACAGGTCGAGCAAATATCCTCCCTGCATCTACCATGTCATAGCTTGCGACATTGCAAAAATCCTCCTTGATCATCTTTTCCCAGTGGCTGAAGTACTCACAAAGGATTCACAATGTAGATTCTGTTCAGCAAGAAGCACAGTGGACATGATCCTACCTTGAGCCTCACCAACAGATCACCACAGACCCAATACATATGGAAACTAAGTCAAGCAAGGCCGAATATCACACCACCTTTTTTTCTCTCTCTCTTCCTTGTCACAACCCACCACTCTATATCCATGACTCACTAGAATGGAGAAGTGGAAAGCTGTTCAACATGTTCAGAATCAAGGCCACCAAGAATTGCAGTACGAGACAATGTGTGTATGCGCACATTCATAGATTAAGCTCCAATCCATCATTAACATATTCATGGAGGTGTGTGAGAGAATAAATCTGAGGCTAAACTATTCTGTACCAACTTGCTCCTGAGAGATCCTATCCTTTAACTATCAAGTTCCACAACAAGCTACTGGACAACGTGGATCAATTTTCATACTTTGGAAGCCTCCTTTTTAACAACAGGCTACTTCAATGATCAAATTCAACATTGCTACCAGAATGCCAGCACAGTCTTTATCAGTACGCAAGAGAGTGTTTGACAAGCTAGTGGTCTGCAGGACAGTAGTGCTACCTGTCCAGCAGTATCATTGGAGACTTGGAAAATGTACAGCAGACATCGAAATCCCTGCAAAATATAACCATGATGCTTTTGAAAATCCAATGGCAGGATAGGTGCTCCAATATCAGCATCCTCACTCAGGCTAAAATCGCCAGTATTGAGGCTTACTGTTGATCAGCTAGATGAGGCTTCCAAAACAAGCTCGCTTCTCTAAGGTGCATTATGGCAAGCGATTGCCAAGAGGGTGGAGGAAACGTTTCAAGGATATCCTCAAAACCTCCCTGAATACATACAACATGTCCAATCCTTGTCCAAGACACCCAGACAGAAGAAGAAACATCCATGAAGCTGCCAACCATCTCGGACAACTCGGACCCAGTTAAAGGCCAAGTGTATACTGTGAAAGGAGTGTGCAATCTCAGTGTCCCATTCACCAACCCACCTGTGGTAGGGTGTGAAAATCCAAAATTGGATTGTTTAGTCATTTTAGGACCCGCATCCCCTGGAGTGGATTTAAGTCATCTTTGTTCTTGAGCAATTTTCTAAGAAAAACTTCCTTAGTTTCAGTCAGATCATCTCTCATTCTTGGAAGCTCTCTACAGAATACACACCCAATTCTTCAATCTCTAAGGCAGTCCTGCCATTCCAGGGCTAACCTCATCATTTCACTCCTATGGCAAGTGTATCTTTTCTTAAGTAAGAAAACCAAAGCTCCAGGCTGCAGGCATGGTCTCACCAGACTCTATATAGATACATCAAGACCTCTTGTGCTGTAGTCCCTTGTAATGAAGGCCATCATATCATTAGCCATCCTAGTTACTTGCTGACCTACAGGTAGCTTTTAGGACCCCAGTTACTTCATACCTTTTTGATGAATAAGGACACCCAGCTCCCTTTGGACATCAAGTCAGTGAGGGAGCACTTTGGGGCCAGCGACCATAATTCTGTTAGCTTTAAAATAGTGATGGGAAAGGATAGACCAGACCTAAAAGTTGAAGTTCTAAATTGGAAGAAGGCTAATTTTGATGGTATTGGGCAAGAACTTTCAAAAGCTGATTGGGGGCAGATGTTCACAGGGAAGCCTGTGGAAAATGGGAAGCCTTCAGAAATAAGAAAACGAGAGTCCAGAGAAAGTACATTCCTGTTAGGGTGAAAGGAAAAGCTGGTAGGTGTAAGGAATGCTGGATGACGAGAGAAATTGAGGGTTTGTTAAGAAAATGAAGGAAGCACATGTCAGGTATAGATAAGAGAGATCGACATAATCCGTAGAAGAATATAAAGACAGTAGGAGCATACTTAAGAGGAAAATCAGGAGAGCAAAAATAGGGCATGAGTTAGCTTTAGCAAATGGGGTTAAGGGGCAACGTTTTCACTCAGAGGGTGGTGTGTGTATGGAATGAGCTACCAGAGGAAGTGGTGGAGGCTGGTACAATTACAGCATTTAAAAGGCATCTGGATGGGTATATGAATAGGAAGGGTTGAGAGGGAGATGAGCCAAATGCTGGCAAATAGGACTAGATTGGGTTAGGGTATCTGGTTGGATGGATGAGTTGGACCGAAGGGTCTGTTTCCATACTATACATCTCTATGTGTCTATGCCTGTATGAACTAGTAGAGTTGACAAGGGGAGCCAATCAATGTGGTACATTTGGACTTTTAGAATATGTTTGACAAATTCCTGCAAACGAGGTTATTATGTAAGATTTAAGTGCATGCAATTGGGGGGAATGTGGATTGAGATGGTTAGAAAACTGGTTGGCAGAGAGGAAACAAAGAATCAGAAATAATGGATCCTTTTCAAATTGGCAGGCAGTAACGAGTGGGGTGCCACAGGGATCAGTGTTGGGACCTCAGCTATTCACAATGTATATTAATGATTTTGATGAGGGAACAAAATGTAACATCTTAAAGTTAGCAGATGATACCAAGTTCGATGGGAGGGTGAACTTTGACAAGGATACAAAGATCCTTCAGCATGATCTGGACAGGTTGGGTGAGTGTGCAAATCAATGTCTGATAGAATGTAATATGGATAAATGTGAGGTTATTCACTTTGGAAGCAAAAACAAGAAGGCAGGTTACTACCTGAATGGTGTAGATTGGGAGAGGGGAGTGTGCAGTGGGACCTGGGTGTCCTGGTGCACCAGTCGCTGACGGTAAGCATGCAGGTGCAGCAGGTGGTAAAGAAGGCAAATGGGATGTTGGTCTCCATTGTGAGAGGTTACAAGTACAGGAGCAGGTATGTGTCATTGCAGTTATACAGGATCTTGGTGAGGCCACACCTGGAATGTTGTGTGCAGTTTTGATCTCCTTTTCTGAGGAAGGATGCTGTTGCTCTTGAGGGAGTGCAACAAAGGTTTCCCAGGCTGATTTTGGGGATGGTAGGACTGACACATGAGGAGAGATTCACTTGGCTAGGATTGTTTTCACTGGAGTTCAGACAGTGAGGGGGGAGCTCATAAAGACTTATACAACGCTAACAGGGCTAAACAAGGTAGATGCAGGGAGGATGTTCTCAATGGTGAGTGCATCCAGAAGCAGGGGTCAAACTCTGATGATTCAGGGTGGACCATTTAGGATGGAGATGAGGAGACATTTCTTCACCCAAAGAGTGGTGAGTCTGTGGAATTCATTACCACAGGATGCAGTTGATGCCAAAACATTGAATGTATTCAAGAGATGGCTAGATATAACACTTGGGGCGAATGGGATCAAACGTTGTGGGGAGAAAACAGGATTAGGTGAATGATCGTGATGAATGGTGGAGCAGGCTTGAAGGGCTGAATGGCCTCCTCCTGCTCCTACCTTCTATGTTTCTATGTTTCTAACATCTTACCTGAATGTTCTGGCCTTAATTTTTCGACTCTGCTCCCGAGTTCTAGAATATCCAACCAGTGGAATTAATGTATCTTTATTGACTCTGTCATTTCCTGTAACAAAACTAACAATCGCAGGAAAAGCTCAGCACGTCTGGCAGCATCTACAGAGAGATATATCAGGGTATCAGAATAGATGGTAGCTTGGAAAAAATGTGTTTTTTATGCAGAAGGTAGTGTGTGGGGAGGGGGTAAGGAGTAACTGATAAATAGAAATAGCAATCAAAGAGAGGGAACAGTTGGACAGACAAAAGAGTGGATAATGGTCAGCCTGGGAGAATGAATAGTTGTTAATGGGGACTATTACTGGCTAACAACGCAGCCCATGTGGTAACAAGGCCTGGTGTATGGGGGTTGGGATAAGGACATGGGAGAAGGTACCTCCAGCCCTAAAGTTGGTGAACTTAAAAGGTAGTGTTGTAGAGTTCCTGATTCGAAAATGAGGTGCTGTTCTTCCAGCTTGCACTGAGCTTCACTGGAGCACTGCAACAAGCCTGAGACAGAGATGTTAGCCAGGGAACAAAGTGACATGTGAAAATGGCAGGCAACTAGAAGCTTCAGGGCCTTCTTCGTGGACAGAGAGTAGCGGTCACTCAGTGACATCCCATTGAAGGTGGCGGAAATGACGGCTAATGATTCTCTGAAAGTGGATCTTGGTGGGATGGTAGGTGAGGACTATGGAGATCTGATCCCTGTTGTGGAAGGGAAGGGAGTGGTGGGGGAGGGCTGAACTGTGGGAGATGGCCCTCTGGAACTTTCCTCCCTTCCTCTTCGCTCTGACTGGATTGCCTCTCCCAACCCTACCTCTTGTGTTTTCACTTTCCCATCTGACCTTCCACTCTCTGATGCTGAGCGTTCTGTCTTCAGCAAAGGTCTCAGTTTTATCCCTCTGTGTGAACCTGAATGAATTTTGGGCAGAACATGATGTTGAACGTTTCTTCCACTGCCTTCACCTCTTTGCCCATTTCTTTGGACAGGAGTCTTTTCCACTTCCCACAGACCCTTTCACCTGCCTCCAACGCTCTCCATCTGCCTGGACCCCTCCCTCTGGCTGTTTACCTGCACTCGATCTGTTCATCTGGAACTGTCGACGTGACATTGGTCACCTCAATTTGTCTGCTCCCCAATGCCTTTCCCCCCCATCCCCTTCCCCATTCCACCCATCAATGCCTTGTTTTCAGATCATGCTCCCTTGTTCTCTGCTCTTCAGCCAAATGTGATGATTTCTCAGTGTGCACAGACCCCTCAGAACCTTAAAAGTTTCAATAAGATCAACTTTCATTCTTCTAAATTCGAGAAAAGAGAGAGTTTCAGAATTGGAATTCACTGGTGTACTGCTGTCTTTAATATAACTGACAAGTCAGACCAGAAACTGGTGTCCCTGGCACTTCACATTTGCACGTTGGACCAGTTGGTTTAATTTGCTTTCAGTCAAAGCATTCCAAGTGGCTAATGATCCCAGTTGAACTAATGAGCAAGCCAACTCTTATTTTGAACTAGATTCTGTCGGGGTCAGATGGGAAATGTAGGTGACATTGCAAAACTGGGAATCTCGATTGGAATTCTGAGCCAGTTGGAGCTGCCCAGGTAACATCAATTAGAACTGAAGACTTCTAGTTGAAAATTTTCACTGGTGCATCCTGTTGAGTCTATGACTCCACTCTCTTACCTTCGTTGTCAAAGGAAAACAAGCCTATTAATGCTGAATATCCAAAAAAAGTCTCCTGCATCAACTTTACTGAGCAATTATCACACCAATTGCTTTTTTAAATCAACAGGATGAGAAACAAAGAAAATAATTAACGATTTGTTACAGACAAGGAAAAACCTTTGACTGCTAGGCCTAAAAGCCCTCTTCAACATATAAGGAGTAATATTAGATGCTTTGCAGACTATAGCTCTTGGGAGCGAAAGTGGGTACTGCAGATGCTGGAGATTAGAGTCAAGATTAGAATTCCTGATGAAGGGCTTTTGCCTGAAACATTGATTCTCCTGCTTCTCGGATGCTGCCTGACCTGTTGTGCTTTTCCAGCACCACTCTAATCTTGCCTACAGCCCTTGGGATATTGTACAAAGACTTTGATGTGTAACTTCAATCGATGAGTCTGGAAAGGGTGGGGGTGGGGAGTGGGGGTGGTGGGGGGAGGCGGAAGAGTTGGAAGAGGAGATGGAGATTGAGTGCCAATGAGTTACTTAGAGGATTTAATTACCTAACTAACTTTAATTATATCATTGACTGCCAAAATCTATGTGCAGTTGTTTTTGAGAAGAGAATACTTAGATCTGAGGAGAAATTATGGGAAAACACAAGAAGCTACAGTCAAGAGTGATGCTGGCTGACCACTTAATACATAGGTAGTGTACTTTGAAGAGCACTACTGAGCTCTTTCCATTGAGACCTTTGTCAAAACTGGTGCAGAGGGTAAAGTGTGGGTGGCTACATTTGCACATCTACCAGTTAGCTTTATGATCAGTAATGAGGAAGAAATGTAGAATGATGGATGCCATCATATACTCTGTTTGGAGTTTACATACCAGTGATCAGGTCTTAGTTGTAGCAATGTCGAATGAAACGAAATTAACAATTTATAACACAACTGTGAACATTTACAGTTTGAGCAGTTAGTTTTCAATTCCTTTCCTTTTCAATCAATAACTGCTGCATCGTATTGATTGATAGCTTGGCTCAGTCTCCCCTTTCAACCCTGCCATCCAAAGATCAGCTTTTAACTGCTTAGTGCTATAAAATGATGTTTTTTTGGCATTAACACAATAGACTGACTTGCTTAAGAACTCCATTACAATGGCACAGGAATATGAACATGTGAAATATTTATAACCTTTACTTAAATGAATTTTGAAGCTTTTTGTACTTTTAAAATACTAATCTTTCTTACTCTGGTTCTCTCTCTCTCTCCTTACCTTAAAAACTTATAGTATTCATAATTTCCAGGAGTGTCAATAATCTTGAGGGAAAAGATGTCCAGTGGGTTCCATTCAGGCTAAATGGCATGGTGGCACGTTGGTTAGCACTGCTGCCTCACAGTTCCAGAGACCTGGGTTTAATTCCCACCTCAGGCAACTGACTGTGTGGAGTTTGTGCATTCTCCCCGTGTCTGTGTGGGTTTCTTCTGGGCGCTCTGGTTTCCTCCCACAGTCCAAAAATGTGCAGGTTTGGTGAATTGGCCATGCTAAATTGTCCATAGTGCTTGGTGAAGGGGTAAATGTAGGGAATGGGTCTGGGTGAGTTGCTCTTTGGAGAGTTGGTGTGGACTTGTTGGGCCGAAGGGCCTGTTTCCACACTGTAAGTAATCTAATCTAAATCTCTAGCGCAGTACTGAAGGAGTGTTGCACTGCACTGTTGTGGGTTAAACCAATATTCCAGTTGGCTCTCTCAGGTAAGCCTGAAAGATCTCATGCCATTTTGAAGAAAAAGCAACAGAACTCTCTCATGTCCTGATCAATATTTATCCTTCTACCAACATTAGAAAAACAGATTTTCTTGGCTTTGTCACATTTCAGCTCATGGGAGTTGCTGTTATAGAGTCATAGAGATGTACAGCACGGAAACAGATCTTTCGATCCCAACTCGTCCATGCCGACCAGATATCCTAAATTAATGTCGTCCCATTTGCTAGTAATTGGCCCATATCCCTCAAAACCCCTAAACCCCTAAACTATATCCATCCAGATGCCTTTTAAATGTTGTAATTGTACCAGCCTTCATCACTTCCTCTGGCAGCTTATTCCATACACGCACCATCCTCTACGTGAAAATGTTTCCCCTTAGACCCTTTTAAATCTTTCCCCTCTCATCCTAGACCTATGCCCTCTAGTTCCAGTTCCTCATCCCAGGGAAAAGGCCTTGTTGATTTACCCTATCCATGCCCCTAATGAGTTTATAAACTTCTATAAGGTTAGGAAATTAGTTTTTTAAAAAAACATCACAGTAACTGGAGCAGCATTTATTGTTATATGTATTCCTATGCTGCATTAGTGAATACATTTCAAAAGTACTTCATTGGCTTTTAGATAGAGATTTATAAAATCATGAGGGGCATGGATAGGGTAAATAGACAAGGTATTTTCCCTGGGGTGGGGGAGTCCAAAACTAGAGGGCATAGGTTTAGGATGAGGGGGAAAGGTTAAAAAAAGACCTTCTAGGCAACTTTCTCGCGCAGAGGATGGTGCGTGTGTCGAATGACCTGCCAGAGGATGTGGTGGAGGCTGGTACAACTACAATATTTAAAAGGCATCTGGATGGGTATATGAACAGGAAGGGTTAGAGGGATATGGGCTGGGTGCTGACAAGTGGGACTAGGTTAGGTTAGGATATCTGGTCGGCATGGATGAGTTGGACTGAAGGGTCTGTTTCTGTGCTGTACATCTCTATGACTCAATGACTCTACATAGTTCTTAGCGATAAAGTGATCAAGGGAAGAAAGCAGGAAGCTAATTGGATCATTGGCCATGATCGCACTGAGTGGTACTCAGGAATGGTACCATTCTAGATACTGTACCTAGATATCTTAATACCTAAGATGGCACCAAAAGTGAGGACTTGTAAAAGTTTCACTGTACACAATTCTAAGAATGGTGGGGAAGGCTTGAAGAGCCAAGTGGCCTACTATTTTCTATGATTCTGTGAAATTCCATTAAATCATGAAAGGTGCTATATCAATACTTTTTTTTAATCTTGCATATATTTCTTTGAATCCGACCAAGACTGTACCACAGTCTCAGCACTCCAATCACAGGGCTGGCCTCCCTGTAACAAGGTCCCTTCAGAGTCTGCGTTTCACACTGGACTGATTCGAGACATTTCTCCACTCAGAGGGTTGTGAACCTTTAGAGTTTTTTAACCCCTGGGGGCCACCAAAGCTCAGCTGGTAATTGTATTGAAGACGGAGATGGATAGGCTCGTTGGTCAGTGGGTGAATGTAGTTTCAGGTGGAAAATGGAGCTAGGTTTGAGTAGATCAGCCAACACCTTACTGGATGACAGACAGCAGGCCCGAGGGCGAGAAGACCTATTTCTGGTCTTATGCCTTATTTTCTTATTATATCGTGTGTAAATTAACAACATGCTGCTCTGAGACTCAGCTCTTGCAGAAAATAATGGGATTTAAAAATAGTGGCTGAAAGAATAAAGTGGGAGCTCTCAGAATATTGAGCTCTGACATTGGAGAAAAGTAATCTCAGTGAAAGAGAGCTTGTAGCTCATCGACTTTGGGTGTGATGATGCAAAGGCAACGCCATTCATTTAGGGAGCGCTATTAACTGGAGCTGCTATGTTTCTCAGGAGAACTAGCAACTAAGATTCAAGGCCAACAAACCCCTATTACCCCATTGGGATATTTGATCAAAAACTTATGTAAAATGGTCTGCTTTTGGGAGTGTCTCAAAAGATGAGAGAGAAAGAGAGGGAGAGATAGACAGGCTTAGAGAGATGGAGAAGTTGAGGGAAAAAAAATATGAGGCCATTTGGTCCATCAAGTCCATGCTGGCCATTGAGAATCTATCTATTCTACTCCCATTTTCCAGCACTTAGTAGTGGCATTGTATATGACAGTGTAACAAATACACTATTAAATAATGTTTAAATGTTGTGATAGCTGGTGCCTCTACTACACTTTCAGCAGTGAGTTCCAGATCCCCTGTTCCCCAACACCAGTGAAAACATTCTTCCTTAAATCCCCTTTAAACCTCTAGCCCTTAACTTTAAAACTATGAATGCTGCTTAAGGAAAAAGTCTCTTCCTATGTACCTGGTCTATGCCCATCACACTCTTGTACAGCTCAATCATATTCCCCTGCCTCCCCACCTCAGCCATTGCTGCTCTACAGAGAACAATCCCAGACTATCACTCTGTTTTCATAATTGAAACACTCCATTCCAGGCAATGTGCTATGGAATCTTCTCTCTCATGCAATCACTTCCTTCCTGTGGAGTGGTGGCCTGAACTCTCACAGTACTCCAGCAGTACTCATGCTCATTCCTGGTGAAGGGCTTACATCCGAAATGTCAATTCTCCTGCTCCTTGGATGCTGCCTGACCTGCTGTGCTTATTCCAGCACCACACTCTCAACTCAGTACTCCAGCTATGGTCGACTTATGTTATATCCAGTTCCATCATAAACCCATATACTTGTAATCAATACATCGCCACATACAGGCAATTTCAGAGCTGGGGACATTGACAGCTAAAGACACAGTTACCAGTAACAGAGTGATAGATTATAGGCCCATATGATTTGGGTTGGTTCTCAGCACTGTCACACAAGTATGTATCTGAAGATAAGAAAGGAATGTGGATTTACAGACGAAGACCTGAGGATATCCTGGGGTAAGTGCACCTGAGGAGGACATCAATGTTGTCCTTAACTGATAAGAGCATAAGGCCATAAATATAGCAATAAATATAGACCATTCAGCCCATTGACTCCAATCCGCCATTCAATGAGATGATGGCTGATGAGATAATCCTCAACTCCACTCTCTTGCCTTTTCCTCATCAGCCTTAATTCCCTTACTGATTAAATCTCTGTCTACCTCAGCCTCAAATGTACTTAATGACCCAGCCTCAACAGCCCTGTCTGGTAAAGAACTCCACCGATTCATTACACTTTTAGAGAAAAAATTCCTCCTCATCTCTGTCTTAAATGGGTAAACTCTTATTCTGTCACAATGCCCTTTGACCCTAGAGTGTACAAAATGATTAATCAAATTTTCCACATCTACCCTGTTAAATCACCTAACAATCTTTTGTGTTTCCATAAGGTTGCCTCCGATTATTCTTATTCCAATGATTACATGCTCAATCTAAAAATCACACAACACCAGGTTATAGTCCAACAGGTTTATTTGGAAGCACTAGCTTTTGGAGCAGTGTTCCGAAAGCTAGTGTGCTTCCAAATAAACCTGTTAGACTGTAACCTGGTGTTGTGTGATTTTTAACTTTGTCCACCCCAGTCCAACACTGGCTCCTTCACATCTTGTTCAATCTATTCACAGATAGCCCCTGACATCAGGTATCAGCTGGGTGAACTTTCTCTGGACTGCCTCCAATGCTAGTACATCTTTACCTAGATGAGGGGACCAAAACTGTTCAGAGTATTCCAGCTGTGATCTCACTAATGTCTTGAATTGTTTTGAGGAAAATCTCAGTACTTTTAGACTCCATTCTCTTTGGAGTAAATAAGTGAATTACCTTGGAGGTGACAACCTTTCGTTTGGGTACCAGCGGTCCTGCGACTGTTGCTGTTCTATTTACTCTTGGGAATGAGCCTTGCTGGGAAGGCCAGAATTTATTGTCCACTGCTCATTGTTCTTGAGTAGGTGGTGAGCTGCCATCTTGAAACATATAGCCCTCACTATACACGTACACCTGCAATACTTTCTCCTACAGAGGTTTGATCCAACTCAGAGGCTTCCTTGGTCATCTCAGAGGGCAGTTAAGGTTCAACAATATTGATATGCATCTGTTTTTCTTCATTCAAAGGCTGAGGGTGTTGCAGGCAAAGCCAACATTTATTATCCAGCGGGCAGGTGGGAGTCAACCACATTGCTGTGGGTCTGGAGTCATATGTAAACCAGACCAGGTAAGGATGGCAGTTTCCTTCCCTAAACAACATTAGTGAACCAGGTAGCATTTAAGACATTTCATCACCATACTAGGTAATATCTGCAGTCAGCCTCCAGATGAAGCACTGGTGGCATGGCCTGCTTTCTATTTATATGTTTGGGTTTCTCTGGGTTGGTGATGTCATTTCCTGTGGTGATGCCATTTCCTATGGTGATGTTATTTCCTGTTCTTTTTCTCAGGGGGTGGTAAATAGGATCCAAGTCAATGTGTTTATTGACAGGGTTCTGGTTGGAATGCCATGCTTCTAGGAATTCTCGTGTGTGTCTCTGTTTGGCTTGCCCTGGGATGAATGTGTTGTCCCAGTCGAAGTGGTGTTCTTCCTCATCCATATGTAAGGATACTAGTGAGAGAGGGTCATGTCTTTTTGTGGCTAGTTGATGTTCATATATCCTGGTGGCTCGTTTTCTGTCTGTTTGTCCAATGTAGTGTTTGTTATGTTTCTTGCAAGGTATATTATAAATGACATTAATTTTGCTTGTTGTCTGTATTGGGTCTTTCAAGTTCATTAGCTACTGTTTTAGTGTGTTGGTGGGTTTAGAACATAGAACATAGAACAATACAGCACAGAACAGGCCCTTCGGCCCACGATGTTGTGCTGAACATTTATCCTAGCTTAAGCACCCATCCATGTACCTATCCAATTGCCGCTTAAAGGTCACCAATGATTCTGACTCTGCCACTCCCACAGGCAGCGGATTCCATGCCCCCACTCTCTGGGTAAAGAATCTACCCCTGACATCCCTCCTATACCTTCCACCCTTCATCTTAAATTACCTAGCTTCCCATTTGACTACCCTCTTGATATTGAGGATCCAATCCGTGTAATCCTGAAGCCATACCTCTAAGGAGTCTCAGATCATAATTATTCTCTTCAGTGTGTGCAGTCAATTCATTCACTTTTGTTACAATGCAGCACACGTTCAGACACCGTTTTTAGTTTCAATTTTTGTGATCTTTAGAATCCAGTTTTGAGTGCTGGTACATTTACTCTCCTCGTCCCTTTCTATCATTCTCTGATGTTCACTTTCCACATCACTACATTACTCACTGCCCATGACTTGGATTAGCCATGTTAAATTGCCCATAGTGTCCAGGGATGTGCAGGTTAGGTGGGTGAGCCATGGTAAATGCAGAATTATGGTTTCAGTGTAAAAGAGCGGGAGCCTGCTCAGTCATTCATTAGGATCATGGCTGATCTATCCATTGTCTCAACTCATCCTCTGCATTGTCCCAACTACTCTTAACTCCCCTAGCAGGCAAAATCCCATCCAACTGTGTTCTCAATATACTTAATGAAGCTGTCTCTCTCTCCTGTATCCTTGGGCAGAAAGTTCCACAGATTCACTACCCTCCAGAATGAGCAGTTCCTCCTCATCTCTGTCCTAAATCTACTCCCCCTAAACTTGAGGCCTGGTCTCATCCACCAGCAGAAATGACTGGATAGGGTAGGGGTTCATCCCACATGCAATGAATTCCCACTTTGCACCAAAATCCTGTATGTACTCACTCAATCAACCGCTGTCTCACAAATGCAAGATTTCATTGTAATGTCTTCTGCTCTCAGTAAGGGCAAAACATCTTTGAAAGCTGCGCTGAAAGTCCAGTCTTCACAACTACTATTCTGCTTTCACTGAAGACAACTAGAGTCATACAGCACAGAAACAGACCCTTAGTTACAACCCGTCCATACCGACCAGAAATTAATCTAGTCCCATCTGCCAGCACGTGGCCCACACCCCTCTGAACCCCCCCCCCACCCACGCACCCATCCAGATGCCCTTCAAATGTCATTATACCAGCCTGAAATGTATAATAGCCTTGTATCAGGATTAGACTGCATGGAATGATAGGAACAGTACCTCCCTATCTCTGATTTTCCCTCCCTTGGAGAAGAAAGATTCAAAAGCCCCCCCTACGTTTTCAGCTGCAGTCGGAAACCATGATGCCAAGGGGTCTGAGTAGCCTGGCCGTCATTTCCGAGATGTCTTTGATGTAGGGGAGAGTGGCTAGGGTTTCTGGACATGTTTTGTCTGTTTGTTTGGGTTTGTTGCTGAGAAATTGGCAGACTGTGTTCATTGGGTATCCAATGAATACACTGTATAGGTGATTTTCCTCTGCTCTACATAGTTCCTCTGTAGTGCAGTGTGTGGTGGCTCATTGAAATAATGTTCTAATGCAGCTTCCTTTGTGGATGTTGGGATGATTGCTTCTGTAGTTGAACATTTGGTCCATGTGTGCTGTTATCTGTTAAGTTACCACCTCCAAATGCTGTAATCCATGAAAGGTCCTATCATATGTATCTGAGCGGTCTAAGGCGCTGGATTGAGGCTCCAGTCTCGAATAACCTCATCACCTCAGGGGATCTCCCATCCACCGCCTCCAACCTCATAGTCCCACTACCCCGCACCGCCCGTTTCTACCTCCTGCCCAAAATCCACAAACCTGACTGTCCCGGCCGACCCATTGTCTCAGCCTGCTCCTGCCCCACCGAACACATCTCTGCATACCTCGACACGGTCCTTTCCCCCTTAGTCCAAGAACTCCCCACCTACGTTCGGGACACCACCCACGCCCTCCACCTCCTTCATGATTTTCGCTTCCCCGGTCCCCAACGCCTTATCATCACCATGGACATTCAATCCCTGTACACCTCCATCCCCCATCCCCCTCCGCTTCTTCCTTTCCCGCCGTACCAACCAGTACCCTTCTACTGACACCCTCCTTCGACTGACTGAACTGGTCCTCACCCTGAACAACTTCTCTTTCCAATCCTCCCACTTCCTCCAAACCAAAGGAGTAGCCATGGGCACCCGCATGGGCCCCAGCTATGCCTGCCTCTTCGTAGGATATGTGGAACAGTCCATCTTCCGCAGCTACACTGGCACCACCCCCCACCTTTTCCTCCGCTACATCGATGACTGTATCGGCGCTGCCTCGTGCTCCCACAAGGAGGTTGAACAGTTCATCCACTTTACCAACACCTTCCACCCCGACCTCAAATTCACCTGGACTGTCTCAGACTCCTCCCTCCCCTTCCTAGACCTTTCCATTTCTATCTCGGGTGACCGAATCGACACGGACATCTACTATAAACCGACCGACTCCCACAGCTACCTAGACTACACCTCCTCCCACCCTGCCCCCTGTAAAAACGCCATCCCATGTTTCCAATTCCTTTGTCTCCGCCGCATCTGCTCCCAGGAGGACCAGTTCCAACACAGATGGCCTCCTTCTTCAAGGACCGCAATTTCCCGCCAGACGTAGTCGATGATGCCCTCCACCACATCTCTTCCACTTCCCGCTCCTCTGCCCTTGAGCCCTGCCCCTCCAACTGCCACCAGGACAAACCCCACTGGTCCTCACCTACCACCCCACCAACCTCCATGTACAACGTATCATCCACCGTCATTTCCACCACCTCCAAACGGACCCCACCACCAGTGATATATTTCCCTCCCCTCCCCTATCAGTGTTCTGAAAAGACCACTCCCTCCGTGACTCCCTCGTCAGATCCACACCTCCCACCAACCCAACCTCCACTCCCGGCACCTTTCCCTGCAACCGCAAGAAATGCAAAACTTGCGCCCACACCTCCCCCCTTACTTCCCTCCAAGGCCCCAAGGGACACTTCCATATCTGCCACAAATTCACCTGCATCTCCACTCACATCATCTATTGCATCCACTGCACCCGCTGTGGCCTCCTCTATATTGGGGAGACAGGCCGCCTACTGGCGGAACGTTTCAGAGAACACCTCTGGGACACCCGGACCAACCAACCCAACCATTCCGTAGCCCAACGCTTTAACTCCCCCTCCCACTCCACCAAGGATATGCAGGTCCTTGGACTTCTCCATCGCCAGACCATGGCAACATGACGGTTGGAGGAAGAGCGCCTCATCTCTGCCTGGGAACCCTCCAACCACAAGGGATGAACTCAGATTTCTCCAGTTTCCTCATTTCCCCTCTCCCCACCCTGTCTCAGTCAAATCCCTCGAACTCAGCACCGCCTTCCTAACCTGCAATCTTCTTCCTGACCTCTCTGCCCCCACCCCACTCCGGCCTATCACCCTCACCTTGACCTCCCTCCACCTATCGCATTTCCAACGCCCCTCCCCCAAGTCCCTCCTCCCTACCTTTTATCTTAGCCTGCTGGGCACACTTTCCTCATTCCTGAGGAAGGGCTTATGCCCGAAACGTCGATTCTCCTTGGATGCTGCCTGACCTGCTGCGTTTTTCCAGCAAGACATTTTCAGCCCATCATATGTAGCTTTGTATATGATTTCCCCTGCTCTCAGTCACACCCCATAAATTGTATTGTATTATAGTCAAGGTTAGAGTGGTGCTGGAAAAGCACAGCAGGACAGGCAGCATTCGAGGAGCAGGAAAATCGACATTTTGGGCAAAAGCCCTTCATCGGGAAGCTAACTGTACTTTCGCCTGTACTGTATTATAGCTGGGCCTGCACCCTTTTCCTGTGCTGCCCATTCGGTGGAAGTCCCTCCTGTGTTTGGGAACCCAATCCTATGGACCTCCGCCTCCGTTCCCTCTTCTCCAAGTTTGATAACTGAGAAAAGAAAGTTAAGACACAAAGGAAAGGCGAAACCTCCCTCAAATAGCTGAGCTGTTGGATATATTGCCCTATTCCCTGAATATCAGATAGCCCTTATGACAGCAAAGATGGCAGCCACAATGTCACGGCAAAGAAATGGCCGAATCTGCTCACTTACAATGATTCAGAAGTTTCTAAATGCTGGATATTTCAATGGAATTCTGGAGGACAAATGATGGGGACAATGGTTGTATTTTTAATTGGCCACTCAGTCATGCCTTTGAGAAGCCTTGAGCTCTCAGAGATGAACACAGTACAGTTAGTCATCCTTGTGAATATATTAAAAAACTGAGTAAAATTTTTATTCAATCAATTTTTTTTAACTGCTGTTTAATGTACTTCCTACGCACTAAAAGTAATTTCACCTCCTTTAATGTGCAGTTTACTGAAATGGACACAGAATTTATTGAAACTGCATCTCCCAATGTATCAGAAAATTAGGAACTTTATGGGAAAAAAAGGCTAAATTCGCTCGTTAATTTATTACCAACATAACAATTTGATATTAATATTGGTGCTGGAAAGAGACAGTTTCTGCACAGAACACTGATACCTGCTACAATTCATTTACTTAGGTAATGTTTTCAACCAGGGTAAGTTCATTTGGTTTGACAACGAAATACTTTCCTGTCAAGAACATGAAGCAATAACAGATATTTCACAAACACACCAACACGACCAGTGCCTTGCATTTATATAGTGCCTTTAATATAATAACATATATTCCCGCAATTTCACAGGAAGATAACAAAACAAACTAGGATACTGAACCTGAAAGGAGATGTTGTAATAAAACAAGAAATGGCAGATGCTGGAGATCTGAAACAGAAACTGAAATTGCTGGGAAAACTCAGCAGATCTGGGCAGGGAAAGCAGAGCTTATGTTTCAAACTCAGTTATCTTTCTTCAGAATGGGAGTCAGAAAATTTACTCTGTTCCTCTCTTGACAGATGTTACCAGTCCTGTTGAGTTTCTTCTGCATTCGCTATCTGTGTTTCAGGTTTTCAGCTTCCGCAGTATTTTGCTTTCATTCTCCTTCAAGCCAGTTCCACAGCTTAGTGTGATCCTGGCTGATTATCCAACTGGGTATTCTGTTCCCCAAACCCTTGCACATTATTTCAATCCAAATAATCATAAGACATAAATTAAATTCCCTACAGTGTGGAAATAGGCCATTCGGCCCAACAAGCCCACACCGACCCTCCGAAGAGTAACCACCCAGACCCATTTTCCTCGGACTAACGCACCTAACCTATGGGCGGTTTAGCATGGCCAATTCACCTGATTTGCACATCTTGAGACTGTGGGAGGAAACCAGAGCGGGGGTCCTTGGAGACACGGGGAGAATGTACAAACTCCACACAGACAGTCACCTGATGCTGGAATCGAACCTGAGACCCTGGTGCTGTGAGGCAGCAGTGCTGACCACTAAGCCACCATGCCGCCCCCTAAAGGAGCAAAAATTAGGCCATTTATCTCATTGAATCTCCCTCACCATTCAATCATGGCTAACATGTTTCTCAACCCCATTCACCCACTTTCTTCCCATTACCCTTGAACCCCTTGATACTCAAGAATCTATTTATCTCAGTCTTAAATATGCTCAATGCCCTACCTTCTGTGTTAGTGAATTCTATAGATTCATCACTCTCTGGCTGAAGAAGTTTCTCCTTATCCCTGTTCTAAAAGGTCTTCCCTTTACTGTAAGGCTGTGCCCTCATGTCCTAGTCTCTTCTACCAATAGAACCATCTTCCCAATGCCCATTCTGTCCAGACTGTTCAGTATTCTGTATGTTTCAATTAGATCCCCCCCTCATCCTTCTAAACTCCATGGAGTGTAGATCCAGAGCCTACAAATGTTCCTCATACGTTAAGGTTTTCATTTCTGGGACCATTCTCATGAATCTCCTCTGAACCCACTCCTGCGCCAATGCATCTTTCCTGAGATATGGGGACCAAAACTGTGCACAATACTCCAAATGTGGTCTGACCAGAGCCTTATAGACCCTCTGAAGTACATCCCTGCTTTTATATTCAAGTCCTCTCAAAATAAATGCCATCATTCTATTTGCCTTCCTAACAACTGCCTCAACCTGCAAGTTTGCCTTGAGAGAATCCTGGACTAGAACTTCCAAGTCTCTTTGCACTTCAGATTTGTGGATTTTCTCCCCATTTAGAAAATAATCCATGCCTCTATATTTCTTACCAAAGTGCATGACCTCACACTTTGCCATATTGTACTCCATCTGCCACTTCTTTGCCCACTTTTCTAAACTGTCCAAATCCTTCTGTAGCCTCCCCACCACCTCAATGCTACCTGTCCCTCTACCTATCTTTGTATCATCAGTAAACGTAGCCAGAATGCCCTCAGTTCCATCATTAAGATTGTTAATGTATAAAGTGAAAAGTTGTGATCCAAGCACTGACCTCTGTAGAACACCACTTGTCACCAGCTGCCATCCTTTTATCCTCCCTCTGTGTCTACTGCCAGGCAGCCAAGCTCCTATCCATGCCAGCACCTTGCCTCCAATATCCAACATCCTCTCAAAATCCTCAATTGAACTGACCTCCATCAAAGCTCCGGGCTTTCCAGACCCTAACTCCTAGCTGAGTGAAGGAGCTTTTTTTCTCATATTCATTTGCAAACAGAGATGGACAAGTGGAGGTCTGGCCAAACTCATGCTCCTCATTCAGACTGAGGATGAAGTGACAGTGACAACACAGAAGGAGGGAGTGGGATCCTGTCCCTGTGCCTTGCAGATGGTGCACAGGATATGGAGAGGTAAGAGGTGCATTATTCACTGAAGGTTTCCTAGTCTCTGATATGTCCTTGTAGCCACAGTATGTACGTAGTAGTCCAGTTCAGTTGTTGATCAATGACAACACCCAGGATGTTGATAGTGGGGGGCACAGCAATAGTAATGCCATTAAATGCCAAGGGGCAATGGTTACATTCTCTTTTGTTGGATATCCTCATTTCCTGGTACATGTTTGGTATGAATGCAATTTTCCACTTGTCCACAGAAAACTGGATATTGTACATTTGGATAAGGACTGATTAAGTATGTGAGGGGTTGTGAATGTGCTGAACATGATGCAATCATCCATGAACATCTTCACTTCTGACTTTATGGTGAAGGGAAAGGCATTGATGAAGCAGCTGAAGATGATTGGCCCTAGGACACAATTAAGAGTGAACCACATTGCTGTGGGTTTAGTGTCACATGTAGGTCAGCCTCAGCAAAGGTAGTAGTTTATCTTCCCCTAATAGTGAACCAGATGGCAATTCTTTCATGGTAATTCCAGATTTTTATAAAACTGAATGCATCTTCATAATCAACCATGGTGTGATTCAAGCCTGAGCATTACCTGAGCGTCTGGATTGCTGATCAATTAATAATATCACCATACTATTACTTCTCTGTGTCGGGCTGTCATAATCTAGTCCTCTTTCAGCATAGAGTCCAAGTGGATATTTTCTCTAATGAAAATATCCTTCATTTTCCCCTTTAGGTTTTGCACCTCTACCTTTCAAAGAAGTGAAATCAAAATTATTCACTTACAAAGTAACTATGTTAAATGTTGTGGCTGTTTCGTTGTTTGCTTTTGATTTAAATCCTTTATAGACTCATCATTATGTTTCAACCCACCTTTTCCTAATGAAAGGCTTTTGCCTGACACATTGATTCTCCTGCTCCTCGGATGCTGCCTGACCTGCAGTGCTATTCCAGCACCACACTCTCGACTCTAGTCTCCAACATCTGTAGTCCTCACTTTCGTCTATTATGTTTGCAATCCCAATCACCAGGACAGTGTCTTGATCCAGTACTTGTCCCAGCTCCTGTTCAAACAGATGTCTCGTACTTTGACCACAATCTACTGATCCCATACCATTCTACTCAACACTGGGTAAAAGCAAATTACTGCGGATGCTGGAATCTGAAACCAAAAGAGAAAATGCTGGGAAGTCTCAGCAGGTCTGGCAGCAACTATAAGGAGAGAAAAGAGCTGACGTTTCAAGTCTAACTGACCCTTTGTCAAAGTTGGGTGTCGGTTAGCTCAACAAAAACAGAAATCACTAGAAAAGCTCAGCCAGACTGTCAGCATCTATGAAGAGGAATCAGAGTTAACATTTCAGGTTCAATGACACTTCCGCAGAAACGTTTGGTCCACCATTGCAGAGTGACACCAACAGTATAGGTTTAATTTTTGCACGAGTGAGGTTACCTTGAAGGACTCTCCTTCTCCCCTCTCCCTGACCTGTGACATGGTGACCCTCAGGCTAAACCACCAGCAGTTTCCTCTCTCTAATGAGTGAGCAGCCCAATGCCCCTGTAGGTTTCTGGTGACTTTATTTGCTCTGTACCTTCTGTGGTAAATCATGAGTCAACATTTTATCAGCGGGTGTTAACACCAATCATTCATTGGGCCAGGCAAGTGTTTGGGACATTCCATTGCCTGTCTCTCTGAACCTCTCCTGTCCATTGCGGAGCAGCAATGGCCTATAGGCTTTAGCACTAGACTATTAATCCAGTAATGATCTGGGACCAGGTTTTGAAACCTGCTATGGCAGTTGGTAGAATTTGGATTCAATAAATATCTGGAATCAACCATCTCAATGATGACCATGAAACCATTGTCAATTGTCGGAAAAAACCCATCTGGGTCACTCATGCCCTTTAGGGCAGGAAACTGACATCCTTACCTGGTCTGGCCTACATGTAACTCCAGGTACAAGCAATATCATTGATCCTGAACTGCCCTTTGGGCAATTAGAGTTGGGCAATAAATGCTGGCCTAGCCAGTGATGTTCACATTACTACCAATCACCCCGATGTAAGCAGCAATCTCTGAAGACTTTTTTTGTTTATTCACAGGATGAGGGCATCGCTGGCTTGGTTGGCACTGCCACTCTTATAGCCTCCAAACACCCTTTGTACTTTCAGTGTGGCCTTTGCTCTTGACTCATTCTAATTCTTCATCACACTTTTCCCCTATAGCCTGTGAGTGTGGTGGGATTTTCTAAGCTTTCTAATCATAGGCTATCTCACTTAATAACATTAAAATAACATTATGTAGGGACCTAAAAGGTCCTCCACCTCTCCCTACGGCAATGCTCGTCTGGTGAATAATTCTTACAAAGTTTGCTTGATCTTATTCTTAGCTGAAATGTTCCACACTTTCAATGAAACTTACATCAATTTCAAACTCATATATTTAATTAAACCACATTCAAGGGGGCTTACCTCTCATTCTTACTGTAGTATCGTATTAACTACCATTTTATTTCATGTGGATCTAGAGAAAATGCATTGTATGCAGAGGTGCTGCAGTGGCTCAGTGGTTAGCACTGCTGCCTCACAGCTCAAGGGCCTTGGTTCAATTCTAGCATTGGTGACTGTGTGGATCTTCATGTTCTCTCTGTGTTTGTGTGGGTTTCCTTCAGGTGCTCTACTTTTCATCCACAGTCCAAAGATGTGTAGGCTAGGTGGATTGGCCACGCTAAATTGCCTGTAGTTTTGAAGGGCTGAACTAGCCATGGTAATTTGTGGGATTACAGGGATAGCATGTGAGATTGGGGCTGGGTGGGATGCTCTTTGGAGGGTTAGATAGGGGCTGAATGGCCCCTTCCCACACTGTAGGGATTCTATGTTTTAAAAAAAAGCAAAATCATTTTCAAACAGAAAACCAAATATTCCCATTTGGTTCCAGTCATTAGCACTTTTTTTTTGTTTTTTTTTTACCTTTTTTGTTTTCTCAAACATAACTTGCCTAATTATTCAAATAACAGTTATTGCATTGACAGGTCTTGTTTCTGTCCAATTTTGTTTTCTTCAAAAGGAACATTATTTTTAAAGATTTCCATATCCACTGAAACCATCAAGCTGTGCGTCTGTCGCTTGTTCTGATAATATTTCTTCAAATGTTATCAATTTCTTTAAATGCTGGAGGAAACATCACAGAAGCGCCTCACAGGAGGCTCCCAAGCACTGAGAATGTCACCTAGACAGGGGACGAAATGTTTGCAACACAAATTCCCAGCTCGGCGAACAGAACCACAACAACGAGCACCCGAGCTACAAATCTTCTCACAAACTTTGAATTTCTTCAAAGCCAAACAAGTTTTATTTGGTTAAATATCACATGTACTTTGATTGTAAGTTTGCTCGCTGAGCTGGTAGATTTGTTCTCAGATGTATCTTCACCGTGCTAGGTAACATCATCAGTGAGCCTCCGGGGAAGCACTGGCATTCTATTCCGTTTGCTATTTATCTGTCTTGGTCTGTGGTGGTCAGTGATATCACTTCTGGTTCTGTGTTTGAGAGGTTGGTAAATGAGGTCCAAATTGATGTATTTGTTAATGGAGTTCTGGTTTGAATGGCAGGCCTCTAGGAATTCCTGTGCCTGTCTTTGTTTAGCTTGTGCCAGGATAGATGTATTGTCCCAGTCGAAATGGTGTCTCTTTGTCTGTGCGTAAGGATACTAGTAATAGTTAGTCATAATTTGGGTGGTACGGTGGCTAGCACTGCTGCCTCACAGCGCCAGAGACCCTGGTTCAATTCCCGCCTCAGGCGACTGACTGTGTGGAGTTTGCCCATTCTCCCCGTGTCTTCCTCCGGGTGCTCTGGTTTTATCCCACAGTTCAAAAATGTGCAGGTTAGGTGAATTGGCCACGCTAAATTGCCTGTAGAGTTAGGTGAAGGGGTAAATGTAGGGGAATGGGTCTGGGTGGGTTGTGCTTCAGCAGGTCAGTGTGGACTTGTTGGGCCGAAGGTCCTGTTTCTACACTGTATGTGCTCATGTATCCTGTTGGCTAGTTTCCTGCCCTTCTGTCAATGTAATGTTTGTTGCAGACCTTGCAGGGCATTTTGTACATGATATTCATTCTGCAGGTTGTTGGTATGGGATCCTTTAAATTCATCAGGAGCTGTTTCAGTGTGGTGGTAAGTTTGTGGGCTACCATGATGCCATGGGACAGAATAGTCTGGTCATCACCTCCCAGTTGTCTTTAATGTATGGTAGTGTGGCTAGAGTTTCTAGGCATGTTGTGTTTTCTTGTTTAGATCTGCCTAAACCTACCACCACACTGAAACAGCTGCTGATAACTTTAAAGGACCCCATACCAACAACCAGCAAAATGAATGACATATACAAAATCTGAAAATATGTTGCTGGAAAAGCCCACAAGTTCAGGCAGCATCTAAGGAGCAGGGGAATCGACATTTCGGGCATGAGCCCTTCTTCAGGAATAATGCCCGAAACATCAATTCTCTTGTTCCTTGGATGCTGCCTGACCTGCTGCGCTTTTCCAGGAACACATTTTCAGCTCTGATCTCCAGCATCTGCAGTCCTCGCTTTCTCCGAGCCATATACAAAATGCCCTGCAAGGACTGCAACAAATATTACATTGTACAGACAGGCAGGAAACTTGCCACCAGGATACATGAGCACCAACTAGCTACTAAAAGACATGACCACTATCACTAGTATCCATACACACAGACGAAGATGGACACCAGTTTGGCTGGGATAATATATCCATCCTGGGACAGGCTAAACAAAGACACACACAGGAATTCCTGGAAGTGATATCACCCACCACAACAGGCCAAGACAGATAAACAGCAAGTGGGACAGAACACCAGTGCTTCACCGGAGGCTCACTAATGATGTTACTTAGTGTGGTGACGAAACATCTGAGAACAAATCTTTCAGCTCAGTGAGCAAACTTACAACTTGATCCACAATCTAAGCTACAAATCCTCTCCAAAATCACAATCTCATGTATTCCTCAGAGTTGCTGGGAATCTTTTTCAAAAATAATAAAAGGTCATTTATGTTTGTGGTAGAATGGGTCAAACCAATGGCTCAAATTCTGAGCCTGTTGACAGGTAGAGTTAACCTTTTGCTATCTGTTTCTTCAAAAAAGCAGAATGAATCATTTTCCAATTGAAGAGTTTATGTCTTTTTACATATTATATAGTCATAGAGATTTACAGCATGGAAATAGGTCACTTGGACTAACTTGTCCATGTTGCCTAGCTTTCACAATGAATCTAGTCCCATTTGCCTGCATTTGGTTCCTATCCTGCCATACCTAACCCATCCATGTACCTGTCCAAATGTTTCTTAAATGGCAACATTGTGCTCATCTCCTCTACCACCTCTTTATATTCTTATCAAACAAATGTTTCTAGAACAACAGTGAGCAAGCTTCTCTTTCAAACTCTTCCTTTGTTAAAAAAAATCTTTTTCCTGAACAGGTGTGGGAATTAAGTGATAGCTTTCACAGCTTTATTTATTATTTTCCTCAAGAAAGGTCCTCAGTATTTTAGGTCAATGTCAATTGCCTTCAATTTGTTTAGCTGCTTTCACAAACCTATCATTGTTGAATTCTCTTTATTTTAACACTTTGCAACACCCAAACTCAGACCATTTATTCTTGTGAAATTCCCAGTTAGCGTTATCCAAAATTAAAATTCATATTCCTTTTAGAGAATTTGTGAATCACAGAGTCACTGAGGTTTACAGAATGGAAACAGGCCCTTCGGCCCAATGTGCCCAAGTCGTCCAGTTTTCACAATTAAACTAGTCCCATTTGCCTGCATTTGATCCATATCCCTCCATAACTATCCCATCCATGTGCCTGTCTAATTGTTTCTTAAATGACAAAATTGTGGTCACCTCCACCACTACCTCTGGCAGTTCCGCTCCTGACACTCACCATCATCTGTGTGAAAAAATTCCTTTTCTGAACCCTTTATATCTCTCCCCTCCACCTTAAACCTATGCCTTCTAGTTTTGGACTCCCCAGCCATGAGTAAAAACTATTGGCTATCTACCTTACCTATGCCTCTCATGATTTTATAGACCTACAAAATTAGAGTGGTATCTCTAAATTGGCATGATTATCCAAAATTATAAAAAGAGATGTGAGATTTGCTATAATGAAAATTAAATGCTTTCTGTGCTTTCTGAAGGGATAAGTCTGTAGGTGAACTGAGCTGATGATGCTGTCCATCTGGATGCAATTCTGATTTAAAACAAATGCAGTGAACGAGAGGGGATGGGTTACCTTTTGTCACCACAGTGGTGTGCTGTGTAAAAGACATATATTTGATGGGATGACACAAAACCTGCAAGGGATACCTTTTTTTGAGCAGCTTCAGCAAATTGGCCCGAGGTCAAGGTTCATTCAAACTGAGAGATAAGCTTCTTTGCAGAGAAGACTAACATTTGTCATAATGAGTGGAAGCTTAACTGTAAATCGTACACTGCTGATGTTTGCAAGTGGTCAAACCTCAATCATTGAAAACTTGATTGTGTCAAGGTTCGACCACATAGACCACTCACATGGAAAAGACATACAAGAGAAAGCATGCCTCTGAGCAATAGTTAGCAACGCAGGAAGAGGAGGTATCTTATCAGTGACTGGAGGTTGAGATAGAGTGGGATGATCCCCTGTTTCAGTCTGATCCTTGAACAAGTCCATTTAAACCAGACCATTTGAATTTGTAAGGAGAAAGTGAGGACTGCAGATGCTGGAGATCAGAGCTGAAAATGTGTTGCTGGAAAAGCGTAGCAGGTCAGGCAGCATCCAAGGAGCAGGAGAATCGACGTTTCGGGCATAAGCCCTTCTTCAGGAATGAGGAAAGTGTGTCCAGCAGGCTAAGATAAAAGGTAGGGAGGAGGGACTTGGGGGAGGGGCGTTGGAAATGCGATAGGTGGAAGGAGGTCAAGGTGAGGGTGATAGGCCGGAGTGGGGTGGGGGCGGAGAGGTCAGGAAGAAGATTGCAGGTTAGGAAGGTGGTGCTGAGTTCGAGGGATTTGACTGAGGCAAGGTGGGGGGAAGGGAAATGAGGAAACTGGAGAAATCTGAGTTCATCCCTTGTGGTTGGAGGGTTCCCAGGCGGAAGATGAGGCGCTCTTCCTCCAACCGTCGTGTTGCCATGGTCTGGCGATGGAGGAGTCCAAGGACCTGCATGTTCTTGGTGGAGTGGGAGGGGGAGTTAAAGTGTTGAGCCACGGGGTGGTTGGGTTAGTTGGTCCGGGCGTTCCAGAGGCGTTCTCTGAAACGTTCCGCAAGTAGGCGGCCTGTCTCCCCAATATAGAGGAGGCCACTTCGGGTGCACCGGATGCAGTAAATGATGTGTGTGGAGGTGCAGGTGAATCTGTGGCAGATATGGAAGTATCCCTTGGGGCCTTGGAGGGAAGTAAGGGGGGAGGTGTGAGCGCAAGTTTTACATTTCTTGCGGTTACTGGGGAAGGTGCCGGGAGTGGAGGTTTGGTTGGTGGGGGGTGTGGACCTGACGAGGGAGTCATGGAGGAAGTGGTCTTTTCGGAACGCTGATAGGGGAGGGGAGGGAAATATATCCCTGGTGGTGGGGTCTGTTTGGAGGTGGCGGAAATGACGGCGGATGATACGATGTTTATGGAGGTTTGTGGAGTGGTAGGTGAGGACCAGTGGGGTTCTGTCCTGGTGGTGGTTGGAGGGGTGGGGCTCAAGGGCGAAGGAGCGGGAAGTGGAGGAGATGTGGTGGAGGGCATCGTCGACCATGTCTGGGGGGAAATTGCGGTCTTTGAAGAAGGAGGCCATCTGGGTTGTACGGTTTTGGAACTGGTCCTCCTGGGAGCAGATGGGGCGGAGATGAAGGAATTGGGAATATGGGATGGCGTTTTTACAGGGGGCAGGGTGGGAGGAGGTGTAGTATAAGTAGCTGTGGGAGTCGGTCGGTTTATAGTAAATATCCGTGTTGATTCGGTCGCCCAAGATAGAAATGGAAAGGCCCCAAGGGATACTTCCATATCCGCTACAAATTCACCTGCACCTCCACACACATCATTTATTGCATCAGCTGCATCCGATGTGGCCTCCTCTATATTGGGGAGACAGGCCGCCTACTTGCAGGGCGTTTCAGAGAACACCTCTGGGACACCCGGACCAACCAACCCAAACACCCAGTGGCTCAACACTTCAACTCCCCCTCCCACTCCACCAAGGACATGCAGGTCCTTGGACTCCTCCATCGCCAGACCATGGCAACACGACGGTTGGAGGAAGAGCTCCTCATCTTCCGCCTAGGAACCCTGCAACCACAAGGGATGAACTCAGATTTCTCCAGTTTCCTCATTTCCCCCCCCCCCCCCCCACCTTCTCTCAGTCAAATCCCTCGAACTCAGCACCACCTTCCTAACCTGCAATCTTCTTCCTGACCTCTCCACCCCCACCCCACTCCGGCCTATCACCCTCACCTTGACCTCCTTCCACCTATCGCATTTCCAACGCCCCTCCCCCAAGTCCCTCCTCCCTACCTTTTATCTTAGCCTGCTGGACACACTTTCCTCATTCCTGAAGAAGGGCTTATGCCCGAAACGTCGATTCTCCTGCTCCTTGGATGCTGCCTGGCCTGCTACGCTTTTCCAGCAACACATTTTCAGCATTTGAATTGGTAAGCATTGTTGGGTCAGTTTGATGTGTCATAGTCATAGAGTCATACAGCATGGAAACAGACCCTACAATCCAAATCATCCTTGCCAACCAGGTTAATCATGCCAATTTAGAGATACCACTCTAATTTTGTGGATGTCTATAAAATCATGAGAGGCATAGGTAAGGTAGATAGCCAATAGTTTTTACCCATGGTAAAACTGGTCTTATTTGGCCCATATCCCTCTAAACCTTTCCTATCCATGGTTAAAAATCACACAACACCAGTTTATAGAACAACAAGTTTATTTGGAAGCACTAGCTGTTGGACCACTGCTCCTTCATCAGGTGCACATCAGGATCACAATCACTTGATGAAGGAGCAGTGCTCCGAAAGCCAGTGCTTCCAAATAAGCCTGTTGTTCTATAACCTGGTGTTGTGTGATTTTTCCAATCCATGTATCTGTCCAAATGTCTTTTAAATGTTGTAATTGTACCGGCCTCTACCACTTCCTCCAGCAGTTCATTCCATATATGCACCACCCTCTGCGTGAAAAAGTTGCCTCTCAGGTCCTTTTAAATCTTTCTCCTCTCATTTTAAACTGATGCTGATGAATTTTGGACTCCCCTACCCTTGGCTTTCACCTTATCTATGCCTCTCATGATTTTCTAAACCGCTATGAGATCATTCCTCAACCTCCTACACTCCAGGGAAAAAATCCCAGCCTCTCCCTGTGTTACCTTATCGTGCATTTTACTTCAATGAAGAACAATTGGCTATATTCTGTTGCTGGGAATGCCTTGGAAAATTTGATATCCAGCACACAGCTGACAGACCAGAAAAGTAGGAATAACAGCCTACACATTGTATCAGGGTCAAAACCCTCAAATATTTCATCCTTGCAAGTTTCTAACCCAAGGTCATTTCAACTCAGAATTATTCATAATCACTCCAAACATCCCAATTCCCACAATCAAACATTAAAAGAGAAAACATTCTGAAAATGTGTGTATCCAAATTAAAAATTCCCACATGCTTCTTCAGATCTCTTAGAATCATGCTTCTAGCCCGTACACTTAATTTCAGGGCTTGTTCTTTTAACAATTTACTTTATTACCCTTGCAACATGTTTCATTGTTTGTTATCGCTTCTCGAAACTCCTGAAATGTATTACATTTATTTCCGAGTAGAAGCTTCGCCTATTTAGCCCAAATAAAAAGATGTGATATTCCACAAAAAGTCTAGCAGATCAGCGACTTAATCTTCCACATCTTTAAACTGCCTTGGGTGTGCTTAATCACAACCATATATCAGTGCTTGAAGCTTCCTTGCACTTACACACAATCTCGGCACCACTCATTCAATTTAGCAACATTTTTGCTTCAAAGAAAAATTTTTCCAACTGCTAACTTTTACACATACAAGGAGGGAAAAAGAATCTTCAACTCTTCTTTGAAGGAACTTGCACTTTTCTACCTCTTGAACACTGGGTTTTATGAGCTCAGTCCCAAAGGAATCCTACAAGAAATTCAGTTCCCATTGAGCTGAAACAATTGCTTTTGAACAACAGAACATGCATTTTTTTTCATGAATTATTCTACGACCAATTTTTCAACACTTTTGTGCTGAGATGTTTCGCACACATTAAGCACTCAACAGAATTTAAACTGACAGCCACAGAAGGTTAATGACTGACTCTAACAGACTGACAGACAAAGAGCACAGCACACGGAGAGATGAGACTCATACCTCAATATTTTTCCCTCTCTTATATTTTTCCAAAGTGACCTAGATCACTGTGGTGCTCCTGATTTAAATCCTGCGATCTCTGACTGCTAGTTTAATTTCTTCCTAGTTCTTATTGGGACTAATTTACAACCACATCCCTCCATTATTGTTCCATTTCAGTTATAGAGTCATACAGCATGGAAACAGGTCCTTCAGCCCGACTTGTCCATGCTGATCAGGTTTCCCAAACTAAGCTAGTCCCATTTTCCTGAGTTTGGTTCATATCCCTCTGAACCTGTCCAAATGTCTTTTAATTATTGTAATTAAAACCACCTCTACCACTCCCTCTGGCAGCTTGTTCCATACTCTTACCCTCCTCTGTGAGATTGTAGGGCCTCAATACCCCAGAGGATGAGAGCTGTTTTTTCACTTCCCTGAGTGTGGCTATTCAACCATTTCCGAGGTTGATCTTTGTTTTAAAGTTGATGCAAAGGTGCCAGAATGGAGACCGGGTTAGGTATGAACTTTCCATTATAGTTCAGCAGCTCAATGACCGGGCCTAAGCTCCAGCACAGTTGAGGGAGCTGGGGCATTCTTGATTGCCCTCACGTTACCTTCCAATGAGTGTAACCCAGTCTTGTTGATTCTGTAGCCCAAGTAGTGGTGTTCCTTAAACTCAGTCAGACTGGCAAGGCTTCTGCTCCCATCAGAATACCGTGCAACTCATGTGCCAGTCACAGTGCCTGTTTGAAGTCCAAGTTGAAACGTGTGGAGCTGGAAAAGCACAGCAAGTCAGGCAGCATCCGAGGAGCAGGAGAATTGACATTTCAGGCATAAGCCATTCCTCAGCAATATGGGGGTACTAGGTGGTAGGGAAGGGGGGCTCAAAGATAAATAGGAGGTTTGGGGTGGGTTTGGGGGAAGGTAGCTTGGAAGGCGATAGGTAGATGGAGGTGGGGTTCGTGGTGAGAGGGAAGTAAAGAGGGTGGAGCGGATAGGTGGAAAGGAAGATGGACAGGTAGGATAGTTCAAGGAAGGGGTGCTGAATTGGAGGGTTGGATCTGGGATGAGACACGGTCCTCTTGTAATCTTCACAATTACCCTGCACTTGCATCCACCTATCGCCATTCCAACTACCTTCCCTCCAGTCCCACCCCACCTTCCTATTTATCTCTCAGCCCCCATTTCCCCCCCACCCCATATTCCTGATGAAACGTTGATTCTCCTGCTCCTTGGTTGCTGCCTGACCCACTGTGCTTTACCAGTGCCACACTTTTCAACTCTGACTCTCCAGCATCTGCAGTACTCACTTTCTCCTGTTTCAAGTCCCGTTGGGCTTCAGCAATAGGTGCTCTTGCATGGCTATCTCATTAGTCCCATAGACTAAACAGTCTCTCAGCATCTCATTAAGGGTTAACCCTAACCCACGTGCCTTTGCCCCTCATCTTACTCCTGTCAAAAACCCTATTATGGATTCCCCTGTTTCTCGAATTGCTGCATAAAACTGACAGCATCTCAACATTAGGGGAGGCTTGGGGAAATAATATTCCTTAAGTAAATTCATCAACTTCTGAGAAGACTTAGTACCTCGTGCCTTAGGGAAAATTTGGCTCCTAATAACCAAAAAAGTTGCAGGTCCACAAGATTTTAGGGTAATTACTCATTACTTTTCATCTGCCCAATGTCAATTGCCCAGAAAAAAATAACACATTCTTTCCACATACTGGGTCCAGTCTTCAATGGGAGGATGGGACGAATCAAACCTCCCAACAACTTGATGCCAGAAACGCTTACCTCAACTCAAAAATGACTGTTGTGAGTGAATTTCTTCAGCAACGTGTTTTTCTCTCGTTGCCACTGAATAACTTCACAGAGGGCGGTATCCCCTGACCAAGCCACCTTTTATTTAGACAGTTGTTGTCACTGATCCACAATCCTCAGAGCCAGTTATCAGAGTGAACAGGACCTCTGTTTATATCTATCATCAAAAGGTGTGGCGCTGGAAAAGCACAGCCATCAGGCAGCATCCGAGGGGCAGGATGGTTGATGTTTCGAGCATAAGTTCCTCCAGGGCTCCCTGATGGAACCCAGATTAACAGCCCCAATCAGGGAACTCATGGTCTATGAGGTCCACCTGGCTAACCCTGTTATAGTCACTATGCTCACTCGTATGTCTCTAGGATAACTGTTCCCTCAGGTTTGTCCCCTCCAGAAGAACCTGAACTCACCTCTGCTGAAGAGATTATTTCCCAGCCACATGCTTTGCCACTAACCCATTCTAATCATATATGGTGCCACTTCTTCACAGTTTAGACCTTCTGGCTGCCTCGCTGCTATGTTAAATGAAAACTCTTGTTTGGACTTGAGGCTCTGGAACCAATTACAAGCCCTGGAGGGCAAGGGGATAAACTTTACAATAACATTATAAAGCTATACAGAAAGAAATGAAAATGAGCACTTACCTATTGAAATTGGCATCAGCTGCTATTTTGGTTTAGGTTTCACAACAGGAGACAGAACAGGGGCCGAAATTTAGTTTGTACTTTTTGAGGAAGAACCTTTTCACCCAGAGGATGTGGGGAGTCTGGAATGCTCTGCCTGAAAGGGTAATTAAGGAAGGAAGCAGCATAACCCTTAAAAGGTACTTGGATGAGCACTGAAAGTGTCTTAACGTGCCTGGTGCTGGAATGTGGATATATGTTTGGTATTACAGACTGGATGGGCTGAATGGCCTCTTCTGCACTGAATGCTTCTTTGATTCTAAGGGTGCAGTGCCAGATAAAACAGCAACTTTAAGAGATTTGAAGGAAGAGACTAAGAGAAGAAGAAAATGAGAAGAATTTTAATCATGTTAGGCACTTGCATAACTCATAACATAAACTCTGCTTTCAGTGGGAAGAGTTATCCAGGCTGCAGCTAAAGAACTTTATTGAGAGATTGAATTGTATTTGGACATGTATTGGGTTTTATGTTTTGAGAATTGGGAAAATGTAAATTTTACTCGGAAAGAAACAAGAAAATTTCCTTCTTGGCTTCAGAAGATGACAACCACAATTTTGAACACTAAAACAGGTAAGAAAACTACAGCAGACAGTACAGAAGTACAATATTGCTATGTTGCATTGTTTAAAACTTGCAAGAGAAACAACACAATATAATATTGCAGGTTTACACAATTTAAAGTTTTATTGGAAGCTATCATATAATTTTTACTATAGTACAGTCTTTACAGACCCTCAAATCTAAAGACTTGAAGGCAATAAAAGGTACACTCCCCTTAGGAGGCAGTGATCGAGATATGATTGAATTTATTCTCTAATTTGAGAGAGAGAGAAGATAGAATCAGAGGTAATGACATTATTGCTGAATAAAGGCAACTACAGAGGCATGAGGGAGGAACTGTGTGGAATTGACTGAGAGAGGTGCCTAGCAGGAAAGACAGTGAAAGAGCTATGGCAGGAGTTTCTGGGAGTAAATCAGGAGACACAGCAGAGATTCATCCTGAGGAAAAAGAAACATAGTACAGGGACGATGAGGCAACCATAGCTGACTAGGGAAGTCAGGGATAGCATAAAAGCAAGAGAGAAAGCACATAACGTGGCAAAGGGCAGTGGGAAACCAGAAGACTGGGAACCTTACAAAGACCAACAGAGGGCAACAAAAAAAAGAGAGAAGATTAACTATGAGCGTGAGCTCACCAGTAATGTAAAGGAAGATGGTAAGAGTTTTTTTAGATACATAAAGGGCAAAAGAGGCAAAAGTGGGCATTGGCCCACTGGAAAATGACACTGGATAGATAGTGTTGGGGAGCTAGGAAATGGCTGAGGAACTAAATAATTACTTTGTGTCAGTGTTCACAGTGGAAGACACAAGTAATATCCCCAAAATGCAAGAGAGTGAGGAGCAGAGCTGAGTATGGTGGCCATCACCAAGGAGAAGATGCTAGAAAACCTGAATGGCCTGAAGGTGGATAAATCGCCTGGACCAGATGGACTACACCCCAGAGTTCCACAGGAGATAGTTGAAGAGATAGTGGCGGCGTTAGTGGTGATCTTTCAGGAATTGCTACAATCAGGGAGGGTCACAGAGAACTAGAAAATTGCTAATGTAACACCACTTTTTAAAAAGGGTGTAAGGCAAAGACAGAAAATTACAGCCGAATTAGCTTAACCACATTAGGGTAAGTTCCTGGAATCCATTGTGAAGGATGAGATTTCTGAATACTTGGATGTGTATGGTAAAATAGAGCAAAGCCAGCATAGTTTCGTCAAGGGGAGATCATGTCTGACAAATGTGCTGCAATTCTGTGAGGAAGTAACAGGAGCAGGTTAGACCAAGGAGAGCTAATTGATGTTATCTACCTGGACTTGAAGAAGGCTTTTGACAAGGTGCTGTACAGGAGACTACTGAGTAAGATAAAGGCCCATGGTGTCAGAGGCAAGGTTCTAGCATGGATAGAAGCTTGGCTGTCTGGCAGTTAGCAGAGAGTGAGGATAGAAGGGTCCTTCTCAGGATGGCAGCTGGTGACAAGTGGTGTTCCACAAGGCTCAGTGTTGGCACCACAACTTCTCACTTTATACATTAACGATCAAGATGAAGGAACTGAGTGCATTCTGGCTAGGTTGCCAATGATATAAAGATAGGTAGAGGGACAGGTAGTATTGAGGAGGCTGGGAGGCTGAAAAAGGATTTGGACAGCTTAGGAGAGTGGGTAAAGACGTGGCAGATGAAGTACAATGTGGGAAAGTGTAAGGTCATGCATTTTGGTAGGAAGAATAGAGGCATGGGTTGTTTTCTAAATGGGGAGAAAATTCAGAAATCTGAAGTGCAAAGAGACTTGGGAGTTCTAGTCCAGGATTCTCTCAAGGTAAACTTGCAGATTGAGTCAGGAAGTTAGGAAGGTAAATGCAATGATGGCATTTATCTTGAGATGACTTGAATATAAATGCAGGGATGTTCTTCTGAGGCACTATAAGCCTCTGGTCAGACCACATTTGGAATGCTGTGCTTAGTTTTGGTCCCCATAATTCAGGAAGGGTTTACTAGCCATGGAGCATATTCAGATGAGGTTCACGAGAATGGAAACACTTAACATACAAGGAACGTTTGAGGACTCTGGATCTATACTCGATGGAGTTTAGATGCACGAATGGGGACCTAATTGAAACTTACCAAATACTGGATGGCCTGAACAGAGTGGATTTGGGAAGATGTTTTGATTGGATAGTCTACGACCCAAGGGCATAGCCTGAGAGTAAGGAAGACCTTTTAGAACGGAGATAAGGAGAAACTCCTTCAGTCAGACAGTGGTGCATCTATGGAATTCATTGTTACAGAAGGCTGTGAAGTCCAGGTCATTGAGAATATTTAAGACTGAGATAGATAGGTTCTTGATTGTCAATGGGGATGAAAATCTTATCAGCCATGATTGAATGGCAGAGCAGACTCGATGGGCTGAATGGCCTAATTTCTGATCCTATGTCTTGTGGATTTATGGTCTCAAGCAGATCGTTTTAGTGCAACGATACAAGCTTAAAAATAACCAAATCCAACTTGTATTGAGATGCTGTAGAAATGAAACAGCTTTAAACAAAATTTGATTGAAGTGTGTCAAAGTTTGAGGCGCACAGAAAGTATAGATAGGGAAATGTCTTTTCCCTTGTTAGCTGTCAACAACCAGGGGACACAGTTTTAAAGTAAGCAGCTGGAGGTTTAAAGAGAATTTGAGGAAGAAAATTCACCCAGAGAGTTGTGGGAAATTGGATCTCACTGCCTGAAAAGTTGGGAGAGATGGGAACTGTCAACACGTTTAAGAACTATTTGGATGAACACTTAAAACACCATAACATTCAAAGCTCTAGGGGAATGCTGGAAAATGGAATGAGAAGAGATGGGTGTTTATGACCAGCACAGATAGATGGGATGAAGGACCTCTTTCTGTGCTGTAAAAACTCTGTGGTCCACAATTAGAGGCAATGGAGGCAGAAACAGAAATTACTGTCTACGAGGATAAACCTATATGGTCTAGAAGGAACAACTCTCTGTAAAACTGCTAAATCGACAGTGCACTAGAGTTTAAAATACACATATAATTTACAATGAACACTCCACACTATTAAGCTTTGGCCACAATATCCTTGGAGAAGGAGCTAAAGGAATTTGGCTCATTCACCAAGAAGAATTGATTCGATTGATTTATTGCAGTCACAGTGAAAAGCTTTGTATTGTGAGCAGTACAGGCAGCTCATAGCAAACAAGAAGGGCTTATGCCCGAAACGTCGATTCTCCTGCTACTTTGATGCTGTCTGACCTGCTGCACTTTTCCAGCAACACATTTTTAAGCTCTGATCTCCAGCATATGCAGTCCTCACTTTCTCCAAGAACATAGAGATCACAGGGTACTTAGATAGAGTGAGACATGCGAGGTTACACTGCAAAGATGCGCAAAACAAGATCTTCATTATTTGAAGTTAGACAGTCCATTCAACAGTCTAATAACGGCAGGGAAGAAACTGTTCTTGAAGCTGTTGGTGCGTGTGTTCAAGCTTCTGTATCTTCTGCCTGATGGAAGACGTTGTAGGAGAGCGTTACTGGGGTGGGAGGGGTCTTTGATGGTGTTGGCAGCCTTTCTGTGGCAATGAGAAGCGTAAATTAGTCCATGGATGGGAAGTTGGCTTCAGTGATGGTCTGGGTTCAGAAATAAGCCATTGTCAACCATCACTCAAGGGTCAACAGGTCAAAGATGCTTTTGGGTTTCTTAGACACATGGCAGAACCAAAACAGAAGAAAGAACCTACTGGGATTCTGCGTGTTTACACCAGAGATGTCATCGTTCCTTACAGCTATAAGAGTTTCCCTGATCAAGATTGAGACACCCTCTCCATTTTTGCCTCCTTCCTTATCTCACCAGAAGATACTGTACCCTGTAATATTGAGCTGTCAGTTCTGCTCCTCTCTCAATCATGACTCAGCTTTACTCTTTTTCAGAACTGGTCTTTCTTTTCCCGTCCTTTTACAGTGAGCTGGGATCACGGTCTTTTTCCCTTGAGGAATTCACTTGAAATTGAGGAGTGAAAATTAGTTGGCGTCATCATTCTTCAATGCTTTCATTGACTGCATTGCATTGTCAACTTCACTGTTGGGCTTGAGTGTGTGTTGGTAAACTGGTATCTTGGAGTAATCTATTTGATGCCGTAAACTCTTTATTATCAATCTGAGAACCATTTTAAGAGATCATATGGTTTGGGATTCCATTTGTTGCATCTCCCTCAGTTATATCATTAATGCTTCAGAAGAGTAAACCTTCAGTTGCTTGATTTTATACATTTGTCATATGATCTATTATGATCAAGAACATCTTCCCTGGCTTCCAAGAGATTTGTCCCAACATTTTCCCATTCTCATGACGCAAAGGAAAATAACAAATGTGGGCGGCACGGTGGCACAGTGGTTAGCTCTGCTGCCTCACAGCACCAGAGACCAGGGTTCAATTCCCGCCTCAGGTGACTGACTGTGTGGAGTTTGCACATTCTCCCCGTGTCTGCGTGGGTTTCCTCCAGGTGCTCCGGTTTCTTCCCACAGTCCAAAAATGTGCAGGTTAGGTGAATTGGCCATGCTAAATTGCCTGTACTGTTAGTTAAGGGGTAAATGTAGGGGTATGGGTGGGTTGCGGGTCGGTGTGGACTTGTTGGGCCGAAGGGCCTGTTTCCATACTGTAATGTAATCTAATCTAATCATATTTCCTACATAACAAAATTCAAAAATATTTTGCTGGCCTTAGGATATCACCTAAGGCCAGCAAATGACACAATATAAATGGTTGATAATTATTTTTGAGGTAAATTTTAGTTCAATTATTGGGTAGATTGCTATCACTCGGTTTATTTTCAGTGTACACTATAGTAATGTGTTCAAATCAAGGACATTATTGATGTGAAGTTTAAGATGTCGGCCCACAGGGCGAGTAACTCATAGTAGAGGTTGCATGACTGTGGCAGTTATATGTGGTACAGACACTTGTATGTGATTGCATTTTAATCTAAAGACAGTCCTTTGAATCCAATCCATTACTGCTTTTGCTCCCAAAGCGCAGGATAAAACAAATTATTATTAGAATGAGTTTGTGTTCGATCTTTCTGACTCTCATATTGCAAGTTTGCTCAAACTTCAGACATAATTGGAACTCAATCTGCAATGAATAATCTTGGAATTTCCCAATGAACACACACTTTCAAGATTTATTTTTTCTCTTCATTGTTCACTTTTCAGGTATTTGCACGGGGTGTGTGATTGTAAGATCACACTGTTTAGATCTCATTTTTGAAACTCATTTTACTCATTATCAATGATGGGATTTCTTTTAAAACCCACACATTAGTCTCTCTCCCTTTCCAGCCCAGGTCGTACAGATTAATGTTCCCTGCCCGCTTTCTATCCCAAACTAACAGGCGTGAGGATTCTGCAAGGCAGTCAATTGTTTTAGATAAATCATCAGCCACATAAAGGTGGACTTCAAACAGTCTTCCACGATTCGTTGGCACCATATTGAGCAATGTATAAGCATGGCCAGCTGTTCAAACCCTCTGCCATCTGGATGCAGCTCCTCCTGAACAGATGCCAGCCATTCAGTGGTAGCAATGGCACTGCAGGCATTCGATTGGCATTGTTCATAACAACTTAGAATCAGGCCAGTTTTGGCCCAACAAGTCCACACCTACCCTCTGAAGGGTAACCCACACAGACCCATTCCCCTACCCTATATTTACCCCTGACTAATGCACCTAACTTACACATCCCTGAACACTACGGGTGATTTAGCATAGCCAATTCACCTAACCTGCACATCCTTGGACTGTGGGAGGAAACCCACGCAGTCATGGGGCGAATATACAAACTCTACACAGACTCAGCTGGAATTGAATCTGGGTCCCTGGCACTGTGAGACAGCAGTGCTAACCACTGAGCCAACATTCAGCCCTCATGGCTTTGGCTTTCTCTCTGTTTCTTTCTATCTTATCCAATACTTCACAAACTTATTTTTCATAACTGCACTTTGTGTCCAGTTCAATTAACTGGATTTGTCTGATAAGTGGTTGTCAAGGGGTGATTTTGTGACTGGAAGCCTGTGTTTAGATTAGATTCCCTACAGTGTGGAAACAGGCCCTTCCGCGCAACAAGTTCACACCGACCCTCCAAAGAGTAATCCATCCAAACTCATTTCCCTCTGACTAATTGATTATGGAATCAATTTATATAAAGGGGCAGTACAGAGAGATCTGGGTGTTCTTGTACACCAGTCAATGAAGGCCAGCATGCAGGTACAGCAGGTAGTGAAGAAGGCTAATAGCATGCTGGCCTTCATAACAAGAGGAATTGAGTATAGAAGCAAAGAGGTGCTTCTGCAGCTGTACAGGGCCCTGGTGAGGCCACATCTGGAGTACTGTGTGCAGTTCTGGTCTCCAAATTTGAGAAAAGACATTCTGGCTATTGAGGGAGTGCAGCGTAGGTTCACGAGGTCAATTCCTGGAATGGCGGGATTACCTTACACTGAAAGACTGAAGCGACTGGGCTTGTATACCCTTGAGTTTCGAAGACTGAGGGGGGATCTGATTGAGACGTATAAGATTATGAAAGGATTGGACACTCTGGCAGTAGGAAACATATTTCCACTGATGGGTGAGTGCCGAACCAGAGGACACAGCTTAAAAATACGGGGTAGACAATTTAGGACAGAGCTCAGGAGGAACTTCTTTACCCAGAGAGTGGTGGCTGTGTGGAATGCTCTGCCCCAGAGGGCAGTGGAGGCCCAGTCTCTGGATTAATTTAAGAAAGAGTTGGATAGAGCTCTCAAAGATAGTGGAATCAAGGGTTATGGAGATAAGGCAGGAACAGGATACTGATTAGGAATGATCAGCCATGATTATATTGAATGGCGGTGCAGGCTCGAAGGGCTGAATGGCCTACTCCTGCACCTATTGTCTATTGTCTATTGTCTAATGCACCTAACACTACGGCCAATTCACCTGAGCTGCACATCTTTGGACTGTGGGAGGAAACTGGAGCACCCGGAGGAAACCCATGCAAACACTGGGGCAATGTGCAAACTCCACACAGACAGTCACTCAAGGCCAGAATCGAACCTGGGACTCTGGTGCTGTGAGGCAGCAGTGCTAATCACTTAACCGCTGTTCAATAAGGTTCTTCAGGGATCAGTGTTGGGGTTCTTGCTGTTTATGGTGTGTCTAGGAGCATTGATTGTAAGCTTGCAGATGATATGATAATTGGTGGAATAGTAAATAGTGAAAAGGATAATTTTGGATTCTGTTTCCCCGGCCCCCAATGCCTCATCTTCACTGTGGATATCCAATCTCTCTACACCTCCATCCGCCATGACCAGGGCCTCCAAGCCCTCCGTTTTTTCATCTCCCAACGTCCTCAACAGTACCCTTCCACCGACATGTTCATTCGTTTGGCCGAACTGGTCCTCACCCTTAACAATTTCTCCTTCGAAACCTCCCACTTCCTCCAGACCAAAGGGGTAGCCATGGGTACACGTATGAGTCCCAGCTATGCCTGTCTCTTTGTTGGCTATGTAGAACAGTCCATTTCCCCGTAGTTACACCAACACCACTCCCCACCTCTTCCTCCGCTACATTGGTGACTGCATTGGCGCCACCTCGTGCTCCCGCGAGTAGGTTGAGCAATTCATCAACTTCACCAACACATTCCACCCTGACCTTAAATTTACCTGGACCATCTCTGACACCTACCTCCCCTTCCTGGACCTCTCCATCTCCATCAATCATGACCGATTTGACACTGACATTTTTTACAAACCCACCGACTCCCACAGCTACCTGGATTACACCTCTTCCAACCCTACCTCTTGCAAAAATGCCATCCTGTATTCCCAATTCCTCTGCCTCCGCCTTATCTGCTCCCAGGAGGACAAGTTCCACCACAGAACACACCAGATGGCCTCCTTCTTTAGAGACCGCAATTTCCCTTCCCACGTGGTTAAAGATGCCCTCCAACGCATCTCGTCAGGCAGCATCCAAGGAGCAGGAGAATCGACGTTTCGGGCATGAGCCCTTATAGAGCTGCTCCTTGGATGCTGCCTGACCAGTTGCGTTTTTCCAGCAACACATTTTCAGCTCTGATCTCCCACATCTGCAGTCCTCACTTTCTCCTCCAATGCATCTCGTCCACATCCTGCACCTCCGCCCTCAGACCCCACCCCTCCAACTGTAACAAGGACAGAACGCCTCTGGTGCTCACTTTCCACCCTACCAACCTTCGCATAAATCAAATCATCCACCAACATTTCCGCCACCTCCAAAAAGACCCCACCACCAGGGATATATTTCCCTCTCCACCCCTTTCCCCCTTCCGCAAAGACCATTCCCTCCGTGACTACCTGGTCAGGTCCATGCCCCCCTACAACCCACTTTCCCATCCTGGCACTTTCCCGTGCCACCGCAGGAATTGCAAAACTTGCGCGCATACCTCCTTCCTCACCTCCATCCAAGGCCCTAAAGGAGCCTTCCACATCCATCAAAGTTTTACCTGCACATCCACTAATATCATTTATTGTATCCATTGCTCCCGATGCGGTCTCCTTTACATTGGGGAGACTGGACGCCTCCTAGCAGAGCGCTTTAGGGAACATCTCTGGGACACCCGCACCAATCAACCACATCGCCCTGTGGCCCAACATTTCAACTCCCTCTCCCACTCTGCCGAGGACATGGAGGTCCTGGGCCTCCTTCACCGCCGCTCCCTCACCACCAGACGCCTGGAGGAAGAACGCCTCATCTTCCGCCTCGGAACACTTCAACCGCAGGGCATCAATGTGGACTTCAACAGTTTCCTCATTTCCCCTTCCCCCACCTCACCCCAGTTCCAAATTTCCAGCTCAGCACTGTCCCCATGACTTGTCCTACCTGCCTATCTTCTTTTCCATCTATCCACTCCACCCTCCCCCCACCCCCGACCTATCACCTTCATCCCCTTCCCCACTTGCCTATTGTACTCTATGCTACTTTCTCCCCATCCCCACCCTCCTCTAGCTTATCTCTCCACGCTTCAGGCTCTCTGCCTTTATTCCTGATGAAGGGCTTTTGTCTGAAACGTCGATTTTACTGCTCCTTGGATGCTGCCTGAACTGCTGTGCTCTTCCAGCACCACTAATCCAGAATCTGGTTTCCAGCATCTGCAGTCATTGTTTTTACCGTGCAGGAGAGTATAGACAGGCCGATCAGATGGGCAGATCAGTGGCAAAAGGAATTCAATTTAGATAAATGTGACTTTATGCACTGGTTAGGATAAGATAAACAAGCCAAGGGAATACATGATGTAGGGTATGACCCTGCGATGCACCGAAATCAGATGGACTTTGATGCATATGTCCACTAGTCCCTTAATGTAGAGAGACAGGTCAAAATGGCATATAAGACCATAAGACATAGGAGTGGCAGCAAGGCCATTCTGGATTAGTAGTGCTGGAAGAACACAGCAATTCAGGCAGCATCCGATGAGCAGCAAAATTGACGTTTCGGGCAAAAGCCCTTCATCAGGCCATTCAGCCCATCGAGTCCACTCCGCCATTTAATCATGGCTGATGGGCGTTTTAATTCCACTTACCTGCACTCTCCCCATAGCCCTTAATTCCTTGCGAGATCAAGAATTTATCAATTTCTGCCTTGATGACACCAGTGTCCCGGCCTCCACTGGGCTCCATGGCAATGAGTTCACACTTGCCTTTATTAGGGCAGTCGTTGGCTTTTAAGACCAGGGAGGATATGCTGGAACTGTCTGAATATTTGTTTAGGCTACAGCTAGAATATCGCGTGCAGTCCTGGAATCCACATTATAGGAGGGATGTGATAGAATTAGAGAGGATGCAGAGGTGATTGACCAGGATGGTGGCTGGCCTGGAGAGTTCAGTTATGAAAAGAGATGGGACAGACTGGGGTTGTTTTCCTTGGAGTAGAGGACACTGAGGGGGGAAGGTGATTGAGATGTATAAAATTATGAGGAGATGTGAGGATTTTGTTTTCACCCAAAGATTGGTGGGAATCTAAAACTCACTGCCTGTAAGGATGATGGAGGGAGGTGCCCTCATAATGTTTAAGGAGTATTTAGCTGTGCACTTGCGATGCCGAGGTATGTGAGACTATGGGCCAAGTGTTTGAAAATGAGATTTGAATAGGTGGTTCCTTTTGACTGACACAGACTTGATAACCAGAAGTGTTTGCTTTCCTTTATTGGTGAGAGCATTGAGTATAGGCGTTGGGAGTCATGTTGTGGCTGTACAGGTTATTGGTTAGGCCACGTTTGGAATACTGCATGTAATTCTGATCTCTCTTCTTAGGGAAAGATGTTGCGAGGCTTGAAAGGGTGCAGAAAAGATGTATATAGATGTTGCCAGGGTTGGAGGGTTTGAGCTATAGAGAGAGGCTGAACAGGCTGGGGCTGTTTTCCCTGGAGAGTTAGAGGCTGAGGGGTGACCTTATAGAGGTTTATAACATCATGAGGGCCATGAATAAGATAAATAGACAAGGTCTTTTCCCTGGGTAGGGGAGTCCAGAAGTAGAGAGCGTCAGTATAAGGTGAGAGGGCAAATTTCTTAAAGGGGCCCCTAAGGGGCAACTATTTTACGCAAAGGGTGGTGCATGTATGGAATGAGCTGCCAGAAGAGTGGAGGCTGGTTCAATTACAACATTTAAAAGGCATCTGGATGGGGATATGAATAAGAAGGGTTTGGAGGGATATGGACTAAATGCAGGCAAATGGGACTAATTTAGGATATCTGGTTGGCATGGATGAATTGGACAGAAAGGTCTTTCTCTGTGCTGTACATTTCTGTGACTCTGTGATTCTGTCTGAGCTGTAAAACCTTATGACTCTGTATCAATAGTCTGGTGACAAAAGCAGGTCAGAATATGGGAATTTTGAGATAAGCAACTCACCTCCTGTTTCCCCAAAACTTATCCACCACCTGGAAACACATGTTAAAGTGTGTGTTGCGTGGATGAATTCAGCTCCATCAACTCTCAGCAAACTCGACACCATCCGGGACTAAACAGCCCGATTTCTCACTATCCTCAATCAAAATTATTCACATTTTTCAGCATGTGTATTACCTCCCTGCTTTACTAATCCCTGCTTTAAGAGAAAAGAATCACGGTTTCCCTACCGTCTCCGTGTTACTGAAGCCTTTCAAGTCTGCTATCATCTTAGTGAATCTCCTCTGCACCTTTCTTAAAACCTCGCCATTCTTCCGAAAGCTTCCTGCCCAGACTCGGGAACATTTGAGGTCTAACCAATGATTTCTCAATCAACTAATCAGTTCATTTTGTAAGGTTATTTAGATAATAATTCAGTGGTTGTAGTTAAGATATTGATCAGGCACAATCACATTGAATGGCAGAACAAGACTGTGGGTTGTTCTCCCACGTTTATGCTATTGTGGCATGACCAACAAATCATGCCACATGCATCGGTACAGGTCTTTATTTTGGAAGTTGAGCCGTGCAAATGACTAATTTTGTTTACCATCAGAACATTGCCTTACGTTGCAAGGGATCACAAAGAGCACATTTAAAACACATCTGCCAATAACCTGTAAAAGGACATAATTTACACAGTAAATGAGCTTGAGGAATTAATCATTTGTCAGTTGATTAATATCACGGTGAGGTGAAGAAAGCATTTCTCAAGCAGTACTTGGTTAGCAGGAAACCAGTAATGTTGGATATTAGAGATGTTGGACGTACGCAATAACCCTGAAAGAGAAATGAGATAAAGTCAGGTCAAGTTCATTCATCAAGACTGTCTCTTGAATTGTTAAAGGAGAGAAGGATGAAGAAAAAACATAAACACTTTGGATGGCATGGTTGCTCAGTGGTTCGCACTGCTATTTCCCAAGATAGGGACGCAGGTCCAATTCCAGCCTCAGGTGACTGTGAGTGTGGAGTTTGCATGTTCTCCCTGTGTCTGTGTGGGTCCCCTCTAGATGATCTGGTTTCTTCCCATAGTCCAGAAATGCACAGCTTAAGTGGATTGACCAGGGTAAAATGCAGAGTTACAGGGATGGGGTGTAGTGCTCTTCAGAGGTTCTTTGTGGGCTGAATGGCCTGCTTCCACAGTATAGGACCTCAATGATAAATGCAAGGAGCTGACATAGGCCATTCAGACCTGCTTTACTACGGCTGATAAATAGTGGTCTTCAACTCCATGTTTCTGCCAGCTCCCTAAAACTCTTCACTCCTCTGTCATTCAAACATCTGTCTTATTCAGCCTTTGATATATTCAATGGCCCAGCATCCATGAGAATTCCAAACGCAGCTGGAGAAATGCAGCTAAGGATTCTAAGTCAGCCATGATCTCGTTGAATGATGAAACTGACATGATGGACCAAATGGCCTACTTCTGCTCCTAATGGAATTATGATCAAATGGGACTTACCCTCTGACAAAAGACATTTCTTTTTATCTCTGCCTTAAATTGGAGTGCCTTTATTTTGAAACTGTGCACATTGGAACATAGAACGGTACAGCATAGCTACAGGCTCTTCGGCCCAGCAGGTGTGGGCTGACCATGATACCATTATAAACTGACTGTGTCTGCTTGCACATGCTCCATGTCCCTCTGTTCTCTTTCTGTTGAAATGTGAGGTGTTGCATTTTGGAAAAGCAAATCTTAGCAGGACCTATACACTTAATGGTAAGGTCCTAGGGAATGTTGCTGAACAAAGAGACCTAGGAGTGCAGGTTCATAGCTCCTTGAAAGTGGAGTCGCAGGTAGATAGGATAGTGAAGAAGACGTTTGGTATGCTTTCCTTTATTGGTCAGAGTATTGAGTACAGGAGTTAGGAGGTCATGTTGCGGCTGTACAGGACATTGGTTAGGCCACTGTTGGAATATTACGTGCAATTCTGGTCTCCTTCCTATCAGAAAGATGTTGTGAAACTTCAAAGAGTTCAGAAAAGATTTACAAGGATGTTGCCAGGGTTGGAGGATTTAAGCTATAAGGAGAGGCTGAACAGGCTGGGGCTGTTTTCCCTGGAGTGTTGGAGGCTGAGGGATGACCTTATAGAGGTTTACAAAATTATGAGGGGCATGGATAGGGTAAATTGACAAAGTCTTTTCCCTGGGTTCAGGGAGTTCAGAACTAGAGGGCATGGGTTTAGGGTGAGAGGTGAAAGATATAAAAGAGACCTAAGGAGCAACTTTTTCATACAGAGGGTGGTACCTGTATGGAATGAGCTGCCAGAGGAAGTGATGGAGGCTGGTACAATTGCAACATTTAACAGGCATTTGGATGGGTATATGAATAGGAAGGGTTTGGAGGGATATGGGCCGGGTGCTGGCAGGTGGGACTAGATTGGGTTGGGATATCTGGTCGGCATGGACGGGTTGGACCGAAGGGTCAGTTTCCATGCTGTACATCTCTATAACTCTATGACTCTGTGTCTCTCAAATTTTTTTAAACTTAGTTTTAGGTTTCCCACTAAAGGAAACATTCTGTCAGTTTCCATTTTGTCAAACCTCCCTCACATTTTTATATGTTTCAGTCAGACCTCTCTCAATGAACATTGGCCCAATCTGTACAACTCTTCCTCATAAGACCAAGCTCAGGTCCCATGGACCTTTCCGAATTACTTCCAACGTTAGTATTTCTCTCCATAAGCAAGGTGGCAAAAAAAACTATATACAGTTCTCTCGATGCTAAATGGATGCAGCACTAATAAGACAGTGCTTGACAGCTAAGATTGGTGAGCATGGTTACATAATGGGTATGTTACTGGAGCAATGATTCTGCACTCTTTCTTGAAACGTGAACATCATTGGAAAGGCAGAATGTTTTGCCAATCCATAATTCATCTTGAATAGGGTAGTTTGCAAAGGATGTTAAGACAGTTAGAACATTGCTGTGGTCAGGAGTCACAAATAGGCCAGACTGGGTAATATGGCAAATCGTCCACTGTGAAGCCCAGGCACAAATCCCACTACAGCAGCTCGAAAATTTAGCTTCAGCTCATCGAATAAATCTCCTCTCTAATAATGAAGGTTGACATTTGTATCATTCGTTTGTTAATTCATTGGCAGCCCCTCACAGACGAGAATGACTCTCTCCCATACTCTCAGGCTGAGTCTGTAGGTGCTGTACCTTCTGTTGCAGCTACCACACGCTGTGTTACACTTGGGGCAAAAGGTGGTTATGGGAAGGGGTGGCTGGGGCATTGGTGAGGCAGTGCACTGCTTACACTTGGCTTTTTCCCAATGGCAAGTCTCAAGATTCTCAACGCCTTCCCAGATGCTCCTCCTCCACTTTGGACGGTCTCAGGCCAGTGATTCCCAGGGATGCCGTAATTCGCCAGTGAGGCTTTGGGGGTACCCCTGAAGTGCTTCCTCAGTCCACTGTTAATCTAGATGACCATGAGTCTACTAGATTGCCATCTGATACAATTGTCTAAATGGTGACTACCTCTTTAAGTGGTGAATGTAGCTTTGAACATTTGAAATCAACATCAGCATTGTGTTTTCTCTCGAACAGCTGCTTGCTGGAAGGAGGGGATGTTATTTGCTAAAGCAGCCACCAAAATACAACTTCCTTAATGAGTGCTCGCAGGCATTTTCAGTGGGAACATGGTGTTTTAACAAGCTGCCAAGAGGCTCTTCCTAACTCCAGCTTCAACACTTTTCACAAACATAGGCTACACCAGCGATTCAGGCTCATCCATCTATTTCTGCCACCTCTTTACCGCATGGGTTGTTGAGATACACCGTAAGAAGCAGCCCCTCACAAAGCTTCTCTTTCTGTTGCTAGTTGAGGGTGCCCTACATTTTTGCTACTTGATTAATAGTGATTGACTGCAGGAGCTTCACAGTCCAAACCTTTCTGCAAGAGCAAGTAGAATATATAAAACTTCTCGCTTTGTGTGAGATATCGAAATAAAACCCTTCAGGGTCACTCACATTTGGCATCCTTAGCCCCCGGAAATGAATGTTGACGATTGTACAGTTACTCAAAGTTTCTCTTTCTTTTATGAGATGCTTGCGTTAATCCTTTTGACTGTCAAAATAAGAAAAAAAGAATTGAGATCCCCAGGAAACTACATTGTACACAGGAAAATACAATAGCCTGACACCAGGTAGCTGAAATCTGGTCAGGTCATTGAGAAACATTGAGAAAACTGAGTGTCTGAGATGCGTTACATTAAACCCAGGAGGCTCATTTATCAGAAGTGAATCACAGAAAAACAGCTATCGACAAAGAGATACCGAGATTGGATGCCTCACATCGTGGATCAAAGATTTCCACCTCAATTTAATCTCCTGGCTTTATTCGGAGCATTCTTGCTATACAGACATGTGTAAGATGTTCACTCACTTTTCCAATTATTGAGAACATGATTTAAAAAAAATAAGTCACAGAACCGTGGGCGGCACGGTGGCACAGTGGTGGGCGGCACGGTGGCACAGTGGTTAGCACTGCTGCCTCACAGCGCCTGAGACCCGGGTTCAATTCCCGCCTCAGGCGACTGACTGTGTGGAGTTTGCACGTTCTCCCCGTGTCTGCGTGGGTTTCCTCCGGGTGCTCCGGTTTCCTCCCACAGTCCAAAAGATGTGCAGGGTCAGGTGAATTGGCCATGCTAAATTGCCCGTAGTGTTAGGTAAGGGGTAAATGTAGGAGTATGGGTGGGTTTCGCTTCGGCGGGTCGGTGTGGACTTGTTGGGCCGAAGGGCCTGTTTCCACACTGTAATGTAATCTAATCTAATCTAATCTAAACATGGACAGCGCTGGCTGGGCCAGCATTTATTGCCCATTCCTAGTTGCCCTGAGAAGGTAATAATAAGGTGTTCAAAGTTTGTCCGAAGATTTGTAGCTCGGGTGCTTGTTGTTGTGGTTCTGTTCGCCGAGCTGGGAATTTGTGTTGCAGACGTTTGATCCCCTGTCTAGGTGACATCCTCTGTGCTTGGGAGCCTCCTGTGAAGCGCTTCTGTGATGTTTCCTCTGGCATTTCTTCCGGCAAACCACTATAAATGCCGGAGGAAACATCACAGAAGTGCTTCACAGGAGGCTCCCAAGCACAGAGGATGTCACCTAGACAGGGGACCAAACGTCTGCAACACAAATTCCCAGCTCAACGAACAGAACCACAACAATAATAAGGTGTCTTCCTGAACTGCTGCAGTCCATGTGCTGCAGATAGCCTCAAATTACCATCAGGGAGGGACTTCCGAGAGTTTGACTCAGCAACACAAGTGATATATTTCCAAGTCAGGATGGTGAGTGACCTGGAGGGGAGCTTGCAGATGGTGTTGTTCCCATGTATCTGCTGCCCTTGTCCTTCTAGATGAAGGTGGCTTGTTGTCTACAGAGCCTTGGTGAACTTCTGCAGTGAATAGACAATAGACAATAGGTGCAGGAGTAGGCCATTCAGCCCTTTGAGCCTGCGCCGCCATTCAATTTGATCATGGCTGATCATTCCTAATCAGTATCCTCTTCCTGCCTTATCTCCATAACCCTTGATTCCACTATCTTTGAGAGCTCTATCCAACTCTTTCTTAAATGAATCCAGAGACTGGGCCTCCACTGCCCTCTGGGGCAGAGCATTCCACACAGCCACCACTCTCTGGGTGAAGAAGTTTCTCCTCATCTCTGTCCTAAATGGTCTACCCTGTATTTTTAAGCTGTGTCCTCTGGTTCAGCACTCACCCATCAGCGGAAACATGTTTCCTGCTGCCAGAGTGTCCAATCCTTTCATAATCTTATACGTCTCAATCAGATCCCCTCTCAGTCTTCGAAACTCAAGGGTATACAAGCCCAGTTGCTTCAGTCTTTCAGTGTAAGGTAATCCCGCCATTCCAGGAATTGACCTCGTGAACCTACGCTGCACTCCCTCAATAGCCAGAATGTCTTTCCTCACATTTGGAGACCAGAACTGCACACAGTACTCCAGTCTCACCAGGGCCCTGTACAGCTGCAGAAGAACCTCTTTGCTTCTATACTCAATTCTTCTTGTTATGAAGGCCAGCATGCTATTAGCCTTCTTCACTACCTGCTGTACCTGCATGCTTGCCTTCATTGACTGGTGTACAAGAACACCCAGATCTCTCTGTACTGCCATTGAATTGAATCTTGTAGGTAGTCCATACTGCTGCTGCTGGAGGGAGTGGATGCTTGTGGATGTGTTGCCAATCAAGTGGGCTGCTTTGTCCTGGATGGCATCAAGCTTTTTGAGTGTTATTGGAGCTGCACTCAGGTGAGAGGGGAGTATTTATACCATATCTACCTTGTGCTTTGTCAATGGTGAACAGACTTTGGGGAGTCAGGTCTTAGGTTACTCACTGTAAAATTCCTAGCTTCTAACCTGTTCTTGTAGCCACAATATTTCAATGACTAATCCAGTTTGGCTCCTGGTCAATGGTTACCCCCAGGATGTTGATAGTCAGGCAATCGGTGAAGTTAACACCATTGAATGCAATGATTAGTTTGTGACTTGTTGAAGATGGTCATTGCTCAGATGACCCATTGCCAATCACAATTGGAATCATCAGCGTTGAAATATGATTAGATTAGATTCCCTACAGTGTGGAAATAGGCCCTTTGGCCCAACAAGTCCATACCGACTCTCCGAAGAGTAACCCACCCATACCCAGATCCATTTCCCCTCTGACTAATGCACCTAACACAATGGGCAATTTAGCATGGCCAATTCACCTAGCCTGCACATCTTTGGACTGTGGGAGGAAACCGGAGCACCCAGAGGAAACCCACACAGCCTGAGGCGGGGATCGAACCTGGGTCCCCGGCGCTGTGAGGCAGCAGTGCTAACCACTGAGCCACCATGCCGCCCCACAACAGTTAGAAGATTTGAAAGATGTTTTTGAAAAGCCAGATACTACAGGGAATCTGAACAGAAGAAAACAGAAAATCTAGAATTCTGGGTAAGAGTAACAGATTTTCATCTCTAAAAAACATTAGGGAACTAGATTGTCTTTTAACCACAATGAACAAAGGTATCATGGCCACCGTTACTGATGAATGTTTTTTATATTCCAGATTTTTAATTGATTGAATTTAAATTCCATTGATGATTACGGTGAGATTTGGACTCATGTCCCCAGAGCACCAGTAATGACCTTTGGATGTCTCTTCCAGTGATATATCTGCTGATGTTATTGCCTTCCCACAACTTTCTACAAACAGCAAAGTGATAATGTCCAGATTATATATTCAGTACTGTTTTTTGAAGGGTAAACATTGACCATCATGTAAGAATATAAGGCCATAAGAAATAGGAACAGCATTCAGCCCCATGGCTAGTCTGATATTCCTCATGTCCATTTTCCTGCCCTTTTTGTCTTAACCCTTGATTCCCCCTAATGATCAATAATCTATCTATCTCAGCCTTAAATGTATACAAGCATTCTGCTGTCACAGCTCTCTGTGACAAGGAGTTCCAAAGACTCGCAAACTTCTGAGAGAAGAAACTCCTCACCTCAGTCTTAAATGTGGCGCCCCTTTCTTCTGGGATATGGGATATTACTGCTTTGCTCTTCTTCAAGATCATGCCCATGGGATTTTTACATCTACAGGGTCTTGGTTAAATGTCTCAGGCAGAGCAGAACCTCCTCCAAACTCCACTGTCCACCTTTTCGTGAGCTTAAGGCTCTAGGATGAGATTTGCACCACAACGTTCCTGTCCAAGAAGCTGCAGGTTTGCTAACTGAGCCATTCTGAGATAGGCTGAGGGAGGAGCATTGGGCAGGACAACAGCAGGGAGGGAGGGGTGGGGACGAACTGCATTCTCTATTTCTAAGTGGGTGATGGGATCATTGTCATCTTGGTTCAAGGTTTCATGTAAATACCAGAGATGTTTATTTTGCAAATACTTGATGGTAACTCAGGATCTTAACACATAATTGGTCAGATTTGGGGTGTAATCTAATTCTGCAAGCATCTCATATCATTTAGATAGGAATGTAGATATAGGAATCAACCATAAGGCCATAAGACTGGACAATATAGGAGCAGAATTAGGCCATTTGGCCCATTGAGAGTGTTCCACCATTGGATCATAGTAGATATGTTTCTCAACACCATTCTCCTGCCTTGGGCCCATAACCCTTGATTTCCTGGCCAATCTAGAGCCTATCCATCTCTTTCTTAAGTCCATCAATTACTTAACCTCCACAGCTTTCTGTGGCATGAGGTTCACAGAGTTTTCCTCTCATTTCAGCTCTAACAGATCGTGCATTCACTCTGAGGCTGGTTCCTTGGGGCCTGGTCTCTCCTACTACTGGGAACATCTTATTCACGTCCACTCTATCCAGGCCTCTCAGTATTCTTTAAGTTTCAATCAGATCCCCCCATTAATCTTTCTAAACTCCATTGAGTACAACTGTTCTTCATATGACAAGCTCTTCACTGGATCATTCTTGTGAACCTCCTCTGGACCCCTTCTCAGTATTGCATATCTGCCTGATGTACAATTTAATCATGGCTGATCTGTATCATAACTATACCTACCACCTTGATTCTGTAGCCCTTAATAGTCTTACCAAACCAAAATATTTTAATCTCAATTCTGAAACTTTGAATTGAATCTGAAGGGATTTTACAGTGGATAACACGAACATATCTTGTTGGAAGAAAGTGAGGACTGCAGATGCTGGAGATTCCTGATGAAGAGCTTATGCTTGAAATGTCAATTCCCTGTTCCTCGGATGCTGCATGAACAGCTGTGCTTTTCCAGCGCCATACATAACTTGTTGGAAGTCAGCATTGACTTGATGGGCCAAATGGCCTACTCCTGCTCCTACTTCTAAACTTCCAACCAGAACTCTATTAACTAACACATTGACTTGGATCCCATTTATCACCCCCTGAGAAAAAGAACAGGAAATGACATCGCCAACGCAAGGAAACCTAAATACATAAATAGAAACTGGGGTATACCACCAGTGCTTCATCCAGAGGCTCACTGATAATGCTACCTAGTATGGTGATGAAACGTCTGAAAATAAACCTTCCAGCTCAGCGAGCAAATCTACATCCTAATTTTCTATTGTTATGTAAACGTAGCTTGAAATGTTGGAATGGGCAAGGCAATATTATCATCTCATATGGTCTGACAGGTATGTCTGAGATCAAAAGTATGAGGGACCAGGTGATGGTTATTTAAAATGCATGAAGAAACTTACATAGGTTGGAAAGCGAAGAAGGTTACCTCAGATTACAACAGGATCTTGACCAGATGGGCAAATGAGCTGAGAAGTGGCAGATGGAGTTTAATTCAGATAAATGTGATGTGCTGCATTTTGGGAAAGCAAATCTTAGCAGGACTTATACACTTAATGGTAAGGCCCTAGGGAGTGTTGCTGAACAAAGAGACCTTGGAGTGCAGGTTTATAGCTCCTTAAAAGTGGAGTCGCAGGTAGAAAGGATAGTGAAGAAGGGTTTGGTATGCTTTCTTTTATTGGTCAGAGTATTAAGTACAGGAGTTGGGACTCCTGTTGCAACTGTACAGGACATTGGTTAGGCCACTGGTTAGAATATTGTGTACAATTTTGGTCTCCTTCCTATTGGAAAGATGTTGTGAAACTTGAAAGAGTTCAGAAAAGATTAACAAGCAGGTTACCAGAGTTGGAGGATTTGAGCTACAGGGAGAGGCTGAACAGGCTGGGGCTGTTTTCCCTGGAGCGTCGGAGTTTGAGGGGTGACCTAATAGAGGTTTACGAAATCATGAGGGACGTGGATAGGATAAATAAACAAAGTCTTTTCCCTGGGGTGGGGGAGTCCAGACTAGAGGGCATAGGTTTAGGGTGAGAGGGGAAAGATATAAAAGCGACCTAAGGGGCAATGTTTTCACGCAGAGGGTGGTGTGTGTATGGAATGAGCTGCCAGAGGATGTGGTGGAGGCTGGTACAATTGCAACATTTAAGAGGCATCTGGATGGGTACATGAATAGGAAGGGTTTGGAGGGATATGGGCTGGGTGCTGGCAGGTGGGACTAGATTGGGTTGGGATATCTGGTCCGCATGGGTGAGTTGGACTGAAGGGTCTGTTTCTATGCTGTACGTCTCTATGACACTAACCTGTAGTTGGGTGAGTTGGGACTGACAATCCGATGGTCCCTAGTCCAATCTGAGGTTTTGGATATCTGCAAGGAAGTGGTAGTGTCCCTACCTCTGAGGCTGATTTCAGGTACCATTTGTGAAAAGGTTGGCTAGGGAAATATCCATATGTACATAGGGGACCAAGTAATCTGTTGTTGGAGTTTGTGGAGTTTGACTATAAACGAAACTTGAACTGAATTCTGTCCAACCACCTTTGACCCTCTTGGTTCTGGCATTAGAAATGGCCTGCTGTTTGTCGATCAAAGATTGCTGACCAAGCATTATTCTAACCAAAGAGTGATTTGGAGATAACTTCAGAAACATAGTTGAATCTAAGCTTAAGTAATAATTTTAAAGCTCGAACACTTTCTTTCATGTCCTTTACCTACCCAACACCTCAGGTCCTGTCATGACATTGGGTATTAAAACACAGCGAACCCATTTTCACCCACTCATAGTCCCCATTATCAGCTTTTCTTCTTCCCTGACATACTACCAACAGTGGAGAAAGTGAGGACTGCAGATACTGGAGATCAGAGCTGAAAATGTGTTGCTGGAAAAGCACAGCAGGTCAGGCAGCATCCAAGGAGCAGGAGAATTGACGTTTCGGGCATAAGCCCTCCTTCAGGGCTCATCAGTCCCTTTATCAACAGTCTCTTTATCTGCCTAACTTTCTTTTTCTCTCTCTGGGCTCTCTCTCCACCTGTTCTTTCACTCCTTTCCATTTAACACTTTTTTTCATAGCTACTATCAACTTTGAGGGAGGGTCAGTGGACTTGAAATGTTTTCTGCTTTCTCTGCATTGATACCGCCAGACCTGCTGAGTTTAATCCAGCACTGTCTGTTTGTACTCAAAATATGAGGTGTAATGACCTGTGTGTGAAATGTGAACTATATGACCTGTGGATGAATGAAGTCACTACTTGGATGGATCCAGATTTTATCAAAGAATGACTTTGACATTTCACTGCTACGAAATGTCAAGGTAATTGGCAAAGTTTTTTTTCAGAACTGAAGTCTGATGATATGAACATGAACAGAGGTTTGGGCAAATGATTAACTTTCATGGAGAAAACGTAACAAATAGGTGGTTTAATACCTGCGTATTGTATGTGCTGACAATTTCTGAAAGAGTAATGTTAGTTCCATGGAAGAGTACCTCATGGATCTCAAGAGATTGTATGGAAGACTAGAGAAGTTTCATTGAGAGGTTCTCTACTCTGTGGTGACATTTTAAATTATTAGACTGTGCCATTGTATCATCCTCATGTAGATTTTTAGTTTTGACAGGAGACATGTTTGCAGAAAATCACACAGTGGGAGAACAAAATTTCAGAAGCACTGATAAAAAATCTTTGGAGAATATTATTATAAGGGTCAATCCATCATTTACAAAAAGTGGTGGGCACAATGGGCCAGAGTTTTCTTCTACCAGTTTACATGAGTAAAGAGCTTTGCATTTCTGGCAGGAGCTTCTGATCAAGGGTCCTTCAGAAATGCAGAGAGTATCTTAAATCTACATTCATCTCTCATTAGTATGGGGGAGTCAAACTAGCCCATGGTTGCTGTATTTTGTGACTAAACTGTCCAGCAGTACAGACAGGCACTCTGATAGCTCTGCGAAAGGGGGAACATGCAAACTAATGGTAAGGTTTGGGTGGCAGGTTGCTGGTGAATAGAATATCAGGTTAATAGGATGTGTGCAGGCAAAATGCGAAAGGTGTCAGGTACAGGTTGTTCTGCTGTATAATGCGCGTTTTCTCAGCGCGAATTGGCTATAATGCGATTGTCAAATTGTGGACGTTGTTTGGATAATGCAGACCTTCTACTGAATGGGTATAGTGATTTGCTACTAGTAATCTTCCACGGCGTGATTTTCTATAGTGTGAGGTTGCAGAAGAGCACAATTGTTGCATTATAGAACATCGAACGTAGAACAATACAGCGCAGAACAGGCCCTTCGGCCCTTGATGTTGCACCGACCTGTGAACTATTCTCAGCTCGTCCCCCTACACTATCCCAAAGTCATCCATGTGCTTATCTAAGGATTGTTTAAATCTCCCTAATGTAGCTGAGTTGATTACATTAGCAGGTAGGGCATTCCACGCCCTTACCACTCTCTGCGTAAAGAACCTGCCTCTGACATCTGTCTTAAATCTATCACCCCTCAATTTGTAGTTATACCCCCTTATACACGCTGACATCATCATCCCAGGAAAAAGACTTTCACTGTCTACCCTATCTAATCTTCTAATCATCTTGTATGCCTCTATTAAATCCCCTCTTAGCCTTCTTCTTGCCAATGAGAACAGGTTCAAGTCTCTCAGCCTTTCCTCATAAGACCTTCCCTCCAGACCAGACAACATCCTGGTAAATCTCCCCTGCACCTTCTCCAATGCTTTCACATCCTTCCCGAAATATGGGGACCAGAACTGTACACAATATTCCAAGTGTGGCCACACTAGCGTTTTGTATTGTTGCAGCATGATATTGCGGCTCCGGAACTCAATCCCTCTATGGATGAAACCTAACACACCAAATGCCTTCTTAACAGCACTATCCACCTGGATGGCAACTTTCAGGGATCTATGTACATGTACTCCAAGATCCCTCTGCACATTCACACTGCCAAGAATCTTTCCATTGACCCAATACTCTTCCTTCCTGTTATTCTTCCCAAAGTGGATCACCTCACATTTATCTGCATTGAACTCCATTTGCCACCTCTCAGCCCAATTCTGCAGTTTATCCAAGTCCCCCCTGCAACCTGCAGCATTTTTCCACACTGTTCACTACTCCACCGCCTTTAGTGTCGTCAGCAAATTTACTAATCCATCCATCTATACCTGCGTCTGAGTCATTTATAAAAATGACAAACAGCAGTGGTCCCAAAACAGATCCTTGTGGCACACCATGAGTAACCGGACTCCAGGCTGAATATTTTTCGTCAACCACCACTTACTGCCTTCTTTCAGAAAGCCAGTTTCTATTCCAAACTGCTCAATCACCCTCAATTCCATGCCTCTGCATTTTCTCTAAGAACCTACCATGTGGAACCTTATCAAAGGCTTTACTGAAGTCCATGTCTACCACGTCAATTGCTCCACCCTCATCCACATGCTTGGTCACCTTCTCAAAAAACTCAATGAGTTTTGTGAGACAAGACCTGCCCCAGACGAAACCATGTTGACTATCTGAAATCAAATTGTTGCTTGCTAGATGAGTATAAATCTTATCTCTTATAATCCTTTCCAAAACCTTTCCTACAACAGAAGTAAGGCTCAATGATCTATAATTACCTGGGTCATCTCTACTGCCCTTCTTGAACAAGGGAACAACATTTGCAATCCTCCAGTCCTCTGGTACTAAACCTGTAGACAATGATGACTCAAATATCAAAGCCAAAGGCTCTGCTATCTCCTCCCTAGCTTCCCAGAGAATCCTCGGATAAATCCCATTGGGCCAAGGGACCTGTCTACTTTCACTCCTTCTGGAATTGATAACACCTGTTTCCAGTCTAAAAGCTTGTATCTCATTCTTCTTCTTTACAATATTCTCCTTTTCCTGAGTGAAAACTGATGAGAAATGTTTGTTTAGCACCTCTCTGATCTCCACAGGGTCCACACTCAACTTCTCACTTCTGTCTTTGATTGGCCCTATTCCTACCCTAATCATTCTTTTATTCCTCACATACCTATAGAAAGCTTTCGGGTTCTCCTTTATTCTATTTGCTAAAGACTGCTCATGTCCTCTCTTTGCTCTTCTTAATTCTCTCTTTGAATCCTTCCGAGCTGATCTGTAACTTTCCATCGCCTCATCTGAACCATCTTGCCTCATCAACACATAAGCCTCCTTCTTCTGCTTAACAAGAGATGCAATTTTTGTTGTAAACCACAGTTCCCTTACCTTATCACTTCCTCCCTGTCTGACAGGGACATACCTACACGCAATATCTGTTCCTTAAACCAGCCCCACATTTCCATTGTCTGCATCTCCTGCATTTTGCTACCCCATTCTATGCATCCTAATTCTTGCCTAATCGCATTATAATTGCCCTTGTCCCATCGATAACTCTTGACCTATGGCATGTACCTATTTCTTTCCATCGCTAAATTAAATGTAACTGAATTATGGTCACTCTCTCCAAAGTGCTCACCTACAACTAAATCAAACACCTGGCCTGGTTCATTACCAAGCACCAGATCCAGAGTGGCCTCCCCTCTTATCGGCCCTTCGATATACTGTGTCAGGAAACCCTCCTGCACACATTGGACAATAGTAGAAACAACCTGTAAGTCATGACAGGGTTGCATGATCATTAAATAGTTTTAGGGCAGAGGGAGACTGGTTCCTGCTGACCAAGATGATAAAAGATTATTGGGAATATACAAGAGTGTACAGTTGAGATTAAAATCAGATCACTTTGGTCAGCATGGACCAGTTTGGGCTGAAGGGCCTGAATCCGTGCTGTAGGATTCTATGACTCTATCAGCCATGTCTGTATTAAACGATGGAGCGGCTCAAAGGGCTGAATGGCCTATTCTTACTCCTTGATCATATACTGCTCTGGCCAGAACACATCCCAGGAATTACTTTTTTTAAAAAAGTAATGGTCCTTTCCTTTAAACCTATTGATAAGATATTTTTCATTACACCTTGGCAATTTAAGGACATTTTGGTTTGATGGGGGTGGGGGGAGGTTGCAGAAAATGAGTACATTGGTTATTTATGAAATGTTAACAAATGGAAGATAATTTATTTTCATTTGATATGGAGCTTTTACTTTTAATTTTGAATGATTTGCATAGTGCCAACATGAAAGAGCAGTGGCGCCGTTGTTTGGAAGGATATTAATGGACTAACATGTTGAGAGAGCTGCTAAGGTTCAGCTTAAGCCCGCATTTAAATAAATGCAGCAAAAAATTGCAACAGGTGACTCAACTGATATTAACAAGCCAGACCCCACCACCCCCCAACCCCCCACCCCAGCTGCAGGCAGTTTTGATATTGTGGGAATTTCTGTTCAATGCATGGAAAAATGCAAACTCCTTCTCGCATTGCAATTCCATAAGTGCTATTGTTTCAATGCTCCTAGGTTAAAAGTGGAGGTCATGAGATAGAGTTTCCTAGTCTGAGTCCCAGGCCAACTAGTTCAAATCCCACCAATACCACAGCAGCTGGTACACATCACACCACCACCACCACCACCACCACAATGACTGGTTAAAATCCCACCACCACCATCACAGCAACTGGTTTAAATCTCACCAGCATCACAGCAACTGGTTAAAATCCCACTACCCCCGCAGCAACTGGTTCAAATTCCACCTCCACCACCACCATCACAGCAACTGGTTCAAATCTCACCAGCACAACCGCAGCAATTGGTTCAAATCCCATCACCACCGCAGCAACTGGTTCAAATCCCACCGCCCCCACAGCAACTGGTTCAAATCCCATCACCACCACAACAGCTGGTTCAAAACCCATCATCACCACAGCAACTGGCTCAAATCCCACCGCCCCCACAGCAACTGGTTCAAATCCATCACCACCTCAACAGCTGGTTCAAATCCCACCACCCCCACAGCAACTGGTTCAAATCCCATCATCACCACAGCAACTGGTTCAAATCCCATCATCACCACAGCAACTGGTTCAAATCCCATCATCACCACAGCAGCTGGTTCAAATCCCACCACCCCCACAGCAACTGGTTCAAATCCCATCATCACCACAGCAACTGGTTCAAATCCCATCATCACCACAGCAACTGGTTCAAATCCTAGCACCATCACAGCAACTTGTAGAATTTAAATTCCATAAATAAATACGGACTGAAAAACAATTTGAGTTCTGTATCCAAATGGCTATTTCTCCTTGTATTCCATGAGATCTAACCTTGCTAATCAATCTCCCATGCGGATCCTTGTTGAATGACTTACCAAAGTCCATATAGATCACATCCACTGCTCTGCCCTCATCAATCCTCTTTGTTACTTCTTCAAAAAATTCAATCAAGTTCTTGAGACATGATTTCCCAGGCACAAAGCATCTGACTACCCCTAATCAGTCCTAGCCTTTCCAAGTACATGTAAATTTTGCCCCTCAGGATTCCCTTCAACAACTTGCCCACCACCAATGTCAGGCTCACCGGTCTATAGTTCCTGGGCGTTTCCTTACCACTTTTCCGAAATAGTGTTACTACATTAGCCATCCTCCTGTCTTCCGGCACCTCACCTGTGACTATCGATGATACAAATATCTCCGTAAGAGGCCCAGCAATCACTTCTCTAGCTTCCCACAGAGTTCAAGAGTACACCTGATCAGGTCCTGGAGATGTATCCACTTTTATGTGTTTCAAGACATCTAGCACCTCGTCCTCTGTAATCTGGACATTTTTCAAGATGTCACTATCTATTTCCCTACATTCTATATCTTGCATTTCCTTTTTCACTGATGCAGAATACTAGATTAGTATCTGCGCCATTTTCTGCGGCTCCACACTAAGGCCACCTTGCCGATCTTTGAGGGGCCTTATTCTCTCCTATTGTCCTTTTGTCCTTAATGCATTTATAAAAACCCTTTGGATTCTCCTTAGCCCTATTTGCCAAAGCTACCTCATGTTCCCTTTTTGCCCTCCTGATTTTCCTACTGCCTTTATATTCTTCTAAGGATTCACTCGATCTCTCCTGTCTATACCTGACATATGTTTCCTTCTTTTTCTTAACCAAAGCCTCAATTTCTCTAGTCATCCAGCATTCCCTACACCTACCAACCTTGCCTTTCAACGTAACAGGAACATGCTGTCACTGAACTCCAGGTATCTCATTTTTGAAGGCTTCCCATTTTCTAACTATCCCTTTACCTGTGAACATCTGCCCTCAATCAGCTTTTATAATCATCCAGCAGACGACAATTTGATTTCAGATCGTCAACATGGTTTCGTCAAGGGCAGGTCATGTCTCACAAAACTCATTGAGTTTTTTGAGAAGGTGACCAAGCATGTAGGTGAGGGTAGGGCAGTTGAAGTGGTATACATGGACTTCAGTAAAGCCTTTGATAAGGTTCCACATGGTAGGCTGTTAGAGAAAATGCAGAGGCATGGGATTGAGGGTGATTGAACAGTTTGGATTGGAAACTGGCTTTCTGTAAGAAGGCAGCGAGTGGTGGTTGATGGAAAATATTCAGCCTGGAGTCTGGTTACTCATGGTGTGCCACAAGGATCTGTTTTGGGACCACTGCTGTTGTCATTTTTATAAATGACTTAGACGCAGGTATAGGTGGATGGATTAGTAAATTTGCAGATGACACTAATGTCGGTGGAGTAGTGAACAGTGTGGAAGAATGTTACAGGTTGCAGGGGGACTTGGATAAACTGCAGAATTGGGCTGAGAGGTGGCAAATGGAGTTCAATGCAGATAAATGTGAAGTGATTCACTTTGGGAAGAATAACAGGAAGGCAGAGTATTGGGTCAATGGAAAGGTTCTTGGCAGTGTGGATGTGCAGAGGGATCTTGGAGTTCATGTACATAGATTCCTGAAAGTTGCCACCCAGGTTGATATGTACACAATATTCCAAGTGTGGAATTTCTAGTTGTCCGATTACAGGAAGGATGTTGGAAACATTGGAAAGGTGCAGAGTAGATTCACTAGGATGTTGCCTGGTCTGGACGGAACATCTTATGAGGAAAGGCTGAGGGACTTGGGTCTGTTCTCATTGGAAAGAAGAAGGCTGAGAGGGGATTTGATAGAGACATACAAGATGATCAGAGGATTAGATAGGGTCGACAGTGAAAGTCTTTTTCCTAGGATGATGATGTCAGCGTGTACGAGAGGGCATAACTACAAATTGAGGAGTGATTGATTTAAGACAGATGTCAGAGGCAGGTTCTTTACTCAGAGAGTGGTATGGGCATGGAACGCCCTACCTGCCAATGTAGTCAACTCAGCCACATTAGGGAGATTTAAAGAATCTTTGGATAAGCACATGGATGATGATGGAATCATTTAAGGACATGAGCTTAGATGAGTTCACAGGTCAGCTCAACATCGAGGGCCGAAGGGCCTGTTCTGCTCTGTATTGTTCTATGGCTTATGAAAGTTCTTGCCTAATACTGTCAAAATTAGCCTTCCTCCAATTTAGAACTTCAGGATGGATTTGCCCTCCACATCCTCAACTCTGGACCAAATAGGTTTCATGGTATCAGGTTAAACATGGGCAAAGAATCCTCCTGCTGATTAGTAAAGGCAAAGTTGTCAGTGTCTTATTAGACATTAGAGAGTGATGATCAGTGGTAGTTTAACCTGAGGGTAACCCACTTCAGGTGTGGGGAGATGTTGAGAGGGAGAGTCCTTCATGATAACGTCAGAGGGTACAGGAACTGAATCCAGACTGTTGGAGTCAATCTACCCATTCATCCAACTGAGCTAACTGGGCCCCTACTCACAATCATAGAATCATCCAGCATGGAATCAGACCCCTTTGGCCCACCTTGTCCATTCTGACAAGGTTTCCTAAACTGAACTAGTCCCATTTGTCTGTGCTTGGGCCATATCCCTCTAAACCTTTCTTTTCCATGTACCTGTCGAAACATCTTTTTTGTTATATCAGCGGAAGGCTTTTTTTCCCCCTTCTATCACCAAATCACCACTGTTTTTTTTTCACTTATTGGCCACCATCAGTCAATCACCCAATTTTTCCACCAGATTAACTCACATGCACAGCCTGTTAAAATCAGGATTTGGAGATGCCGGTGTTAGACTGGGGATGTACAAAGTTAAAAATCACACAACACCAGGTTATAGTCCAACAGGTTTAATTGGAAGCACACTAGCTTTCGGAGCGACGCTCCTTCATCAGGTGGTAGTGGAGGGCTCAATCCTAACGCACAGAATTTATAGCAAAATTTACAGTGTGATGTAACTGAAATTATGCATTGAAAAATTGATTGTCTGTTACACATGAAAGAAGTGAAACTATCACTGTATTCCAACAGATGAAAGGCTTAACAATCAATTTTTCAATGTATAATTTCAGTTACATCACACTGTAACTTTTTGCTATAAATTCTGTGCGTTAGGATTGAGCCCTCCACTATCACCTGATGAAGGAGCGTCGCTCCGAAAGCTAGTGTGCTTCCAATTAAACCTGTTGGACTATAACCTGGTGTTGTGTGATTTTTAACTTTGTTAAAATCAGTGCAGACTATTAGAGGTGATGGAGGGGTAGGGAGAGAGGAAGGCTCTAAATAAAAAATGCCATTGGAGGCGAAGATAGAGCACTCTACCCCTGCAGTGCTCAACTCTCTCTAAAGGCGTTGAGAGTCTGGTGCTCCAGCTTCAATGGCTCATTGCCCAGACCTGGTGATAGCCAATTTGGCAAGGCCCAGGAGCAGAAATTGGCTTGCTGAATGGATTACTTTTGCTCCCACATCTTATGAAATCAGTAGGAGTGCCCACGGGACATACTTTGTGGAAATTAAGTCCTAGGTACTCATTGAGGATATCCTCCTTTTGTAGGTATGGCATGACCACCGTGCAGAATGTGATAGATTTCAAAAGGAGTTGGACACTCATGACCAGGCACTGTTGGCCATCAGCAGCTTAAGGATTGAACTCTGACATGGCCAGCAATCTCACTACTGGGGGTATACCACACTCTATCATTACTGTCAAACCAGGGCAAACCAAAAATTGCTGGAGAAACTCAGCAGGGTCTGGAAGCATCTGTGGAGAGAAAAACAGAGATAACGTGTTGCGTCCAATGACTCTTCATCAAAACTGACAAAAGTTGGAAAAGGCTGGTGTTTATGCTGATAATAGGGTGAGGAAGGGTATGTGGTGGAGAGTAGATGGAGTACATGGCGTTGGAGCTGCGAGAGAATTTCAACAGATGCTGCCAGATCTGATGTGTTTCTCCAGTACTTTCTGGTTTTGTTTCAGAACACATCAGGCTTGGATCAGGTACTGTGGGTAATGGAATGTCCCTTTAAAATAAAATAACAGCTCTTTTGGGACTCTGAAAACAATATTGGGGGAAAGTGAGGACTGCAAATGCTGGAGATCGGAGTCAAAAAGTGTGGTGCTAGAAAAGCACAGCCGGTCAGCCAGCATCCAAGGAGCAGGAGAATGATGTTTTGAGCATAAGCTCTTCATCAGGAATGAAGACATTCCTGATGAAGAGCTTGTGCCTGAAACATTAACTCTCCTGCTCCTCAGATGCTGCCTGACCAGCTGTGCTTTTCCAACACCACACTTTTTAACTCCGAAAGCAATATTGGCCAACTGAATGGCATGCTGGGACTTGGACCAGGCCAGACAGACAGCTATGCAAACCGGTTACCTTGATTGATTGTATTGCATAGGTGCTAATGAGAGAGTGGTACTGAGATATTAAGCCAGGAAACTTGCAGCATTCACTGTCAAATTAAATTAAGTCAGACAGATCTGCAAGACATTCAATTGACTATTGAATAGGTTGTTGATGAGAAATGCTGCAAGGTTTCAGTGGAACAATAGATCGGAGTTTCAGTAGAACAGTTTTTGAGAGATCTTGGCTTCAAAGGTCAGCTCAATCAATAGGAGAAATTATAATATCCAATACTGTCTTTTGTAACACCGTTCCCGAGATAGAAACTCAATTCAAATCATGCTAATCACATTGTTACATCAAACTACTGCTAAGCCACCCTACTGGGAAATGGCTGGGATAACTAGTTAAAAGAAGTTAAAAGTCACACAACACCAGGTTATAGTCCAACAGGTGGACTATAACCTAGTGTTGTGTGATTTTTAATGTTATCCATCACAGTCCAACAATGGCACCTCCACATCACAGTTAAAAGAAGCCACTCCAACCAGAGGGGGCTCGCACACACTCCAGACAACATCAGGACCGAAGAATCTTGGGAGCAGGAAGAACAGCCTCAAATCCAGATTGATCAGCTGTAATCAAGGTAGGGTACACGTTTTAGCATCCTGCACTCCGAAGCAGATTTTGAACTAGTGTGTGGGTATAGACATTTAAGAACTGTAAGGTTACTCGGGATATTAGAGGGAAAGACTGGTTTTGTTAAGTTGTACATATATCTACCTTGCGTTTCAACAATAATAGCAATGTCTCATTATTAGTGTAAAACCAATGTAAAATTAAGTAGCAAATAGGTCAGAGCATACAAAAATAAAGTTTACCATATTTTCCATAGTTGAACCATATACCAATACTTTGAGAGTTTTGTGTATTCAACATGACTGACTGTAGCTGCTTCACTGATGACCTTCTCTTCATTGCAAGGTCAGAAGTGGGTGTGTTTGCTGGTGATTGCACATCTTTTAGTTCCATTTGCACCTCCTCAGGCGGTCTTTACCCACAGATATCAAGAACTGGACAACGTCCAGTCTTCCGCTGATGACTGGCAAGAGATACCCTTACCATTACAAGTGCCAGGCAATAAGCATCTGCAACAAAAAGCAGTTCAGGGATTAAGCTACAAAACAAATCTTTCCAAATTAATGATTGCAGTGGAAGTTGAGTAAATGCATGGTTATGAAATGTGACATGCAGTAATAAAGACTGTACTTGGATTTTAGAATGTGGCATGGAACATTTCTTTAGTTGGCATGTATTGAAGATGGATCGAATGATCCAGGATATTTTGTGTCATAGGACAATGCTTTCCAGCTGTCCAACAGGACAATTGCTGTAATTTGCATTAACGTTACTGTGTGTTTGCCAAACCAGCATTTTATGCACATAATTTGCCCATCTGATGAAAGCCTTGCTATGTTCATCATTATCTAATTGTTTATGCTCACTGTCTGGTTCCAGCTTATACTCAGTAATTCATGAGACAGTAAAATCTGGGGTCTTCAGCACAAGAGAAAATGGCCACTTAATAACATAATAGTATTCTGGTTATTTAAGTCACCAAGTCTACAGTCCCATTCATTTCCATCTTGATTGATCTGTGTCTTTACTCTGTCGGTCCATCTTTGACCCTTAATATCCTCGGTCTAACAAACCAAAAGCTCATCAATCTCAAATTTTCAACATTTTCGGGGGCGGGGTGGGGGGGGGTGGGGTTGGGGTGAGATAGTGGGGGAAGAGATTTCCCAGGTCTCCACTGCTTTTGTGGGCAGGGGAAAATGCCACCAGACAGTATGGGCACGGTGGCTCGGTGGTTAGGACTGCTGCCTTATGATATCAAGGACCACAGATTCAATTCCAGCTTTGGGTGACTGTCTGTATGGAGTTTGCACATCCTGTGTGTGTGTGTGTGTGTGTGATCCCTCTGGAAATTTTGGTTTCTGTCCACAAAGATGTGCATGTTCGGTGGATTGTCCAGGGATGTGTAGGTGAGGTGGATTAGCCATGGAAGTTACAGGAATAGGAGAAGGAGATGAGTCTGTGTGGGATACTGTTTGGAGGGTTGGTGTGAACTTGTTGGGCTGAATAGTGTGTTTCAACACTGTAAGGATTCTATGATCAAAGACCTAGTTCCAATTTTAGTCATACCCCACTTTTTCGGGACTCTGCACCAGAGGAAATAGTTTCCATTTACCTGCTCCAGCAAACCCTTTAGTCATCTTGAGCACTTCCATTAGATTGCGTTCGATAGTCGAAACAGCCTGAGTGAGTCTGTGCAACTGGGAATGATGGAGGGCACATTTGAGGATGAGGAGTAGACACAAAGCAAAGACACCAATTTGAAGAGGAGAAATGTAACGAGAGAGAGAATGTTCTAATGATAACAGACTCACTCTCCTAGCCGCACCTGAGGGATATCAAAGAATTAATACATTTTGCTACATTAAAATAATGTTTTGGGGTGGAAATTTTCCCTCCCAAGTGTTGGTGGTGAAGGCAGATCCGCCCCCTTCCTGCCAACTCGGGTAATACATTCTAGACAGGAGGTCTGGGGCTGACCTTCCTAATCACAGCACCATCTAATGCTCTTGAGTGGTCGATTAACCTCCACTTGAGAGCTCAATTGACCACCAGCATGAACTTTTGCCTCCTCGTCAGGCAACAGAGGTGGTGGCTTTGCCCATGGAGAAAATCTGATGGCCCATCAGCCAAGCTAACATGGGTCCATTTGCTCCAATTGGGGTCACAGATGGTAGGCAAGAGATTGGCCATTGAATATTATCCCATGTCCTCGTCTCTGACCCTTCACCCATTCTTTCAATGACACCACCCCACCCAACCTTACCCTCTGTAGTTGTGGATCTCCAGCAATGATCTCCAGCTCCCTGTGTCTGTTGGACTCAGGTCAGCAGCTTCTGGTGGTGTGGCACTTTGGTATTGAGGCATCCGATAGAGCAAGAAGCCTCCCAGCCTGCTCTTAAATGGCTAATTGGAGTTTGATCTGGTGGGAGCTCCCCCCTGGTGGTAGTTAAATCACTCCTGAAGTTGCACATCGAGCGCAGGGAGCACAAAATCTCAGCCTGCAACAAGTCATTTTAGGCCGAGTGAGCCATCACGTGGTTGAGGCAGGCACTACATAAATGTAAGATTTTCTTTCTTTCATTTATTGCCTTTTAAACTTAGAAACAGGAAAACGTGCAAAAGCCTTCAGGCATTTTGAAACCTTTTACAGCTTTTTATTTACTCTGGAAGTGGGTGTAAAGAGTCGGACAATACAGAAGAAGCCCTCTGGCCCATCAAGTCCATGCTGATCCATCCAAATAATCCCATTTCCCAGCAGTTGGCCCTTGGCCTAGAATACTATGAAATTTCAAGTTCTCATTCAAGTACTTTGTAAAGGTTGGGAGATTTCCTTCCACAATGTTTCCTTCTATCATCCCTGGATCAAAATCATTCAATTTGCCATCCTAGCACCCTGGGAGCACACTCACTACATGGAGGAAGAAGGGGGCATTCACCATCAGCCCCTTCTGGGGATGAATTGCAACATCCCTGAGAATTTGAAAGTGACGGCCACAAAACCGATAGCTCTCAAGAATGACAGGGCTTTGGTTTCTTGATGGTGAAGTTAGCCCCTGACAATGTAAATTGTCTTGATGGGCTGAGAGTTCAATCCAGCTGGTATCCAAACATTGAATGGTGCCTCTCTATGTTCACCAACACTTTGCCTCCTTCATTGGGGAATGTAAAACTCACAGGCAGTCATCTGGACCTGCTGAGACATTGGCATCACCTTATCTCTGCTGTAACATGCCAGGGTTCTCGATTAATGGGCCACTATAATACAGATCCAGCATTGACAGTAGTATATACAGTCACTGAGTGTCTTCGATGGAGACAGCCATTATTCATTCTTTATAATGCCACAATCCAAGTAAAAACTCTTTACTGTGTCAAGACATTTTATAAAGTGTAGGATATTAACAGCCTTGCCCCTGGAGAATTGCAGTATAAAGAACATCTGTGACAAGTTGAGCCACTACCAATCATGTGGTGCCAAGTAACAAGAAAGACAGTGTTGCTTTGTTAACGTGCAATTCCATTTAAACATTTGCACAAAGATTACGTTGAAAGGAAGACTGACTAATTCGGTACTGAAGCTGCTCAAGACATGATAATCCTGAGTGCTTAAAACTGACTCATAATTTAAGAGCCACACTTTGTCAAGAAGAAGTTTGATGTAGTTCTTAGGACTATAGAGAATGGGGAGAAAACAGGGCACTGAGTTGGATGATCAGCCAGGATCATATTGAATGGGGAAGCAGACTCAAAGGGCTGAATGGCCTATTTTCTATGTGTCCATTGTTCCCATCAATAGGACAGAAAATCATGTTAATGGTGTCAGATTATGTTTGGAAGGTACTTTATTCATTGTTTTAACAAGTTGAGACAGAGGAGCATAGGGCACGTGGTGAACGTATGTTTGCACTGAACTCTCTCCTCCATCAAATATGTTTTGGGCACAGTGCGAGGGTCTCACTCCATGCAGACTAGGCCTCCATTAGAGTGTGTGTACCAGATACTGCACTGCTGTTCAAAGTCTGATGTCATTGTAACTGCTGGATGCTTGGCTCATGCCCAGGGAAGCTTGAACAAGTAGGATACAGAGAGTTCCAGATATATTTCTGAAGGTTTCCCCATGAGTCATGAAGAGCAAGAGCTCCAAAAGAATCTTTGGTCCTCCTCTTCCCCGTTCATCTTCCCCAGTCACATCCAACTACCAGTCAGTGCGACAGACTCCTGTTGGGCACAGGTGGACTGCAGTGGTTCAAGAAGACAGCTCACCACCGCCTTCTCAAGGGCAACTAGGGACTGGCAATAAATGTTGGCCCAGCCAGTGACACCCACATTCCACAAATGAATGAATAAATAAATAAATAAATCCCCTCTCTGGGTGGCAGCTCCATCACTTCTAGATCAGAAGTTTGTGAGTTCAGGTCCTGCTACAGACCCACAGCACTGTGGATGATTCTTATCTGCCTTAAGGCATGGCCCAGCAACACACTCAGTCCAAAGGCGATTTGAGATGCACAACACATTCTGGCTTTGTCAGAAACTCCCACAACTGGGGGCTCCAGACACTCTAGACAGGAAGCATCAAAAAGAACAGAATTAGTTAAACGCAGAAGGACTGCAGAACTCAGAGGTCTGAAAACATTGACTCGTAGAATCCATACAGTGTGCAAACGGGCCATTAAACCTAACAAGTCCACACTGACCCTCTGAAGAGTATCCCACCCCCTACTAGTTTACATTACTCACAACTAATACACATAACCTACACATCCCAGGACACTGTGGGCAATTTAGCGTGGCCAATTCACCCAACCTGCACATGTTTAGACTGTGGGAGGAAATCGGAACACCCCCATGCAGATTTGTGGAGAATGTGCAAACTCCATACAGTCACCAAAGGCTGGAATTGAACCCAGGCAGCAATGCTAACCACTGAGCCACCATGCTGCCCCAAAGAGGAAGCTATGTATTCTTCCCAAAGAGTCACACAAGGTTAGCATGTTGGTACAGCCCATAATCAACAAGGCTCATGGGATACGAGTTTTTATTAACAGAGGAGCTGAACATGAAAGTAAGAAATTATTCTTGAGTTGTGAAGGACACTGGTGAGACCACACCGTTCAGTTGTAGTTTGGAGTTATAGTTTCCTTATTTAAAGAAGGATCTAACTGCACTAAAGGCAGTTCAGAAGGAGTTTATTAGATTGATACCTGGAATGAACTTGCTGTTTTATGATTAAAGATTGGATTACTGTTCTTAGTTTCACGAGAGGTTAAAAGAGTGAGGGTGATTAGATTGAATTTTAGAAGATTCTTGAATGATTGCGACACAGTGAACATAGATGTGATATTCACTATTGTTGATAAGTCCAGAACTAGGGTACCCTTTTTTACAAATTAGGCATTGCCTCTTCAGGATGAGATGAGGCAAGGTTTTCTTTTCAGAGGCTTTTGTGTCTCTGCCTCATAGGGGTGGGATCCCTGAATATTTTAAAAGGAAAAACAGATTCTTGTTAGGCAGGATTTTAAGATTATTGGAGTAGATGAGAATATAGAATTTGGAACACAGACTGATCCAGTATAACCTTATTGAATGGAGGAGCAGGATTGAAAGACCGAATGCCCTACTTCAACTCTTAGCTCTTATGTTCATATGTCTGCAGAATGGAGATTTGCCCAATAGGTGCTAATTTTAATGATTTCATAGAACCCCTACAGTGTGAAAACAGGCCCTTTGGTCCAACCGCTCCACATTGACCCTCTGAAGAGTATCCCACCTAGACCCATTCCCTTAGTACTCTTCATTTACCCCTGACTAATGTACCTAACCTACATATCCCTGAACACTATGGACAATTTAGCATGGCCAGTTCACCTGACCTGCACATCTTTGGACTGTGGGAGGAAACCAGAGCACCTGGGGGAAGTTTGCAAACTCCACACAGTCGCCTGAGGGTAGAATCAAAATCATAGAGTTCAGGCTGTAATTGTTGAAAGAGAGATGGCAAAATTGGATGTAATGGTGTTACAGTTAAATAAGGATAATTGCAGGGACATGAGAGAGGAACTGACAAACATTGACTGGAAGCAGAGCCTAGTGGGGAAGACAGTAGAGCAACAATGGCAGGAGTTTCTGGGTGTAATTGAGGACACAGTACAGAGGTTCATCCAAAGAAAAGGAGGTTTATCCGGGGATGGGGGAGGATTAGACATCCATGGCTGACAAAGGAAGTCAGGAAGTATATCATAGAAGAAGAGAGCACTGGGAAATCAGAAAATTAGAACGACTGCAAAAACAAACAAAGGATAACAAAGAGAAAAATAAGGAAGGAGAGGATCAAATATGAAGGTAAGCTAGCCAGTAATATTAGAAATGATAGTAAAAGTTTCTTTCAATACATAAGAAATAAACAACAGGCAAAAGTAGAAATTGGGCCATTCCAAATTGATGCTGGAAGGCTAATATTTGGAGTTAAGGAAATAGCCGAAGAACTTAATAAATACTTTGTGTCAGTCTTCACAGTGGAAGACATGACTAATATCCCAACAATTACGGAGAGTCAGGGGGCAGAGTTGAGTATGGCATCCATAACAAAAGAGAAAGTGCTAGGAAAGCTAAAAGGTCTAAAAAATTGATAAACTTCCTGGCCCAGATGGTCTACATCCTAGAGTTCTGAGGGAAGTCGCTGAAGAAATAGCAGAGGCATTGGTTGTAATCTTTCAAAAGTCACTGGAGTCAGGGAAAGTCCCAGGTGATTGGAAAATTGCTGTTGTAACCCCCTTGTTCAAGAAAAGGTCAAGACAAAAGATGGGAAATTATGGGCCGATTAACCTAACCTCATTTGTAGGTAAAATTCTAGAATCCATCATAAAGGATGAGATTTCTAAATTCTTGGAAGTGCAGGGTCAGATTAGAACAAGTCAGCACGGATTTAGTAAGGGGAGGTCAAGCCTGACAAACCTGTTAAAATTCTTTGAAGAGGTAACAAGTAGGTTAGACCAGAGAAACCCAGTGAATGTTAGCTACCTAGATTTCTAATAGGCCTTTGATAAGGTGCCTCATGAAAGGCTGCTTAGTAAGGTGAGGGCCTATGGTGTTTGAAGTGAGCTACTGGCATGGAATGAGGATTGGCTATCTGACTGAAGGCAGAGAGTTGGGATAAAAGGTTATTTTTCAGATTGGCAGCTAGTGACAAGTGGTGTCCTGCAGAGTTCAGTGTTGGGGCCGCAGCTGTTCACTTTATATATTACTATCTACCTGTGACTGTACTTTCAAGGAGCTATGAACCTGCACTGCAAGGTCTCTTTGTTCAGCAACACTCCCTCGGACCTTACCATTAAGTGTTTAAGTCCTATTCTGATTTGTTTTCCCAAATGCAGCACCTCACATCAAATTAAACTCCATCTGCCACTCCTCAGCCCATCTGACATTAGAATATAGATCTCACTACTACTGTACACAGAGTATTTATTTTTAGCATTAGAATCCCTACAGTGTGGAAACAGGTCATTTGGCTCAACAAGTGCACACTAATCCTTCGAAGTGTATCCCACCCAGATCCATTACCTTAGACAGATTAATCTACATTTCTCCCAGCTAATGCACTGAGCCTACACATTCCTCAACGCTACGGGCAATTTTGCATGGCCAATTCACCTAGCCTGCGCATCTTTGGACTGTGACAGGAAACTGGAGTAGCCAAATGAAACTCACACAGACATGGGGAGAATATGCAAACTCCACACAGACAGTCCCCTGCGGCTGGAATCAAACCAGGGTCCCCAGCGCTCTGAGGTAGTAGTTCCAACCACTTGAGCCACCGTGCCTAGTAGTTGAGGTGAATAGCATAGATATATTTGATAAGGTAGATATGTATAGGAGGGAGAAAGGATAAAGGGATCCATTGTCAAGGTGAGATGGAATAGGATGAGAGAAGACCCACAAAATATAAACCTGAGTATAAACTGAAAAGTCTGTTTGTATGTTGCAAATTCCATGTAATTCAATCGAATAGAGAAACCAAAGTGCTGGACATCTCGATGAATATCTGGCTACAGGCCAACAATGAATTGAATAGAGAAAACTTGAAGCTACTGAATGTTGAAGGTGAGGGGTGTAATGGTCTAGTGATATTGTCAACAGTTTAATAATCTAATTTGGGAGTTAAAAACTAGTCCCAGTAATTGTAACTATGAAGCTATCAATGGTTTATGTAAAAACCCATTTAGTGAACTAATGTCCTTTAAGAAAGGATATTGCCTGGCTTACCTGCGTCTCCAGATTCGTAGCAATGTGGTTGACTGTTAACTAAAGCTGACCAATTCAAGGGGAAACTAAGGATGGTAATAATTGCTGATCTTGCCAGCAGTATTTGTGTCTCATAAAAGAAGTTTCTTTAAAAATTCCTTCCAGGATGATATGGGGCAGTGACCATGTCCCTACCATTTGTGCTGCAGGATCCAGGTTCACACAGAGGGTGGTACGTGTATGGAATGAGCTACCAGAGGAAGTGGTGGAGGCTGGTACAATTGTAACATTTAAGGGGCATTTGGATGTGTATATGAATAGGAAAGATTTGGAGGGATATGGCCCGGGTACTGGCAGGTGGGACTAGATTGGGTTGGGATATCTGGTTGGCATGGACGGGTTGGACCAAAGGGTCTGTTTCCGTGCTGTACATCTCTATGACTCTATGACTTTAAGTCCTTCCTATTTCAGAGGTCTATAATAACACTCTTGAGCAGATTGAGTAAAGAAGAAAAAAAATTCCTTCCAATTATGATGGTGACTATCTGTGTGGAGTTTGCACATTCTCCCCGTGTCTGCGTGGGTTTTCTCCAGGTGCTCTGGTTTCCTCCCACAGTCCAAAAATGTGCAGGTTAGGTGAATTGGCCATGCTAAATTGCCCGTAGTGTTAGGTGCATTAGTCAGAGGGAAATGGGTCTGGGTGGGTTACTCTTCGGAGGGTCGGTGTGGACTTGTTGGGCCGAAGGGCCTGCTTCCAAACTGTAGGGAATCTAATCTAATCCAATCTATGTTGAAGTGAAACAGTTTGTTTAGCTGTTCTGGAAGCCTCACCACCAGGTGGAGTAACCTGCAGTTGCCCATCATGAGATTGATGCCAATCACATCCATTTTGTTGAAAGGGGGCAGCAGGGTAGCTCAGTGGTCAGCATTGCTGCCTCACAGCACCAGGGACCTGGGTTTGATTCCAGTCTTGAGTGACTGCCTGTGTGGTGTTTGCACATTCTCCCCATATGTCTCCTCCCGCAGTCCAAAGATGTTCAGGTTAAGTGGATTGGCCATGGTAAATGTGGGGTGACAGGAACAGGCTTTGGGAGCACTGAGTCTGGCTGGAATGCTCTTTGGAAGGTTGGTGTAGACTTAATAGGCCAAATGGTCTCTATCTGCATTGTAGGGATTCTATGATCAGGAATATTGCCCATTATCCCAGACTGGTCCAACACCCAGAAGTTACCAATGTTGTTTGCTTCATATGTCCATTCTGAAAATTGGGATTTACATTTGGCTGACCTGTATTTTTTGGGTGACCTGTATCTGTCCTTGGGTTACAAGTCATAGAGTCATAGAGATGTACAGCATGGAAACAGACCCTTCAGTCCAACCCGTCCATGCCGACCAGATATCCCAACCCAATGTGGTCCCACCTGCCAGCACCCGGCCCATATCCCTCCAAACCATTCCTATTCATATACCCATCCAAATGCCTCTTAAATGTTGCAATTGTACCAGCCTCCACCACTTCCTCTGGCAGCTCATTCCATACATGTGCCCCTTAGGTCTCTTTTATATCTTTCCCCTCTCACCCTAAACCTATGCCCTCTAGTTCAGGACTTCCCAATCCCAGGGAAAAGACTTTGTCTATTTATCCTATCCATGCCCCTCATAATTTTGTAAACCTCTATAACGTCACCCCTCAGCCTCCGACGCTCCAGGGAAAACAGCCCCAGCCTGTTCAGCCTCTTCCTGAAGCTCAGATCGTCCAACCCTGGCAACATCCTTGTAAATCTTTTCTGATCCCTTTCAAGTTTCACAACATCTTTCCAATAGGAAGGAGACCAGAATTGCACGCAATATTCCAGGAAGCTAGAGAAGTGATTGCTGGCCTTTTGCTGAGATATTTGTATCATCGATAGTCACAGGTGAGGTGCCAGAAGACTGGAGGTTGGCAAACGTAGTGCCACTGTTTAAGAAGGGTGGTAAAGACAAGCCAGGGAACTATAGACCGATGAGCCTGACCTCGGTGGTGGGCAAGTTGTTGGAGGGAATCCTGAGGGACAGGATGTACATGTATTTGGAAAGGCAAGGACTGATTAGGGATAGTCAACATGGCTTTGTGCTTGGGAAATCATGTCTCACAAACTTGATTGAGTTTTTTGAAGAAGTAATAAAGAAGATTGATGAGGGCAGAGCAGTAGATGTGATCTACATGGACTTCAGTAAGGCATTCGACAAGGTTCCCCATGGGAGACTGATTAGCAAGGTTAGATCTCACGGAATACAGGGAGAACTAGCCATTTGGATACAGAATTGGCTCAAAGGTAGAAGACAGAGGGTGGTGGAGGGTTGTTTTTCAGACTGGAGGCCTGTGACCAGTGGAGTGCCACAAGGATCGGTGCTGGGCCCTCTACTTTTTGTCATTTACATAAATGATTTGGATGCAAGCATAAGAGGCACAGTTAGTAAGTTTGCAGATGACACCACAATTAGAGGTGTAGTGCACAGCGAAGAGGGTTACCTCAGATTACAAAAATAAGATTTTTTTGCATCAGAGCGAACATCAATTCCAAACCCTTCCTGCTGTTGCCATTGTTAACAGGTGGTTTTCTGCACTTCGGTTCTCCATTGCTGTACGTTCAATTCCATTCTTGTTGCCACTGAGTGCCTTTCGTTGTCTGCAAGGTTTGCATTCCATTGGAGTTGCCAGTGGTGTGGTCAATTAGTGCTGACTGCCAGTTAATCTCTTGTGGCCTTCATGGTGCATCACTGCATGACAACGCATCTAATCTTGAATCCATCATGGGAGATTAACTAGACAATAGACAATAGACAATAGGTGCAGCAGTAGGCCATTATGCTCTTCGAGCCTGCACCACCATTCATTATGATCGTGACTGATCATCCTCAATCAGTATCCTGTTCCTGCCTTATCCCCAAAACCCTTGATTCCACTATCCTTAAGAGCTCTATCCAACTCTTTCTTGAAAGTATCCAGAGACTTGGCCTCCACAGCCTTCTGGGGCAGAGCATTCCATACACCCACCACTCTCTGGGTGAAGAAGTTTCTCCTCAACTCTGTTCTAACTATCCCAATGGCGTGGGCTTGGCTTCCAGCAGGGTATTTGTAACTGATGCAACAAAGCTTATGTAAGCTCCCACAGCATAAGAACTGGCTGTAGTACTGAAAAATTCAAGAGACATTTACTACAGCTCCTGGTATGTGCATTTTTTAAATTCATTCACAAGATAAGCATTCACAAGGCCAACATTCATTGGCCATCCTTAATTGCCCAGAAGGCAGTAAGAATCAAACACATTTCTGTCAGTCTGGAGTCACATGTAGAGTCAAAGAGTGTTGTGCTGGAAAAGCACAGCAGATCAGGCAGCATCCGAGGAGCAGAAGAATCGATGTTTCGGGCATCAGTCCTTCATCAGTCACAAATGGGCCATCCTGGGCAAGGATGGTAGTTTCCTTCACTGAAGAACATTAGTGAATCAGATGAGATTCTCCCCCAAGAATTGGCAATTGGTTCATGGTTGTCATTAAACTCTTAATTCCAGATTTTTATCACATTCAAATTCCATCATCTGCTATGATAGGATTCAAAACTGAGTCCCCAGAACATTAACAGTCTGGTGATAATATGACTAGGCTATCACACTTCAATGTGTGGGCTAATATTAAATGATTCAGTATGGCATCCTCAAGTAACGTCAGAGAAAGATGGACTACGAGACCTTTATACCCTCAGGTCACTTGCTGATAAGGTGATGATATTATGAGCATATCTCTTAAAGGTACTCCATAGACGAACTGCAAGGCATAACACAACAAGCACAATATTTTCACATTTCTGATTAGTCTTCAGCTCAGCACCAAAGCTGACATGTCACACTCCTCAGGAAAGATTGAACAGGCTGAGTTTGCTTTCTCTATGAAAACATCATAGAGGTTCTCATTAAGTTTATAAAAGAGTCGAAGAGGTTAGATGTGGAGAAGATTTTGTCACTTGTGTGTGAAACAAGAACTGAGGACTATATGTTAGGACAGCACTAATAGGAACTTCAGCAGAATGTGTCTATTGACAGAAAATGCTTGGAGGAGTTTGCTCCCTTAGAGAGTTGTGAGCCTTTGGAGCTCCTTGCCTCAGAGAGCAGTGAGGGCAGAGTCCTTGTGTATATACACATCAGGGAATCAAGGATTATGGGAAAGGATGGGAAAGAGACTCAATCCTTATTTAACAGCAGAGCAGGCTTGAGGGGCCGAACAGCCTTCTTCTGCTTTAATTTCTAATTTTTTTTTAGATTAGATTACTTACAGTGTGGAAACAGGCCCTTCGGCCCAACAAGCCCACACCGACCCTCCGAAGAGCAACCCACTCAGACCCATTCCCCTACATTTACCCCTTCACCTAACACTACGGGCAATTTAGCATGGCCAATTCACCTAACCTGCACATCTTTGGAATGTGGTAGGAAACTGGAGCACCTGGAGGAAACCCACACAGACACTGGGAGAATGTGCAAACTCCACACAGACAGCTGCCTGAGGCGGGAATTGAACCCGGGTCTCTGGTAGCAGTGCTAACCACTGTGCCACAGTGCCGCCCATAGTCTTATGTAACCACTAGAGGTAATTGAACTGAATGGCACTAATGCATTTAAAGAAGGATTAAAGGAACACATGAAGTTGAAAGAAACATAAATATATATTGATGGATTAGATGAAGAAGTGTGAGAGGAAGCTCATTTGGAATGTAAACAACAGCATAGATTTGATGGGCTGAAAGGCCTTCAAGCAGCAACTACCTTAGAAGAAGGGGTTAAGCTCGTCAAATCCATTCCTCGCATCAAGCAATTCCCTACCTGAAGTAGAACCAGATATAAAGGGTTTGTGCAAACAGTAAGGATAATTTATAAGGAAATCACAGGACACCATTGACCAGAAATTCATCAGCCGTTTCTCTGCCTAATTAAGTTATATGACCAAGCCATCTGCTGTATGCTTCCGAACTTTAATAAGCATTTCTAGGCTCAGAAAGGTTAAAAAGGTCACAAAGGCTGAGAAACTTTCATTTCCAATGTTATTGCAAGAAAGGATTAGAGTTCATTAATAAAATCTTTCTTTGGTGAAAGTAACATCTGACAGTAATTTTGGAACATCAGCTGATGAACAGAGTTGCACTGTTTGTCTTTAGCCTTCGGGGTTGTGAATCCTTTCTGTTTCATAAAGTGAGAGATGTTAATGGCAGGTGGTAAAAGTACTCAATACTAACTGTTAGCCAGGAGAAGAGGATGGAGAAAGGCAATGGTTGTGACCATTTATGGGTGGTATGGTGGCTCAGAGTCAGCACTGCTGCCTGACAATGCTAAGGTCCTGGACTTTGTGACTGTCTGTGTGAAGTTTACACATTCTACCTGTGTCTGTGTGGGTTTCCTCTTGGTGCTCTGCTTTCCTCCAGAGATGTGCAGCTATGTGGAATAGCCATGGGAAATGCAGGATGATAGGGTGGTTCTGAGTGGGATGCTCTTCAAAGAGTTGGTGTGGACTCATTGGGCCAAATAGGCTGCTTCCACACTGTAGGGATTCTATCGCATTTGCTTCATATTTGATTAGCCTCACAGCAAGGCAGAGGCAACACAAGCTTCTACACATGTAACAGATATTATTCACAGGGGCTTTTAAAATGTCATGCCTTAGACACAGTTTCCAGCTCTTTCTAGTAACATCATTGTTTGGTTACTTATTGCGAAACGAACTGGCAGACTTAAACAATCAATCACACTGAGCATCAATAGTAGAAAGATGCACATTATCAAACATTGAACAACTAAACCACTGAACATCACACAAGCAATTCTGTAACAGGGGGTTTGAGCAGAGGAATTCATGACCCTCAATGTTTTTAGTTACCTGCCAGGCTGTTATCTCAGTGGGGAGTTCATCCAGTGCTGGGAGCCTCTCACTGCCATCAGAAACCCACTCCTTTAAATTGGACTAATTGGTTATTTGCCACTGCTATACTGTTGACTCTGTCTCCAACAAGAAAACCCAGGGGTGGGAATCTGTTGGGGTATCAATCCTGATGTGCCGTTTTTCAATTTTTTTTCTCCTGGTTCACCTCCAAGCCTGTCTGTCTGGGACTTGATAAGATTAGATTAGATTTTTTTTAGATTACTTTACAGTGTGGAAACAGGCACTTCGGCCCAACAAGTCCACACTGACCCGCCGAAGCGCAACCCACCCAGACCCATTCCCCTACATTTACCCCTGCACCTAACACTACGGGCAATTGAGCATGGCCAATTCACCTGACCTGCACATTTTTGGACTGTGGGAGGAAACCGGAGCACCCGGAGGAAACCCACGCAGACATGGGGAGAATGTGCAAACTCCAGACAGTCAGTCGACTGCTCTGAGTCAGTTGTAGATTGTCCAGCCAAATGAAAAAAACACCTTTGAATATATGGTTTTCAAGCCCTCTCAGAAGGTTATATTTCAATGAGATCATCTCTCATTCTGCTAAATGCCACAGAGTACGCAGGAAGGTCCTGGGGTGTGAGCTGGTTCAGTTCTTGAGTCTGTCCGCAAGTCGATGTGTACGCAAGTTGGAACACAAATTAGGACAATATAAAAGAGCCGTTCACTAGTACAGGAAATGTTTGTATGTTGGATCTTTAAACCTACACCCCTGTATGAGATCGCATTTGTAAGTAGGAACATACATAAGTTGGATATTTGTAAATCAAGGACCCTCTGTAAGCTCATTCTGCTCTCAGGAAAGTCCTGTCATACCAGATATCAAGGAGCAGGAGAATCGACGTTTCGGGCATAAGCCCTTCTTTAGAAATCATTCCTGATTTTCCAGCAACACATTTTTCAGCTCTGATCTCCAGCATCTGCAGTCCTCACTTTCTCCATACCAGATATCATCCAAGTTACCGTTCACTATCCCACCCAGAAAACAAACATTACAATCAAGTGATAAATTGTCAAATGACTCTCTTTTTCTCTCTTTGTTTGATTGCATCAGGACTTTTGATTTGATTGATTACTGTCACATGTACCGAGGTTCAGTGGAAAGTGTTGTCTTACAGGCAGATCATACCATACAATTGTATCAGGGTAACAGAACAGAGTGAAGGATGCAGTTCTGGATGTCGGTTTGCTCGCTGAGCTGGAAGGTTCATTTTCAGAAGTTTCATCACCGTACTAGGTAACATCAACAGTGAGCCTCCAGATGAAGCTCACTTTGTCCGGAGGCTCACTGAAGATGTTACCCAGTATGGTGATGAAACATCTTAAAATGAACCTTCTAGCTCAGCGAGCAATCTCACATCCAGAACCTCAACCTGAGCCACAAATCTTCTCAAAACTCACTTTAGGATACAGTGTTGCAGCTGTCAAGAAGATGTGGAGAGAGAGATCAACATTAACATTAAAGAGGTCCACTCATAAGTCTGATAACAGCAGGGAAGAAGCTGTTCTTGAGTCTGTTTGTACATGTTTACAAAATGTAATATCTTCTGCCCAAAGGAAGAGGGTGGAAGAGAGTGTAACTGGGGTGGGAGTGGTCTTTAATTATGTCGGTTGCTTTCCTGAGGCCGCAGGAAGTATAGATGGAGTCAATGGATGGAAGGCTGGTTTGCGTGATGGACTGGACTGTGCTCACGAATCTTCACAGTTTCTTTCAGTCTTGGGGAGAGCAATAGCCAAACTACACGGCGATGCATCCAAATAGGACACTGTAAAAATTTGTAAGAGTGTTTATGGACATGCTGAATTTCCTTAGCCTCCTGTGGAAACAGTAGGAGTGTTGCTGTGCTTTCTTGACTGTAGTGTCAATGAGAGTGCACCAGGCCAGATTGTTGGTGATCGTCACTCCCAGGAACTTGAGGGCCTCGAGCTTCTCCACATCAGCTCCATTAATGCAGACAGGGGTGTGACCTCCATTTGGCTTCCTAAAGTCAATGACCAGCTCCTTCATTTTGCTGACATAAAGAAAAGTGCCAATTTATGGTTAGCTAACTGTTTATGTGGTGATGAAAGAACCAATTGGGTGGACTCCCTTGAGATTAACAGAGAAAGAAGTAAATAATCTCTGGTGCACTCTCACGTGCACAGAATTTGTTGGCCTTGCAACTTTCCTGTGATCCTGATTTGAAATTGGAAGAGGTAGATGGCTGATTTGAATGTTTTTATGGTGTTGATTGTGTCTGTCTGCAATAAGGGAGCTCTGAGAGATCATAGTTACCAACAGAGTTGGAAGGCTGTATGGGTTGAAGAGAGAGGAAGAAGGAAGCATCATATTTGTGTCTTCTCTCTCAACATTACAGCTGTTTGTCCTTGATCTGCTGAGAACACAGATTCTTACATTTGGTTTGACTTGAAATATGACCTTCGCTCTCCAACGGTTCAGGTAAATAAGGTTGTTACCAATGTAATCGAAAGGGACCTTGATTAGATCATGACTGTGAAAGTCTCTTCATCACAAACCCATTGTTAAGGTGAATAGGTTTCAATAGTTCTTCTCCAACAGTTGAATTGCTCAGGTGATTGTTTTGATGCCTTGTAATCCATCATATTTCAGAAATCATTCTCTTTGGGCTTTGCAGATAAACTGTCTCCATTCCTGTGATCAGGAATGTTTAGTCATGCCAATTTGCGTAACGCTCAGAGTCTTTGAGTTCCCAGTGGGAGGATTGGAGTACAGGAACAAGGAAGCCTTGATGTACTTGTATAATGTGTTGTTGAGACTGCACCTATTTTTTCATTTCCTTGGCAATTTGGCTTAGTGGTTAGCACTGCTGCCTCACTGCGCCAGGGACCCGGGTTCAATTCCAGCTTTGGGCGACTGTCTGTGTGGAGTTTGCACATTCTCCCCGTGTCTGCATGAGTTTCCTCCTGGTGCTCCGGTTTCTTTCCATATTCCAAAGATGTGCAGGTCAGGTGAACTGGCCTTGGTAAATTATCCCATAGTGTTCAGGGATGTGTAGGTTAGGCACATTAGTCAGGGGTAAAGTGAGGGGAATGGTTCTGGGTAACTACTCTTCAGAGGGTCGGACTTGTTAGGCTGAAGGGCCTGTTTCCACACTGTAGGGATTCTATGATTCTATGTATCGCTGGCTGTGCCAACTATCCTTAGCTCCTCTTGAGAAAGTGGTGGTGAGCTGCCTTCTTGTACTGCTGCAGTCCCTATGCTGTGGGTTGACCCACAATACCCTTAGCAAGGAAATTCCAGGATTTTGACCCAGTGACACAGATAAAACAGCAATATGTTTCCAAGACATGATGAGGAGTGGCTTGGAGGGAAACTTGCAATATTGGTGTTCCCATGTATCTGTTGCATTGTCCTTCTAGATGGAAATGGTTGTGAGTTTGAAGGCATTGTCTAAGGATCTTTGGTGAATTTCTGCAGTGCATCTTGTAGATAGTACACTCTGCTGCTACTGAGCGTTAGTGGTAGTGGGAATGGATGCTTGTGGATGTGGTACCAATCAAGCCGGCTGCTTTGTCCTGGATAGTGTCAAGCTTTTTGAGTTTTGTTGGAGCTGTACCCATCCAGGCAAGTGGTGAGTATTCCATCATGTCCCTATCTTGTGTCTTAAGGATGGTGGACAGGCTTTGGGGAGTCAGGAGGTGAATTATTTACCACAGTATTCCTAGCCTTTGACCTATATTTGTAGCCACTGTGTTTATGTGGCAAGTCAATTAGTTTCTAGATCATGATAAGGGTTTTGGTGATGGTTAGATTATGTCTTAAAGGAGATGGTCATTGCCTGGCATTTGTATTTTCAAACGTTATTGCCACTCATCAGCTCAAGCCTGGATATTATCCAAATTTTGTTCTTCTTAAACATGGACTGCTTCAGCATCTGAGGAGTCGTAAATGGTGCTGAACATTGTACTATCATGGTTCTCCTCTATTGTACTACCCTCTATTTCCATGCTACATTCCTGCTTTTCCCTGATATCCCTTGATGCACTTGAAATCTAGAAACATACCTGTCTCTTCCATTAATATATTCAGTGACTTGGCCTCCACAGTCTGCTGTGGTGGAGAATTCCACAGATTCATTATCCTTGGAGTGAAGAAATATTTCCTTATTGCAGTGTGGCACGGTGGCTCAGTGGTTAGCACTGCTGCCTCACAGGACCAGGATCCCAGGTTTGATTCCTGCCTTGGGCGACTGTCTGCGTGGAGTTTGCACATTCTCCCTGTATCTGTGTGGGTTTCCTCCGGGTGCTCTGGTTTTCTTCTGCAAGCTAGGTGAATTGGCCATGCTAAATTGCCCATAGTATTAGATGCATTAGTCAGACGGAAATGGGTCTGGGTGGGTTTCTCTGCGGAGGGTCAGGTTGGGCTGAAGGGTCTGTTTCTACACTGTAGGGAATCTAAACTAAATGCAGTACCCATGTTGTGAGACTGTACCTTCTGATTCTAGACTCTACAGCCAGGGAAAATATCCTCTCTGTATCCCAAAAGTCCAGCTCTGTTGGAATTGGATACATTTTAATCAGGTGCTCTTTTGAGCTTTAACTATAGACTCAACTGAACCAATCTCTCCTCATAGGACAGTGCCACCATTCCCACCAACTTAATGCAAACTCTCTGTACTCCCTCTGCAGCAAATGCATACTTTTTTTAACAGCACAGTAGCCACAAAGCTGCATTACTCATGGCATATTACAGGCACGGCTGACAGTCTCACGTGTACAATCCCCCTCTTTCACTCGAGTTGCAGTTTAACCACCAGCTCACACTGTTTATCTGCCCATAGCTATATCCCATTTAAACTCCCTCCCTAGGTCACTATTACACTATTTCCAATGTCCATTTAAGACCTGGAACTTTTCATGGTCCAGTTGAGATGACATGGTGGCTCAGTAGCTATCAATGTTACCTCACAGCACCAGGGACCTGGGTTCAATTCCAACCTAGGGTAACTGTCTGTGTGGTGTTTGCACATTCTCCCTGTATCGATGTGAGTTTGCTCCGGGTTCCTCCCATACTCCAAAGATGTATGGGTTAGATGAATTGGCCATGCTAAGTTAACCGGGATGTGCAGGCTAAGTATGTTAGCCATGGGAGGTAGAGGGTGTGGGTCTGGGTGGGGTGCTTTTCACAGGGCCAGTGTGGACTTGATGGGCTAAATGGCTTGCTTCTACACTATAGGGGTTCTATGATTCATTTGGGGAAGATCGCAGAGATGAGCTTTTATTTACAGCTGCCAAAGGTGAACACAAAAATGAAACAAGTCAAGGCTGCAGTTCGCCAACACAGTGCAGATCAAATGTTGGCATCATGACCAATGATAGTTCTCCAGTCTACTGGGTGTCATTTAGGGAAGGCCTTTTGGCCGAAACGTCGATTTTCTTGCTACTTGGATGTTGCCTGACTTGCTGTGTTTTTCCAGCACCACTCTAACCCAACCCCCCCCCCCCCCCCCCCCCCCCCCCCCCCCCGTCATTTAGGTCCTGTCTGGCTTATAGCACCCATCGTGGTTGAATGATGCAGAGGGAGTCCTTTCTCCAATCCCCTGTCCCATACCCTACACCCACCCCACACCCCACCCCCTCCCCCACTCCCCAATGCCCTCATCATTGTCCTCGATTTATGCACTTGTAATGTCAAGACACTCAAGGCCCGGGGCCAAATGCAGGAAAATGGGATTAATAATTAAGAGCTTGCTTTTGATCGGTGCAGACTTGATGGGCCGAAAGGCCTTCTTTTTGAGATGTAGACCTCTATGACACTACGTAAACCCACTAGAACCATCCCCTTTTCCTAGATTCAGTGAGTAGAATAATAAGTTAAACTCCAGCTGTGACCTAACAGTAATTTTATGCACTCCAGCATGACCTCTTAACTCTTATAGTCAAAGTTCAAAATCACACAACACCAGGTGATACTCCAAGGAGCGCTGTTCCTTCATCAGTAAACTCTTGGCTAAAAAGTCCAGCATCATTAATGCCTGCTTGCCTTCCTTATCTAGGCCCCAGCCACCACCTGGGATCTCTAGACATATACTTTAAGCACCCACGATACCTTGACTTTCTCAGTTTTCAGTTAGAACTTTCTTGGCTGTTAGACTTTCCATAATTATTCTTTCCCTTACCAAACTGTCCGTCAGCTCTTTACTCCTAACTAGGTGATGTCTAATCCTACAGGAATGAAACTCTGCACTCCACATTGTGTAACTTGCAATTCTAGTTGGGTAGATCTTTCAAGTTTGATTAGACCCTATTAATTGTAGAGAAAAAAACAATGAGGTGCTCCCCTCAAATGTAAAGTACAGATATATTAAATCATTCTCGATTAAAAACCGATTGGACATTTCCTTCCTGGGATGTGCTAAGTAATTTGGAGCGTAATCAGTTCAACTGTGCACAAAGTCAAATAAATAAACATGAAAAGGCACACTGTTTGCAATGAATGGTGATAAAAATATAGTTTTCAGCTCAGATATAGGATGCAATGCTCTCCGCAGCTTTCCCACACTGAGCAAAAGAGTTTGCCAGAGGCTGTGGAGCACATAACTAATGGCTCCAGTACAGCAGCAGAAACCGCCATGGTGTTATTATAACCCCAGGCTCCACTGGAACGTAAATGAGTTTGGGATCCACAGGATATAACAGGGCAGTGTGTGAGAGATGATTCCAGAAGCTGTTGGCCAGCTGTGTCCTGCCTGATGCAGCCAAGAACAGTGCCGAGTGAAAATGTGACTGAAAGCCCATTTAGTGTCAGCTGGCCTTGGATTGAGAGCACACTTCCTCTTGTGCAGAAACTTCTATCTTTGCACCTGCACTCCAGTCTTCAGCACAATGACTGATGGAGTGTTGCACTTTTTATGGCTCTTATTTATCTACTCTTGTGGATATTCAAGATCTCATACCACTATTAAATGCACAGTGAATTCTATCTGTGATCTTGACTAACACCCTTGCATGTAAATCCCTCTGTGACCTCTCTTATCAGTAGCCTGCTCCAGCCTATTACATTTCACTCCTGAACTCTGTGCTCCTCAGACACAGGGTCATTGTCAATTCACCTTGTATTCTTCCCAACATTAGTGACTATATACCTAACTATCTATCTTCCATGAATTCTAGACCCATTCTCACCAGAGTGTTGAAGAATGAGAGCAGATCAAATTGAGGTATATACGATATTAAATAGGATTGACAAAGTACGGTGGATTAACGATTTTCAAAGCGGCTGGTGGCTCAGTAGTTAGCACTGTTACCTCACAGCACCAGGGACCTGTGTTCGATTCCAACCTCGGACGATTGTCTGTGTGGAGTTTGCACGTTCTCCCCGTGTCTGTGTGGGTTTCCTCCCACAATCCAAGGATGTGCAGGTTAGGTGAATTGGCCATGCTAAATTGCCCAGAGTGTTCAGGGATGTATAGGTTAGGTGCATTAGTCAGGGGTAAACCTCGAGTAATAGGATAAGTGAATGGGTCTGGGAGGGCTACTCTTCAGAGGGTTGGTGTGGACTTGTTGGGCCAAATGGCCTGTTTCCACACTGTAGGGATTCTATGAAGTCTACATAGGAAGGATACCCCCTCAAGTGGAGCAAACTAGAATGAGAGGTTATATTTTTAAGCTGAGGGGTGGCGGATATAAAATAGAGGGGAGGAGGAATTAATTTTCTCCAAGGGTTGTGAATCTGGAATTTATTACCCCAGAGTATAATGGATACTGGAACACTGAACATAAAAATGTGTTGCTGGAAAAGCGCAGCAGGTCAGGCAGCATTAAAGGAGAAGGAGAATCGCTGTTTCGGGCATAAGCCCATCCTCACTTTCTCCTAGTTGACTGGAACACTGAATTCAAGAATGAGATAGACAGATTTTTAATTAGTGCTGTGTGGAAGGGTAATGGATATCAGGCAGGAACGTGGAATTGAAGTGAAAATGAGATCTGCCATGATCATATTAAGTGGCACAGCAGGCTCGAGAGGCCGAATGGCCTACTCCTGTTCCTAGTTTATATGTTAGTAACTTGTCTGGAATGCACCACCTCTGCCTTTACAACCCTTTTTTTTGCTTCTCAAGACTCCATTTTGTTTAACTCTTTGAAAAGGGAATGTGGTAAGTCTTCCTAAAAATTTTTTCTTTGGCTCCGTTCTAATTTTTCAAAATATGTTTTGAACATTTTTTACAACAAAAAAAACTTATCTCAGCATGTATCTTGAGAGCCAATTAGCTGGATTTTCCCCACATTCAAGTTGGTGAGTTCCTGCTATTTGTAAAATGGCCGCCGCACCTCCAACAGAACAGCAGTCACAATGTTTCAAAGAAAAAGAATTAAATTTTGAGAGCTGAATGAAGTTTTTTAATAGTTCAATTAGGTATTTGTTTAATTCTTCTCATTGCAATACCCATTTCCTGGTCATTTCTCTCTCATAGAATCTCTACAGTGTAGAAGCAGGCTATTCAGCCCATTAAGTCCACATCACCCCTCTGAAGAGCATCCCACCCACCCTGCACATCTTTGGACTGTGGAAGGAAACTGGAGCATTCAGAGAAAACCCACAAAGACACAGGGAGAATGTGCAAACTCCAGACAGACAGTCACCCGAGGCTGGAATTGAACTTGTGTCCCTGGCGCTGTGAGGCAGCAGTGTGAAGAAAGGGAGGGTCACATGCAAACATAACAATGAGGCCATTCAGCCCCTGACATCTGCTTTACCATCCAGTAAGAGTGCAGCTGATCCTCATTCTCACCAAACTACAACCCCCCTCCACCCCGCCGATTATCTTTAACCCTCTTGTTCTTAAGAATCTACCGACCTCTGTCTTGAATGGATTTCAAGACCTATTCCCACAGCACTCTGAGGCATACAGTTCCTCTAGTGATTGTAATGAGCTGGACCTCATTGAATAATGGTATACTGGTCCAATCAGAGAGCCCTGGCTGACACAAAGGATGAATATCAGAGACCGTGGGACTCTGAATACCTGACTCAGTGAGAGGAGGTGTTATTGTCAAAGGCAGGGCATTTGTAAATAAAGGGTCATTGGTGATGGAATGTCCATCTCTGAGGAGCTATTTCAATTCCAAAAGCGTGTGACCCTCAGACAGAAAGAGAATTTTTCTCATCTCCATCTTTTTTTAAAACTTTGTCCTTTCATTCTATTAGCATGATTGATGGCTTCAAGGTGATGAAAGTGTTTTATAGATGGAGAGAAAGAAAAATTCATGAGAATGGGTTTAGGGATGAGAGGATTACTTTTGAAGATAGATTGGGAAAATTGGAGTAGTTTTTCCTGAAGAAGAGAAGTCTGAGACGACATCAAAATCATGAGAGGACTGGACAGCATAGATAGACAGAAATTGTTATTACTCATGAATGGATCAGTAATGAAGAGGGCACTTGTTTAAGGTAATTGGCAGAAGGAGCAGAAGTGACATGATTAAAAAGTGTTTCCGTCTACCACAAGTTTAAGATCTAGAAGGGCCAGGAGTGTGGTGAAGGCAGATTCACTCGGGGCGTTAAAAAAGGAATGCGATAATGATTTTAAAGGGAACAATATGACTGTTATGGAAAGGAACGGGCAGGTGAATAATATCAAGTAAAATCCTCTTTTAGAGAACTGAGTATGGGACTGTTAATCCAGAGACCCAGATAATGTTCTAAATGACCTTCGTTCAAATCCCACGGCAGCACATGATGGAATTTGAATTTTAAAATATTGGAATTAAGAGTCTAATCGTAACCATTGTTGGAAAAACCCATCTGGTTCACTAATGTCCTGTAGCAAAAGAAAATGCCCTCCTTACCTACATGTGGCTCTAGACCTAGAGCAATATGATTGACTCTGACTTGCCCTCTGGGAAATTAGTGATAGGAGATGAATGCTGACCTATCCAATGACACTGTCATCCTGTGAATGAATTTTTAAAAAGCCTCCTTCTACATTGTAGCAATTCTGTAATTCTAAAGCCATTTCCAAGGAGACTAACACCAAAAGAGAATAAGTATCAGCTGGTCACTAATAATTCCAGGCGGGAATTCAGCAGAAATGTCTTTTCCCCCAGACTGGTTTGAATGTGGAGCCCGTTATCACCAGGAATAGTTGAGGCAGACATCACAGGAGCTTTAAAGAGGAAACTAGATCAACACATGAGAGAGATCATTAAAAGGAAAAGCAGAATTAAGATGGATAGGATGTTGCTCGAGTGAAGCATAAACAATGGTATGGACCTACTGGTCTTAAAGGTCAGTTTCTTTGCACAGTAATGGAATGTAATTTTAATAATGCACATTGCTCTGTATTTGCCATTTGTCTGCTCAATTCCAAAGAGATTGAATTCTACTGCAAATCCTTTAGAGTAAGTATAAATGGAGGAAATAGTGTAACATTATCTTGCGCCATAAGATTTTAGACTTGGGATACTTTTTGTTTCTGCCAGCATGGTGGCTCAGTGGTTAGCACTGCTGCTTCACAGCATCAGGGACCTAGGTTCGATTCCAGCCTCGGGTGATTGTCTGCAAGGAGGTTGCACATTCTCTGCGTGTCTGTGTGGGTTTCCTCCCACAGTCCAAAGACCTGCAGGTTAGGTGAATTGACCATGCTAAGTTGCCCATAGTGTTCAGGGATGTGTGGGTTAGGTGCATTAATCAGGGGAAATGTACAGTAAGGGGAATAGGTCTGGTTGGATACTCTTCGGAGGGTTGGTGTGGACTTGTTGGGTCCAATGTTCTATTTCCACACTGGGATTCTATGATTCTAAGAAATGACACTATGGGTTTGCTACACCCCTCAGGAAAATCCCAGGAACCAGGGACTTTGTGCTGACTTTGTGCTGAAGACAGATACAGTCATGATATTCAAATGCTGCAGAGACACAGAAAAGCCAGGCAGCAGGATTCAGTGATTACTAAACAAAAGAAAACCCAAGAACCACCTTTGCTGAAACAAAAGCAGAAATTGCTGGAGAAACACAGCAGGTCATTGAGTCAAACAGCATAGAAATGGACCCTTCAGTCCAACTAGTCTGTGCCAACCATGTTCCCAAACTAAACTAATCCCATTTTGTCCACGTTTGGTTCATATGCCTCTAAACCTTTCCTATTAATGTACCTGTTGTTACTGTACCTGCATCCATCACATTCTCTGGCAGTTCATTCCACAAACAAACCACTCTCTGCGTAAAAAGTTGCCCCTTTTGTCCTTTTTAAATGATTCCCCTCTCACCTTAAAAATATGACCCCTAGTTTTGAACTCGCCCAACCCAGGGAAAGGATCCTTGCTGCCCAACCCAGGGAAAGGACCCTTGCTATCCACCACATCTATACCCCTCATGATGTTATAAATCTCTAAAAGGTCACCCCTCGATCTTCTACACGCCAGTGAAAAAAGTACCAGCCTATTTTTATAACTCAAACCCTCCATACCCAGTAACATCTTTTCTGAATACTCTTCAGTTTAATAGTATCTTTCCTACAGCAGGGTGATCAGAACTGCACACAGTACTCCAGAAGAGGTCTCATCAACATTCCGTACAACCTCAACATAACATTTCGACCCTTATGCTCAAAGGACTGAGCAATGAAGGCAAGCCTTCTTAACCACCCTGTGTACCTGTGGCACAAATTTCAAAGAACGATATACCTGAACCCCTGTTATACAACACAACTCATGACCCTACCATTAGCTGTATAACTTCCAACTTTGTTTGTTTTATTAAAATGCCTCATTTTATCCAAACTGAACTTCATCTGCCACTCAGCCCATTGGCCCAATTGATGCCTTTGTAATTTCACCTCCACCTTTATCTACCTATAGTATTCCCAGCTACCTTCCCCACCCCCCACCCCCGAGTCCCACCCCCTACCATTTATCTCTGAGCCCCCCTTGGGCCACCCCCTCATTCATGATGAAGAGCTTATACTCAAAAAGTCAACTCTTCTGCTCCTCAGATGCTGCCTGGCCGGCTGTGATTTTTCTAGCACCACCCTCTTCGAAAACCTTCTTCACTGTCATCTATACCATCAATTTTGGTATCGTCTGTAACTGTACATCCTAAATTCTCATTCAAATTACTTATACTAATGACAAATAACAGTGGACCAGCACTGATCCTGTACACTAGACAACAACACCATCCTTGTCAGAAGGCTTAATTACAGCATCAGGGTTAGATCTCAGGGCATGGAGTGCAGTCACTTCAGAGGTAGATAGGTTCAAATGGGTGGGGACGGGGTGGCAGAGAAATTTGGGCAACCAATGTCACATCGACAGGTCTCGATGAACAGGTTGAGAGCAGGTAAAAAGCCAGAAGGAGGGACCTAGGTGGAGGGAGAGTGTTGGATGTGGGTGAAGGGGTCTTTGGGATGGGGAGAAGACTCTTGCTCAAGGAAATTGGCAAAGAGGTGAAGGCGACGGAAAAAGAGTTTAACGTCACATTGTGTCCAAAATTCATTGAAGTGTGGGCTCAGTGGGATAGAATTAAAATCTTTACTGAGTACTGAATGGTCAACATCAGAGAGTGGAAGGTCAGACAGGAGAGTAATACACAACAGGAGATGGGGTTGGGAAAAGGGATGGAATCCGAGGGAAAAGGTGGAAGGTTCTAGAAGGCTGTGGGTATCTCTAAAGTGTTTCATTTTGTGTTCCTTAATGCCTGAAAAGGAAAAGAAAATGTTTCTTGTTAGAACGTTGAATGAGCTGGAGGATGAAGTGGAACTGGAGGTTCAGGGCAGATCTCAGCCCTTGTGAGACTGTACTGATGGAGAGAGAGAGAGAGGTCCAGCATGTGGATATGGTGGCACGCGGCTTTGAGTGTGGTGACTGAGGATTAGGTGCATTATGGTTTCGTGGGACCAGAACAGACAAAATGAGCTGAATGAGCTTCCTTATATGCTGTAACCATTGATATGATTCCACAGCATTATGCTCTGAATATTGGCCTTTAATACATATAGATCTTAGATCATCTTCTAATTTCTCCCCAACATAAAAACCCAATTTTCTTTAATTCGTTTTGCAATCTGTTGTCAACTCTTGATTCTCTCTACTGTCTTCCAACAATGAGCTTGTCGTAGAAGAACAAATAGGTAAACCGATTATGGAAAGATGTAAAGGATAGATGGGAGATTTTAATTTTCCCAACATTGACTAGGATACACTTAGTGTCAGAGGTCTGGATGGGGCAGAATTTGTAAAATTCAATAGTCCAACGAGGGAAGGTGCCATATTGGACCTGGTGTTGGGGAATGAGCCAGGTCAGATGGTAAAAGTTGTGGTGGGGGATTTCTTTGAGAACAGTGACCACAATTCTGTAAGTTTTAGAATACTCATAGACAAAGATGAGAGTGGTCCTCAGGGAAGAGTAGTAAACTGGGCCAAGGCCAATTATATCAAAATTAGGCAGGAGCTGGGAAATGTGGATTGGATACAGCTATTTGAAGGGAAGTACACATTAGCTATGTGGGAGGCTTTCATAGATAGATTGAAGATAGTGCAGGATAGGCATGTCCCGTTGAAAGCAAAAGATAGGAAAGGCAAGATTTGTGAACTGTGGATGACAGGAGAAACCTTACGATTAGCTGAGAGGAAAAGGAACGCGTACATAAGGTCTAGGCAGCTAAGAACAGAATGGGCCCTGGAGGAATATTGGAAGAGTAGGACCAGTCTTAAGCAAGGAATCAAGCGGGCTAAAAAGGGTCATGAAATAGCTTTAGTGAGCAGAATTAAGGAGAATCCCAAAGCCTTTTATTCTTATATAAGAAGCAAACGGGTAACTAGAGAAAGGATTGGTCCACTAAAGGACAAGGAAGGAAGGCTGTGTGTCGAACCGGAGAAAATGGGTGAGATTCTCAATGATTACTTTGCATCAGTGTTCACTGAGGAGAGGAACATGATGAATGTTGAGATCAGAGATAGAAGTTTGATTAGTCTGGATCACGTTGACATAAGTAGGGAAGATGTGTTGGGTAGGCTAGAGGTTAAGGTGGACAAATCCCCAGGACCGGATGGGATCTATCCCAGGTTGCTGAGGGAGGCGAGAGAGGAAATAGCTGGGACCCTGACAGATATCTTTGTGACATCCTTAAATACAGGTGAGGTGCTGGAGGATGAAGGGTTGCTCATGTTGTCTCCCTGTACAAGAACGGTAGTAGGGATATTCCGGATAACTGCAGACCATTGAGCCTGACATCAGTGGTGGGAAAGTTGTTGGAGAAGGTACTGAGGGATAAAATCTATTTTTATTTGGAAAAGAATGGGCAAATCAGTGATAGGCAACATGGTTTTGTTTGGTGGAGATAGTGCCTTACCAACTTAATACAGTTCATTGAGGAAGTGACCAAGTTGTTAGATGAAGGAAGGGCTGTTGATGTCATATACATGGACTTTAGTAAGGCATTTGATAAGGTTCCCCATGGTAAACTCATGCAGAAAGTGAAGTCACATGGTGTTCTAGCTAGGTGGATAAAGAACTGGTTGTGTAACAGGAGACAGAGAGTAGTAGTTGAAGGGCGTTTCTCAAAATTGAGAAAGGTGACCAGTGGTGTTCCACAGGGATCAGCGCTGGGGCCACGGTTGTTTGTGATATATATAAATAATCTGGAAGAGGACACTGTTGGTATGGATCAGCAAGTTTGCAGATGACACAAAGATTGGTGGAGTAGCAGAAAGCATAAGGGAATGTCGAAAAATACAGAAGAATACAGATAGACTGGAGAGTTGGGCGGAGAAGTGGCAGATGGAGTTTAATCCAGGCAAATGTGAGGTGATGCATTTTGGGAAGTCTAATTCTCGAGCGAATTATACAGTAAATGGAAGAGCCTTGGGAAAAGTTATGAGCCGAGATATCAGGGAGTGCAGGTCCATTGTACCCTGAAGGTTGCTGCACAGGTGGATAGAGTGGTCAAGAAGGCATATGGTATGCTTGCCTTCGGTGGATGGGGTATTGAGTATAAGAACTGGCAGGTCATGTTAAAATTGTACATGACATTGGTTTGGCCGCATTTAGAATACTGTGTACAGTCCTGGTCGGCACATTACCAAAAGGATGTGGATGCTTTGGAGAGGGTGCATAGAAGGTTTATGAGGATGTTGCCTGGTATGGAAGGTGCTAGCTATGAAGAGAGTTGAGTAGGTTAGGTTTGTTTTCATTAGAAAAAAGGAGATTGAGGGGGGGGACCTGACTGAGGTCTACAAAATCCTGAAGGATATAGACAGGGTAGATAGAGATAAGCTTTATCCCAGGGTGAAGGATACAATAACAAGAGGTTACGTTTTCAAGGTGAGAGGTGAAAAGTTTAAGGGGGACACATGCAGCAATTACTTTACACAGAGGTGGTGGGTGCCTGGAACGCGTTGCCAGCAGAGGTAGTAGAGGCAGGCACAGTAGATTCATTTAAGATACGCCTGGACAGATGTATGAGTAGATGGGGAGCAGAGGGACAGATGCTTAGGAATTGGGTGACAGGTTTGGACAGTGGATTTGGAACAGGGCCTGTTCCTGGGCTGTAAATTTTCTTTGTTCTTTCTTTGTTCTTTGTAGGCAGATTTGTCATTATCGAGGCAACCAGGGTGCCACTTAGCCAATTGTAAATATACTGCATTAGAGGTGCTGGAAAAGCACAGCAGTTCAGGCAGCATCCGAGGAGCAGTAAGATCGACGTTTCTGGCAAAAGCCCTTCATCAGGAATACAGGCAGAGTGCCTGAAGGGTGGAGAGATAAATGAGAGGAGGGTGGGGGTGGGGAGAAAGTAGCATAGAGTACAATAGGTGAGTGGGGGAGGGGATGAAGGTGAGAGGTCAGGGAGGAGGGTGGACTGGATAGGTGGAAAAGAAGATAGGCAGGTAAGACAAGTCATGGGAACAGTGCTGAGCTGGAAGTTTGGAACTGGGGTGAGGTGGGGGAAGGGGAAATGAGGAAACTGTTGAAGTCCACATTGATGCCATGGGGTTGAAGCGTTCGAGGCAGAAGATGAGATGTTCTTCCTCCAGGCATTGGGTGGTGAGGGAGCGGCGGTGAAGGAGGCACAAGACCTCCATGTCCTTGGCAGAGTGGGAGGGGGAGTTGAAATGTTGGGCCGCAGGGCGGTGGGGTTGATTGGTGCGGGTGTCCCAGAGATGTTCCCTAATACACTCCGCGAGGAGGTGTCCAGTCTCCCCAATGTAGAGGAGACCACATCGGGAGCAACGGATACAATAAATGGCATTGGTGGATGTGCAGGTAAAACTTTGATGCATGTGGAAGGCTCCTTTAGGGCCTTGGATGGAGGTGAGGGAGGAGTTGTGGGCACAGGTTTTGCAATTCCTGCGGTGGCAGGGGAAGGTGCCAGGATGGGAGGGTGTGTTGTAGGAGGGCGTGGACCTGACCAGGTAGTCACGGAGGGAATGGTCTTTGCAGAAGGTGGAAAGGGGTGGGGGGGAAATATATCCCTGGTGGTGGGGTCTTTTTGGATGTGACGGAAATGTCGGCAGATGATTTGGTTTATGCGAAGGTTGGTAGGGTGGAAGGTGAGCACCAGGGACGTTCTGTCCTTGTTATGGTTGGAGGGGTGTGGTTTGAGGACGGAGGTGCGGGATGTGGATGAGATGCGTTGGAGGGCATCTTTAACCACGTAGGAAGGGAAATTGCGGTCTCTAAAGAAGAAGTCCATCTGGTGTGTTCTGTGGTGGAACTGGTCCTGGAGGGATACAGGGAGGGTCCTGGCAAATGGGACTAGATTAGGTTGGGATATCTGTTTGGCATGGACGAGATGGACCGATGGGTCTGTTTCCGTGCTGTACATCTCTGTGACTCTATGACTCTAATTACTATATCTTCAGTTATTAATTTACTTTCCCTCTTTGATAAGTAATGAATCATGCTGCCCTATTAACTAATGTACATTCATAGAATTCCTACAGTGTGGAAAGGGGCCATTTGGCCCATCAAGTCTGCGCAAACCCTCCAAAGAGCATCCTGCTCAGATCCAGCCTCCTTTTCTATCCATGTAACCTTGCGAAGGGTTTATTCCCGAATAGCTAGTCTACACATCCCTGGACACTCCAACATAGCCAATCCATCTAACCTGCATATCTTTGAGAGGACACCAGAGCATCCAATAGAAACCCACGCAGACACGTGGAGAACCTGCAAAATCCACACAGACAGTCACCGAGGTGTGGAATTGAACCCAGGTCCCTGGCACTTTGAGGTAACAGTGCTAACTACTGTGTCAGCCAATTGTGTGGCAGCTTTAGTCTTGCTGACCGCTATGGGCCATCTCCACCTCCACTAATAATGCATTGACTCTCCTCAACAAGCAATGATGGTCTTTGTACCTTGAAAACCTAACTGACCACATTTCATGTTGGGGATAGTATTCCAAATCTTGAGAGATTTGATGAGCCTAGTGTCAACCTGTGTGGGGAAGTGGATTGTACACTGTGAACAGTAGAATAACTAATCGTCGGCTAGTGTCTCTGGCTCATCCTTTACATAACTGGGAAGTGCTAAGCATAATTATGTGATCAGAAAGTGATCTGCGGCTTCATTATTGCCTTTTGTGGTGCAGTGGTAGTGTGCATGCTGCTGAACCAGGAAGCGTGGGTTCAAAGCCCACCCATTCTAGAAGCATGTAGTAGCATCTCTGAACAGGCTGATTAAAAGGAGTTCCTTGGTACTCACTTATACACTTCTTAATGAACATAACTCCACCATTCTCAGCATATCATGCCCTACAAAGAAACGTGAAACATGCTCAAATAATTCCGTAAAGGTGGACATGAATTCCTTACAACTTTTGCTTTCACATATGAACTCCAAACTTCAGGATGTGAGACGTAAATCCCAAAGCGATCTACAGACTTTAATAGTCGGTGCAGCTGCTTAATGTCAGTTTTTGAATTAATTAGGAGATAGAATTAAAGTTTGAGCAAATGTATTCTCCAACTAGGCATATCATTATTGTCTTATGTCAGTTGGCTAATTAACTGTGGGACTCTCAGACAATTAGTATGAATTCATTGATAATGGGATGTGTTCATTTGCATAGTGATTATGTTGAGATTAATTGGTAAACTGTCCTTTAATGTCCAGGAAGAAACAATTTGGTATTTGTCAAAGATGATCAACCTGCCAGATCTCAAAACATCTGCTGTTGTTTTGAAGGCTATCAGTCTACTTAGAGTCCACAGCCCAGAAGAAGGCCCTTCGGCCCATCACAACCAAAACCAACCATTCTAATCCCATCTTTGAGCACATGGCCCATAGCCTTGTAAACCTGGGAATTGCAAGTGCATATTTAAATATTTAGAACATAGAACCGTACAGCACAGTACAGGCTCTTCAGCCCTCGATGTTGTGCCATTCTTCTATCCTACTCTAAGATCAGACTAACTTACATACTAACTTGTACTAACTTCCGACTGTCTATCCATGAGTCGCTTAAATACCGCTACTGTATCTGATTCTACTACCACTGCTGACAGTACATTCCACGCACCCATCACTCTGAGTAAAGAACCTACCTCTGACATCTCCCCTAAACCTTCCTCCAACTACCTTAAAATTATGGCCCCTTGTGATAGACATTTCCATCATGGAAAAAAGTCTCTGGTTATCCATTTTGTGTATGCCTCTCATCATCGTGTATATCTCTATCAAGTCACCTCTCAACCTTCTTCGCTCCAATGAGAAAAGTCCTAGCTCCCTCAACCTTTCTTCAGAAGACATGCCCTCCAGCCCAGACAGCATTCTGCTAAACTTCATCTACAGCCTCTCTAAAGCTTCAACATCCTTCCTATAATGAGGTGACTAGAACCGAACACAATATTTGAAGTGTGGTCTAACTAGAACTCTATTCAGCTGCAGCATTACCTCGCAGCTCTTAAACTCAATACCTCTGCTAATGAAAGGTAACTCACCATATGCCTTCTTAATAACCCTATCAACCTGTGTGGCAACTTTGAGGGATCTATGGACATGGACGCCAAGATCACTCTGTTCCTCCACACTGCTAAGAATCCTGCCTTTAACCGTGTATTCAAATTTGACCTTCCAAAGTGAATGATTCACACTTTTCCAGGTTGAATTCCATCTGCCACTTATCAGTCCAGTTCTGCATCCTGTCAGTGTCCCATTGCAACCGCCAACAGCCCTCCACAGTATCCATAACTCTACCAACATTCGTGTCATCAGCCTTCCACATCCTCATCCAAGTCATTTATAAAAATCACAAAGAGCAGAGGTCTCAGAATAGATCCCTGCAGAACATTACTAGTCTCCAAGCTCCAGGCTGACTACTTTCCAACTACCAACACCCTCTGTCTTCTATGGGCCAGCCAATTCTGTATCCAGACAGCCAGATTTCCCTGTATCCCATGACTACTTACTTTCTGAATAAGTCTACCATGGGGAACCTTATCAAATGCCTTACTAAAATCCATGCACACCACATCCACTGCTCTACCTTCATCAATGTGTTTTATCACATCCTCAAAAAGCTCAATAACATTTGTGAGGCATGACCTGCCCCTCACAAAACCATGCTGACTATCTCTAATCAAAGTATGGTTTTCCAAGTAATCATAAATCCTGTCACTCAGAATCCTCTCCAATACTTTGCACACCACAGATGTAAGACTGATGGGTTGGTAAATCCCAGGATTATCACTATTCCCTTTCTTTAATAAGGAAATAACATTTTCCACTCATATTTCTTAAACATTGTGTTGGTTTCCGTCTCTACTACCCTTACAGCAGTGAGCTCCAGGTTGCCACCAACCCTGGGTTACCAACTTTGCTCAGATACATTTCTGGAGATTTCACCACACGAATGTTGTTCCATTCGAAAAAAAACACCCTTTTTGCTACTACCAAAATAGTTTAGAGCTATGATGAAAGTGATCAAAGGAAGTGAAACCAGAACTCAGTTCTTTGTTAACCTTTTCGATGATTTTACTCCTGCCTTTCTCCCGGCTGTGTACAAAGAGGCTTTCTGGAGACTCGGGGCAATGCTGGAGTGTTTGATACCCTGGTTTTTCTACACATAACTGGAACAAAACTTTTACTTCACTATCACAGAACAGTGACGGCACAGAGAGTGACCAAGGACGCCATTGTGTCGACACTGGGTTTTCAAGCAATGAGCAATGTATTTAGTGACATCCCTCAGCTTTTCCTTATAACTCTGCACTTTCTTTCTTTTCAGGTAAGAATCCAATTCCCTCTTGAATGTCTTGATTGACTCCGACTCCATTGCACTCTCAGGAAGATCATTCCATCTTTGACTTCTCACTTCTCTTTCTTGACATCTGTATTTCCATTTCTGAGGATAGACTGGCCACCAGTATCCACTTTTAACTCACTAATTCCCATAGTTACCTTGACTCGTCATCCTCGCACCCTACTTCCTGTAAAGACTCCATCCATTCTCCCAGTTCCTACATCTCCATCACATATGTTCCAATGATGCCAACTTCGAACAGGGTGCCTCCGAAATAGCCACCTTCAAAGTTTGGGTGAAGATTTGTAGCTCGGGTGCTCATTGTTGTAGTTCTGTTCGCCGAGCTGGAAATTTTTGTTGAAAACGTTTCGTCCCCTGTCTAGGTGACATCTTCAGTGCTTGGGAGCCTCCTGTGAAGCGCTTCTGTGGTGTTTCCTCCGGCATTTATAGTGGCCTGTCCCTGCCGCTTCCGGTTGTCAGTTTCAGCTGTCCGCTGTAGTGGCCGGTATATTGGCCGGTATTAGCCACCTTCTTCTTCAACCTAGGATTCTCCAGCACCATTGTTGGCAGGGCTCTGCCCCATCTCCCAAACTTCAAACCCTCGCCCTGTCCCTTCACTCCCGCTACAGTGATAGGGCTCCCCTTGTCCTTGGAGAAAGTGAGGACTGCAGATGCTGGAGATCAGAGCTGAAAATATGTTGCTGGAAAAGCGCAGCAGGTCAGGCAGCATCCAAGGAGCAGGAGAAGGGAGGAAGAGAGCTTCTTCAAGGAAGGCATCCTTGCAAGAGCATTCGCAGTAGGTTAAAATCTTCTAGGAGAAAGTGAGGACTGCAAATGCTGGAGATCTCCTGCTCCTTGGATGCTGCCTGACCTGCTGCGCTTTTCCAGCAACACATTTTCAGCTCCTCTTGTCCTTCCTTACCATCCCACCAGCATCCACATCCTGAAGATCATCAGCCACCATTTCTGTCACCTCCAGTCAGATGCCACCACCAGACACATATTCCCCTCCCCTCCTTTGTCTGTCTTCCACAGGGACTGTTCCCTCCATGACATCCTGGTCCACCCTTCCTTCACTCCTAACACCACCACCCACCAACAGCCCTATGGCACCTTCCACTGTAACACTTGTCTATTTACCTCCTTCCTCCTCAGCATCAAAGGCCCCAAACATACCTTCCAGATGAAGCAATACTTTACACAATCTACTCTACTGGATTTGCTGCTCACAATGTGGTTTCCTCCACGTTGGGGAAACAAAGCGTAGACTGGGAGACCACTTCGAAGAACGCCTATGTTCTGCCCGCAAAAATGACCCTGAGCTTCCAGCTGCCAGACACTTCAACACACCACCTTGTTCCCTGGCCAACATCTCTCTCTCTCGAGCTTACTGCAGTACTCCAGTGAGGGTCAGAGCAACAATTCTGCTTGGAAACCCTGCAGCCTCCTGGATTCAATTATGGGTTCAATAAGTTTAGGGCTTGAACTCTCCCATGTCCTTGCCTCTAACCCCACATATCAGGCCTTGTTATCACATAGTCTGCTGTTACCCACAACCTATTGTTAACCACTAATCATCCCCATGAGTAGCTATTCACTCTCCTAGCGAGATCGTTATCCACTCCTTTGTCTGGCCAACTGTTCTTCTCTCTCTTTGGGTTCTATCTCCATTGAACATTTACTCCTTAACCTCTGCCCCTCCCTAACCTCAACATATAAACCAACATTTTCCTAGCTACGAGCAGTTCTGAGGAAGAGTCGCTGGACCTGAAATGTTAACTCTGATTTCTCTTCACAGATTTTGCAGACCTGCTGAATTTTTCCAGCAACCTCTGTTTTTGTTTAAGAACTTAACTGGTCCATGTAAGGAGATGTTTCTCATATCATCAATTCTTCTTTTACCAATTATCTGAGAATTGGGACCTCTTGCTATTAATCCTTCCATCAATGGGGACAACTTTTCCTTATCTATTCTGTCCAGAATTTACAATTAAAATTAGAATTACAATTAGAGTTAGGGTTATTGTCACATGTACTCAAGTTACAAAAGGACAGGAGTACAATGAAAAGTGTACAACACATGTCACTGTCTCAAGTATGAAGTACCTAGGTACAAATTCCAGGTACAAAAAATAGAGGAAATAAAGAAAAAAAAAATATATGACATTTTATACATAGCATAAGCTAAAAAAATATGAAATAAAGCCAGAAAGATGGACACCACAATGTTTCTATAAGCACCTCCACATGGTCTGATGGGTCACCAATATTTCCCAACCAGTAGCTATCTTCATTCCAGGCCTTTGGCTGTAAAACTGTCAGCACAGATGCTTCTGAGATTGAGAAGTTGTGTTCATACCTTTATTGCAATAATCCAATCCAGTGCTTTGGCCCAAATACCATTAGACCTTAAGATGGAGGAACAGAAGTAGGATACTCAGCCCATTGAGCCTACTCCATCATTCAAAGCGATTGTGGCTGATCTGATCCCTCAAATCCACTTTCCTGCATTATCCTTGATTTCCTTGCTAATTAACAATCTTCGAATGAAGAATCCCTACAGTGTGGAAACAGGCCTTTTGGCTCAACAAATCCATACCGACCCTCCGAAGAGTAACCCACCCAGACCCAGCCCCCTATATTTCCTCCTAACTAATGCATCCAACCTACACATCCCTGAACATTATGGGACAACTTAGCGTGGCCAATTCACCTAACCTGCACATCTTTTGGATTGTGGGAGGAAACCTGAGCACCCAGAGGAAACCCACACAGACACGGGGAGAATGTGCAAACTCCACACAGACAGTTGCCCGAGGCAGGAATTGAACCTGGGTTCCCTGCGCTGTGAGGCAGCAGCGCTAACCACTGAGCCACTGTGCTGGTCATTAAAGTATATTTACAAGCACAATGCCAATCTGTCTCAGCCTTGAATGTATTTTAATGACCTCTACACCATTTTGCGTGAAGGAATTCCACAGATTCACTAGCTTCTGAGGGAAAATATTCCTTATCTCTCTGCATGGAGTTTCCTTGTGGGTGCATCCAGCTCATTAAATTTATGCCATCTCCAAAGTAGATACAAAAATACAGCAGATTCTGGAATCCAAAGTAGACGGGCAGAAGGCTGGAACAGCACAGCAAGCAAGCCATGAAAGATTGACTTCTCCACCTCCTGGTGCTGCCTGGCTTGCTGTGTCCTTCCAGCCTCCTGCCTGTCTACCTCCAAATCAGGGATACATGTTTTATGTTAGCCTTGATTAAATGGTATTATTCTTGTCATAGAGTCCTTGACCCAGAACATTCAGCTACACATCAGACAGCTATGCACCAAATCTAGGCCAAGATTTTGGTGGGGGCTAACAGAGGTGTCACCTCTTGGAGATGTGAAGCTGATTTACCACTTACGCTGCCAAGTAAACATTAAATATCCCACAGAAGGAGATCTAGAATGTTCTTCCCAGTTTTCAGGCCAATAGGTATCTCTCAACCATTGGCAACAACTAATTAAATGATCATTCTCAAACTGCTGTTTGTGGGATTGCTGTTCGCAAATTAGCTGCTAATTTCTCCTTGCGTTACAACAGTGACTATACCTGACAGGGAGTTGGTTAGCCAAAAAACACTTGGAGGATCACAAGGTCAATACTGACCATGCTGTAGCAGCCAGTTTGTTGGCTGGCCTGACTTGAGTTTTAATTTCTGGATTAGTGGTGCTGGAAGAGCACAGCAGTTCAGGCAGCATCCGAGGAGCAGGATGATTTTACTGCTCCTCGGATGCTGCCTGAATTGCTGTGCTCTTCCAGCACCACTAATCCAGAATCTGGTTTCCAGCGTCTGCAGTCATTTGTTTTTACCTAGTTGAGTTTTAATTTGCTCACAGTCTGTTTTGTGTGGGGGTTTCGATGGCAAGTAACTGGAAGTGCCGCTCATCATGCTTCCCATTGTTTTGCACCCCATCTTTATTTGTTTCCTTGGAATGAACATTATTCTCTCAAATGGCCTTTTGTGGGGTTAATGTTCTGGTCATCATTGAGCCATTTCACACCAGTCAGTGAAGTTCATGATGTTGCATGAAACACCAGTCTCTACCCAACTGTTCTCAATTCATTTGATGCCATCTCCCAGTAGTCTCCGATGCAACAGTCACAAGTTAGTTAGCTTTTAGACTTGATGATGTGGCCAATCATTGGTACAGAGTACATCATCAGAACCGTCATCTTTACCACAGCTGTCTTTATCAGCTGGCTTCGCTCTTTTCTATCTGGACACTTGCATGTAAAGTGATTTATATTCTTGCAGTCGACCATTACTTTACTTTTCCCATGGGGGTTTAGATCAGAGTGGTGCTGGAAAAGCACAGCAGGTCAGGCAGCACCCGAGGAGCAGGAAAATCGCAGTAAGGTTAAAATCAACTAGGCAGAAGTGAGGACTGCAGATGCTGGAAACCAGAGTTTAGATCAGAGTGGTGCTGCTGCTGTGCTTTTCCAGCACTACTCTAATCTAAACTCTGGTTTTCAGCATCTGCAGTCCTCACTTCTTCCTAGTCTATACTTTTCCCAGACTGAGTATGTGTTCTTTCCTTTTATATGGCATCCTGCATGATTCTTACACCCTGCACTCTGGCATTGATCTTTCTGCTGCTCTTTCTGAAAATATTTCTTCCTTGCTTCCCACTCATATTGTTGAATACCTACTGTTCATAAGTAATGTTGGCTAAGGGTTCAAAATCAGCCTGCAGCATTTCTATGGTCTGGGTAGTATGCTCCTCAGTGAAATCTAAGCTGTAACAGTATGTACCACTCTTTACCAGCTTTGCAACTCTCACTTGTAGACAGTTTTTTTTTAAAAATCACTCCATAGCTTCTTCATAACTTTGCTACTGAGACTGGAAGAAACTCAAATTCTGCCCCCCCCCTCCCCCCTGTTGCCTTTCATTTTCAAGCACTGGAAATTTCAGAGCTATTCTGACTCCCCCAATAAATCCAATTTGTAGACGATTGCTAACAAAAACCGAATGTGCTGGAGAAACTCAGCAACCTCTAGCAGTGCCTGTGGAAAGGTATGAATTGTCGTCACTCAGATCTCCAGCATCCAAAGCACTTTGCGTTTATTTGACCTCCAAGCCTGTTTTTCTAGTTCTTCCTTGCTGTTCCTTCCAGTAACTGGCTCGCGTGACAGCCTTGAGATTCCACGTAAGTTCAGCTACTTCTGACCCCACGTTTCATGCAGGGGGATGAATGTGAAACTGCAGAGTCCTCTTTCTTCCTAATGACCGGGGCTCTCATCTTCACAAACTACAGCAAACAGAGTCTCTCAGCTACAGCAACATTGTTGAGTCAACAATTGTGTCAGACTTTCAGAATGAGTTGAATAAAAAAAACAGCTGCCGAAAGCAGTGAGCTCTCTGGTCAAACACACAGAATGCTGGAAAACCTCAGCAGGTCTGGCAGTATGTGCAGAGAGAGTTAATGTTTTGAGTCCAATATGACTCTTCAGAACCGGTCTCTGGGAATGATTGACTGGACAGTTACTCCAATGCCATAATTTTCAGAATTCTTTTTATTCGTTCAAGGAATTAGGACATTGCTGGCTAGGGCAGCATTTAATGTCTATCTCTAATTGCCCAGAGGGCAGTTAAGAGACAACAACATTGCTGGAGTCACCTGTAGGCCAGGTCAGGTAAGGATGGCAGTTTCCTTCGCTAGAGGACATTAGTGAACCAGAAACCAAAAAGAGAAAATGCTATAAAATCTCAGCAGGTCTGGCAGCATCTGTAAGGAGAGAAAAGAGCTGACATTTTGAGTCTAACTGACCCTTTGTCAAAGCTTAGTGAACCAGATGTGTTTTTTCAACAATCAATTCATAGTTATTGCTGTTTTTCTTAATTCCAGACTTTTATTGGATTAAATTTCACTGTTTGGTGTAGGAGGGATTCCAACCTAGCTCCCTAGAATGATACCTGGGTCTCTGGTTTATTTGCCCAGTGATAATCCCACCAAGCATTCCCAAATGTAACATGGACCTAAATCTTCAAGAATGAAAAATTAACATTGCCATAACAACAGGTATGCTAAACAACTACACTTTAGGGGAGCAGCAATCAGTGTGCCATTATTCCGAGGGAGCATAGTCATCAGCTACAACAGACTGGGGCTGGAGACTGTTTTGAAGTGCCATGCTATTCAAGGGCAGCATAGTGGCTCAGTAGTTAGCACTGCTGCCTCACAGCGCCAGGGACCCAGGTTTCATTCCAGCCTCGGGTGACTGTCTGTGTGGAGGTTGCACATTCTCCCCACGTCTGTGTGGGTTTCCTCTGGGTGCTCCGGTTTCCTCCCACAGTCCAAAGATGTGCGGGTCAGGTGAATTGGCCATGCTAAATTGCCCGTAGTGTTAGGCGCATTAGTCAGAGGGAAATGGGTCTGGGTGGGTTACTCTTCGGAGGGTCGGTGTGGACTTGTTGGGCCAAAGGGCCTGTTACCACACTGTAGGGAATCTAATCGGTTCTGGTTCTGTCATTTGAAATGCCAGTTGACAATTGCGGATCATGGATGTGAAGATAACCACCCCATGAAAGGTCTTGGATGATATCCTACTGTTATGATGCTGGTTGAGTTCATTCCTGGAATAAAGTCTTTGCAATCCCCAGTGGTTTGTCAGGTGGGAGAATGATTTCTAAGCACTCTTCAAAGAAACACTGCAGAATGCACTGTTTGACCCTTTCATAGACACCAGGTTTCATTTCTTCCTTGTGAAAACTTCTACCTGTCCTTCTGAATGTATATAGGCAGGAAACAAACATCTGACTCTGAGCTCCTCGGTGGATCTAATGTAAGGACAGAAGTGAGACTGGTTCTATTCTCCCATGAGACCAATGTACTGCTTGCAAAAAAAACCCACAATTGGTACCAAACAAGGTAACAATCTAACTCCTCAATACAGTTTTAGGGGGCAAAATATGTATTGTATTCAGAAAATACAAGTCCTTCCATTCTGCTTGGGAACTGTGTGTCATTACTTTAATGCTTTTGGTGTCAATTCTATACCTACTGTCAGTGGAGAAACCAGGTCAGTGGTGATCAAAGATGATCCTGGTGTGTCAGTGATTACACAGGGAATAGCACTTACCAGACCAACAAATGAAGTAGCTGTATACTGTATCTTCTGCTAAGCTGCAGGTGAATCACAAGACCATCCGCCACAGCGCTTCATTCCAGTACAGTAATTTGCATTTATATAGCACCTCTTGTAGTAACAAAACCTCCTGTAGGTGGTTTGCAAGGTGATATCAGACTAAATATTAAAAGAGATGGGTAAAAGCACAAGTCAAAGTCTGAGATTTAAAGGAGTATCTTAAACAATGAAAAATAACAAATCATCACCAATCACTTCCACACATTAACTGGTGTTCATGAAGCAACAAATTTATAAAATGTATTGTTACAATTGAAGTCAAGGGAGTGCACTGCCTCTGTCTCTCTCTCTCTTTCTTTCTCTTTCTCTCCACTGCTAACAATAGAAATTTAAGTGTTTTTCCCTAGTTACAGATATAGCCGATTTTAGCAGATATTCCTAACCTGTTTGTTCAGCTGTGTTATGGTAGACATCCGGAGCAGATGGGACTTGAACCTCAGCCCACTACAAGGCCAACTACGTTCAGAGAAGGTCCAGTAGATTCATTCTAGAAATGACAGGCCTTATGAGGAGAGAATGAGCAGTTTAGGTCAAGTTTAGAAGGATGAGAGGAGACCTAATTGATGTCTATAAGATGCTAAAGGAGGATTGACAAAGTGGACATAGAGAGGATGTTTCCCCTTGTCCTGTCAGAGGTCATATTTTTAGGCGAAAGGTGGCGGATTTAAAACAGAGATGAGGAGGAATTACTTCTCTCAAAGGGTCATAAGTCTGTGGAATTCACTGCCCCAGGGCACCATGGACATTGGGATAGTGAATAAATTTGAGGAGGATATAGACAGATTTTTAATTAGTATTGGAGGTTGGAGGATTATGGAGAGTGGGAGGAAAATAGAGTCAAGGTCGAGATTAGATCAATCAACATCGTGTTAAATGGCAGAGCAGGCTTGAAGGGCTGAAGGGCCTCATTCTGCTCCTTGTTCATATGTTAGCTACCTCAGGTTCAGAATGAAAAGATCTACCAATCAAGGTTCATTTGTAAAAAACAAAGTTGTTTATGTTATAAAAAGACGTTGGCAATGATGCAAATATTGGAAGGGCTTTTGCCTGAAACATCGATTCTCCTGCTCCTCAGATGCTGCCGGACCTGCTGTGCTTTTCCAGCACCACACTCTCGACTCTGATCTCCAGCATCTGCAGTCCTCACGTTCTCTCAATGATGCAAATATGAGTAGCACACAGTTTTAAATATGGAAGTATAATTTAAAAGGAATACAACTATTATGATCTCAGCAGATGTCAGCATCAAGATTAGAGTGGTGCTGGAAAAGCACAGCAGGTCCGGCAGCATCTGAGGAGCAGGAAAATCGACGTTTCAGGCAAAACCCCTTCATCAGGAATGCCAGCATCAGACAAAGCAGATCTCAGTCAAGAACACAGCTTGATAGATCTTAACTTTATTTGTTTTTGATTTGTTTTGATTCAATTTATTGTTGTCACATGTACCTAGGTATAGTGGAAAGTATTGTTTTGCATATAGTACAGGCAGATCATACCATACAAATATCGTAGTGTGATAAAACAGAGCAAGGAGTACAAAGCTACACAAAATTGCACAAAAAGATCATCAACGTTAGATTTGAAATATGAGCAGTCCAATCAGAAGTCTAACCACAGCAGATCAGAAGTTGTTATTGACTCTGTTGGTCCATGTGTTTAAGCCTTTATATCTTCCACCTGACAGAAGAGGTTGGGAGAAATTATAACCGGGGTGGGATATGAGTCTTTGATGATGTTAGCTGCCTTTCCGCGCCAACGAGAAGTATAGATGGAGTCCATGGAGGTTTTGGTTTTTAATAAAGAGGTCATTTGCTGAAGCATGAGCATGCAATGCTGCAGATTTTATTTTAACAACAAAACAGATATGTATTATAAAAGGATCAAATGTAACATGTAATAATTCAAACCACCTACTGATGAAAAATTTTCAAAGATTTTAAATGCAGTAAAGGTATAATCGGATTAATTACAAAACACTAAAATAAAACAAAAATACAGCAAAGAACTACGGATGCTGGAAATCTGAAACCAAAACAAACATAGCTGGAGAAACTCAGCAGGTCTGGCAGCATCTGTGGATAGAAAACAGAGATAATGTTTCGACCAAGTGACCCTCCTTCAGAATCCTAAACCATTCCTCTATAAGAACACAGAACATAGTGTGCTGAAGAGTCTGTTCCTGTGCTGTACTATGTCTGCACTGACCTATTTTAAACTAATCCCATCTGCCTGCACACTGTCTGTATCCTTCTTTGGCCTGCCTGTTCATGTGTCTCTCTCAGTGCTTTTTAAACATTGCTATTGCATCTGCTTCTACCAACTCCCCACACAATGCTTTCCAGGCACCCACCACCCTCTGTGCAAAAAAGCTTTCCTCACACATCTCCATTAAACTTTCCCCTCTCACCATTCACCTCTAGTATTTGACATTTCCACTGTGGACAAAAGACACTGACTATCCACCCTTTTCATGCCTCTCATAATTTTATACACTTCTATCAAATCACCATTCAGCATCTGATGCTAGTGAAAGCAACCCAAGTTTGTCCAACCTCTCCTTCCAGCTAATACTCTCCAAAACAGGCGACATCCTGGTAAACCTTTACTGCACCTTCTTGAAAGCTTCCATATCATTCTTATAATGTGGTGATGTGAATCTCACACCATACTCCAAATGCAACCTAACTAAAGTCTTAGACAGCTGCAACATGACTTCTCAATTTCTATACTTAATACCCAGCCCAATGAAGGCAAGTATGCCATATGCCCTCTTTAGCATCTTATTCACTTGTGTTGCCACTTTCAGGGAGGTATGGACTTGCACCTCAAGAACCCTGCATTTTGGAAAGATAAATCAAGGCAGGACTTATACACTTACTGGTAAGGTCCTGGGGAGTGATGCTGCACAAAGAAACCATGGAGTGCAGGTTCATAGCTCCTTGAAAATAGAGTCTCAGGTACGTGAGAACAAAAGAACTAGGAGCAGGAGTAGGTCATCTGGCCCTTTGAGACTCCTCCACAATCCAATAAGATCATGGCTGATCTTTTTGTGGACTCAGATCCACTTACCCGCCCTCTCACCATATCCCATAATTCCTTCATTGTTAAAAAAAATCTATCTTAGCTTTATATGTGCGTACTGAAGGAGCATTAACTACTGGGGTGGTGCGGTGGCTCTGTGGTTAGCACTGCTGCCTCACAGTGCCAGGGACCTGGGTTCAATTCCCACCTCAGTTGACTCTCTGTGTGGAGCTTATACATTCTCCCCCGTCTGTGTGGGTTTCTTCCCACAATCCAAAGATGTGCAGGTTAGGAGAATTGGCCATGCTAAATTGCCTATTGTGTTAGTCAGGGGTAAATATAAGGTAGGGGAATGAGTCTAGGTGGGCTATCTGAGGAGGGTTGGTGTGGACTTGTTGGGCCGAAGGGCCAGTTTCCACACTGTAGGGAATCTAATCTACTTCACTGGGCAGGGAAATCCATAGATTTACAACCCTTTGGGTGAAGGAGTTCCTTCTCAAGTCAGTCCTAAATCTGCTCCCTCTAATTTTGAGGCTATGCCCTCTTGTCCTAATTTCACCCGCCAGTGGAATAAATCTGTGTGGAGTTTCACATTCTCCCCATGTCTGCGTGGGTTTCCTCCAGGTGCTCCGGTTTCCTCCCACAGTCCAAAGATGTGCAGGTTAGGTGAATTGGCCATGCTAAATTGCCCATAGTGTTAGATGCATTAGTCTGAGGGAAATTGGTTTGGGTAGGTTACTCTTCGGAGGGTCAGTGTGGACTGGTTGGGCCGAAGGGCCTGTTTCCACACTGAAGGGAATCTAATATAATCTGGAAGCACCCCCTCTACTAACATCTCATGTAGTCCCTTCATAATTTTATATCTTTCCATCAGATCCCCCCCTCATTCTTCTGCATTCCAATGAATATTAAAGATTACATGAGATTCCCTAGATTCCCCACAGTGTGGAAACAGGCTATTTGGCCCAACAAGCCCATACCGACCCTTCGAAGAGTAACCCACCAGACCCATTATCCTCTGACTAATGCACCTAATACGATGGGCAATTTCTCATGGCCAATTCACCCAACCTGCACATCTTTGGATTGTGGTAGGAAATCGGAGCACCTGGTATAATCCCAGTCAACTCAGTCTCTCCTCGTAGGCCAACTCCCTCAACTCTGAAATCAACCTAGTGAACCTCCTCTGCACACCCCCTCATGCCAGTACATCCTTTCTCAAGTAAGGAGACCAAAACTGCACACATTACTCCAGGTGTGGCCTCACCAGCACCCTGTATAGCTGCAAAATAATGTGTCTGCTTTTAAACTCAATCCCTTTAGCAATGAAGGACAAAATTCCATTTGCCTTCCTAATTACCTGTTGTACCTACAGATCAACCCCCTATGATTCATGCACAAAGACACCTAGGTCCCTCTGCACAGCAGCATGCTGCAACTTTTCACCATTCAAGTAATAATTGTTTTTACTGTTACTCTTACTGAAATGGATGACTTCGCATTTACTAATATTTGCCCACTCACTCAATGTATCTATGTTCCTCTGCAAAGTTTCACAGTCCTCTGCACACTTTGCTCTGCCACTCATCTTAGTATCATCGTCAAACTTTGACACCGTACACGTGGTCCCCAACTCCAAATCATCAATATAAATCGTAAATAATTGTGATCCCAACACTGATCCCTGAGGCACACCACTAGTCACTGATTGCCAGCAAGAATAGCACTCATTTATCCCCACTCTTTGCTTCCTGGTAGTCAAATAATCCTCTATCCACGCTAGTACTCTACCCCTAACACCATGCATCCTTATCTTATGCAGCAGCTTCTTGTATGGCACCTTGTCGAAGGCCTTTTGTAAATCTAGGTACACCACATCTACTGAGTCCCCATTTTCCACCTTGCTCATTATGTCTTCATAGAATTCCAAAAGATTTGTTAAGCATTACCTGCCCTTCATGAACCCATGCTGTGTCTGCCCAATGGGACAATTTTATCGAGATGCCTTGCTATTTCTTCCTTGATAGTAGACTCAAGCATCTTCCCCACTACAGAGGTTTCCCCATCTTTTGTCCCTTTTTAAACATGATGTCACATTTGCTATTTTCCAGTCTACTGGAACTGCTCCAGAGTCCAACGAATTTTGGAAAATGACCACCACTGCACTTGCTGTTTCTCCCTCCATCTCTTTTACTACCCTGGGATACATTCCATCTATCCTTAGCTCCATGAGCTTGCCCAGCACTACCTCTTCTGTAATAATGATTGTTTCCAGGTCCTCACCTACCTTCATCTCTTTTGTCAATTACTGGCATGTTATTACTGTGAAGACCAATACAAAATATCTGTTCAATGCCTCAGCTATTTCATCATATCCAGTAACTAAATGCCCCTTCTCATCCTTTAAAGGACCAATGTTTACTTTCGTCACTCTTTTTCATTTTATTTATAGAAACTTTTACTATCTGTCTTTATATTCTATGCTAATTTTTTCTCGAGTTCTATCTTTTTTTTTAATAGCTCTGTTTGTGGCTTTCCGTTGACCATTAAAGTTTTCCCAATCTTCTACATTCCAGCTGATCTTGGACACTTTGTATGCCTTCTCTTTCAATTTGATAGCCTTGCCTATTTCCTTAGATACCCATGGCAGATCACCCCTTTTCCTACAGTCCTTCCTTTTCACTAGAATATACTTTTGCTAAGCACTTTGAAAAATTGCTTTGAAAGTCCTCCACTGCTCGTTAACTCTCCCAGCATAAAATCTTTATTTCCAGTCTACTTTAGCCAAGTCCTCCCTCATCCTGTTGTAGTCTCCTTTGTTTAAGCACAGGACCCTGTGTATTGGATTTTATCTTCACACTCTCCATCTGTGTTCTAAATTCAACCAGACTGTGATCGCTCCTTCCAAGTGGATCTCTAACTTTGAGGTAATTGATTATTCCTGTCTCATTACGCAGGACCAGATTTAGGATAGCTTGCTCCCTTGTCGGCGCCATTATATACTGTTCAAGAAAACTATCACGGGTACACTCAATAAACTCCTCCCCAAGGTTACCCTGACCGAGCTGGTTTGACCAATCGACATGTAGATTAAAATCCCCCATCATAATTGCCACACCATTTTTACAGGCATGAGTTATTTCTTTGTTTATTGCCCACCCCATTGTGATGTTATTATTTGATGGCCTGTAGACTACACCTATCAGTGACTTTTTCTTCTTTGAAGTTCTAATTTACACCCAAATGGATTCAACTTTATTCTTCATAGAACTTGTATCATCTCTCAGCACCGCCTTGATGTTGTCCTTGAATATAGGGACTATACTACGTCCCTTAATTTCCTGTCTGTCCTTCTGAATAATCTGATACCCCTGGTTATTTAATTCCTAGTCATGACCATCCTGTAACCATGTCTCCGCAATGGTTAGTAAATCATATTCAGTCACGATGATTTGTGCCATTAATTCATTGACCTTGTTACGAATGCTATGAGCATTCAGGTAAAGTGCCCATATGCCAGCTTTCTTACCCTCATGATTTCCAACATCCCTCATAATATCTCCTCGGTTATCCATCTTTTTTACTTCTTTCACAGTCTGTCTTGAACTTAAATCCATCATGCCATTTTTATTTACATCATACTTTCCCTTTCCCTTCCCCCTGACCCACAAGTTTAAGTCCTAGTGACCACCTTATTTATCCTTTTCAGTGGAACACTAGTTCCAGATCGGTTCAGGTAGAGACTGTCCCATCGATACAGATCACCCCAGTACCAAAACTGATGCCAATGCCCCATGAAATGGAACCCCTTTTTCCCACACGACTCCTTTAGCCACATGTTTACTTCCCTAATTTTCTTATCCCTAAGCCAATTTGCACATGGCTGGGGCAGTAATCCAGAGATTATGACCCTCAAGGAACTGTTTCTTAACTTCATTCCTAGTGCTTGCTAATCCCCAGACAGGTCCTCCATCCTACTCTTGCCTATGTTGTTAGTCCCAAGGTCGACCACAAAAACTGAATTCTCCCCCTCCTGCTCCAATACCCTTTCAAGCTGGTCAGAGATGTCCTGCACCCTGGCACCTGGCAGGCAACAGACCATGTGGGACTCCTAATCCGGCTCACAAAGGATACCATCTATCCCCATAATTATAGAATCTCCTATAACAACCATTTGTCTCTTTGTGCCCCCCCAACTCTTGAATGGCCTCCTGCACCATGGTGCTGTGGTCAGCTGGCTCATCCTCCCCACAGCCCTTTTCCTCATCCACACAGGGAGCAAGCACCTCATACCTGTTGCACAAGGTGAAAAGCTGAGGCTCCTCTGTTCCCGAACTCAGGATCCCCCTACCTGCCTCACTTGCAATTACACCCCGCTGTCTCTTATCACTAACTGAATTTGAATTACTGAATCTACCAGGTGTGTGTCCTGAAATAAAGCGTCTGGCTAACTCTTGCCCTCCCGGATGTACTGCAGTCGTTTGAAGCTCAGATTCCAGATCATCAACTCTGAGCCGGAGTTCCACCAGCAATCAACACTTGCTGCAGATGTGGTCACTGCCGTTCACAATGGGGTCAGCCAGCCCTTACATCATACAGCTACAGGTAGACAGGAAAGTGAAGAAGGCATTTAGTATGCTTGCCTTTATTGGTTAGTTCATTGAGTAGAGGAGTTGGGTAGGCCACTATTGGAATATTATGTTCAGTTCTGGTCTCCATGCTGTAGGAAGAGTGTTGTGAAATGTGATAGGGTTCAGAAAAGATTTGCAAGGATGATGCCAGGGTTGGAGGGTTTGAGCTATAGGGGGAGGCTGAATGGACTGAGGTTATTTCACCCTGGAGTGGCGGAGACTGAGCAGTGACTTTATGGAAGTTTAAAAAATCATAAGGGGCATGAATAGCATAAACAGTCAAGGTATTTTCCCAGGGTAAGGGAGTCTACAACCAGAGAGCATACATTAAAGATGAGAGGGGAAAGATTTGGAAGGGCTATGAGCCAAATGCTGTTAAATGGGACTAGATTAGGTTAAGATATCTGCTTAGCATGGACAATGTGGATGAAAGTGTCTGCTTCCATGCTGTACAGCTCTATGACTCTATCAGGGTGTGTTTCAATGCTTCCAAGGATTAACCTTTACAATGTGAATTCCAGCTGGCATTTCTCTGCCAACTTTCCAAATGATCAATATCCTGCTATATCTCACTTAATCATCTTCCATACTATCCACAACTCACCCTATTTTCATGTCATTTGCAAACATACTAATCGACCCATTTTCATTCAAATCATTTATATATATTACAGAGAAGAGTCCCAGCACTGATCCTTACAGAACACCCACTGGTTACAGACCTTCTGTTAGAAATGCCCCTGTCTTCTATGGCCAAGATAAAAATCACACAACACCAGGTTATGGCCCAACAGGTTTATTTGGAGCACTAGCTTTCAGAGCACTGCTCCTTCAGCAGGTGGTTGTGGAGTATAGGATAATAAGACAAAGAATGTATCGCAAAAGATTACAGTGTCCTGCAACTGAAATGATACATTGAACAAACCTGGATTGTTGTTAAGTCTTTCATCTTTAGAATGGGTTGCAGGTTTTGGTTCATTAATATGTGAATCCCAGAACTTCTTTTAAGTTGCGTTCTCGAGGTCACTTAAGGTTTTATAACAAAAGGTGACATCTCAGCTCAGACAATGCATTAGAGGTTTGAGGTCTGAGTCTGTCTGTATTCCAATTTTGAGTCAGACTGGTTCTAATTGCAAAGTGGAATTTACAAAATATTACATGGATTGACTGCCTGCAGATTGTGCATATTTTTGAACAAAATCGAGTGTATCTGCAAATATAATTCTGCAAATGCAAATTCACTCCATTGACTTATATGTGTGTGTGCGCATGCATGAAAGAGAGAGAAAGAGAGAGAGAGTGTGAGTGAATGTGTTCATGTGAGTGTGTGCGTGTGAGTTGAGTGCACATGAGAGAGTGTGTGTTTGTGTGTATACATGCTTGGTAAAGTGTGTGTGGAGGTGATGGAGTATAAGCCTGTGAGAGGGTGTGTGTGGGTGTGACTGTGGGGGATGTATGTGTGTGTGCATATGAGAAAGAATGTGTGTATGAGAGAGAGGGTTTGTGTGAGTGTGTGAGTATGTAAGAGTGTGTGTATGTAAGAGTGTGTGTGAATGAGAATGAGTGTATAGCGTAGTGGGGTCACCTCTAATGTGACATGAACTCAAGGTCCCTGTTGAGGCCATCCCCATGGGTACCGAACTTGGCTCTCACCCTCTGCTCGGCCACTTTGTGTTGTTACCTATCCTGAAGTCCACCTTGGAGGATGGCCACCCGAAGATCAGAGGCTGAATGCCCCTGACTGCTGAAGTGTCTTCCGACTAGGAGGGAACACCCCTGTCTGGTGTTTGTTGCGCAGTGTCCATTCATCCGTTGTTGTAACGTCTGCTTGCTCTCACCAATTTACTATGCATCAGGGCACCCTTGCCTACATACACACGCACACAGACACAGACACACACACACACACTCTTACATAGTCACACACTCACGCAGACCCTCTCTCATACACACGCTCTATATCATACACACGCATATACCCTACACTCACACCCATGCAAACACCCTCCCACAGGCTTACACTCCATCACATACACTTTACCAAGCTTGCGCATATGCAACTTCACACTCTTTCACATGCACTCACGCAAACACACACTCATTCTCTTTCCCTCTCTCTGTCTATCACATGCACACACACACATATAACTCTATGGGGTGAATTTGTATTCGTAGAATTATATTTGCAGATACATTCCATTTTACTCAAAAAAATGCCCAATTTGCAGGCAGTCAATGCAGGCAATCAATCTGTGTAATATTTTCTAAATTCTACTTTGGAACTAGAATCAGTCTGACTCAAGATTAGGATACAGTCAGCCTCTGACCTCACACCTTTAATACATTGTTTGAGCTGAGATGTCACCTTTTGTTATAAAACCTGAAGTTATCTCAAGAAGGTGACTTAAAGAAAGTTCTGGGATTTACATATTAATGAACCAAAACCTGCAACCCATTCTAAAAGATGAAAAACTTAACAACAATCCAGGTTTTTCAATATATCATTTCAATTGCAGGATACTGTAATATTTTGCTATAAATTCTGTGTCTTACGATCTTATACTCCACAACCACCTGATGAAGGAGCAACATTCTGAAAGCTAATGCTTCCAAATAAGCCTGTTAGACTATAACCTGGTGTTGTGTGATTTTTAACTTTGTCCACCCCAGTCCAACACCAGCATCTCCACTTCTTGACAAAGTCAAATTTGTATCTAACTTACCAGCTCACTGTGGTACCCATGTGATTTAATCTTCTGGATCAACCGATCATGAGATTCCTTGTGAAATGTTTTAGTTAAGACCATGTAGTCAACATCCACAGCCCTACCCTCATCAATCATCTTCATCACTTCCTCAAAAACTCAATCAAATTTGTGAGGCAAGACTTCCCGCACAAAAAAAAACCGTCCCTGATAAACCTATTCTTTTTCAAACTGTCAATAAATCCTGTCTTTAAGAATCATCTCTATATCACTAATGTATGGCTTATTAGCCTATATTTTCCCAAATTATCCCTGTTGCCCTTATTAAATAAAGGAACATTTTGGCTATTCTATAGTTTTGCAACTTTGTCTTTGGATAAAGATGATACAAAGATCTCTGTCAAGGCCCCAACAATCTCCTTCCTTACCTCCCTCAGTATCCTGGGAGAACTTGCAAATAAACAATGCAGCTTTGTTATAGTATCCAAAACACTCTCGGTACAGTTCCCAAAACACAACTAATGTAACATTTACACCATTGTCTAACATCTCAGTAGGTTTAAGTCACTGGGACTTAAGTTATTATACTGGAACTGTGATAACTTCTTCCTGGAGCTATCATACACTTGTTCTTCAATACATTCAACTTAATCATCCACTTTCCAGTCTTTATCTGGTTGAGAACCAACTCGAAGCCTTCAGTCTAACAATCCAACTGATGATATCCTTCTTTTCTCAAGAACACTGCTCTGCACAGTCATCCCATTCCAAGATCTTCACAGGAATAAAACACTATCAAAAGAGGAGAAATAAACTAAAAATTTCTCAGTTATGGGCATTTCCCTCAAGCTTGAAAAAAAACCAAATTCCAGAACAGTCTAGGACCCCCAGCCTAATAAATAACCTAAGATAAACAAAACTCCATTAGTGCACAAACACATTTAATCTACAGCGAGGTGTCAAAAGCTGTTTTCAAAATAAATTGCTACAGTTACAGAAACACTCTCAAGTTAACTAACTTAAGACACACACAAAAAATATCTACTGGTTAGGAACTCAAAACACAAAACCAAATTCACCTCAAATATCGTTAAAATGATACATGCAAATGTCACATCACACATCAGACAAACACACCAGTTAAAGAAAAAAGCATAAATAAATTTTCTCTGCAGAGATGAATTTTGGAAAAAAAACTTTAGCCTATTTGTTTTGTTTCTCAGAATAAGGGGATACAAGATGAACATGTCTTTGAACTTCCAAAAGGCATTTGATAAATTACTGTACATAAGGCTACTTAGAAAGATCTGAGCCCATGGTGTTGGATATGGTAAATTAGCATTGTGAAGTTCGACTAATTTATAGAAGACAGAGAGTTGGGATTTTTGTTTTAATTCAATTGTGGAATGTGGGCGTTCATGATTGGCAAGAATGGATTGCATATCCCTAGTTGTCTTTGAACTGAGTGATTTGCTAAAGCATTTCAAAGGGCAGTTGAGAGTCTTTGGATAAACGGGCATTTTCCAGATTGTAACCTGTAACTAGTAGAGTGCCACGGGGATCAATGCTGGGACCACAATAATTTACAATATGTAGAATACTGACTTCGAATACAGAAGTAAATGTACAATCATCAAATTTGTGTGGGTTAGTGAGGATGATGTAAGGTCCACTCGGCTGACACTAGGTATGGAGGGTATGTCTTACGAGGAGAGTTTGAGTAGATTAGGCCTGTACTCATTGGAACATAAAAGAGTGAGAGGTGACATTATTGAATGATACAAGATTCTTAGGTGACATGACAGAAAGGTTGTTTGCCCTTGTGCAAGAGTCTAGGACAAGGGGGCATAATCCCAAATTTAGGAGTCACACATATAAGACTGAAATGAGGAAGATATTTTTCTCTGAGGGTAGTGAATCTGTTGAGGCAGGGTCATTAAATATATTTAAAACTGAGACAGATGGATTTTGAATTGGTAAGTGAATTGAGAGTTTTGGGGAAAAGGAAGGAAAGTGGAGTTGAGGATTATCAGATCAGGCATCGAATGGTGGTGCAGACTCAATGGGCTGAATGACCCATTTCTGCTTCTACTTCTTCTGGTCTAATGTACTGAATTGACAATAGCTTTCAATGGAACTGAGTTGGGAAAAGCCATCGTTCATTGATGGAAAATGTGCTAAAGCTGGAAAGGCAGGGAGACTGTACGCATTTCCGAAGACAAATGTAAAGTATTGTGTGTTCTTTTTAGCTTTTTCTGTTTTGCAAAAAAAGTTAATAACTGTGAGGGCGTTTCACAATATCTCAGGCTCCCAGTCAAATAGGGAAAGATGTCATGCTCTGAAGGATATTGTAAATCATTCAGATGAAGTTCAAGTTTCTCACGGTGCATAAGGGGGTTCGGCAGTCTCTCTAACTTCATTCTCACAGCTGCAGCTAAAATGGCAGCCAATCCAAGAGGTGACAATGTAAATTAAACATGCATTTGAAAATGTGAGATTTTACTGACAAAGAGGTGTCACCCTTGCCATCTCTTTCCGAACTTTCTCTCCCCCTACGTACGGATGGAGTTCCAGGGAGTACAGCTGGGATGGAGGGAGTCGCCTATAGGGGAGGCTGTTGGCTGTGAATCTTTAGGTGGATACCTATGGGGCATTTATGGTTAGAAGACCCAGAGAAGCTGAGGTTGTCCTGGCCAGATACTGGCATACCCTCCTTAGCCTGAGATCCCACAGGAGAAAGTGAGGTCTGCAGATGCTGGAGATCAGAGCTGAAAATGTGTTGCTGGAAAAGCGCAGCAGGTCAGGCAGCATCCAGGGAACAGGAGAATCGACGTTTCGGGCATAAGCCCTTCTTCAGGAATGAGGAAAGTTTGTCCAGCAGGCTAAGATAAAAGGTAGGGAGGAGGGACTTGGGGGAGGGGCGTTGGAAATGCGATAGGTGGGAAGAGGTCAAGGTGAGGGTGATAGGTCAGACTGGGGTGGGGGCGGAGAGGTCAGGAAGAAGATTGCAGGTTAGGAAGGCGGTGCTGAGTTCGATGGATTTGACTGAGACAAGGTGGGGGGAGGGGAAATGAGGAAACTGGAGAAATCCAAGTTCATCCCTTGTGGTTGGAGGGTTCCTAGGCGGAAGATGAGGCGCTCTTCCTCCAACCGTCGTGTTGTTGTGGTCTGGTGATGGAGGAGTCCAAAGACCTGCATATCCTTGGTGGAGTAGGAGGGGGAGTTAAAGTGTTGAGCCACAGGGTGGTTGGGTTGGTTGGTCCGGGTGTCCCAGAGGTGTTCTCTGAAATGCTCCGCAAGTAGGCGGCCTGTCTCCCCAATATAGAGGAGGCCACATCGGGTGCAGAGGATGCAAGAGATGATATGTGTGGAGGTGCAGGTGAATCTGTGGCGGATATGGAAGTTTCCTTTGGGGTCTTGGAGGGAGGTGAGGGGGGGAGGTGTGGGCGCAAGTCTTGCACCTCCTGCGGTTGCAGGGGAAGGTGCCGGGAGTGGAGGTTGGGTTGGTGGGGGGTGTGGATCTGACGAGGGAGTCACGGAGGGAGTGGTCTTTATGGAATGTTGATAGCGAAGGGGAGGGAAATATATCCTTGGTGGTGGGGTCCGTTTGGAGGTGGCGGAAATGATGGCGGATGATGCGCTGTACATGGAGATTGGTGGGGTAGTAGGTGAGGACCAGTGGGGTTCTGTCCTGGTGGCGGTTGGAGGGGCAGGGCTCAAGGGCGGAGGAGCGGGAAGTGGAAGAGATGCGGTGGAGGGCATCGTCGACCACGTCAGCAGGGAAATTGCGGTCCTTGAAGAAGGAGGCCATCTGGGTTGTACGTTTTTGGAACTGGTCCTCCTAGGAGCAGATGCGGCGGAGACGAAGGAATTGGGAATATGGGATGGCGTTTTTACAGGGGGCAGGGTGGGAGGAGGTGTAGTCCAGGTAGCTGTGGGAGTCGGTCGGTTTGTAGTAGATGTCTGTGTTGATTCGGTCGCCTGAGATAGAAATAGAAAGGTCCCATCCCCCATCACGAAGGACTCAAAGCCTCTGGGACACCCGGACCAACCAACCCAACCACCCTGTGGCTCAACACTTCAACTCCCCCTCCCACTCCACCAAGGATATGCAGGTCTTTGGATTCCTCCATCGCCAGACCACAACAACACGATGGTTGGAGGAAGAGCGCCTCATCTTCCGCCTAGGAACCCTCCAACCACAAGGGATGAACTTGGATTTCACCAGTTTCCTCATTTCCCCTCCCCCTACCTTGTCTCAGTCAAATCCATCGAACTCAGCACCGCCTTCCTAACCTGCAATGTTCTTCCTGACCTCTCCGCCCCCACCCCAGTCTGACCTATCACCCTCACCTTGACCTCTTTCCACCTATCACATTTCCAATGCCCATCCCCCAGTCCCTCCTCCCTACCTTTTATCTTAGCCTGCTGGACAAATTTTCCTCATTCCTGAAGTTTGGCTTATGCCCGAAACGTCGATTCTCCTGTTCCCTGGATGCTGCCTGACCTGCTGCGCTTTTCCAGCAACACATTTTCAGCTGAGATCCCACAGGGTTGAGGCTTACAGACAGAGTGAGGTCGAGGGCCAGGGCATCTCTGGAGTATCTTGAGAGGAGATTTTGGTAGGGGGGGGTAGGAGGTGTGAGTTTTGTTTGTATGTGGTTCCTGATCTACGTGGATGCCAACTTGGTGCCACTCTGTCTCCTTGTAAGGAAGGGGCACGTGGAATAATGTCAAGGGCCCTCTGTAGCCCTCCCATTGAGGCAGACCACCAACAGCTCCAGAGATGGAGTACAGGCATCTCCTGACATCCATGCATTTTCTGCTGTGCCTGGGTCCTCATGGCAACATCCAACATGTCCATGTAGACAACCCAATGCACGCATTCCAGATAAGAGGTGAACTCCTGAAACCGGCAATAGGTTTCCCCAAGTGTCTGAAAAATCTGCTTGCTGCTCCTGTGCCTGATGGTGCAATGTTATTGATGTTATTAATGGCAGACACCACAGAACCCTCTCCTGCACGGCTCTGAATAAATGCCCATTCTCTGAGTGCTAACGACCTCAGGAATTTCTTTCTCCAGCAGCTCATATAATCCCTATATTATAGAGGCAGGCCCATCACGTCCACACCGACCCTCCAAATATCATCCCACCGTACGTGCCCCCCTCCGCCATAACCCTACATTTACCGAGGCTAATTCACTGAACCTGCACATCCCTAGACCCAATGGATAATTTTGCATAGTCAACCTACCTAAACTGCATATCTTTGGACTGTGGGCAGAAACGGGACCATGCAGGCACGGGGAGAAAGTGCATGCTCCACACATACACATGCCTGATGGTGGAATCGAACCTGGGTCCCTTACACTGTGAGGCAGCAGTGCTTATCACTGAGCCACCATGTCACCCTGTGGATTCCTGGCAGTGGTGTGTGCTCACCAGAATGCGAGCGCCAGTCTAATCGAGAGAAATGACCCACTGAGTTGTCAGCATCTTATTGGTGCAGTGTACTTACTGTGAGGTATCTGCAGATGCTATCTTAGAGGTATAAAAGGAGCTGGGGGCTGCTAAACACAAGAGAGAGAACGCATTGCACAAAAGGGTGAGAAGTCTTTCGCAGTTTTAATAATGAGAGTGCGGTGCAACAGGTCACAATTAATCTGACTTAGTGGCCAATACATGAATGGTTCATTCTCAATACTAAGGAGCACGGTCAGTGTGAGACTTCAACTGAATGATAAAAACGCCAATCCAGGAACTCTCTCCCTAATGGCATTGTGGGTCAAACCACAGCACATGGACTGCAACGGTTCAAGAAGACAGCTCACGTTCGCCTTCTCAAGGGCAACTAGGGACGGGTAATAATGCTGGCCATTCAGCAACACCCACATCCCACAACTGAGTAAATCCAGGAATTTAGTTTCAAAGTGGGAACTCAACTCATACATCTTTTCTAAATAATGCTGGGAATCTGAAACAAAATTAGAAATTGTGCATTTGTGGAGCGAGAGCACAGCTTACATTTGGAGTGCAGTGACCTTTCTTCACAGATGCTGCCAGATCAGTTGAATTTCTTTAGCGATTTCTATTTTGGGATCATTTTTAAGTTCAATTTTAAAGTCAGAATCAGATAAAAATGGTTAAGTTAGAGTAGTCTAATTCAAAAGGCAGCTGCAAAACAGTAGCAGACATCATTCAAGCACCTGACATACCTTATGTAAATGAGGTACTAATTAGCTAAGGAGTGACAGTTCTGTATAATATAGGGATCTTAACAATGCTCTGAACAGGCTTTGCATGGAAGCTAATCCATTGGAAAATGGGTGACTTACTGGTTGCTAGGGAAAAACTGGCACAGGTGAGTTGGTCAAAGTGAGGACTGCAGATGCTGGAGATCAGAGTCAAGAGTGTGGTGCTGGAAAAGCGCAGCAGGTCAGGCAGCATCCGAGGAGCAGGAGAATCAACGTTTCAAGCATAAACCCTTCATCAGGAAAGGTGAAGGTCTTATGCCTGTAACATCGACATTCCTGCTCCTCAGATGCTGTACTTTACCAGCACCACACTCTTGACGCAGGTGAGTTGGTGGTGGGAAAGGCTGTTCAGTTGCGTGTGATTGCATTTCTGGATGTAAAGAAAGATAAAACAAGGGATGTTTTTTGCACCACGTGATCAGAATGAGCATATGAACAGTGTGAGTGGAGTCTTTCCCCGAGTGAGACAGCGACTGAGTAAGTATATTTGGGAATTTGGAGCAATGGAGCAAAGATGTAAAGTGAGGGGTGAGTGTAAGAAGATAAAAAGCAGGGACTGAGCTGCAGTGAGTATTGGAGTGAAATCATGAATCACTACTTTTTAATTTCAAAAATATACTTTATTCACAAAATATATCATTATACATATACCTAGTTCAGTTTTGCATAGTAGGATATGTTGAAATAAACAAACATTGGAATTTGACCCAGGCATCTCTGACTTGATCCAGACTGTGTTTACATCCATTTAAGGTATTGGGAGGGTCCGATAACTGAACGGACCTCTATTTAACTTCGGCAGGAAGACCTGACTGTGGTCTTTGCCCACTGTTATGTTCAAAAATAGACAATAGACAATAGACAATAGGTGCAGGAGTAGGCCATTCAGCCCTTCGAGCCTGCACCGCCATTCAATATGATCATGGTTGATCATTCCTAATCAGTATCCTGTTCCTGCCTTATCTCCATAACCTTTGATTCCACTATCTTTGAGAGCTCTATCCAACTCTTTCTTAAATGAATCCAGGGACTGGGCCTCCACTGACCTCTGGGGCAGAGCATTCCACACAGCCGCCACTCTCTGGGTGAAGAAGTTTCTCCTCATCTCTGTCCTAAATGGTCTACCCCGTATTTCTAAGCTGTGTCCTCTGGTTCGGCACTCACCCATCAGCGGAAACATGTTTCCTGCTGCCAGAGTGTCCAATCCTTTCATAATCTTATATGTCTCAATCAGATCCCCTCTCAGTCTTCTAAACTCAAGGGTATACAAGCCCAGTCACTTCAGTCTTTCAGTGTAAGGTAATCCCGCCATTCCAGGAATTGACCTCGTGAACCTACGCTGCACTCCCTCAATAGCCAGAATGTCTTTCCTCAAATTTGGAGACCAGAACTGGACACTGTACTCCAGGTGTGGTCTCACCAGTGCCCTGTACAGCTGCAGAAGCACCTCTTTGCTTCTATACTCAATTCCTCTTGTTATGAAGGCCAGCATGCTATTAGCCTTCTTCACTACCTGCTGTACCTGCATGCTTACCTTCATTGACTGGTGTACAAGAACACCCAGATCTCTCTGTACTGCCCCTTTACATAAATTGATTCCATTGAGGTAGTAATCTGCCTTCCTGTTCTTGCCACCAAAGTGGATAAGCATACATTTATCCACATTAAACTGCATCTGCCATGCATCTGCCCACTCACCTAACTTGTCCAGGTCACCCTGTAATTTCCTAACATCCTCATCATATTTCACCCGCCACCCAACTTTGTATCATCAGCAAATTTGCTAATGTTATTGCTGATACCATCTTCTATATCATTGACATATATTGTAAAAAGCTGCAGTCCCAGCACGGATCCCTGCGGTACCCCACTGGTCACTGCCTGCCATTCCGAAATGGAGCCCTTTATCACTACCCTTTGTTTCCTATTAGCCAACCAATTTTCAATCCAATCTAGTACTTTGCCCCCAATACCATGCGCCCTAATTTTACTCAATAACCTCCTATGTGGGACTTTATCAAAAGCTTTCTGAAAGTCCAGGTGCACTACATCTACTGGATCTCCCTTGTCCATCTTCAGAGTTACATCCTCAAAAAATTCAAGAAGATTACTCAAGCATGATTTCCCCTTCATAAATCCATGCTGACTCTGTCCTATCCTGTTAGTACTTTCCAGATGTGTCGTAATTTCATCTTTTATAATAGACTCCAGCATCTTTCCCACCACTGAGGTCAGACTAACTGGTCTGTAATTTCCTGCTTTCTCTCTCCCACCTTTCTTAAAAAGTGGTATAACATTAGCCACCCTCCAATCCTCAGGAACCGACCCCGAATCTATCGAACTCTGGAAAATAATCACCAACGCATCCACGATTTCCCGAGCCACCTCCTTCAGTACCCTGGGATGTAGACCATCAGGCCCCAGAGACTTATCAGCCTTCAGACCTAACAGTCTCTCCAACACCAATTCCTGGCAAATATAAATTCCCTTAAGTTCAGGTCCTTCAGCTACTGTTACCTCAGGGAGATTGCTTGTGTCTTCCCCAGTGAACACAGATCTGAAGTACCCATTTAATTCTTCTGCCATTTCTTTGTTCCCCGAAATATATTCCTCTGTTTCTGTCTTCAAGGGCCCAATTTTAGTCCTAACCATTTTTTTGCCTTGCACATACTTAAAAAAGCTTTTACTATCCTCCTTTATATTATTGGCCAGTTTACCTTTGTACCTCATTTTTCCTCTGCGTATTTCCTTCTTATCTTTGCTATGTTATACTTTTTCTCTTTTAACTTTATATGTTTCTTAACTTCCCTCGTCATCCACGGCCGCCCATGCCTCCTCCTGGGATCTTTCTTCCTTTTAGGAATGAACTGATCCTGCAACTTCTGCATTATACACAGAAATATCCGCCATTGTTGCTCCACAGTCATCCCTGCTAAGGTATTGCACCATTGAACTTTGGCCAGCTCCTCCCTCATAGCTCCATAGTTCCCTTTATTCAACAGAAGTACTGTCACTTCCGACTGTACCCTCTCCCTCTCAAATTGCAGATTGAAGCTTAATGTATTATGGTCACTACTTCCCAATTGCTCCTGCACTTCGAGGTCTCTACCAGATCCAGAATTGCCTTCTCCCTGGTCGGCTCCAGCACCAGCTGCTCTAAGAATCCATCTCTGAGGCACTCCACAATGTCTCTTTCTTGAGTTCCAATACCATTCTGATTCTCCCAGTCTACCTGCATGTTAAAATCCCCCATAACAACTGTAGTAACATCTTTGCGACAGGCCAATTTCAGCTCCTTATTCAACTTACATCCGACATCCAAACTACTGTTTGGGGGCCTGTAGATGACTCCCAAGAGGGTCTTTTTACCCAAGAGGGTCTTTTTACCCTTAGTATTTCGCAGCTCTATCCACACTGACTCTACATCCCCTGACTCTAGATCCCCCCGCGCAAGGGACTCCCTTACCAACAAGGCCACCCCACCCCCTCTGCCCGTCCATCTGTCCTTACGAAAGCACGTGTATCCTTGAATATTCATTTCCCAGGCCCTGTCCACTTGAAGCCACGTCTCAGTTATCTTATGAAAATATAAGTTCATAAGATACAGGAGCTGAATTAAGCCATTCAGCCCATCGAGTTTGCTCCACCATTTGATCATGGCTGATGGACTCCTCACCTCCATTTTCCTGCCTTCTCACCATATCCTTTCAACCGATTACTAATTAAAAACTGTCTGACTCCCCCTTAAATTTACTCACTGTCCCAGCATCCACTGCACTTTGGGGTAGAGAATTCCAAACATTCATAATATCTTGTGAGAAGTAGTTTACCCTCACTCTGTTTTAAATTTGCTACCCCTTCTCCTAAGACTATGACCTCTCGTCCAAGAATGCCCCACAACAGGAAGCATCCACTCCACGTCTATTTTATCCACACCTTTTAACATCTTGAATACCTCAATTTGATAGAACATAGAACATTACAATGTAGTACAGTCCCTTCAGCCCTCAATGTTGCATCGACTTGTGGAAACAATCTGAAGCCCATCTAACCTGTCACTATTACGTTCTGGTACATATGCCTATCCAATGACCAATTAAATGTCCTTACATTTGGTAAGTCTACTATTGTAGCAGGCAGTGCATTCCATGCCCCTTCTACTCTCTGAGTAAAGAAACTACCTCTGACATCTATCCTATATCTATAAACCCTCAATTTAAAGCTATGTTCCCTTGTGCTAGCCATCGCCATCTGAGGAAAAAGGCTCTCACTGTCCAACCTATCTAATGCTCTGATCATCTTATATGTCTCAATTAAGTCATCTCTCAAACCCTCTTGTCTCTAATGAAAACAGTCTCAAGTCCTTCAGCCTTTCCTCGTAACACCTTCCCTCCATACCAGGCAACATCCTAAGAAATCTCCTCTGCATCCTTTCCAAAGCTTCCACATCCTTCCTATAATACAATGACCAGAATTGTACGCAATACTCCAAGTGTGGCCATACCAGAGTTTTGTACAGCTACCGCGTGATCTCATGGTTCCGAAACTCAGTCCCTCTACCAATAAAAGCTAACACACTGTATGCCTTCATAACAAATCTCTCAACCTGGGTGGCAACTTTCAAAGATCTATGTACATGGACACCGAGATCTCTCTGCTGATCTACACTACCAAGAATCTTACCATTAGCCCAGTACTCTGCATTCCTGTTACTCCTTTCAAAGTGAATCACCTCACACTTTTCCACATTAAACTTCATTTGCCACCTCTCAGCCCAGCCCTGCATCTTATCTATGTCTCTCTCTCTGTAATCTACAACATCCTTTGTCACTATCTACAACTCTACTGACCTTAGTGTCATCTGCAAATTTACTAACCCACCCTTCTATGCCTTCATCCAGGTCATTTATAAAAAATGACAAACAGCAGTAGCCCCAAAACAGATCCTTGTGGTACCCCACTAGTAATTGAACTTCAGAATGAACATTTCCCAACAACCACCACCCTCTGTCTTCTTTCAGCTAGCCAATTTCTGATCTAAGCCACTAAATCATCCTCAATCCCATTCCTCTGTATTCTATGCAATAGCCTACCGTGGGGAACCTTATCAGATGCCTTACTGAAATCCATATACACCACACCAACCACTTTACCCTCATCCACCTGTTTGGTTACCTTCTCAAAGAACTCAATAAGGTTTGTGAGGCACGACCTAAACTTCACAAATCTGTGTTGACTATCCCTAATCAACTTATTCCTCTCTAGATGATTATAAATCTTATCTCTTAGAACACTTTCTAACACTTTACCCACAACTGAAGTAAAGCTCACAGGTCTATAATTTCCATGGTTGTCTCTACTCCCCTTCATGAACTAAGGAATGACATTTGCTATCCTCCAGTCTTCTGGCATTATTCCTGTAGACAATGATGACATAAAGATCAAAGTCATAGTCTCTGCAACCTTCTCTTTGGCTTCCCAAAGAATCCTCAGATAAGTCCCATCTGGCCCGGATTATTTATCTATTTTTACATTTTCCAGAATTGCTAACACCTCCTCCTTATGCACCTCAATCCAATCTGCTCGAGTAGCCTGTATCTCCATATTCTCCTCCACATTGTCTTTATACTGACAAAAAGTACTCATTTAGCACTTTCTGTATCTCCTCTGACTCCATGCACAACTTCCCACTACTATGCTTGATTGGCCCTAATATTACTTGAGTCATTCTTTTATTCTTGATATACCTATAGAAAGCCTTAGAGTTTTCCTTCATCTATCTGCCAATGACTTCTCATGTCCCCTCCTGGCTACTCTTCCTCTCTCTTTAGGTTTTTCCTGGCTAACTTGAAACTCTTAAGCACCCTAACTGATCCATCACATCTTATCCAAACATAAGCCTTCTTCTTCCTCTTGACAAGAGATTTAACTTCCTTAGTAAACCATGGCTCCCGCACTTGACAACTTTCTCCCTGCCTGACAGGTACATACTTATCAAAGACCTGCATTAGTTGATACTTGAATAAACTCCACATTTCAATTGTGCCCACCCCTTCAGTTTCCTTCCCCATCCTATCCATCCTAAATCTTGTCTAATTGCGTCGAAATTGCCCTTCCCCCAGCGATAACTCTTGCCCTGTGTTATATATCTATCCCTTTCCATTATTAATGCAAACATAACACCTCTTTTTTGAAATTCCGGAGAGTTTCATATAAAAATATACCTACAAGGTTACTAAGGTGGTTCAGCTCTGTATGGTAGCATATGAAGAAAACAAACAAACATTGAGTCTATCCAACAAAAAAAACCAAAGGCATCTCTAATTTGACATGAGTGCAGTGAAAGTAGCTGATTAATGAAAATGAGCCATGATTATTTTGAGTATTTAAGATAAAAGTAAGGCTTTCAGTTTGTGTTTGGGTCATCTTCTTCTGTCTCCTTTAAAAAAGTACATAATTGTGTTTAAAACTGTCTCTTAACTTTTATTTCCTGTATTTTTAATTGTGGATTGAAATGAGAAAAGATAGGCTTGAAGAGCTAAGAATGGCCGGGTGATTTATAATTTTTTTGAAGGTTAGTAACCTAACACATACTGTACGCATTGTTACATAGCATTGTTACATAGCATTGTTACATAGCATTGTTACATAGCATTGTTACATAGCCGCTTGTCCAATGGTTAAACTGAGTGTTGATGACTGCATCAGCTCCACCTCGTGCTCCCGCGAGGAGGTTGAGCAGTTTATCAACTTCACCAACACATTCCACCCCTACCTTAAATTCACCTGGACCATCTCTGACATCTCCCTCCCCTTCCTGGACCTCTCCATCTCCATTAGTGATGACCAACTTGACACTGACATTATTTACAAACCCACCGGCTCCCACAGCTACCTGGATTACACCTCTTCCCACCCCACCTCCTGCAAAAATGCCATCCCGTATTCCCAACTCCTCCGCCTCCGCCGTATCTGCTCCCAGGAGGACCAGTTCTACCACAGAACACACCAGATGGCCTCCTTCTTTAGAGATTGCAATTTCCCTTCCCACATGGTTGAAGATTCCGTCCTATGCATCTCATCCACATCCCGCACCTCTGCCCTCAAACCACACCCATCTAACCGTAACAAGGACAGAACCCCCGTGGTCCTCACTTTCCACTCTCCCAACCTTCACATTAACCACATCATCCGCCGATATTTCCACCACATCCAAACAGACCCCACCACCAGGGATATATTTCCCTCCCCACCACTTTCCGCTTTCTGCAAAGACCGTTCCCTCCGTGACTACCTGGTCAGGTCCACGCCCCCCCTACAACCCACCTTCCCGTCCTGGCACCTTCCCCTGCTACCGCAGGAACTGTAAAACCTGAGCCCACACCTTCTCCCTCACCTCCATCCAAGGCCCAAAAAGAGCCTTCCACATCCATCAAAGTTTTACCTGCACATCCACCAATGTCATTTATTGTATCCGTTGCTCCTGATGTGGTCTCCTCGACATTGGGGAGACTGGATGCATCCGAGCAGAGCACTTCAGGGAATATCTCTGGGACACATGCACCAATCAACCCCACCGCCCTGTGGCCCATCACAGCCGTTCCCTCACCACCCAATGCCTGGAGGAAGAACGCCTCATCTTCCGCCTCGGAACACTCAACCCCAGGGCATCAATGTGGACTTCACCAGTTTCCACATTTCCCCTCCCCCCACTTTACCCCAGTTCCAACCTTCCAGCTCAGCACTGTCCTAATGACCTGTCCTACCTCCCAATCTCCCTTCCCAACTATCCGCTCCACCCTTCCCTCTGACCTATCACCTTCATCCCCATCCACATTCACCTACTGTACTCTTTGCTACCTTCTCCCCAGCCCCACTCCCCACCCCCACCCCCCTCTCATTTATCTTTCCACTCTGGAGGCTTCCTGCCTCCATTCCTGATGAAGGGCTTTTGCCCGAAACGTCAATTTTCCTGCTCCTCGGATGCTGTGCTTTTCCAGCACCACTCTGATCTAAACCCCATGCAACTGAGTGTTTTTCAGATGGTCAGCACTGCTGCCTCACAGCGCCAGGGACCCAGGTTCAATTCCACCTTCGGGTGACTGTGTGGAATTTGTACATTCTCCCCGTGTCTGCTTGGGTTTCCTCTGGGTGCTCCAGTTTCCCCCCACAGTCTAAAGATTTGTATGTTGGGTGATTTGGCCATGGGAATTGCAGGGATAAGACAAGGGGTTGGGTCTGGATGGGAGGAACGATGTGGAAGGATGTTGTGAAACTTGAAAGGGTTCAAAAAAGATTTACAAGGATGTTGCCAGGGTAGGAGGATTTGAGCTACAGGGAGAGGCTGAACAGGCTGGGGCTGTTTTCCCTGGAGCATTGGAGGCTGAGGGGTGATTTTATAGAGGTTTACAAAATTATGAGGGGCATGGATAGGGTAAATCGACAAAGTCTTTTCCCTGGGGTTGGAGAATCCAGAACTAGGTTTAGGGTGAGAGGGGATAGATATAAAAGAGACCTAAGGGGCAACTTTTTCACACAGAGGGTGGTACAGGTATGAAATGAGCTGCCAAAGGAAGTGGTGGAGGCTGGTACAATTGCAAATTTAAGAGGCATTTGGATGGGTATATGAATAGGAAGGGTTTGGAGGGATATGGACTGGTTGCTGGCAGGTGGGAACAGATTGGGATATCTGGTAGGCATGGACGGGTAGGATCAAAAGGTCTGTTTCCATGCTGTACATCTCTATGACTCTATGACTCTAATAGGCCAAATGACCTGTTTGTACACTGTAGGGATTCTATTCTATGATTGTGCAAATAGACCTCTGTTTGGTACAAGTAGCTGATTGACCTATATCCTAGTGACCACTTAATGATGACAGAAGCCTTCTGACTACCAGCTAGAGTGACTAGTTCCCAGGAACAGCTTGAGGTTGTGAGCAAGATGCAAAAAGCCATCATCTCAGGAGTTTTGTTTCTCTGTCATAAATGGGTTTCTTTCCTTCTGTGGTGGCTCTTTAAACTGATAAGTCAAAGACATTTTTATAACAGATCCTGACACCCTACGCCACTTGCAAACTAATGGAAATTCCTTTAGAAAAATGATTAAGAAGCAGCAATCTAACAAATCCTGTGAACAGGAACCACTGAACTGCCTTTCATCTATAACTCTTACATTTTTCTTTGTCTGTGTAAAGGGAAATTCAAAGGGGATTACAGTTTTAATTAGTAAAACGATATATGCTGAGGAGGTTGAGGCGTGAACTTATAGGGGTTTATACTTCATGAGGGGCATCGATAACGTCACTAGCAAATGACTTTTCCTTCAGGTAGGGAGTTCAAAACTAGGGGGCATACTTTTAAGTTGACAGGAGAAAGATTTAAGAGACTCGAGAGGTAACATTTTCATAAAAAGGGCGATTCATGTGTGGAATGAACTGCCAGAGGAAATGTTGGGTGCAGGTAGAGTTTAAATTTAAAAGACATTTGGATAAGTACATGAACAGGAAAGGGTTTAGAGGGAAGTGGGCCAAACTCCAGGAAGTGGGACTAGTTTAGTTTGGGTAACTTGGTCAGCATGAATGAGTTGGACCGAAGGGTCTGTTTCCATGCTGTATGACTCTATGACCCTATGACAGACTTATTGTCTAGGAGGTAAAAACAATGACTGCAGATGCTGGAAACCAGATTCTGGATTAGTGGTGCTGGAAGAGCACAGCAGTTCAGGCAGCATCCAAGGAGCAGCGAAATCGACGTTTCAGGCAAAAGCCGTCTACCTATAGCTTGAAAGCTGGTACCTAGTTACTTGTAATAAGTAGTAATTCTTAACTACTGGAACCTGGTCTGCACTTTCTGTCAATCTAGGTCTGCAAGTCAGGTAATTTAGGGAATTCTGTGCATTGTACATCTTTAACTTTTGTGATGACTCTAAGAATAGTGAGGCTTGATTTCCAGTGTGCCTACCTCAGTGAGATGTGACAATTGATGCCTTTTAAATTGAATTACAATAAAGTGTAAAGAATTTGCATTCTATCACATTTAATAAATTAAGTAAAGTAAAATAATGATGTCAGGACAGGGGGCGTGCAAAATGTGGGAGCTGCTGGACACCAGTGTGACCATAGACAAACACATCTGTAGCAGCCACTTCCAGAACTGAAAGGTAAATCTATAAAAGCATAGCAGATGGGAGATAAGATGTGGATAAGTGATAGTAGAAGGAATAAAGGTGCAGAATATTTCTTAAATAGTGAGGGCTTGAAAATGTTTAATGGTCTCTTCTATCTGCCTCTTTACCCTCTTAAATCAAATCCTAGCATCTGCAGTCCTTACTGTTTCCTCTTTACTTTTTCTTTATTCTTGTTTCCACGTGTGGTTTCTCTCATCCTTCTCTTGTGGTATTCTTCACTCAACCTTTAAATCTCACTAGTCAAGGACACAAGTTGTCATTCGCCAAAATCCTCAGCTTTCCAATTTGTGGTGCAAGATTAACTGGATTTTAGGAATATGGGAAGTAATCCAGCTCCTCATGCCCACAAGGTGTTTGTTCAGCATGTTTTTTTTTTTATTCACTCGTGGGATGTGAGCATCACTAACTGGGCTAACATTTATTGTCAAGATTATGGTGGTGCTGGAAAAGCACAGCAGATCAGGCAGCATCCGCGGAGCAGGAACATCGATGTTTCGGGCAGAAGCCCTTAATCAGGAATCAATTGCCCAACCCTAGTTGCCCTCGAGAAAGTATTGGCATGCTGCTGCCTTGAACTGCTATGGTCCATGTGTCGTAAGTAGACCCACAATGCCATACGGGAAGAAGCTCCAGAATTTTGACCCACCAATAGTGAAGGAATGACTATGTTTCCAAGTGTGAGTAGCTTAGAAGGGAACTTGCAGGTGGTGATATATCCAAACATCCAGGTCCTTCTAGATGTGCTGTCCAAAGTTTTGTGGTGATTTTAATTTTGTAGTGCACTTTGTAGATGATGCACATTGCTGCTACTGAGTTTCAGTGGGGAAGGGAGTGGTTTATTTCATCTGTCATCAAGAATTTTCTTTAAAACAGGATGAATCCTATATTATGAAAGAAAACCATTGTCTCTTTGAAGCATTCATCATGTGTTCCAGACACTAGAATATTGGAATTAACAATTTTAGAGCAAACCATTAGCTCGTTATTCAGATAAAACTGTAATATCTACTGAGAAGTTGGAATTATTCACTGAGTAATTTAAATGGCTTCCATGATTTGCAGCAATGTTTGATCATAAATAGTTATCTCAATGTTAATGTATTTCTGGAATTATGAAATTAGATCATTTAAAAACTCATGAATAAAATTCAACACCTTTTTAAAAAATCTTTATTGTGATATACATGGGATAAAATGAGCATTATATCCACCTGAAATTGTCTTGATGAGAAATCTGGGTGTGTGGTGTGTGCTATAGGACACAACCAAGGGTAAAAACTAGGGGAAAGTAGGTAATTGATACTGCACTTGGGTTGATGAAGTCTATAATATATACATGAGACAGAAAATGCATTAAAGTTTGGACGATAACCCTTCCATTGGAACTTCCAAATGTTAAACAGAACTGAGTAAAGGTTCCTGGATTGAAATGTTAAACTCTGCTTTCTCTTCACGGATGCTGCCAGTTCTGCAGAGGATCCTACTTTACACGCCCCAGGCAACAATGTCACCACTCCTAGTATGTCGGGTCCCACCAGCCCTACAGTCCCTGCCCAGGTCGCTGCACAGTGGTATACAGTCAGGAGGGTGTTGCCCAGGATGCCCTCAACAGAGACTCTAGAACCACGTGACCAATGGCATCAGCCAAAGCATGGGCAAGGAAACTTCCTGCTGATTATCATGACACATATATTCCCCTCCACTGATAACCAGTGCTCCTTCAGGTTGCTCAGCAATTGAAGGAAGCACTGAAGGGTGACAATAGTGAAGAATTTACTCTGGGTTGGTGATATCTATCACTAACTGCCTCAACTGCACCACTACTGAACAAACTGGTTTTGTCTGAAAAGAAAGTGGTCCCAAATCTGTGGCAGGCAATGTGGGAACCACCAACAGGGAAAAACATACTTGACTTCATCCTCATTAATGTACCTGTGACAGTTATATTTGTCCATGAGTAAAGACTGCAGTCATCATGGAGTCCAAGTTTGGTTTTTTGCATTGTGTGGCACTATTCCTCAATGTATAGTGTTTCACTTTATTAGAGACATAGAGTCATGGAATTATAGTATCCTAGAGCACAGGCCATTTGGCCCAAACTGGTCCATGTTGACCAAAATGTCCATCCACGCTGACCCCATTTCCCTGCACTTGGCCCATATCCTTCTAAACTTTTCCTATCCATGTATTTGTCCAAATGCTTTTTAAATGTTGTTAATGTATCTGCCTCAACCACCTCTGCTGGCAGCTCATTCCATATGCGTACTACCCTCTGTGTCAAAAAGGTGCCCCTCAAATTCCCTTTTATTCTTTTCTCCTCTTCCCTTAAACTGATGGCCTCTCGTCCTTGATTCCCCAACCCTGGGAAAAAGACTAAATGCATTCACCCTCTCCATGCCTCTCATGATCTTATACACCTCTATAAGGTCCCTCCCTCCCCCCTCAGTCTCCTATGCTCTAAAGAAAAAAGTCCTAGCTTGTGCAACCTCTTCCCATAACTCAGATCATTGAGTCCAGGCAACATCCTTGTAAATTTCTTCTGCACCCTTTCCAGTTTAATAACATCCCTCTTATAGCAAGGTGACCAAAACTGAACACAATACTCCAAGTGAATCCTGTAAAACTGCAACATAACTTCCCAACATCGAGACTCAGTGTCCTGACTGATGAAGGCCAGGGTATCAAAAACCTACTTCACTGCCCTGTCGACCTGGGACTCCACTTTCTGAGAATCAACATTTCAGGCATATGCCCTTCATCAGGAATGAGGCTTGTGGATTGGGACTGAGAGATAAATTGGAAGGGGGTGGGGTTGTGGTGAGGTAGCTGGGAAAGTGATAGGTGGATGAAGGTGAGGGAGAAGGTGATAGGTCAGAGGTGACAGTGAAGGATGGGTCCAGAGGGTGGTGGCGCGTTGGAGACTTGGGACTGGAATAATGTGGGTGGAAGGCCCAGAACCTCCTCCATCGCCAAACCATAACCACCCGATGCCTGGAGAAGGAACATCTCATATATCGCCTTGGGACCCTGTGAACCACATTGGGTTAATGTGGATTTCAACATCTTCCTCATTTCCTCTCCCGCATACTTAAAAAAGGAGTTGTCAACCTGGTGAAACTACAAAGTGGGATTACTTGTGTGATAATCATGACCAACAGTAAGTGATAGACAGAGTTAAGTAATTCCACAGCTGATGGATCAGATCCAAGCTCTGTAGTTCTGCCACATACCATTATGAATTGTGGTAGACAATTAAACATTTTGCTAGAAAAGGAGGCTGCGTAAATATCCCTATCCTCAATGATGGAAGAGCCAATCACTTCAGTGCAAAACATGAGGCTGAAGAATTTGCAAAAATCTTCACTCAGAAGTACCGTGTGGATGGTGCATCTCAGTATCCTCCAGATATCTCTGGCATCAGAGATGCCAGTCTTCAGCCAATTCAATTCACTGCGTATGATATCCAGAAACAGCTGGAGGCACTGGATATTGCAAAGACTATCAGCCTTGATGACATCCTGGCAACAGAACTGAAGGCTTATGCTCCAGAACTTGCTGCTTCTCTGACCCAGCTGTTCCAGTACATCTACCTGGCAAAGTGGAAAATTGCATAGGTGCCATATTTACAAAGCAAGACAAAACCAGTCTACCCTTTGATTGTTAACAAAGTGGTGGAGAGTGTTATCGACAGTGCTGTCAAGCAGCATTTTCTTCGCAATACCTTTGTCAATAACATCAGTTTGTGTTCTGCCAGGGTTACTTAGCTTCTGACCTCAGTTCAGCTTTGGCTCTGAAATGGACAAGAGCTCAATTCGAGGTATGAGGTGACTGAGTGCCCTTAACATGAAGCCAACATTTGACAGTGCAGTATTGAGGAACCTGAGCAAAGTCCAAATCATATCTCCACTGATTGGTGTCACACTGGCACATAGGAAGATGGTTGTGGTTATTGGTGGTCAGTCATCTCAGCTCCAGGACACCTCAGGGTAGTGTCCTAGGCCCAACCATCTTCAGTTGCTTCATTAATGATTGAGTTTACCTCCAAATACTGAAGGAATATTTGTGTAATCAGAACCATTTACAACTTTTCAGGTGTTGAGGTCCATGTCTAAAAGCAACAAGATCTGGAAAATATCCAGACTTGGGCTGACAAGTAGCAAGTAACATTTGCGTCACACAAGTGCCAGGCAATGACAGTCCCCAGTAAGACAATGCAACCATCACCCCTTGCCATTCAACATTGTTACCAGTACTGAATCACCCACTATCAACATCCTGAGAGTTACCATTGACCAGCAACTGAACTGGATTAGATTAGATTATTGACAGTGTGGAAGCAGGCCCTTCAGCCCTACAAGTCCACACCGACCTGCCGAAGCGCACCCACCCAGACCCATTCCTCTATATTTACCCTTGCACCTAACACTACGGGCAATTTAGTGTGGCCAATTCACCTAACCTGCACATTTTTGGACTGTGGGAGGAAACCGGACAACCCGGAGGAAACCCACACAGACACGGGGAGAATGTGCAAACTCCACACAGTCAGTTGCCTGAGGCGGGAATTGAACCCGGGTCTCTGGCGCTGTGAGGCAGCAATGCTAACCACTGTGCCACCGTGCCGCCCACTGTGCCGCTGTGCCGCCCACTGTGCCGCCGTGCTGTGTCATAAATACAGTGGCTACAAGAGGCTAGGATTCCTGCAGTGTGGAACAGACCACATGATTCCCCACAATCTGTCCACAATTAACAAGGTCTCTGTGTGTATCTCGCAGGATCCTGAGACCGTATGAGAGGGAGGCAGTAGTGTGGTCTACCTAAATCTTTAACTAAATCCCATTCCTATCATCCCTGTGTTCAGAGCAGACACTTGCTCCCAGTTCAATGATATCTTGATTTTAAAATTCTCATCATCGTTTTCAAATATATTCATGAATTTCTCCCTGCAAACCTCCATCTCCTCCAAATCCTCCCTCACCTCCATTTTTTTCAAGTGACTATGATATCTGAAATTTGATAGGGTTCAGAAAATATTTACAAGGATGTTGCCAGGGTTGGGAATTTTGAGCTATAGGGAGAGGCTGAATAGGCTAGGGCTGTTTTCTCTGGAGCATTGGAGGCTGAGGGGTGACCTTATAGAGGTTTACAAAATCATGAGGGGCATGGATAGGGTAAATAGGCAAAGTCTTTTCACTGAGGTGGGGGAGTCCAGAACTAGAGGGCATAGGTTTAGGGTGAGAGGGGAAAGATATAAAAGGGGCCTAAGGGGCAACTTTTTCACGCAGAGTGTGGTACATGTATGGAATGAGCTGCCAGAGAATGTGGTGGAGGCTGGTCCAATTGCAACATTTAAAAGGCATCTGGATGGATATATGAATAGGAAGGGTTTGGAGGGATATGGACCGGGTGCCGGCAGGTGGGACTAGATTGGGTTGGGATATCTGGTAGGCATGGACGGGTAGGATCAAAAGGTCTGTTTCCATGCTGTACATCTCTATGACTCTATGCCTCTATGATCTGTACTCCTTCGAATTTTGACTGACCATGCATTGCCCAATGTTCCAATGTGATTTATTAAAAGCTTTGCATTGCTTTGGCCATAATGTTGAAATTCACTCATTGCCTCTCTGTCTTTCCTCCTCAAGACACGTTTGATATCTTGCCTCTATGACCAAACCTCGGGCCATCTGGTGTGTAATTAACATATTTGAAATAGGAGCAGAAGTAAACCATTTTGTCATTTTTTTTGAACCATTGCTGTCTGCTTACTTCAAATACCACCCGATTTACTCCCTGATTCCCTGATCTGATAAGAATCTATTCATGGGACGTAGAACATAGAACATTAGAGTGCACTATAGGCCCTTCAGCCCTCGATGTTGTGCCGACTTATAGAAACAATCTGAAGCCCAACTAACCTACACTATTCCATTCTTGTCCATATGCTTATCCAATGACCATTTAAATACCCCTAAAACTGGCGAGTCTATGACTGTTGTTGGCCGTGCGTTCCGTGCTCCTACCACTCTGAGTAAAGAAACTACCTCTGACATCTGGCCTCTATCTATAACCCCTCAATTTAAACCTCTCAATCCCCTCATGCTAGCCAGTGCCATTCGAGGAAAAAGGCTCTCACTGTCCAACCTGATTATCTGATATGTCTCAATTAAGTTATCTCTCAACCTTCTTCTCTCTAATGAAAACAGCCTCAAGTCCCTCAGCCTTTCCTCGTAAGACCTTCCCTCCATACCAGGCAACATCCTAGTGAATCTCCTCTGAACCCTTTCCAGAGCTTCCACATCTTCCTATAATGCGGTGACCAGAACTGTACGCAATACTCCAAGTCAGTTGCACCAGAGTTTTGTACAGCTGCAACATGAAACCTCTGAAACACCCTGCCTCAGAAGATGGCTCACCTAAAGTCATACAGCACTCAGAGAAAAATATTCTTTTCATCTTGATACTAAAAGGGCAATCCTAACTTTTAAAATAGCATCCTCTCATACTGGGCTGATTCATGAGATGGTACATACTTGCCACGTCAAAGGGAAGCTTTGTGCCTTTATTTCTAATTCCCCTGTAAACTAGGATCCAGTTAACAACACATGCTCATTTTCAGGGGTGGAATTGAACCAGGGACGTGAAACCGACAAAACAAAATTAAAGACCAAAGAGCAGTGCAAAACACTAAAATGTTTCTCAATTGCAGTCTGATTTCACCTGTTCCCCTAAAGCCACCTTGTTTCTAGTGTTTTATGAGGAAGAGATGAGGGTAAAATTGAAAGGAAAGAAAAGAGTTTGTATGGAGAAGGTGACAAGTGTTAATAAGGGGCGGGGGGGGGGGGGGGGATGAGGTCATATGTAATAACTATTGCAAAATAGAACTTGCAATGAACAGGAAATTTTCCAAGGGAAGATAGACAATGGAAAATTTAAATAAAGTTGGGGATAAAGACAAAGAGATGGAAAAGATGAACTCACCAAGGCTCTTTAATAGCATCTCTCAAACCTCTAGCTACTGCTACCCAGAAGGACAACAGCAACAGATACATGTGAGCACCACCATTGTAAATTCACCAAGTCTCACCTTCCTCACTTGGAAATATTTTCACTGATGCTGGGTCAAAATCTTTGAACTCTCTTCCTCAACACTGGTGGGTGTTCCCACGCTCCAAAGACCACAAACAGAGTCATAGACGTATACAGCACGGAAACTGGCCTTTCGGCCCAACTCGTCCATGCTGACCTGGATTCCTAAACTGAGCTAGTCCCATTTGCCTGAATTTGGCCCATATCCTTCTCAACATTTCCTACCCACATACCTGTTAAAATGCCTTGTAAATGTTGCAATTGTATCCACCTCTTCCACTTCCTCTGGCAACTTGTTCCATATACACACCACCCTCTGAAAAGGTTGCCCCTCAGATACCTTTTAAATGTTTTCCCTCTCACTTTAAATGTATGCCCTCCAGTTTCAGACTCTCCTATCCTGCGGAAAAGACCTTGCCTATTGACCTTATCTATGGCCCCTGTGATTTTAAGAACCTCTATAAAGTTGCCCCTCAACCTCCTCTGCTTCAGGAGAAAAAGTCCAATTCTATCCTGACTCAATCTTGTAACTGCATTCAATTCTGTTCCTCCTGATGTTGTTAACATTTGAAATGGTTCAGAAAATACTTACAAGGGTATTGCCAGGGTTGGAAAGTTTGAGCTGTAAAGAGAGGCTGAACAGACTGGGGCCATTTTCCCTGAAGCATTGAAGACTGAGTGGTCACCTTACAGAAGTTTAAAAAATCATGAGGAGCATGATTAGGGGGAATAGTCAAGGTCTTTTTCCCAGGCTAGGGAATTTCGAAACTAGAGGGCATAGGTTTAAGGTGAGAGAGGAAAGATTTAAAAGGGACCTAAGGGATAATTTGATCATGCAGAGAGTGGTACGTGTATGGAATGAGCTGCCAGAGGAAGCGGTGGAGGCTGGTACAATTGCAACACTTAAAAGGCATCTGGATGGGTATATGAATTGGAAGGGTTGAGAGAGATGTGCATCTCTATGACTATGAATTCAAAGAAAATGATTCAAGGCAGTAGATCACCCATCCATTTTGGGGACCATAAATAGTAGATGTAGGTTTGCTCGCTGAGCTGGAAGGTTTATTTTCAGACGTTTCATCACCATACTAGGTAACACCTTCAGTAAGCCTCCGGACGAAGCCTCACTGGAGGCTCACTGAAGATGTTACCCGGTAGGGTGATGAAACATCTGAAAATGAACTTTCCAGCTCAGTGAGCAAACCTATATCCAGAACGTCAACCTGAGCTACAAATCTTCTCAAAACTCACTAACACTATAAATAGTGGCCTAGACTGTAACGCCCACATCCCATGATCAAATAAAAATGTGATGATAAAAATAGTGCATTTTATTTTGTCTCTGATCATACCAGGGAAGACAAGACTTTAAAAACTGGGGCAATGACTGAAAGTCATCTAACCCAGAGGTGGTAAAACCCCCTTATACTGCAAGCACTCATATTAAATGAAGTTAGAGTAACGATGGCCAAGGTTCTGAGATTAGTATAATATATCATTAGAAATGGTGTATTTCTGGAGCACTAACAAATATCTAATGTTATTCTTATACTTACAAAGAGATGGAATAAGTCCAAGAATCTAGAGATAAATTAGCTTTACATCCACGCAAAGAAAGATGATGAAACCTTTAATCAAAGGTGCCACAGAACAAACATCTAGAAACTGAAAATATAATAAAGAATAGCCAGCAAAGGATTGCAAAAGGGAAGGTCATGCTTGACAAACTTTATTGAATTTTTTGACAAAGTAACAGAAAGAATAGACTGCAGATTTAATATATTTGGCTTTTCAGTTTAGTGAACACATGAATAAAATCACAGCATGTGCATAGTTTGCAGAATAATAAGCTGGCTACAAAACAGAAAGCCGAATGAGAGTTGAGGGTAACCACTCAGGATGCAGAAATTTACAATGGCTGTTCCACAGTGATGAATACCTGGACGACAACTTCTTCATTTACGTGAAGGATTCTGATTCTGGGGTAGGATGTGCAATTTTAAAATTTGCAGATAATACTGAATTGAGACGTGCCGTTAATAAAGCAATACAAGAGAAAACATTAATAAAACTACAGAATGAACATGTAGTGAAATTAAAATTAATTTGTCAGCTGCTGTGTTGGATATTTTTTCCCTTTCTAAAAATTAACTCACACGATATGGGTATCACTGGTTGCCTTTGAAAAGGTAATGGTGAGCTACCTTATTGAACTGCTGCAGTCTGCATGCTGTAGGTAGATATTCATGCTGTAAGACACTCAGGCTGTGTTTTATTTAATTCCCTTTTTATATTGTTGAAAGTCTCTAACAGTTTTTTAAATCCTTCCAAGGGATGTGGGCATTATTGGCCAGCATTTATTGATGATAATTCTCGTGGTTTCTTATATTAAGACCATTTGGGCATTTCCTTATTTCTTCCTTTTGCTGCCTTTGTATTCTATATTTTGGTTTGTCTTCCTGTGTTTTAAGATTTTCCCAGAAAGCGGCAACATTGTACAACACTTTTCAAACTATTTTGTAACAAGATACACGTGACAATAAATAGATCAATCAAATCATTTCATGTACCCCATTTAGAACAAAGAACATAGAAAAGTACAGCACAGAACAGGCCCTTTGGCCCACAATGTTGTGCCGAGATTTAATCCGAATGTAAAATATAGTAACAACCTACGCACCCCTCAACTCACTGCTATCCATGTGCATGTCCAGCAGTCGCTTAAATGTCCCCAATGACTCTACTTCCACCACCACCGCTGGTAACGTATTCCATGCATTCACAGCTCTTTGTGTAAAAAACCTACCTCTGACGTCACCTTTATACCTTCCTCCTAATATCTTCAAACTATGACTTCTCGTACTAGTCAATCCTGCCCTGAGGAAATGTCTCTGGCTATTGACTCTATCTATTCCTCTCATTATTTTGTACACCTCTATCAGGTCTCCTCTCTTCCTGCTTCTCCCCAGAGAGAAAAGTCCGAGCCTATTCAACCTTTCTTCATAAGGCAAGCCCTCCAGTCCAGGCAGCATCCTGGTAAACCCTCTTTGCACCCTCTCCAAAGCCACTGTATCTTTCCTATAGTAGGGTGACCAAAACTGGACACAGTGTGGCCTCAACCAGGGACTTGTAGAGCTGCAGCAAAACCTCACAGCTCTTAAACTCGATCCCCCTGATAATAAAAGCCAAAACACCATATGCTTTCTTAACAACCCTATCCACTTGGGTGGCAACTTTGAGGGATCTATGTACTTGCACACCCAGATCCCTCTGTTCCTCCACACTGCCAAGAATCCTGTCCTTAATCCTATATTCAGCATTTGAGTTCGACCTTCCAAAATGCACCACTTCGCATCTATCCAGGTTGAACTCCATCTGCCATTTCTCAGCCCAGCTCTGCATTCTGTCTATGTCACGCTGCAGCCTGCAGTAGCCCTCTATACTATCGACGACACCTCCAACCTTTGTGTCATCTGCAAATTTACTAACACACCCCTCAATCTCCTCATCCAAGTCACTCATAAAAACTACAAACAGCAGAGGCCCAAGTACAGAGCCCTGTGGGACCCACTCAACCCTGTCCTCCAGGTAGAATACTTTCCATCTACAACCACTCTCTGCCTTCTGTCAGCCAGTCAATTCTGAATCCAGATAGCCAAATCTCCCTGTATCCCATACCTCCTGACTTTATGAATGAGCCTACCATGGGGAACCCTATCAAATGCCTTGCTGAAATCCATATACACCACATCCACTGCCCGACCGTCGTTGACTTGTCTTGACACCTCCTCAAAAACTCAATAAGATTTGTGACCTGCCTCTCACAAAGCCATGCTGACTGCCTTTAATCACACTATGCTTTGCCAAATAGTCATAAATCCTATCCAAAGCTTTGCTGACCACAGACATAAGACTGACTGGTCTGTAATTGCCAGCGATTTCCCTATTACTCTTCTGGAAAAGAGGAGCAACATTCGCCTCCTTCCAATCCTAAGGTATGACTCCCATGGAGAGTGAGGAGGCAAATATCCTCGCCAGCAGCTTAGCAACCTCCTTTATCGTTTCCCAGAGCATCCTAGGATAAATCTGGTCTGGCCCTGGGGACTTATCAATCTTAATGTTTTCCAAAATTTCTAGCACATCATCTTCATCAAGCTACTCTACTCTAAGTTTTCATTTATAACAAGTTCCCTTTCCTTGGTGAAAACTGAAGCAAAAAACTCATTTAGTGTTTCCCCTATCTACTCAGACTCCACACACAAGTTCCCTACGCTATCCCTGATCGGCCCTACCGTCTCCCTGATCATTTTCTTATTCCTCACGTATGAGTAAAACGCCTTTGGGTTGTCCCTAATCCTTCTTGCCAAAACTTTTTCATGCCCCCTCCTGGCTCTCCTCAGTCCATTTCTGAGCTCCTTTCTAGCAAGTCTGTAATCCTCTAAAGCTGTGCTAGATCCTTGCTTCCTCCACCTTACGTAAGCTGCCTTCTTCCTTTTGATGAGAAGTTCCTCTGTTCTCGTCATCCAAGATTCCTTAATCTTACCTCTTCTTGTTGTAGTTCTGTTCGCCGAGCTGGGAATTTGTGTTGCAGACGTTTCGTCCCCTGTCTAGGTGACATCTCCAGTGCTTGGGAGCCTCCTGTGAAGCGCTTCTGTGATCTTTCCTCCGGCATTTATAGTGGTTTGAATCTGCCGCTTCCGGTTGTCAGTTCCAGCTGTCTGCTGCAGTGGTCAGTATATTGGGTCCAGGTCGATGTGCTTATTGATTGAATCTGTGGATGAGTGCCATGCCTCTAGGAATTCCCTGGCTGTTCTCTGTTTGGCTTGTCCTATAATAGTAGTGTTGTCCCAGTCGAATTCATGTTGCTTGTCATAATCTATAGGAATGGATGAGGGATACATATGGCTGGAAGTCCAAGACCAGGATCAAACCTCCAGTGGAAGCTTCTCCAGTTTCTCCACCACATTTTGTTGTTATGGTGGAGCCGCTGAGCCTGGGAGATTTGGGTGAGGGAAGCTGAGGCTAGAACACTGAGGTGTGCTGAAAGCCAGATGCTGGTTTCTTGTTGGTCTGAACTCCCACAGGGTTGAGAATTCCAGGTAGGATGAAGGTGGGGTGAGGGGCGCGATACTTCTGCAGCCTCCTGAGAAGAGATTTCTGAGTGATCTGTATGTTTCCTCACCCTGGTATGTGTATACAGACACCATACTGTCTCCTTTGAGGAAGAGGGACCTAGAGAGAGGTCACTGTCCCTCATCCTTCTGTTTCTTTCATGAGCATCAATCTCAAAGAACAAAGAAAACAAAGAACAAAGAAAATTACAGCACAGGAACAGGCCTTTCGGCCCTCCAAGCCTGCACCAATCCAGATCCTCTATCTGAACCTGCTGCCTATTTTCTAACGGTCTGTATCCCTCTGCTCCCTGCCCATTCATGCATTCCAGGCACCCACCACCCTCTGCATAAAGAACCTTCCACGTATATCTCCCCTAAGCCTTTCCCCTCTCACCTTGAACTCGTGACCCCTAGTAATTGAGTTCCACAGTCTGGGAAAAGGCTTCTTGCTATCCACCCTGTCTACACCTCTCATCATTTTGTAGACCTCAATCGAGTCCCAGCTCAACGTCTGTCTTTCTAATGAAAATAATCCTAATGTATTCAAACTCTCTTCATAGCTTGTGCCCTCCATACCATACAACATCCTGGTGAACCTCCTCTGCACCCTCTCCAAAGCATCCACATTCTTTTGGTAATGTGGCAACCAGAACAGTCCGCAGTATTCCAAATGCAGCCGAATCAAAGTCCTATAAAACTGTAACATGACCTGCCAACTCTTGTACTCAATACCCTGTCCAGTGAAGGAAAGCATGCCGTATGCCTTCTTGACCACTCTATCGACCTGCATTGCCACCTTCAGGAAAAATTAACCTGAACACCCGGACCTCTCTGTAAATCAATTTTCCCCAGGATGTTTCCATTTACTATATAGTTCACTCTTGAATTGGATCTTCCAAAATGCATCACCTCACATTAATAACAAAATAACAAAAAGATGGGGTACTGGGCTAATGGTCGGATACTTGGTAGTGTGGATGAGCAGAGGGATCTTGGTGTCCATGTACACAGATCTCTGAAAGTTGCCACCCAGGTAAATAGTGCGGTGAGGAAGGCATATGGCGTACTGGCTTTTATTGGTAGAGGAATTGAGTTCCGGAGTCCTGAGGTCATGATGCAGTTGTATAAGACTCTGGTGCGGCCGCATCTGGAATATTGTGTGCAGTTTTGGTCGCCATACTATAGGAAGGATGTGGAGGCACTGGAACGGGTGCAGAGGAGGTTTACCAGGATGTTGCCTGGTATGGAAGGAAGATCGTATGAGGAAAGACTGAGACACTTGGGGCTGTTTTCATTGGAGAAAAGAAGGTTTAGGGGTGACTTGATTGAGGTGTACAAGATGATTAGGGGGTTAGATAGGGTTGACAGTGTGAACCTTTTCCCGCGTATGGAGTCGGGTATTACAAGGGGGCATAGCTTTAAATTAAGGGGGGGTAGATATAGGACTGAAGTTAGGGGTAGGTTCTTCACTCAGCGAGTCGTAAGTTCATGGAATGCCCTGCCAGTAGCAGTGGTGGACTCTCCCTCTTTATGGGCATTTAAGCGGGCATTGGATAGGTATATGGAGGATAGTGGGTTAGTATAGGTTAGGTGGGCTTGGATCGGCGCAACATCGAGGGCCAAAGGGCCTGTACTGCGCTGTATTCTTCTATGTTCTATGTTCTATTTGCCTGGATTGATCTCCATCTGCCATTTCTCTGCCCATCTTTCCAATCTGTCAATATTCTACTGTATTTTCTGACAATCTCCTTCACTATCTGCTACTCCACTAATCTTGGTGTCATCTGCAAACTTGCTAATCCAGCAAACGATACCTTCCTCCAAATCATTTAGATATATCACAAACAACAGCAGTCCCAACACGGATCCCTGTGGAACACCATTGGTCACAGGCCTCCATTTAGAGAAACTCCCTTCCACTCTTACTCTCTGTCTCCTGTTGCCCAGTTAGTTCTCTATCTATCTGGTTAGAACACCCTGAACCTCATGCAACTTCACTTTTTCCATCAGCCTACCATGGAGAACCTTGTTAAGCACCTTACTAAAGTTCATGTGTATGACAGCCCTTCCCCCATCAATCAACTCTATCACTTCCTCAAAGAATTCTAATAGGTTTGTAAGACATGACCTTCCCCGAACAAAACCATGCTGCCCATTACTGATAAGCCCATTTTCTTCTAAATGGGAATAGATCGTATCCCTCAGTACCTTCTCCAGCAGCCTCCCTACCACTGACGTCAGGCTCACCAGTCTATAATTACCTGGAGTATCCCTGCTACCCTTCTTAAACAAGGGGAAAGCATTAGCAATTCTTCAGTCCTCTGGGACCTCACCGGTGTTCAAGGATGCTGCAAAGGTATCTGTTAAAGCCCGAGCTATTTCCTCTCTCACTTCCCTCAGTAACCTGGAATAGATTCCATCCAGACCTGGGGACTTGTTTACCTTAATGTCTTTTAGAATACACAGCACTTCCTCCATCCTTATGCTAACTTGACCTAGACTAGTCAAAGATCTATCCCTAACCTCAACATCCATCATGTCTTTCTTCTCGGTGAATACCAACTCAAAGTACTCATTAAGAATCTCATCCATTTTCTCTGAGTCCACGCATAACTTCCCTCCTTTGTGCTTGAGTGGGCCAACCCTTTGTCTAATTACCCTCTTGCTCCTTATGTATGAAGAAAAGGCTTTGGGATTTTCCTTAACCCTGTTTGCTAAAGATATCTCATGATCCCTTTTTAGCTCTCTTCATTCCTCGTTTCAGATTGATCCTACATTCCCGATATTCTTCCAAAGCTTTGTCTGTCTTCAGTCGCCTAGGTCTTATGTATGCATAATTTTTTTCTCTTAGCTAGTCTCACAATTACCCCTGTCATCCATGGTTCCCTCACCTTACCATTTTTATCCCTCATTTTCACAGGAACATATCTCTCCTGAACTCTAATCAACCTCTCTCTAAAAGCCTCCCACATATCGAATGTGGATTTCCCTTCAAACAGCTGCTCCCAATCTACATTCCCAGCTCCTGCCGAATGTTGGTATAGTTGGCCTTCCCCCAATTTAGCACTCTTCCTTTAGGACCACTCTTGTCTTTGTCAATGAGTATTCTAAAACTTATGGAATTGTGATCACTATTCCCAAAGTAATCCCCTACTGAAACATCAAACACCTGGCCGGGCTCATTTCCCAACAACACTGCTCTAGAACATGCTCCAGGATGCTCCTTGCAAATTCTGCTCCATCTAGTCCTCTAACACAAAGTGGATCCCAGTCAATGTTGTGAAAATTAAAATCTCCTATTACCACCACCCTGCTGCTCCTACATCTTTCCATGACCTGGTTATATATTTGTACCTCTATCCCAGGTTTGCTGTTGGGAGGCCTATAGTACATCCCAACATTGTTACCACACTCTTCCTATTTCTGAACTGTGTCCATTTTGCCTCACTGCTCGAGTCCTCCATAGTGCCCTCCTTCAGCACAGCTTTGATATCCTCCCTGACCAGAAATGCAACTCCTCCACCCCTTTTACCTCCCTCTCTATCCTGCCTTAAGCATTGATATCCTGTGATGTTTAGCTGCCAATCATGCACTTCCCTCAACCAAGTCTTAGTAATAGCAATAATATCATACTCCCAGGTACTAATCCAAGTCCTAAGTCCATCTGCCTTACCTACTATACGTCTTGCATGAAAACAAATGCATGTCACACCACCAGTCCCTTTGCATTGATCACCTACTTTCTGCCTCCTCTTCTCCTTAGTCATGCTTCATTATCTAGTTCCTTACAGGCTTTAGTTACTGATTCATTACTGTCCTCTAACCTCATTTGGTTCCTATCCCCCTGCCACATTCGTTTCAACCCTCACCAACAGCGGTTCACACCACCACCATCTTCCATCTGAGGAAGCAAAAGCGCCCCCAAGGACATTGGTTCCAGTCCGGCCCAGGTGGAGACCATCCAATTTGTAATAGTCCCCCTTCCCCAGAACTGCTCCCAATATCCCAAAACGTCTGAAACCCTCTCTCCTACACCATCTCTCAAGCCACACATTCATCCTGGTTGTTCTATCATTCTGACTCTGACTAGTGCATGGCACTGGTAGCAATCATGAGATTACTACCTCTGAGGTCCTACTTTTTAACTTGGCTCCTGACTCCCTAAATTCTGCTTGTCGGACCTCATCCCATTTTTTACCTATTTCGTTTGTGCCTGTATGCACCACGACAACCCTCCCCCTTAACAATGTCCTGCAGCCGATCCGAGACATCCCTGACCCGTGCACCAGGGAAGCAACATATCATTTCAGAGCCTCGTTTTCGACCACAGAACCACCTATCTACTCCCCTTACAATTGAATCCCCTATGACTATAACCCTTCCACTCTTTTCCCACCCTTCTGAGCAGCAGAGCTAGCCATGGTGTCATGAACCTGGCTACTGCTGCCTTCCTTTGGTGAGCCATCTCCCCCAACATCCAAAATGGTATACCTGTTTTGGAGGGAGATGACCGCAGGGGACACCTGCACAGCCTTCCTGCTCTTTCTCTGCCTTTTGGTCACCCATTCTCTTTCTCCATCAGCATTTTTCTCCCATCTTCAGAGTGATGGAATGCACTTTTCTATGCCCATGCCTGTGGTTCTCTGTCTGAAGTTACTATTGGTGTGGAGTATGGGATCTTCTCTTTCCTGGGGCTGAGTAGGTATTTGCACTTTAGCAATCTGCTGAGCACCAGGTATTTTTCCCTCATCCAGCTCTAGAGTACTGATGTCGTTGCTGGGCCCATTCCTGTTTGTTATCTATATCAATGACTTGGATGAAAATGTACAGGTCGTGATTAGTACGTTTGCAGGTGACGCTAAAATAGGCGGTATCGTAGACAGTGAGAAAGGTTGTCAGAAATTACAGCAGGGTCTTGATCAGCTGGGGAAGTGGGCTGAGAAATAGTAAATGGAGTTTAATATAGATAAGTGTGAGGTCTTGCAATTTGGAAAGTCAAATCAAGGTAGTAGTTTCATGGTGAATGGTAGGGCCTTAAGGAGTGTAGTGGAACAGAGGAACCTTGGAGTTCAGGTTCACAGTTCTCTGAAAGTGGAGTCACAGATAGACAGGGCAGCGACAAAGGCTTTTGGTACACTGACCTTCATCAGTCAGGGCATTGAGTATAGAAGTTGGGAAGTTATGTTGCAGTTGTATAGAACCTTGGTAAGGCCGCACTTGGAGTAATGTGTTCAGTTTTGGTCACCTTACTATCGGAATGATGTTATTAAACTGGAAGGAGTGCAGAAGAATCTTTCAAAGCTGTTAGAAGGACTTAAGAGTCTGACTTATAGGGAGAAGTTGGTTAAGCTAGGACCTTTTTCTTTAGAGCGTAAGAGACTGAGAGGTAAATCTTACAGAAGTGTATAAGATCATGAGAGGCATAAATAGGGTGAATGCACTTAGTTTTTTTTTCCCAGGGTTGGGGAATTGAGGACTAGAGGGCATCAGTTTAAGGTGAGAGGGGAAAGAGTAAAAGGGAACCTGAGGGGGCAACTTTTTTATACAGAGGGTAATGGAATGAGTTGCTAGTGGAAGTGGTTGAGGCGGATACCTTAACAACATTTAAAAGGCATTTGGATAAATATGTGGAAAGGAAAAGTTTAGAAGGATGTGGGTCAAGTGGAGGGAAATCGGGTTAGCGTGGGTCAACATTTTGTTTGGCATGGATCAGTTTGGACCAAAGGTCCTGTTTCTATGTTGTAGCACTCTATGACTCTGTGACTGCATATAACTCATCAAAATGTGGTCTGAGCTTAAATCTTGCTCACGTATCTGGCGAGGTCTCCGTATCTGAGTGGGGAATGTGAGCAGGAGACAGCCTTGTTGGTGTTTCTTCCAGAGGGGTCTGATTCCTCAGATGGAAGATGGCGGTGGTGTGAATCTCAGAAGGTACTAGCCACAGTGAATAATTCTAAAAGATAGTGAGAACGACACTTTAGAGGTGTGCACATATAGTGAGGTGAGTAACCAGAATTACATGAAACTCACTCGAGCTCACAAAGAGAAGCCCTCCTCGAAACTCCCTGACATTGACTCTTAATTTTTGGGAACACTTAACCTGTAAGATCCATCTCTGCTATCCCTCTGACAAGTAAAGCACAGTGGCCAATATTTAATTTGACACTGCAAAACAGCAGATCCAACTTCATCAGTACTTCTTCAGAATGCCTTGATTCTGGTGTTCAATTCTGGAGCAGAACTTGAACCTTGAACTTTGACTCAGCGTGAAGAACGTGACAAACTGAGACACAGCTTTTAATGTCTGCTTTTCTCTTGGAGTTTGCTGTGAAGAAATTGGTTACTGTATTTGCCTCCATTGCATTCCAAGCCATACCCTTTGGGACATCCTAAAGATCTGAAGGACTCTATAGGAAATCAGCATATTTTCCTTTTCAACATCTCACTGTAGGATGGATGATTTCATGAAATGGAAATGTCACTTATTTTTTGCACAAGGAAAACAGAGCTTTGAGTCCTGTTTTATTTGAAAATGGCAGGTTTGATTCAAGCATTGGCAAAAGTAACAGAATTTTGATAGCCATGCAAAGAAGCTTAAAATCCAGAACAGCCAATCAGTGAAGCAAAGCTTTTATATGATAAAATTCTGATCTTAATTTAAAACTTGACTTGGGATGTCACCATCTCTTCAAGTTGACATCCTTCACATAAAATGGGAGGTTAGGACTAAAGTTGCCTAGGATTGGTAAATCAGCCACAATAGGAACGTAATTAGGGAATTATTAATCATTCATAAACCGCTGAAACTTCTTCCATTTCTCAATGTGTGAAATGAGATATGGGGCAAGAACTGAGATTCCCAAATGTGGGTGAACACTTCTGTGGTTATTGGATTCAGTCGACCAGAACATAATCCCTTCATACTAAAAACTCACGATAACACACAATGTCTAATTTATTAATGGATTTTTCTCTTCCTAATGGAAATGAGGTGTGAACCACTTTCGCCTGTGATAGTGCCATATTGGTTTATAGATTGAAGCCTCCAGTAATCAAATTGCTGATCTGAATGCCTTAACTTCCACATTTTCCCTCTTTCCTTTTGCCATTAATATTTTCAGCGTGCATTTAGCTCCTGGGGAATGTTGAACTAGTCAGATATTAGTTTATAATCATCTGGAATCTCACACTGGAAATATATGCTAGGCAGAGGTTCACGTTTTGTACCTTTTCTTCAATGCAGATTGCATAAACCTTACATTTGACAAAGGACTGAGTACTCAGACAGCTGGGTGTACCAGAGCATCCCAGACATGTGGGTTGAGACATCTGTGAATTCTGTATCATTGCCATTTGACCATTCCTCCCAAGTGATTGAACTGTAATTGGACTAATACTAAAAAATTCAGAGTGGTAGAGATACAAACATTCATTACTTCTACGAATGAAAGAAGCAGCAGAAAGAAGCCCTGTGGGCGGCATGGTGGCTAACACTTCTGCCTCATAGCACCAGGGTCCCAGGTTCGATTCCAGCCTCGGGTGACTGTCTGTGTGGAGTTTGCACATTTTCCCCGTGTCTGCGTGGGTTTCCTCCAGGTAATCCGGTTTCCTCCCACAGTCCAAAAATGTGCGGGTTAGGTGAATTGGCCATGCTAAATTGCGAGTAGTGTTAGGTGAAGGGATAAATGTAGGAGAATGGGTCTGGGTGGGCAGCTCTTTGGAGGGTCGGTGTGGACTTGTTGGGCCGAAGGGCCTGTTTCCACACTGTAGGGAATCTAATCTAATCATATAATGGGGGCACGGTGGCTTAGTGGTTCGCACTGTTGCCTCATAGCACCAGGGACCTGGGATTGATTCCACCATCGGGTGACTGTCCTTGTGGAGTTTGCACATTTACCTCCTGTGTCTGCATGGGTTTCCTTCAGGTGCTGCAGTCTCCTCCCACAGTCCAAAGATGTGTACATTAGTTGAATCGGCCATGTTGAAATGCCTATAGTGTCCAGGGATGTGCAGGCTAGGTGGGTTAACCATGGGAAATGCAAGGTTACAGGGAGAAGGCAGGGCATGGGTCTGGGTGGAATGCTCTTTGGTGAGAGGGTCGGGTCAGTGTGGACTCCTTGGGCCAAATGGCCTGTTTTCACATTGTAGGGATTCTATGATTCTACAAGCCCCCCACTCCATGTGTATTGAACAAACACTTGTATTGCAGGTGAGTTTTGTCTTCAGATTGAGGAAGTAATCATATCAGAATAAAAAGTAATATTTACACATCATATTCATTAACATAGGACATTCCAATGGCTTTGAAATCAATGAAGTACAACAAACTTTGTTTTAGCTGGCACTTTATTAAGCGGCACTCTTGATAAACCAGCATAAAACTTCAAATGAAGCAATATCAGAGTATTTATGATGTAAATTATAAGTGATGCGTATACCCTGGCCTTTATGTTACTATTAATCCCTGTGTGTTTTTTCATTGATTTTAGGAAGTGTGTTGAGGTTTTACATCGATTGTTCGAGGAATGTTGGTCACGATGCTTTGCTCTGTCAGGGTTTACTGCGGTTATATGTACCTCGCGATTAACCGGAATATTGGTTGAGCTGGCGCACCTGTGGTCCCATTGGTGCTGGTTTATAAAGGTTTTGGAAATACAGTCACAGTGTTGTACAAAACATATCCAATTAATGCACAAGCTTCTCCCACAGACGGAAGAATTGTTTGAAAGATGTGAAACAATGTAATGTGCCCATCCCATCCTGAGGGGCAGCTTGAACCAGCCCTTTCTAAGTCAGAGTTGGAGACACATAGAACATAGAACAAAGAACAGCACAGCATAGTACAGGCTCTTCACCCCTCGATATTGTGCCAACCTTTTATCCTTTTCTAAAATCAAACTAACCTACATTTTACTATATCCATGTGCCTATCCAGGAGTCTGTTAAATGCCCCTACTGTATCTGACTCTACAACCACTGCTGGCAGTGCATTCCACGCACCCACCACTCTCTGCATAAAGAACTTACCTCTGACATCTCCCCAATACATTCTTCCAATCACCTTAAAATTATGCCCCCTCAGGATAGCCATTTCCACTTTGGGAAAAAAGTCTCTGGTTGTCCACTCTATCTATGCATCCTGCTCCTGCCTTATCCCCATAACCCTTGACTCCACTATCTTTAAGAGCTCTATCCATCTCTTTCTTGAAAGTGTCCAGAGACTTGGCCTCCACTGCCTTCTGGGGCAGAGCATTCCATATATCCACCACTCTCTGGGTGAAGAAGTTTCTCCTCAACTCTGTTCTAAATGGCCTACCCCTTATTTTTAACCTGTGTCCTCTGTTTCTTGATTGTCAAAACAATAATGAACTGTTAATGCATGGGTACTGTTGCGAGTATGGTGGGTAACTCAACATGTTAAGGATAATGCAATTCCCATTCTTTTATGTTGTATGGAAAGGGGGATGTTTGGGTTAGATATGCACTAATGCACCAAGTGTCTTGCCATAGACATGTGACCTCTGCCATGGAGACCTCACTGGAGACAACCATCTTGCAGCCGGTTCAATGAAAGACACAAACTGGCCTAACATCCTCAGAACTCCAAACAGCTTTTTCACCTCACGTACACAGGAGCCCCACGTTTGTATCACCCTTGTATTTAAGAAAAGTTCTATGACATAGAGTCATAGAGACATACAGCATGGAAACAGACCCTTTGGTCCAACCCTTCCATGTGGACTGTTGGGGAAAAGTTAACATTATTTGCCTGGAAGCCATTTTCCTGATTTGGCTGAGAGTTCCATTTTGTGTCCCCAGCCAGAACTTGGCTGGCTATGCATTCCTTACTGTGAGGTCATATGAAAGGTTGTCCTTATCTTCCTTCTCAAGATAGTGTCTCCTTCCTTTGCTGAATGATCAGCGCAGGCTGTAGAAGCAGTCAAGCTGACATAGACTTTCCAATTAGTCCCCCTTCCTTCTCTAGTTATTGCCTCTTCATGGTCATTCAGCCAGTTACAGATATCTCTGCTTATCTCTCTCTTAGCAATCTGTGTAACTAGAACAGGTGGTGATACCATTTGATCTGTCCACTTGTAGAATGCATAATAGTGCTTTAGTTTTGAACTTAATGACTAACCTCTAATTTAGCGCCAACGTGTAAACATGCCAAACTGTGTAATTAACGTCAGCTCCTAGCTGTTTTCTCTATATAATCCTGTCGTATCCTGATGCACTTTGGAGAAACACTGAGCTAGGATGGTGAATTCCCCATGATATATCGTGTCATAAACTAATCAGTTCGCAAGGTCCGAGTCTCAAAAGCTTTCTTCAACATGGACATATTCTAAATTAATCTAGTCCCATTTGCCAGCATTTGGTCTATATCCCTCTAAACCCTTCCCATTCATAAACCCATCCAGTTGCCTTTTAAATGTTGTAATTGTACCAGCCTCCACCACTTCCTCTGGCAGCTCATTCCATACAAACACCACCCTCTGTGTGAATAAGTTGCCCCTTAGGTCTCTTTTATATCTTTCCCCTCTCACCCTAAACCTATGCCCTCTAGTTTTGGACTTTCCCACCCTGGGGAAAAGACCTTGTCTATTTACTCTATCCATGTCCCTCATGATTTTATAAACTTATATAAGGTCACCCCCTCAGCCTCTGACACTATAGGGAAAATAGCCCCAGCCTATTCAGCTTCATCTCAATGTACATTTCATTCCTGCTTTCTATAATAATGTGGACGTAGGTTTTACTGTATTTTTTAAGGTAGCAAGACATGTCTGAGAAAAGACACATTTAGGAATCCTGCAATCATCAAAACATTTGGAAGAAATGTCAATATAAGGTGAAAACCACATTTATACTGCATGAATTGGGAATGCTGATTGTTAATGAGTGATGTGTGATCATTGACAAGTGGACTCTGATCGGTTGACACTTTGCCATGGAGAATGAATGATCCAGATGATGACTGACAGTTAACTGACAAGCTCTGTTTAAATTTTAAATCAGGCATCTTGATTCTGATTTGTCAAGACATTGCTCTGAGAAATGAATCAATTTATTTGTAGAACAGAATCTGTTGTTAGAACTAAAATGTGAACATAATGGATGAAATCTTACATTTTCTTGGCAGTGTGTCAGTTTCATCAGTTTCCCTGATGGATTTCTTTTTGTGAAGCCTACCTAGTTGTCTTGCCATATCTCACCAAATGCACCTCATTAACAGTCTGTCCTTCTTGCCCTATTCTAGTTTCATTCTACTACTCATTGCACTCAGAATAAATCACTCCTGTCACATATCTCAGAATGGACCAGCATTCCTAGTGTAAGTACCATCTTTAGAAGGCCACTATCCATCTGAGCAAGCACTGTCAGCCCAGAGCTGCAAGTACGCTCCCTGATATTTACGCTGACCATGGCTGAGAAAGGCAAATTTGAGCTTCAGTTTCTGGGCAATGACCTGGATGCCCTGGTGGATTGGGTGGTACAGAGGGGGAACGTCCTCTTCCCCCAGGAGCAGCAGAGGAGGTATGACCTGGTCATGTCAGCCTGGTGCCACCTGGATCAGTGCAGCCTCTGCCATTTCGATGAATGTACGGCAATGTAGGATAAAGGTCAAAGACCTTCTTCGTGCTGCCAACAAAGGTGCCATTTGTCTTCTCCCTGATAACCTTCACATTCGCTCCATTTTGCCTATCTTATGGACCTTCACTAAGGTTCACATTCTACCATTGCAATATCTCCCCCTATTTGCTTTCAGCCACCCCAAACTGCAGACACACAACCACTAACCCTGCAAGCCCTCTGCATTAGCTACTCAGTCCCTCAGGGCGTCCTCTTACCTGCACCCATGGAAACAGCGGTGCCACCCACTTCCATCTCCCTCAAGGAAGCACTTCTACACCCAAAGGGTGGTAGATGCTTGCAACTCTCTTCCACAAACAGCAGTGAATGCTAGATGAGTTGTTAATTTTAAACCTGAGATGGATACATTTTTGTTGAGCAAAGCTATTAAAGGATATGGGCCCAAAGGCAAATTTACGGGGTTACACCACAGATCAGACATGATCCCATTGAATAGCAAAAGAGGCTCAAGGGGCTGAATGGCCTACACATGTTCCTTTGCTCTGAATACTGGTCTCTTATATCTGGAAGAAAACAACCACAACAGCACAGGAAATGTCAAGGTGGATAGTTGTTTTTCCAAATTGGACTCCTCACCTTTTTGAGGAGGGCTCCCTGATTCTGACTGACCATGTCCAATCCCCAAATTGAGTGAGGTCTGATAGGTTTAAGCTCTGAATTCCTTCTTGAAATCTTGTTATCTCTATCTCTCTCTCCATCTCTCTCTCTCTCTCACACACACACAAAGCAGAGAGAGAAACTTCAATAGCCTGTCTCTCTTTACAGCAAAGAAGTATTTTGTTTTCAGAAACCAGTTCTTAAAAGTTGACTCTGGGAACATGTGGGGTGATAGTGGAGACAGAAAGATCCAGGGAGTGGAGGGAGGTGTCTGAGATCGTCCAGGTGAACTTGAGGTCAGGTTGGAAGGTGTTCGTGAAGTTGATGAACTCTTCAACCTCCTCATGGGAGATGGCACCGATACAGGCATCAATGTAATGGAAAAAAAGGGGGGAATGGTGTCAGTGAACATCTGAGTTTCTCTACCAAGAGCAAAGTTCTAGCCATCCTGGTCTGCATTTTAGGAAATATTGGTGAAATTTTCTTAAATCCCTTCATAGTGAATATAATGGCACAGTACTTGTGACCATAGTACTGTAAGTACACAATACTCAGATCATGTTACTGTAATTAAAGACGTCTCCCACCCCAGTTTTACCCTCTTCCAACTGGCAGGAGATATAAACGTTTGTATACACGTACGAATAGACTCAAGAATAGCTTGATTGCCGCTGTTATTAGATTTCTGAATGGACTTTTCAATTTTCAAATTTAATGTTGATCTCGCTCTCTGTGCACCTTCTCTGCAGCTATAACATTGTATTCCTCGCTCTGTTCTATTACCCTGATGCACTTTGTACAGTATGATCTGCCTGTATTGGATGCAAAACAAAGCTTTTCACTGTATCTAGGTACATGTGGCAATAATAAATCAAATCAAAGTATCGTCATCTTGAAAGTACTAGGATTTTGACCCAGCGATGGTGAAGGGGTCAGTGATAGATGTGCAATTTGGTGTGGTGTGTTACCTGCAGGGAAATCCACAGGTGTTGCTGTTTCCATGCTTGACACCCTTGTTGTTGTAGATGTTTCCACTCTTGTGGCTGAGAGGCACTATCACTGCAAAGGTCATGGCTTTTGGAAAGTGTGAGAGAAACTGATGTTGAAACATGACGATGATGTTTGTATCACTGCTCAAATTGAAAGGATGAGAACTTATTTTTAAAAAGATATTATCTCCCTGAACCTTTCAATTTGCCAGCCCCACCTTTCAGTAAATTTTTTTACAGCCTTTTCATAAAAATATAATCAGAAATACAAGAAAGGTGTCCATAAATATTCGCACATAATAGGCAAGCTGTAGAATAACCCTCAGGCACACTCAAGGACATCATTTAATGAAGGAGTCTATCTCAATTATTGGAACTGGATTTAAAAATTCTTGTATTATATTTTTCTATTATTTGTTAAAAAAAAGTAGGAAATGGTTGTTATGTGAATGCACATCTGGGGTGCCACATTTTAATGTTGCTCTGTAATCAATCGCTGAGTAGAAATGTATCAGGCGAACAGCCTGCTATACACTCAACAAAGCTTCAGAACATTAAGGCTGATTAATTCCAAATTATGGGGACCAGAAGATTTAACATGGTGGCAGCTGGTGTCTGTGAGTTAAAAACCCAATCATTTAAAATGGGTTTAATGCTGTATGAGATTGAAGAGTCGATACTAATTCAGTGCCGAGGATTTGCTGTCGCTGACTTCCCTGCTCAGCTGTAGCTGCCCCTTCCTTCACTTTTTCTTCTGTCTTGGGATGAATTTCTGCTGTGCTTCCTGTGTTAGCCCCAGAAACTCCTGCCATTGCTGCTCCACTGTCTTCCCTGAAGGGCTCCTGTTCCAATGATCTCTGGCCAGCTCCTCTCTCATGACCTTGTGGTTACCTTTATTCAATTGTAATAACACCACATCTGATTCCAACTTCTCCCACTCAAACTGCAGGGTGAATTCTATCACATTATGGTCACTACCACCTAGGGGTTCCTTCACCTGAAGATCTCTAATCAAGTCCACCTCATTACACATCACCAAATCCAGAATTGCCTATTTCTGAGTGGATTCTACAACAAACTGGTCTTAATAAAACATCGTGTAGATATTCTATGGATTTGTTTTCTTGGGACCCACAAACAAGCTGAATGTTCTAGTCCATCTGCATATTGAAGTTCCCCGTGATTATTGTAATAGTGCGATTCTATCCTTTCTCTCCTGATATATTTTCTTCCCACAACCATCGTGTGCCATAGTGTTAAGGGTTTAGATGGAGAAGAATTTGTTGTGTGTACAAGAACATTTTCTGATTTAGTATATGGATGTCCTGCTCGAGAAGGTGCAAAACTTGAAGGAAGTGAGGACTGCAGATGCTGGAGTACCAGAGTTGAAAAATGTGGTGCTGGAAAAACACAGCAGGCCAGGCAGCATCCAAGGAGCAGGAGAGTCGACGTTTCGGGCATAAGCCCTTCTTCAGGAATGAGGCTGGTGTGCCAAGCGGGCTGAGATAAAAGGTAGGGGGGAGGGAATTTGGGGGAGGAGCGTTGGGAATACGATAGGTGGAAGGAGGTGAGGGTGATAGGCCGGAGAGGGGGTGGGGGCGGAGAGGTCGGGAAGAAGATTGCAGGTCAAGAGGGCGGTGCTGAATCCGAGGGTTGGGACTGAGATAAGGTGCGGGGAGGGGAAATGAGGAAGCTGGAGAAATCTACATTCATCCCTTGTGGTTGCAGGGTTCCTAGGCGGAAGATGAGGCACTCTTCCTCCAGGTGTCATGTGGCCAGGGTCTGGCGATGGAGGAGGCCAAGGACCTGCATGTCCAACCTCCACTCCCGGCACCTTTCCCTGCAACTGCAAGAAGTGCAAAGCTTGCATCCATACCTCCCCCCTCACCTCCCGCCAAGGCCCCAATGGATCCTTCTATATCCATCGCAAATTCACCTGCACCTCCACACACATCATTTAGTGTATCTGCTGCAACCAATGTGGTCTCCTCTACTTGCGGAACGTTTCAGGGAACACCTCTGGGACACCCGCACCAAACAACCCAACCGCCCCATGGCTGAACACTTTAGCTCCCCCTCCCACTCCGCCAATGACATGCAGGTCCTTGGCCTCCTCCATCGACAGACCCTGGCCATACGACGCCTGGAGGAAGAGTGCCTCATCTTCCGCCTAGGAACCCTACAACCACACGGGATGAACGTAGATTTCTCCAGCTTCCTCATTTCCCCTCCCCCCACCTTATCTCAGTCCCAACCCTCGGATTCAGCACCGCCCTCTTGACCTGCAATCTTCTTCCCGACCTCTCTGCCCCCATCCCCTCTCCGGCCTATCAACCTCACCCTCACCTTCTTCCACCTATCGTATTCCCAGCGCCCCTCCCCCAAATTCCCTCCCCCCTACCTTTTACCTGAGCCTGCTTGGCACACCAGCCTCATTCCTGAAGAAGGGCCTATGCCCGAAATGTCAATTCTCTTGCTCCTCGGATGCTGCCTGGCCTCAGGTACAAAACTTGACCTACTCTTGTGACATAAGGCAGGACAGGTGACTGAACATAGAACATAAAACAATACAGCACAGAACAGGCCCTTCGGCCCACGATGTTGTGCCGAACATTTGTCCTAGCTTAAGCACCCACCCATGTACCTATCCAGTTGCCGCTTAAAGGTCGTCAATGATTCTGACTCTGCCACTCCCACAGACAGCGCATTCCATGCCACTCTCTGGGTAAAGAACCTACCCCTAACATCTCCCCTATACCTTCCACCCTTCACTTAAATTTATGTCCCCTTGTAACACTCTGTTGTACCCGGGGAAAAAGTTTCTGACTGTCTACTCTATCTATTCCTCTGATCATCTTATAAACTTCTATCAAGTCACCCCTCATCCTTCGCCGTTCCAATGAGAAAAGGCCTAGCACTCTCAACTTATCCTCGTATGACCTATTCTCCATTCCAGGCAACATCCTGGTAAATCTTCTCTGCACCCTCTCCAAAGCTTCCACATCTTTCCTAAAGTGAGGCAACCAGAACTGCACACAGTACTCCAAATGTGGCCTAACCAAGGTCCTGTACAGCTGCAACATCACTTCACGACTCTTGAATTCAATCCCTCTGCTAATGAACGCTAATACACCATAGGCCTTCTTACAAGCTCTATCCACCTGAGTGGCAACTTTCAAAGATCTATGAACATAGACCCCAAGATCCCTCTGCTCCTCCACCTTACTAAGAACCCTACCGTTAACCCTGTATTCCGCATTCTTATTTGTCCTTCCAAAATGGACAACCTCACACTTGACAGGGTTGAACTCCATCTGCCACTCCTCAGCCCAGCTCTGCATCATATCTAAGTCCCTTTGCAGCTGACAACAGCCCTCCTCACTATCCACAACTCCACCAATCTTCGTATCATCTGCAAATTTACTGACCCACCCTTCGACTCCCTCATCCAAGTCATTAATAAAAATTACAAACAGCAGAAGACCCAGAACTGATCCCTGTGGAACTCCACTTGTAACTGGGCTCCAGGCTGAATATTTACCATCTACCACCACTCTCTGACTTCGACCGGTTAGCCAGTTTTCTATCCAACTGGCCAGATTTCCCTCTATCCCATGTCTCCTGACTTTCCGCATAAGCCGACCATGGGGAATCTTATCAAATGCCTTACTAAAATCCATGTACACTACATCCACTGCTCTACCCTCATCCACATGCTTGGTCACCTCCTCAAAGAATTCAATAAGACTTGTAAGGCAAGACCTACCCTTCACAAAGTGTTAATCGGGGAACACTTTGGGGCCAACGACCATAATTCTACTAGTTTTAATATAGTGATGGAAAAGGATAGACTGGATCTAAAAGTTGAAGTTCTAAGTTGGAGAAAGGCCAATTTTGACGGTATTAGGCAAGAACATTCAAAAGCTGACTGGGGGCAGATGTTCGCAGGTAAAGGGACGGCTGGAAAATGGGAAGCCTTCAGAAATGAGATATCAAGAATCCAGAGAAAGTATATTCCTGTCAGGGTGAAAGGAAAGGTTGGTCGGTGTAGAGAATGCTGGATAACTAGAGAAATTGAGGGTTTGGTTAAGAAAAAGAAGGAAGCATATATTAGGGATAGACAGGAAAAATCAAATGAATCCTTAAAAGAGTATTAAGGCAGTAGGAGTATACTTAAGAGGGAAATCAGGAAGGGCAAAAAAGGGATATGAGATAGTGTTGGAAAATAGGATTAAGGAGAATCCAAATGGATTCTATAAATGTATTAAAGACAAAAGGGTAACTAGGGAGAAAATAGGGCCCCTCAAAGATCAGCAAGGCAGCCTATGTGTGAAACGGCAGGAGGTGGGGGAGATACTAAACGAGTATTTTGTATCAGTATTTACAATGAAGAAGGACATGGAAGATATAAAAAATGAAAAGATGTCCATATTACAGAGGAGGTGGTGCTGGATGTCTTAAAACACATAAAGGTGGATAAATCCCCAGGACCTGATTAAGTGTACCCTAGAAATCTGTGGGAAGCTAGGGAAGTGATTGCTGGGCCCCTTGCTGAGATATTTGTATCATCGATAGTCACAGGTGAGGTGCCAGAAGTCTAGAGGTTGGCTAGCCTGGTGCCACTATTTAAGAAAGATGGTAAGGACAATCCAGGGCACTATAGACCAGTGAGCCTTACATCAGTGGATGGACATGTATTTGGAAAGGCAAGGACTGATTAGGGACAGTCAGCATGGTTTTGTTCGTGGGAGATCATGTCTCACAAACTTGATTGAGTTTTGTGTACCATAAGTACCACCAGAACATTACCTGCCGCACGAGGATCCGAACATTTTAGACCACTGCTACACCACTGTGAAAGATGCCTCCCGCTCCATCCCCTGCCCTAATTTCGGGAACTCCGACTACAGTGCCTTGTTTCTTCTCCCAGCTTACAGACAAAAGCTCAAGCAGGAGACCCCCACCTGGATACAGGTCCAGCGCTGGTCAGAGAGGGCAGGGGATCAACTCTGGTGCTGTCTGGAATTGGCTGATTGGGCCGTGTTCAAACAGTCCGCAGGTATCTTGGACAGTACACCACCACCGTCACAGACTTTATTAGCAAGTGTGTGATTAATGCCATGACCAGCCTTTCAAAGCACTTGATGTCCACCAAAGTTAGGGCCACTGGGCGGTAGTCATTGAAACATGCTGCATGAACCTTCTTACGCCTAGGGATGATGTTGGCCCTCTTTAAACAGGCCTGCATAGCAAGGAAGTCAATCCGGGTGTTCCCCAACAGGAAACCCTGGATGAATCAGGACATACAGAACCTGCTAAAAACCAAGTGTGAGGCCTTCAGATCAGGAGACCCACTCAAATAAAAGGAATCCAAGTATGACCTTCACAGAACCATTAAGACAGCCAAGGACCAATACCGATTCAAACTAGAGACCCAGACAGACACCCGGCAACAATTGCAAGCACTAACTGACATCACAGATTCTAAAAAGAGATAATGCAAGATAACAGGCGATGACATAGCCCTCCCAGATTGTCTCAAAGCCTTCTTTGCTCGATTTGAGCAGAATTTCAGTGGAGAGAAAACACCTATTCCAACAAGTCCTGACAAACCTTTCCCAACAGTCACTGCATCAGAGGTCATATCAGTTTTCCTTCGTGTGAATCCAAGGAAAGCGATGGGACCAGATGGAGTACCAGGCCATGCACTCAGAGCAGAGGTCTCCTCAGATATCTTCGACCTGTCCCTGTCACAGGTCATTGTCCCTGCCTGGTTAAAGAGGCCAACATCATCCCTGTGCGTAAGAAGGTTCATGCAGCATGTCTCAATGACTACCGCCCAGTGGCCCTAACTTCGGTGGTCATCAAGTGCTTTGAAAGGCTGGTCATGGCATTAATCAACTCCAGCCTCTCCATTACTCTTGACCAGCTCCAATTTGCCTACTGGACCAACAGATCCACATCAGATGCTATATCATTCGCTCTTCACTCCTCCGTAGAACATCTTGACACCAAGAACAGCAATATAAGGATCCTACTCATTGACTACAGTGCAGTCTTGAACACTACTATCCCTTTGAGACCGATTAATAAACTTAGTGATCTCGGACTAAGCCCCACTCTCTGCAACTGGATCCTTAGTTTCCTGACCTACTTGGAGGCCACAATCAGTGAAGATTGGGGACAATATTTCATCATCACTAACACTCAAATACTGGAGCCCCCCAGGGCTGTGTACTCAGCCCCCTACTGTACTCACTGTATACCCATGACTGTGTCGCCAAATACCAGATTAATGCCATTTACAAGTTTGCTGATGACACCACCATAGTCGGTCGAATCTCAGATGGCAATGAAACAGACTACAGTCGGGAGGTGGAAGACCTGAAAAAATGGTGCACTGAGAACAACCAAGCTCTCAATGCCGGCAAAACCAAGGAACTCATTATTGACTTGCAGTGGGATGTTACTCATGCTACCCTACACATTAACAGCACAGAGGTGGAGCAAGTGGAGAGGGTCAAATTCGTGGGAGTGGTCATCAACAACAAGCTTTTTTGGACTCTCCATGAGGATGCACTTGTTACAAAGACCCAACAACATCCTTTCTTCCTCAGGCAGCTGAGAACATTTGGCAGAACAGCGAATACTCTTGCCATCTTTTATAGGTGCGCCATCGAGTGCATTCTCTCTGGATGTATCATTACCTGGTATGGCAACTGTAACATTCAAGATCGGAGACAGTTACAGAGAGTGGTGAACTTGGCCCAGACAACCACATAGGACAACTTCCCATCAATAGCATCCATCTACCAGACCCGCTGTCAAGGAAAGGCCACCATTATTCTCAAAGATCCACCCCACACTGATAATGCTTTTCTACAACCTCTACCATCAGGGAGAAGGTACAGAAGCCTGAACACACGCACCAGCTGGTTTCAAAACAATTTCTACCCCACTGTTGTTAGAATACTGAATGGACTCACAAACTCTTAGCATTCGCCTATACCTGTGTTTTTGTTTTTGTCACTGTTTATCTTTTATTTACTATGTATGCTATTTAATTCTGTGATCTGCCTGTATTGCTCGCAAGACAAAGCCTTTCACTGTGCCTCAGTACACGTGACAATAAATTCAATTCAATACAATTCAATTGAAGAAGTAACAAAAAGGATTGATGAGACTGAGCCGTGGGCACGATCTATATGGACTTCAGTAAGACATTTGACAAGGTTCTTCATTTTAACTGGTTCGCAAGGTTATATCTCATGGAATAGAGGGAGACAAGCCATTTGGATACAGAACTGGCTCCAAGGTAGGAGACAGAGGGTGGTGATGGAGGGTTGCTTTTCAGTCTGGAGGCCTGAGACCAGCAGTGTGCCACAAGGATTGGCGCTGGGTCCACTACCTTTTGTCATTTATATAAATTATTTGCATCTGAACATAGAAGGTATAGTTAGTAACTTTGCAGATGGCACCAAAATTAGAGATGTAGTGGACAACAAAGAAGGTTACCTCAGAACACAACAGGATCTTGATCAGATGGGCCAATGGGTTGAAGGCTGGCAGATGGAGTTTAATTTAGATAAATGCGAGGTGCTGCATTTTCGAAAAACAAATCAGAGCAGGACTAATATACTTAATGGTAAGATCCTGGGGAGTGTTGCTGAACAAAGAGACCTTAGAGTACAGGTTCACAGTTCCTTGAAAGTGGAGTCACAGGTAGATAGGATAGTGAAGAAAGCATTCGGTATGCTTCCTTTAATTGGGCAGAGCACTGAGTACAAGGGTTGGGAGGTCATGTAGTAACTGTATAGGACATTGGTTGGGCCACTTTTGGAATATTTTGTGCAATTCTGGTCTCTTTCCTATCGGAAGAATGTCATGAAATTTGAAAGGGTTAAGAAAAGATTTACAAAGATGTTGCCATGGTTGGAGGATTTGAGCTATAGGGAGAGGCTGAATAGGCTGGGGCTGTTTTCCCTGGAGTGTCAGAGGTTGAAGAGTGACCTTGTAGAGATATATAAAATCATGAGGGGTGTGGATAGGTTAAATAGACAAGGACTTTTCCCTGGGGTGGGAGAGTCCAGAACTAGAGGGCATAGGTTTGGGGTGAGAGAGGAAAGATTTAAAAGGGACTTAAGGTGCAACTTTTTCACGCAGAGGATGGTATAATGAGCTGCCAGATGATGTGGTGGAAGTTGGTACAATTATAACATTCAAAAGGCATCTGAATGGGTACATGAGTAGAAAAGGTTTAGAGGGATATGGATTAGTGGTGCTGGAAGAGCCCAGCAGTTCAGGCAGCATCCAAGGAGCTTCGAAATAGACATTTCAGGCAAGAGCCCTTCATCAGGAATAAAGGCAGTGAGCCTAAAGCGTGGAGAGATAAGCGAGAGGAGGGTGGGGGTGGGGAGAAAGTAGAATAGAGTACAATGGGTGAGTGGGGGAGGGGATGAAGGTGATAGGTCAGGGAGAAGAGGGTGGAGTGGATAGGTGGAAAAGGAGATAGGCAGGTAGGACAAGTCCGGACAAGTAATGGGGACAGTGCTGACCTGGAAGTTTGGAACGAGGGTGAGGTGGGGGAAAGGGAAATGAGGCGAGTTTGTTTCAGGATATGGTTGAAGGGTTTCAGGGCAGAGGAAATGACCTGGGAGTTGCAGTAGGAGAGGGACTCCCTGAGATTCTTGTAGAGAGAGGAGGAAAACTTCTTCAAGGCATTTCCCCTTACCCTGCCATCTTGAACTGCTGCAGTCCACCTGCTGTAGGTTTACCCACAATACCCTTAGGGAGGAAATTCCAGACTATTGAACCAGTAACAGTGAAGGAATGGCAATATATTTCCAAATCAGGATGGTGAGTGGCTTAGAGGGGAACTTGAAGATGGTGCTGTTCCCATGGATCTGTTGCCCTTGTCCTTCGAGATGGAAATTACCGTGGGTTTGGAAGGTGCTGTCTGAGGGTCATTGCTGAATTTCTGCTGTGCATCTTGTGGATCGTACACATTGTTCTGACTGAACATCAGTGGTGGAGGGAGTGGATGCTTGTGGTTGTTAGAACATAGAAACGTACAGCACAGAACAGACCCTTAGGCCCACGATATTGTGCCGAGACTTAATTCTAATGTAAAATATAGTAACTTAACCTACGCACCCCTCAACTCACTGCTATCCATGTGCATGTCTAGCAGTCTCTTAAATGTCCCCAATGACTTCGTTTCCACCACGTCAGCTGGCAACGCATTCCATGCATTCACAACTCTCTGCGTAAAGAACCTACCTCTGAGGTCTCCTTTATACCTTCCTCCTAATATCTTCAAACTATGACTTCTCGTACCAGTCAATCCTGCCCTGGGGAAAAGTCTCTGGCTATTGACTCTATCTATTCCTCTCATTATCTTGTATACCTCGATCAGGTCACCTCTCTTCCTCCTTCTCTCCAGTGAGAAAGGTCTGAGCCTATTCAACCTTTCTTCATAAGGCAAGCCCTCCAGTCCAGGCATTATCCTGGTAAACCTTCTTTGCACCCTCTCCAAAGCCTCTGTATCTTTCCTATAGTAGGGTGACCAGAACTGGACACAATATTCCAAGTGTGGTCTTGCCAGGGACTTATAGAGGTGCAGCAAAACCTTGTGGCTCTTAAACTCGATCCCCCTGTTAATGAAAGCCAAACCACCATATGCTTCCTTAACAACCTTATCCACTTGGGTGGCAACTTTGAGGGATCTATGTACTTACACACCCAAATCCCTCTGTTCCTCCACACTGCCAAGAATCCTGTCTTTAATCCTATATTCAGCATTCGAGTTCAACCTTCCAAAATGCATCACTTCGCATCTATCCAGATTGAACTCCATCTGCCATTTCTCAGCCCAGCTCTGCATTCTGTCTATGTTGCGCTGCAGCCTGCAGTAGCCCTCTATACTATTGACGACACCTCCAACCTTTGTGTCATCAGAAAATTTAGTAACCCACCCCTCAACCTCCTCATCCAAGTCATTGATAAAAACTACAAACAGCAGAGGCCCAAGAACAGAGCCCTGCGGGACCCCACTCAACACTGTCTTCCAGGCAGAATACTTTCCATCTACAACCACTCTCTGCCTTCTGTCAGCCAGCGAATTCTGAATCCAGATAGTCAAATCTCCCTGTATCCCATACCTCCTGACTTTATGAATGAGCCTACCATGGGGAACCTTATCAAATGCGTTGCTGAAATCCATATACACCACATCCACTGCTAACCATCTTGACGACCTGTCTTGACACCTCCTCAAAAAACTCAAAGCCATGCTGACTGCCTGTAATCACGCCATGCTTTTCTAAATAATCATAAATCCTATCCCTCAGAATTCTTTCCACAATTGTGCTGACCACAGACGTGAGACTGACTGGTCTGTAATTGCCAGGGATTTCCCTATTACCCTACTTGAAAAGTGGAACAACATTCGCCTCCTTCCAATCCTCTGGTACGACTCCTGTGGAGAGTGAGGAGGCAAAGATCCTTGCCAGCAGCTTAGCAACTTCCTTTCTCGCTTCCTGGAGCAGCCTGGGATAAATCTGGTCTGGCCCTGCGGCCTTATCAATCTTTATGTTTTCCAAAATTTCTAGCACATCATCTTCATCAATCTTGATCTGTTCAAGACTGCATCCCAGCTACTTTAACTTTCATTTACATTGAGTTCCCTTTCCAAACCAAAGCAAAACACTCATTTAGGGCTTCCCCTATCTGCTCAGACTCCACGCACAAGTTCCCTCTGCTATCCCTGATCGGCCCTACCTTCTCCCAGATCATTCTCTTATTCCTCACGTATGATTAAAACGCCTTTGGGTTCTCCCTAATCCTTCCTGCCAAGCCTTTTCGTGCCCCCTCCTGGCTCTCCTCAGTCCATTCCTGAGCTCTGTTCTAGCAAGCCTGTAATCCTCTAAAGCTTGCTTCCTCCACTATACGTAAGCTGCGTTGTCCCTTTTGACGAGAAGCTCCTCTGTTCTCATCATCCAAGACTCCTTAACCTTACCCCTTCTTACCTGTCTCAGAGGAACAAATTTGTGCATCACTCACAAAAACTGCTCCTTGAACAGTCTCCACATGTCTGCTGTGCCCTTTCTGTGGAACAATTGCTCCCAATCTGTACTTCCCAACTCCTGTCTGATAGTGTCAAAATTTCCTTTTCCCCAATTAAATATCTTCCCATGGTCACTGCACCTTTCCCTCTCCAAGGCTATGCTAAATGTGAGGCAGTTGTGATCACTTTCACCAAAGTGCTCTCCCACCGCGAGATCTGACACCTGTCCTGGCTCATTGCCGATCACCAAACTCAAAATGGCCTCTCTCTTCGTTGTTCTGTCTACATACTGAGTAAGGAAACCCTCCTGAACACACCTGACAAAAACGGCTCCATCCAAACCATTTCCACTTAGGAGGTTCCAGTCCATATTGGAAAAGTTGAAATCACCCATAACAACAACTCTGCTACTTTTGCATTTTTACAGAATCTGCCCGCCTATGAGATCTTCAATCTCTCTACTGCTAATAGCTGGTCTGTAGAAAATCCCCAATGCGGTGGCTGATCCCTCACTGTTCCTAATTTCCACCCATACTGACTCAGTAGACAAACCTTCCTCAACAACCTTTGTTTCTGAAGCTGTTATGCACTCTCTGATTAGCAATGTTACACTCCCTCCTCTTTTTTCACCCTCCCTGGTCTTTCTAAACATTCTAAACCCTGGATCAAGCAACCATCTCTGCCCCTGTGAAACCCACGTCTCTGTTACGGCCACAACATCTTAGCCCCATGTACTGATCCATGCTCTAGGTTTGTCACTCTTATTCCGGACACTCCTTGCATTAAAGCAGACACACTTTAACTGATCTCTTTGTTTCATCACGTGAGAAACCTTCCTGATAGATTCAATATACCCTGTCACTGCCCTGTCTGCAACCGATCCCCTCTTATACATATGGCTCCGATTCCCAACCCCCTGCCAAATTAGTTTAAACCCTCTCGAATCGCACAACCAAAGTGGAGAGCACCCAGGACATTTGTGCCCCTCCAGTTCAGGTGCAACCCATCCTTCATGGGCAGATCCCACCTTCCCCAGCAGGTATCCCAATGGTCTAGGTATCTGAAGTCCTCCATCCTGCACCAGCCTCGCAGCCACGTGTTAAGCTGTATTCGCTGACTGTTCCTCATCTCACTGTCTTGTGGCACCGGTAGCAAACCTGAGATCACTACTCTACTCGTCCTGCTCTTCAGCTTCCAACCTAACTCTCTGTAGTCACTTTTCAGATCTTCAATCCTTTTCCTGGCTATATCATTGGCGCCAATATGTACCACGATTTCTGGCTGCTCACCCTCCCCCTTCAGAATCTTGTAAACCCGATCGGCGACATTCTGGACCCTGGCACCGGGGAGGCAACATACCTTCCGGGAGTCCCATTCCTGACCACAAGATCTCCAGTCAACCCGTCTAACGATTGAGTCCCCTACCACTAGCACTTTTCTATTTCCCCCCTTCCCTTCTGAGGCTCAGTGCCCAAGACCTGTCAACTATGGCTTTCCCCTGGTAGGCTGTCCCCACCAGCAGTATCCAAAACGGTATACTTATTGCTGAGGGGAATGGCCACAGGGGATCCCTCCTCTATCTGTTTGTTTCCTTTCCTCCCCCGACTGTAACCCAGCTGTCCTTATTCTGTGTCTGAGGAGTGACCACCTCCCTGTACATCCTCTCAATTTCCCCCTCAATCTCCCGGATGATCCGTAGCTCATCCAGCTCCTGCTCCAGTTCCCTAACTCGGTTTTCGAGGAGCTGGAGTTGGGTGCACTTCCCGCAGACGTAGTTGACAGAGACATGTGAAGTCGCTCTCACCTGCCACATTCTGCAGGAGGGACATGCAACTGACCTGACATCCATATCCCGTTACTCTGAAAGCCCGCACAGAACTAAACAAGGGAAGAGAAGAAAATAAAGAAAAACCTGAAAACATAACTAGTTTACAAACTCTTAGTAAGGTTAGAGGAGGTGTGTGGGAGGGAGGCCCTACGGTATAGGGTCTTGGGCTTAGATCTCACCCACATAAAAACTCCCCAGAATTCCTTCTCTCCTCCCTTGCACCTCTCGGCAAATGGAGGCCTCGACACCTGAACAAAGGTTTTTAAACCGTTAGACTCACCTTCCCAGAATTCCTTCGCTCCTTCCTGTTTGTTGTGACAATCAAGCAGGTTACTTTGTCCTGGTTGGTGTCAAGCTTCTTAAGTGTTGCTGGAGCTGCACCAATCCAGGCAAGTGGGGAGCATTCCATCGTGTTACAGATTTGTGCCTTGCAGATGATGGACAGGCTTTGGGTAGTCAGGGGGTTAGTTACTTACCGCAGTATTCCCAGAGTCTTACCTGCTCTTGTAGCCCCTGTGTTGATGTGGTGAGTCCAATTGAGTTTCTCCAATGATAATGAAGTTGCAGTCCAAGGTTGCTTGAGCTCAGCCCTTGAGAATTGGAGGAAATACTGTCTTTTGGATGAGACATGAGTCCCTATTTTATCTAGGAAGAGTCCAAAGCTAGAGGACATAGGTTTAAGGTGAGACAGAAAAGATTTAAGTTGGACCTAAGGGGCAACGTTTTCATGCAGAGAGTGGTGTGTGCATGGAATGAGCTGCCAGAGGATGTGGTACAATTACAACATTTAAAAGGCATCTGGATTGGTATATGAATAGGAAGGGTTTAGAGGGATATGGACCAAATGCTGGCAAAAGGGACTAGATTAATTTAGGATATCTGGTCAGCATGGATAAATTGAGCTGAAGGGTCTATTTCCATAATGTACATCTCTATGATTTGAGAAGTTGAGCTGGCAAATCAGATCAATCCACCAGCACTTCACAGAATCGCTACAGTGTGGAAACAGGTCATTACATCCACACCAACTCTTCAAACAGCACCCCTCCCCATCCGACTCCTGCATTTCCCATAACTAATTTCCCTACACGTTCCTAGACGCTATGGGCAATTGAGCATGACTCATCCAGCCAACCTGCACATCTTTGGATTGTGGGTGTAAACCAGGAAACCCACGCACACGTGGGGAGAACATGCAAACTCCACGCAGTCACCCAAAGTTGAGATCGAACCCATGTCCCTGCGCTGTGAGGCAACAGTGCTAACCACTGAGCCATCGTGCTGCCCCACTGAGCCACTGTGCCACTATTGTTAATAATTTTAAAAAACACAATTTTTTGAATATGTTAATACAGGAGTAAGTTTTCCAAAACTATTGAAAGCTCAAAGGCAGACAAGTATTTCAGAAAATAGTCAGCTCAATGCTACTGCTCTTCCACCTGCTGAGGTATGGAACATGAGGGACCCCTCATGGTGAATGCTGTCTGTGTGTAAGACCCTGTCTGTAATACAGGGATCTCAGCAAAATCCATCCCTCCAAAAGGGTCACAGTCCAGGTACAAGGGAAGTGATAGCTAGTATTTTGGAAACATAATAATATTGACACTGCCACATCAACCAAGTGTTGGAGAGACAACGGGATTTATTAAGTGAGCTGACAGCAAACAGAGTCTATGTAAACAGGGGATGAGATTGTGATTTGTGTAGCATGCTGCAGATTAACACTGGCTCCCTGGGAGCAGGTACCTGTGTGAGGCTCCTACCTGCACAGTCTTTCTGGGTTGCTATCGAAGCGATCAAAGCAAGGCATGCACCCATACATTGTAACACCATCGATAGAATGAATAGAGCTTCATTGTCTAATAATGCCAGTAGGTAAGTTCAGATGGAAATAACTCTGTGAGGCTGAATGGCTATTTACAAGTTGTGAAGAATTCTTATTCAATTGGAGGGAATTGTTGATTCTTTTGCAACACTAAGAGCTTTACCAATGCAAACACATTCATATCAGATTTGATAGTCTATTTCAAGTCAATAACATTGCACACTACAGATCTATTGCATTGAGTAAAGTTTAGTTTTTGAAGCTTACAGCTATGAACATCAACTAAAATTATTAATGGTATAAGATTTGACCCAGAAAATTACATTAAAGTTAACTGCAGGAGAAGAAAAAGGGGAAGAGATTTCAAAGTGGATTAGGGTGCTTTGAAAATAGACCTTGGGACATTCTTCTTTATACAAAGTGTCGATTGCTTGAAATGACCTTTTAGATAGAATAGTGGAAGCACAAGTCCCAGAATCTCTTAAGAATCAATGAAATGATGTTGTAATTGGTGTAGACGGATGAATCAGGTTAGATCAAATGGACGTTCTTGTGACATTTGATCTTCAAAAGATTTGTAGTCATGTCAGTCAGTCTTAACAGTTTGAGGTACACATTAAAGAATTCAAGTCCCACTTCAGACACTTGTGCTCTTAATCTTAGAGCCTGCCACTCTAGCGAAGCATTAATGCAGTGATGCACTGGTGGAAACATGGGGGAGGCAATGGCTTATTGGTATTATCACGAGACTATTTATCCCAAAACTCAGGTACTGGACAGGGACCTGGGTTTGAATCTCGCAGATGGTGGAATTTGGACTCAATTTGAATTCAATAATTAAAAAACCAGAAAAATCTGGAATTAAAAGTCTATAGATGACAATTGTCGAATTAACCCATCTGTTGAAGAATGTGGTGCTGGAAAAGCACAGCGGGTCAGGCAGCATCTGAGAAGCAGGAGAGTAAAGGTTTCGAGCATAAGCTCTTAATCAAATGTCGATCCTCCTGCTCCTCAGATGCTGCCTGACCGGCTGTGCTTTTCCAGCACCATACTCTTCCGCTTTGACCTCCAGCACCTGCAGTCCTCACTTTGTCCTGAATAAACCCATCTAGCTCACTAATGTCCTGGAAGGAAGAAAATCTGCCCTCCACACCTGGTCTGGTCTACATGTGACTCCAGAGCCACAGCAATGTGATTGACTCTCAACTGCCCTCTGAAAAGGCCTAGCAATTGTATCGCAATTGAACCAATAGCTTTGAAGTCTCAACAAAGAAACTGACCCAGACAGATCACCTGGCATCTACTTAGGCATCAAAAAAGACAACAGCAGAAACAGTCCTGTCAACATTGCAAAGTCCTCCTTACCAACATCTGGGGGCTAGCGCCAAAATTGGCTTTCCATACTTGTCAACCAACAGTCTGACAGAGTTATACTCACAGAACCATACCTTACAGACAATGTTCCAGACACCACCATCACCATCCCTGGATATGTCCTGTCCCACCCAGCAGGACAGACTCAGCAGTAGTGGCGCCACAGTATATACAGTTGGGACGGAGTTGCCCTGCAAGACCTCAACGTTGACTCTGGACCCCATGAAGTCTTATGGCAGCAGATAAAGCATGGACGAGGTAATCTCTTTCAGATTACTATGCAATGACCTCCCTTAGCTGATGCATCAGTACTCCTCCATGTGGAACAACACTTGGTACGAGGGTGCAAAATGTACTCTGGATTGGGGATTTCAGTGTCCACCATAATGAGTGGCTCAGCAGCAGTACTACAGAATGAGCTGGTCAGGTCCTAAAAGACATTGTTGCTAAGCTGGGTCTGCGGCAGGTGGTGAGGGAATCAACAGGGGGAAAAAACTTACTTGACCTCATCCTTACCAAACTGCCAGCTCCAGATGTATCTGTCCATGACAGTATCAGTAAGAGTGACCACCACAGGGTCCTTGAGGAGACAACATCCCGCTTTCACATTGAGAATACCCTCTGACATGTCGTAAGGGACTATCACTGTGCTAAATGGGAAAGACCACAAACAGATCTAGCAACCAAAACCTGGGCATCCATGGCTGCTGTGGGCCATCAACAGCGGTAGAACTGTACTCCAGCGCAATCTGTAACCTCATGGCCCAGCATATCCTCCAGTCAACCATTACCATGAAGCCAGGGGATTAACACTGGGTCAATGGAAAGTCAGGAGCAGACTGAGGCATAACTAAAAATAAGATTTCAACCCGGTGAAGCTACCAAACATCATAAGCAGATAATCACAAATATCCCCATCCTCAATGGTGGAAGAGGCCAGCACCTAAAGGCAAAAGATAAGCATGAAATATTGACAGGAATCTTCAGCCAGAAGTGCCGAGTCGATAAAAACTATCATGTCACCTGTCCAATACAGGAACAGGAAGTGACTTCACCACAGGAAATGACATTGCCAACCCAAAGAAACCCAAAACATATAAATAGAAAGCAGGAAGTTTTAGCGTTGCTTTGCCTGAGGCCCACAGAAGATGTTACATAGTAAATTAATGAAACATCTAGAAATGAACCTTCCAGCTCAGTGAGCAAACCTACATCCAAAATCTCAACCTGAGCTACAAATCTTCTCAAATCTCACTAAGTCAAATATGTTTTCAGGCCTCTTTGGAATCACTGAGTCACGTTACAGGGTGCACCGGCCTCCAGCATTGAGAAAGTTGTAGCAGGGACCACTTTGTCCACATGGTCAGGGCACCCAACTCATGGATTGGACCAATCATGCCAGATATGTGCCTTGGGCAGCATAGCTTTGCAACTGCTGTGCCATGACATTTCCAGTGCGGGGCAATACCAGAGTGCGAGCGTTCATCTAGAGATGGCATGTGCGGAAGGGATGCCGATCTTTTAGTAGATATTTGCTGAGTGGTGAGTTGTTCTGATAACAGCCTATGGTATGATGAGGTCTAGAATCATACTTGATAGATGCCTTAGGTAGTTAGGGTAGGTAATTATTTGTAACTTTGTAAGTTTTGGTGAGAAAACTCATTAAACTTCGCAGCAGAAAGCAGTCCAAAAACTCGACGTAACACTGATTTAAACAACAGAAAAAAAGATAAACATAAAAAAAGTAGTAACATAATGTTCATTTTATACTATATAAATTACACTGGTAACTTATTTTTGCAATTACTTTGCTAGATATTTATATGCAAAATAAGGATTAATACCATTACTCAACTGCTAAACATGGCTGTGCAGTAATTGGTCATGATCTTTCAGTATTCTGCAATCTATCCCTTTACAATATATCCTGAGGCTGTGGCTTGGTTACTCTTAAAAGGACACAAAATGTAATGTTTCCATTATTTTCTACTGTTACTTTTAATGCTGATGTGATCATGGCTAACAATTTATTATACCGATATGACTTTTTTCCACTGAAAAATAACAAGAACTTCACTCAAATCATAAATAATGAAAACAGAAGTTTGGACTGAATATCAAGCTGCCCTTTCCAGATTGACTCAAAGCCAGGGACAGAAGTGAAATGACAAGTTACAGTAAACAGCCTTTTAAGAATGAACTTGTCTGACATGATAGGACTAAACTTGGCTTTGGATAATAGTTTAAAATGAGTGTCACATTAGCCACTCATTATACATCTCTCTCAATTTCATTTCCATTAAAGTCTCATGCCAGTGATTTCTGTCCTCTTTTTTTTTTCCTGGAAGTTTCAAAAGCATCCCAATACAGGGAAAGGTGGTTGGGCAGTATTAATGTCAGTGGATAGGCAGGCTACTGTTCTAGGGACATAGTCTTAAATATCACCCCAGTAGTTCCCCTATTCAAATCAGTGGCAAGTGGACAATCCTACAGGAGCAGGTGGCTTGGAATGTCAAATAAGTAACTGCAACAGAAACCTGACTTAGCTTGTCCTGCTCCTAGTTGTCCTTGAGTTGACTTTTTGAACCACTGCAGGCCATTGGGTGTAGGTAGCTCCATAGTGCAATGAGGAAGGGAGCTCCAGGACTTTGACCAGTGACGTTGAAGGACCAGCAATGTAGTTCCGAGACAGGAATGTGAGTGGAGTTTGTACATGGTGGTGTTCCTAAGTTTACACTGCCCTTATCCTTCCAAGTGAATGAGGTCATGCGTTGGAAGGTGTTGTTGATGGACCTTTGGTGAGTTGCTGAAGTACATCTTGTAAATAATGCACATTGTGATGACTTAGCATCACTGGAGAAGCAAGTGAATGTTGATGGTGGTAGATGAGATGCCAATCAGCAACGTTTTCAAGCAGACAGTGGTGCTTGCATGGAACAAACTGCCAAAGGAAGTGGCGGCGGCTGGTACAATTGCAACACTTAAAAGGCATCTGTAATGAATATATGAATAAGAGTTTAGAGGGATATAAGCCAAGTGCTGTCAAGTGGGACTAGATTAATTCAGGATTAATGTAGGAGATCTAGTCGGTATGGATGAGTTGGAGCACAGAGTCTATTTCTGTGCTGTACCTCTCTATAAATCAATGACTGCTTTATCCTGGATGGTGTTGAGTTTCTTGAGTGTTATTAGAGCTCATTTAGGCAATTGGATATTCCATCACAGTCCTCATTTGTTTCTTGTAAATGGTGAAGAGGTACGAGGGAGTCTTAGCCTCCAAATGTCGTGAAATCTTCCAACATATTGCATAAAAATATGAACAGACAGCAACTGACACTAAGCCAAAGAAGGTAAAGTTTGGATTAAGTGGGCAAGAACTCAGTCACCGAGGGAGGTTGTAGAGGAGCATCTCAAAGAGAGAGAAGGTGGAGTGGTAATGACATTTATGGGAAAATCACAGGATACAAGCAAGTGCAAACACTGCCGTAAATAGTCAGATGGATACAGCAAGGGATACACAAGAGGACAGAATTGGAGGAGTGCAGGATTCTCGGAATGCTGTTGGGCTCAGTGAGATTGTAGAGATAGAGTGCGGAGACCATCGAGAGATTTGGAATATGATGGTGTGAATGTTTGACGTATCATCAAGACCAGTTTAGTCTTTTTAAAAAAGAAGTGAGAGATCTCAAAAGGGTGAGAGTAGGGGGTGCAGAATTTAGACTCATCAGCAATTCTTACATTATTAATTATTACTCAAAATCAACTGTTAAAATAATCAAAATCACTGATTATCATCATTACCAAGATGTTTATAGTTCAAGCAATCATCTTGTCAAGGTCCAAAAGCAGAGTTTCTCAAGCTGAGGCCTAGTATCTCAGAATATTGCTGTCCATGTGAGCTCTCCAAATCTGAAAAATGATACTTGCATGGCATGTTGGCACCATGGGCCAATATTTGTTGCCCGTCCCTTATTTCTGTTGACCTGAGTGGTTTGTTAAACCATTTCAGGGGTAATTAAGAACCAATCCCATTGTCTTATGTTTGGAATTACATGTATCCCAGACCTGGTAAGAGGGATGATTTCCGTCTCTGAAGGACATGAGTGAACCAGTGTGAGTTTTTTTTTTACAATAATTGTATTTGTGGAAACTTGCTCTAACTCCAGACTTTTCAGAAGGAAATGTAAATGTCACTGGCTGCTGTGGATGGGGTAAAGCTGGTGTGTCCTGACCTTAGCCTGGGCCTGTTGATTGTTAGTGCACTGATGTGTCATTGATCCCTAAACATCAAAAATAGGGAAGGCTGGTGATTACCTTCATTATTGGACTGCAATCCAAAATGAATTCTTTCAGGTAACAATAATGAGGAAAGTTACACCTGGTTATGAGAAGGAGTGAGTTTAATTTGTGGACTGGCATCCACTGTGACTGACAGAGCAGTGATCCAGGTACTCAGTGACAAAACAAAAACTTTGGCTGATAATCCTTCCTGCATGCTGTTCTATCAGAAGAGTGGTGAAGTCCATCTGATGACTTTAAAAGGCCTTCAAGGACTATTTTCAAACAGAGTAGGGGAGTTCTCTCTCTGATGTCCTGACTGATATATTTCCTTTAACCATTGCCATTAAAATAGCTGCTCTGGCTATTGTTAAATCAGTGTTTGTGTGCAAATTGGTTGCTGCACTTCCTACATTAATGTACTTCAAAATTGCTTTCTTAGCTACAAAGTGTTTTGGGTTGGAGTGGGTTCGGTAAACTGCGATATAAATAGAAGGGTTACTTTGCATAGTATTATACCGGGATTAAAAGCTGTCCATCAGCAGAGCATGTTCTCTCCCAGCCACGATTTGATGCTAGTTTCAAGTTCTGGCACCGGCCACAAGATTGGCCTCCAGTTTGTCCATTGAACAGCAGTCAATAAGAACATCTTTTCTAATCAGTGACCGTAACTGAGCCAACTCACAGATCAATTTTCAAAAGATACTTAGCATCGGGCTCGGATTATTCTTGAATGTTTGCCAAATGCTCAAGAAGGTAAAATGAACAACTGCCCACGTTGTTACAAGATCCAACCAACTTCCTCCAGACTACAAGGCTTATGTAAAGCCCATGCAAACGTGAGAAACAGATCAAAATGTCGTCCATTCTGCTCTCGAGCCTGCTCTGCCATTAAGATCATGGCTGATCGATTTGAGTTTTTAATTCCACATTCCCATCCATACCACCCTGCTCTCCCAATAAACTTTGATTCACCTGCCTAACAATAATCTGCTTTAGAAAGTAGTTTATTTTTGTTTTGATTTAGTTATTTATTGAATTTTAGTTTGTGTAGCATTTTATTTTTCTCCTAAATTGTTTGTGATGTAGAAAAGTAGTTTGTTTACTGTTATTGTTGTTATATTACAAGGTTGCCATATTATTTTGCAGTAATTTTATATTTATAAAATTGTAGGAGTTGAGGATAATGAGAAAGATTATCAAGGGATACTGCAGGATATAGATCAGTTGGAAAGTTGGGCAGAGAAATGGCAGCTGAAGTTTAATCCAGATAAGTCTGAGGTAATGCATTTTGGGTGGTCAAATGCAAGAGGAAAGTATACAGTAAATGGCAGGACCCTTATGGGAATTGATATCCAGTGGGGTCTTCAGGCGGAAGTCTGTAACTCCATTTAAATGGCAACACAAATGGACAAGGTGATAAAGAAGATGTTTGATATACTTGCCTTCATCGGTCAGCACATTTAGTATAAAACTTGCATACTATGTTGCAGCTGTACAACATTTTAGTTAGTCCACATTTGGTGTATTGTATGCAGTTCTGGTGGCTTTGGAGAAGGTGCAAAAGAAGTTTACCAGAATGTTGTCTGGATTGGAGAGTATTAGCTAGAAGGGGAAGTTGAACAAACTTGGACCAGTTCCCCAAGAATGTGGAGGCTGTGTGGGGGGGGGAGGGGGGGGGGGGGGGTGACCTGATGGAAGGATATCAAATTATGAGAAACGTGGATAAGGTTCACGGTTGGATCTTTTTCCAAGTTTGAAAATGTAAAATCTCAGGGGGCAAAGGTTTCAGGTGAGAGGTGGAAATGTTAAGGGAGGTGTGCAAAGCAAGTTTTTTTTTAACCAGAAGGTATTAGGTGACTGGAATGTACTGCTAGAGAGATGTTCAAGCAGATATGATAGAACAGTTTAAGAGGCATTTAGAAAGATACCTGAACAGTCAGGGAATAGAGTGATTCAGACCATATGCAGCCAGATATGATGATTTGGAATGGTATCATAGTCAGCACAGACATGGTGGACTGAAGGGCCTGTTTTCTGTGCTGTATCCTGTTCTAGGTTTTTAAAATCTCCAATTTCAAATAACTTCTCTCCCCATCCCTCAACTCCTTTCCCAGCCCCTCCCCATCCCTTCCACTGCTCCCAACCACCAACCAGATTCATTCCTATCACTGACCAACCAGCTCATACCCTCTAGTCTTCACCTATCCCCACATCACCACCCTGCCCCCACCACTCCCTTTATCTGCAGCTGCCCCCACACCCACCCCCAGTCCTGAAGAAGGGTTACACCCGAAATGTCGACTTCTGCATCTCCTGATGCTGCCTGGCTTGCTGTGTTCTTCCAGCCTCCTCGCTGTCTACTTTGGATTACAGCATCTGCAGCTTTTTTTTGTCTCTAACTATGTAATTGGAAGATATTGGAAATCACTGAAACAAAACTAAAGATGGATTCTAGTGAGAAGGAGCATGAGAAGAATGGATTTGAGCATGTTTTCTTATTCCCTTTTATTGGTTCTCTCAGCTGTGATTCACTCACCTTTGAATTAGGTAAAAACAATGACTGCAGATGCTGGAAACCAGATTCTGGATTAGTGGTGCTGGAAGAGCACAGCAGTTCACGCTGCTCCTCGGATGCTGCCTGAACTGCTGTGCTCTTCCAGCACCACTAATCCAGAATCACCTTTGAATTATGCATTCCTGGGTTTAAGTTCCAGACTGACGCTGAAGTGCAAAAGTGAACCCAATTCTGGCACTCCAGCGCAGTACTGAGGGACTGCAGCAATGATAGAGGTGCTGTCTTTCAGATGATATGTTAAATCAAGGCCTTGTTTGTGTGAATTTTAAGGGAGGCGGCCACATCTGCAGGAGACACCTCTAATCAGAGAGTGGAGAAAGAGAGCGCGAGGCTTGTGACCTTCATTCACCTATGCGGAGCAAGTGGGGGAAATAGTCCAGTGGTATTATCACTAGACACAGGGAGGAATGGCCTGATGGTATCATCACTGGGTTTTTAATCCAGTGACCCAACTAATGTTCTGGGGACCTAGGATCAAATCCTGCCATAGCAGATGGTGGAGTTTGAATTTAATTCTTAAAAAATCTGGAATTAAGATTCTCATGATGACTGTGAATCCATTGCTGATTGCTGGGAAAAACCCATCTGGTTTACTAATGTCCCTTCGGAAAGGAAGCTACCATCCCTACCTGGTCTGGCCGACATGTGACTCCAGACCCACAGCAATGTGGTTGACTCTTAACTGGCCTCTGGGCAATTAATACATCTTGGAGTTACTCAGCAGCTGGGCTGATGAAGAGCTAATGCCCGAAACACCGATTCTCCTGCTCCTTGGATGTTGCCTGACCGGCTGTGCTTTTCCAGCACCACACTTCTCAACTCAGCAGGTGGACTGTCTGTTACCAAAAATCCAAGAGGGATGTTGTAAGAAAACTGTAAGTGCATTGATTGGTGAGAACCTGCAGTTAGAGAGTGAGTTTAAATAACTTAAAACTAGAAAAACGCTTATTTTATAAAGAAATAAGAGCCACTTGGATTTCAGTAAGGAGCACAAACATTAAATCAAAGTCAATGTCAAATAAGATAATTAAGTAAATCACAGGAAAAGAAAGTTAATATGAGCGTGGTAAAGTTACTGTTGGGCTTTTGGAAGTAACTCAGTATTTAAGGTCAACTGAGTTGAATGGAATGTACTGCAGATTTATGAGAAATCATGGGAGGGCCGTAAGTCTGGAAAAACACTTCTGCATGGAGCGTCAGCTGTGGAATAAGTTTGAGCTCCTGCTTTTTAGAAGGCCTACTGCTCCTGGAATCACTACAAAACAAATAAATATCATAGGGATAAGGATCAGACCATACAGCCAGGGAGGGGACAGGAGGCTATCAGGCAATCAGAAACAAAATGTGGACAGGTATTGTGCACGAATTGCTCGAGTCCATTGTGCTCGGTATTCCATTTGGGAAACTGGGTGAGGGCAATGCTTCCGCGGGGGTGTGGTACAGCTACAGCCAAGCCCCCGCTGGCACCATGGGCAATTCAGCATTATGGGTGGGAGAGAGGGAGTCAAAGAAGAATGGAAGGGCATTAGTGATAGCAATTCCACAGTCAAAGAAACAGGGTTTCTACGCTACTAAATGTGACCCTGGGGTGGGATATTGCCTTCCTGGTGCAGAGTCAAGGATGTCATGGAATGACTGCAGGATATCTCTCTGGGTGAGAGGGAACAAGACAGTGGTCACAGTCCACACTGGAGCAACGTGGGGCAGTTATAAGTGTTAGAGACACAACATTACAAAAACAAACCATTTGGTCAATTCCATGTTGCTGTTGTTTGTGAGCATGCTGTGCACAAACTTTGACAACTGTGACATTGCTTCAGATGTACTTCACTGGTTGTAAAGTTTTGTAAGACATCCTGGAGCTGTGAAAAGTGTAATGTAACTGCAATTTTTCTTTATATATATTCCTCCCAACCCCAATTAGTGTTCCGGAGAGACCATTCCCTGTGCAACTCCCTCATCCGGTCCACACCACCCCCACCCCCACCAGCCCACACCCCACTCCTGGCACCTTTCCCTTCCACTGCAGGAAGTGCAAAACCTGCGCCCACATCGCTCCCCTCATGTCCGCCCAAGGCCCCAAAGTAGCCTTCCACATCCGGCAGAAATTTACCTGCGCCTCCACCAATATCATCAACTGTATCCTTTGCACCCGATGTAGTCTCCTTTACATTGGGGAGACAGGACGCCAACTTGCAGATCATTTCAGAGAACATCCCTGGGACACCCACACTAACCAACCTCACCACCCATGGCTGAACACTTCAACTCCCCCTCCCATTCCTTCAAGGACATGCAGGCGCTGGGCCTACTCCATCACCAAACAGCTACCACCCAACACCTGGAGGAAGAAACCCTCATATTCTGCCTTGGAACCCTGCAACCACACGGGATCAATGTGGATTTCAACTGTTTCCAAATTTACCCTCCCCCAATATTATCCCAGTCCCAAGCCTTCAACTTGGCACTGCCCTCCTGACCTGTCCATCACCCTTCCCATCTATCCGCTCAATCCTCCTCTCCAAAGTATCACCTTCTTCCTCAACATCATCTACCTATCGCATTCTCAGCTACTTGCCCCCAACCACACACCCCCTCCCATTTATCTCTCAGCTCCACGGCCCACAAGCATCATTCCTGATGAAGGGCTTATGCCCGAAATGTCGATTCTCCTGCTCCTCGGATGCTGCCTGACCTGCTGTGCTTTTCCAACACCACACTCTCGACCCACATCCCTCCAAACCTTTCCAATTCATGTACTTATCCAAACATCTTTTAAAGGTTGTAACCGTACCTGCACTCATCACTTCCTCTGGCAGTTCATTCCAGCACAAACCACCTCTGTGTAAAACATTTGCTCCTCATGTCTTTTTTAAATCTTTCTGCTCTCACCTTAAAAATAGGCCCCTTAGTTTTGAAAGCCCAAACCTTAGCGATAAGACTCTTGTCTATTTACCTTATCCATGCCCCTCATGATTTTATGAAGCTCTAGAAGGTCACTTCTCAACCTTCTACGCTCCAGTGAAAAACATTCCATCCTTTGCAGCCTATTGATATAATTTAAACCCTCCATTCCCAGCAACATTCAGGTCAATCTTTTCTGAACTCTCTCCAGTTTAATAATATCCTTCCTACAACAGGACGACCAGAAGTGGACACAGTACTCCAGAATAGACCTCACCAATGTCCTGTACAACCTTAAAATGATGTCTCAATTAACTCTCATCTCTGCCTTAAATGGAATATCCCCTATTTTGAAGCAGTAACCCATCATTTCAGAACTTTGCATGAGAGGAAACAGCCTTTCAACATGTGCTCAGGATCTGATATGTTTTGTTTTGTTAATTAGCAACAGAGGATCTCTGAGAACTTCTGCAAATGAGTGTAGCATTTGGTGGAAATTGGAGGAAAGTGCAAACCTAAGCAGACGTCCAGGAATATTTTGTATCACTGATTGGCACTGTGTTATGTCCAAGCAATTGTTTCACTGCAAATCTTCAGAAACAAAGGAATTTTGGAACATCAGGTCAGGAGTTTTTTCAAGAATGGAAACATTTTGGATGCTCATAACAGGCAGAGGCCATTCAGTCCTTCACACTTTCCCTACCATTTAATTAGCCCAATGTCGATCTGCATCTTGATTCTGGTTGAATGTAATCCTTCCTTCCCCCGCCTCTCACAAATCCTCAAATCGGAAGACTTGAGAAGACGTCTATTGGTTTTTTGTTGGGAAAGTAAATCCACAGAGAAGCTTCTCTTCTGCCAAGTAATGGAAGGTTTTCATGTTCCATTTCAATAACAAAGGAAGTCTGGAGTACATCTCCAAGGAAACCAAGAGTTCAAACTCTGACTCTATGAATGGTTCTGTAGCAGAGGAGAAAATAGTTTGCTGGTGAGAAGGGTCAATTTATACTTGTCTGTTCCTGAAAGATAGATTTGACACAAAAAGTCTACATCCTTCCCAAGCTCCTGTTGTCTGCAAAATCCTGCAGCTATAGGAGCAGTAATGATTATTTTGTGTCCTATGAGTTGACCTTGTAGAGTGTAAACTACAGTGCTCGGTTTTACCATTGCTTTGCTATAACCTAGATAAAGAAAATAAATTATAAATAAATGACTTTATGTCAGCTTGAAAGAAGTTCAGCTTTCCTCTTGCTTTCTGAACTTTCAAGTTGTTTGGGATCCTAATGCAAGTCGTGGAGTTTCCTAACCTCCAATAACTTTTGTCACTCGAATCAGTGAAGAGGGTCAGCAGGATACACTGTCAGTCTGCAGAAACACTTTCCGATTCATCTACACAATGGAATATAGGGACAAGAGTTTCACATCCAGAAAGAATCCATATCAGTCATGGCTTCCTGTCTGTGAGGGGCATTGTAAGGAAAATTCCAAAAGGCAATATCTCTCAGTTGTGGCAAAGAACTGGGGGGGTGGCACAGTGGCTAGCACATCTGCCTCCCAGCACAATGGACCCAGGTTCGATTCCAATATCAGGCGACTGTCTGTGTGGGGTTTGCACATTCTCCCCGTGTCTGCATAGGTCCCCAGGTGCTCTGACTTTCCCCCACAGTCCAAAGATATGCAGATTAGGTGAATTGGCCATATAAAATTGTCCATAGTGTTCAGGGATATGTGGGTTAAGTGCGTTAGTCGGGGGTAAATATAGAGTAATAGGGTGGGCAAACGGGTCTGGGTGGGTTAATTTTATTTGGGGTGGGTGGTGTGGACTAGTTGGGGCAAAAGACCTGTTTCCACACTGTAGGAATTCTATGATTTAAATTATCCAGTGAAGTGTAGGTTGGCTTGTTAGCCATGAAATATGCAGGGTTAAAGTGATAGGGTGGGTCTGGTTGGGATGCCCTTCAGGGGTCAAATGGCCTCCTTTCAAACTGATGAAGAACTTCATGCACAGACTAATCTGTTAATTCCCCTCAACACCATTGCACATTATGGCTGCAAGTTGCAATAACAACTGGCATTCATATAGTGCCTTGAATTTAGTAAAACATCACAGGAATATTATCAAGCAAGATTTGACACTAAGGCTCATAATGACACATTAGGACAGATAACCTGAATCATGGTGAAAGAAATTGGATGTGATTAGTATTGGGTTAAGAGGCTTTGATGACATAAGCCTGGATTTTGACCATGATGTTGAGCCTTTTAATTTTTGGAAAAATAGCCAACACAGCCAGAAATTGGAAGAAATTCCTCTGGAATACGGTACTGACCATCGGCAACAGTGTCTGCTTCTCACATGTGTTTTGCAGAGGCAGCTGTTCATAGAAATCAGCATTGCTTACTATCTTATATCACATGATGACTTGTAACCATAAAATGTGTCCATAAATTTTTTTGACTTTGTCCACCCCAGTTCAGCACCTCCACATCAGATCGAACCTGGCAAGTGTAGTTCTTATCATTGTGGGTTTGTTTGGATAGCCAGATTACATATTTTTGTGTAAGTCAGAGAGGTTAGCTGCCCTTTGGGATTGATAAAAGTAGGCATCAGTGTGTGTTAAAAGTGCACAAATGTGGAACCGTGCAGCTCATTTCACAATCAAAAACTACTGTCAAAAAAGTGTCAAGCTGAACTGACAGATTTTGTATTTCAATAAAGTGAAGTCAGCAATGGCACTTAGAATGAATTTTATTTAAAGTGGAACCTGTGGTATGCCAATGGTGGATATTGGATCAGGAGGAATGGTAGATGCAAGTGTGGTGGTGGGCGCACGTCTATTTGCTTACATAGGCACTAAGTTGGCAAAGGAGCGATGAATGATGGATAGGGCAGAGGTGTTTAAGTTGGCTTAATGGTGATAAAGACCATGGGTGCTGGATGAAATAACATAAGTTTGCATGGAGGCAATGAGTCATTATGAAGTGGGCATAGAAGTATGGGTTGGCATAGAGCATCAGTGGGACCATGTTGGTGCATATTGAGACAAAATATAAGCATGGATGATATAATGGAATTCTACAGAGGTCAGTATTAGGACAACAACTTTTTACATTAATTATCTCAATGAATGAACTGAGAGCATTATTGCTAGGTTTGCCGATGACACAGAGGTAGGTGGAGGGACAGGGTGTGTTGAGGAAGTGGGCAGGCTTCAGAGGACTTGGACATGCTAGGCAAGTGGGCAAAGAAGTGGCAGGTGTCATACTATGTGGGAAACTGTAAAGTTGTGCACTTGATAGGAAGAATAGAGTTATAGTCTATTTGTAAATGGGGAAAGGCCTCCGAAGTCTGAAGCACAAAGGGACTTGGAATCCTAATTCAGCATTCCTTTGAGGTTAACAATAGACAACAGACAATAGACAATAGGTGCAGGAGTAGGCCATTCGGCCCTTCGAACCAGAACCACCATTCATTATGATCATGGCTGATCATGCACAATCAATATCCTGTTCCTGCCTTATCCCCATAACCCATGATTCCACTATCTTGAAGAGCTCTATCCATCTCTTTCTTGAAAGTATCCAGAGATTTGGCCTCCATTGCATTCTGGGGCAGAGCATTCCAAATATCCACCACTCTCTGGGTGAAGAAGTTTCCCTCAACTCTGTCTAAATGGCCTACCCTTTATTTTTAAACTGTGTCCTCTGGTTCGGAACTCACCCATCAGCGGAAACATGCTTCCTGCCTCAAGAGTGTCCAATCATAGAGTCATAGAGTCATTGAGATGTACAGCATGGAAACAGACCCTTCGGTCCAACCTGTCCACACTGACCAGATATCCCAACCCAATCTAGTCCGACCTGCCAGCAAACAACCCATATCCCTCCAAACCCTTCCTATTCATATACCCATCCAAATACCTTTTAAATATTGCAATTATACCACCATCCGCCACTTCCTCTGGCAACTCATTCCATACACGTACTACCCTCTGCGTAAAAAAGTTGCCCCTTAGGTCTCTTTTATATCTTTCCCCTCTCACCCTAAACCTATGCCCTCTAGTTCTGGACTCCCTGACCCCAGGGAAAAGACTTTGTCTATTTATCCTATCCATGCCCCTCATAATTTTTTAAACCTCTATCAGGTCACCTCTCAGCCTATGATGCTCCAGGGAAAACAGCCCCAGCCTGTTCAGCCTCTCTCTGTAGCTCAAATCCTCCAACCCTGACAACATCCATGTAAATCTTTTCGGAACCCTTTCGAGTTTCACAACATCTTGTGGGCGGCACGGTGGCACAGTGGTTAGCACTGTTGTCTCACAACGCCAGAGACCCGGGTTCAATTCCCGCCTCAGGCGACTGACTGTGTGGAGTTTGCACGTTCTCCCTGTGTCTGCGTGGGTTTCCTTCGGGTGCTCCGGTTTCCTCCCACAGTCCAAAGATGTGCAGGTTAGGTGAATTGGCCATGCTAAATTTCCCGTAGTGTTAGGTAAGGGGTAAATGTAGGGGTATGGGTGGGTTGCGCTTCGGCGGGTCGGTGTGGACTTGTTGGGCCGAAGGGCCTGTTTCCACACTGTAAGTAATCTAATCTAAAAAAAAAGTAATCTAATCTAATCTAATCTAATCTAATCTTTCTGATAGGAAGGAGACCAGAATTGCACGCAATATTCCAACAGTGGCCTAACCAGTGTCCTGTACAAACGCAACATGACCTCCCAACTCCTGTACTCCATACTCTGACCAATAAAGGAAAGCATACCAAACGCCTTCTCCACTATCCTGTCTACCTGCGACTCCACTTTCAAGGAGCTATGAACTTGCACTCCAAGGTCTCTTTGTTCAGCAACACACTCTAGGGTGGCACGGTGGCACGGTGCCTCACAGCACCAGAGACCCGGGTTCAATTCCCACCTCAGGCGACTCTCTGTGGGGTGTTTGCACATTCTCCCTGTGTCTGTGTGGGTCCCCTCCGGGTGCTCTGGTTTCCTCCCACATTCCAAAAATGTGCAGGTTAGGTGAATTGACCAGGATAAATTGCCCGTAGTGTTAGGTGAAGGGGTAAATGTAGGGGAATGGGCCTGGGTGGGTTGCGCTTCGGCAGGTCGGTGTGGACTTGTTGGGCCGAATGGCCTGTTTCCACATTGTAAGTAATCTAATCTCTAGTACCTTACCATTAAGTCGATAAGTCCTGCTAATGCAGCACCTCGCATTTACCTGAGTTAAACTCCATCTGCCACTTCTCAGCCCATTGGCCCATCTGATCAAGATCCTGTTGTAATGTGAAGTAACCTTCTTCGCTGTCCACTACACCTCCAATTTTGGTGTCATCTGCAAAATTACTAACTGTAACTTTTATGCTCGCATCAAATCATTTATGTAAATGACAAAAAGCAGAGAACCCAACACCAATCCTTGTGGCACTCCACTGGTCACAGGCCTCCAGTCTGAAAAACAACTCTCCGCCGCCACTCTCTGTATTCTACCTTTGAGCCAGTTCTGTATCCAAATGGCTAGTTCTCCATTTATTCCATGAGACCTAACCTTGCTAACCAGTCTCACATGGGGAACCTTGTCGACTGCCTTACTGAAGTCCATATAGATCACATCCACTGCTCTGCCCTCATCAATCCTCTTTGTTACTTCCTCAAAAAACTCAATCAAGTTTGTGAGACATGATTTCCCACGCACAAAGTCATGTTGACTATCCTGAATCAATCCTTGCCTTTCCAAATGCATGTATCAGGATTCCCTCCAACAACCTGCCCACCACTGACATCAGGCTCACTGGTCTATAGTTCCCTGGTTTGTCCTTAACACCCTTCTTAAACAGTGGCACCACGTTAGCCAACCTCCAGTCTTCTGGCACCTCACCTGTGACTATCGACGATACAAATATCTCAGCAAGAGGCCCAGCAATCACTTCTCTAGCTTCCCACAGAGTTCTAGGGTACACCTAAATCCTGGGGATATATCCACCTTTATGCATTTCAAGACATCCAGCACTTCCTCCTCTGTCATATGGACATTTTGCAAGGTGTCACCATCTATTTCGCTACTTTCTATTCTTTTCCACAATAACTACTGGTGCAAAATACTTGTTTAGTATCTCTCCCATTTTCTGCGATCCTTTAATAATCTTATATGTCTCAATCAGATCCCCTCTCATCCTTCTAAACTAAAGAGTATACAAGCTCAGTCACTCCAATCTTTCAACATATGATCGTCCCACCGTTCCGGGAATTGATCTTATGAACCTACGCTGCACACCCTTAACAGCCAGAATGTCCTTCCTCAAATTTGGAGACCAAAACTGCACACAATACTCAGATGCAGTCTCACCAGGGCCCTGTACATCTGCAGAAGGACCTCTTTGCTCCAAGACTCAATTTATCTTGTTAAGAAGGCCACCATGCCATTCTTCACTGCCTGCTGCACCTGCATGCTTGCTTTCATTGACTGATGTACAAGAACATATAGATCTCATTGTACTTCCCCTTTATCTAACTTGACTCCATTTAGATGGTAATCTGCCTTCCTGTTCTTGCCACCAAAGCGGATAACCACACATTTATCCACATTAAACTGCATCTGCCATGCATCTGTCCAGTCACCTAGCCTGTCCAAATCACCCTGTATTCTCATGATTTCCTCCTCACATTTCACCCTGCCACCCAGCTTTGTGTCATCAGCAAATTTGCTAATATTACTTGTAATGCCTTCATCTATATCATTAATGTGTATTGTAAACAGTTGCGGTCCTAGCACCGAACCTTGTGGAACCCCACTGGTCACTGCCTACCATTCCGAAACAGACCTGTTTCTCACTACTCTTTGCTTCCTGTCAGCTAGCCAATTTTCAATCCAAGTCAGTATTTTGCCCCCAAAACCATGTGCCCTAATTTTGCTCACTAATCTCCTATGTGGGACTTTATCAAAGGTTTTCTGAAAGTCCAAGTACACTATGTCCACTGGCTCTCCCTTGTCCATCTTCATAGTTACATCATCAAAATAATCCAGAAGATTAGTCAAGCATGATTTCCCTTTCGTAAATCCGCGCTGACCTATCCTGTTACTGCTATCCAAATGAGCCGTAATTTCATCTTTTATAATTGACTCCAGCATCTTTCCTACCACTGATGTCAGGCTAACTGGTCTATAATTCCCAGTTTTCTCTCTCTCTCCTTTCTTGACAAGTGGGACAACGTTATCCACCCTCCAATCCACAGGAACTGATCCTGAATCTATAGAAGATTGGAAAATGATTACCAATGTGTCTAGAGCCACCTCCTTAAGTACCCTGGGATGTAGACCCTTGGGTCCCAGGGACTTATCAGCCTTCCGACCTAACAGTCTATCCAACACCATTTCCTGCCTAATATAAATTCCCTTCTGTTCATCCATTACCCTCGGTCCTTTAGCCACTATTACATCTGGGAGATTGCTTGTGTCTTCCTCAGTGAAGACAGATCCAAAGTACCTATTCCACTCTTCTGCCATTTCCTTGTCCCCATAATAAATATACCTGTTTCTGTCTTCAAGGGCTCAGTTTTAGTCTTAACATTTATATTTTCTTTTTGCAATCTAAAAAAGCTTTTACTATCTTCTTTAATATGTTTGGCCAGTTTGCCTTCGTATCTTATCTTTTTCTCTGCGTATTGCCTTTTTCGTTATCCTCTGTTGCTCTTTAAAGGTTTCCCAGTCCTCCGGCTTCCCGCTCATCTTTGCTATGTTACACGTCTTCTCTTTTACCTTTATACAGTCTTTAACTTTCCTCGTCAGCTACGGCCGCCCCTGCCTCCCCTTAGGATCCTTCTTCCTCTTTGGAATGAACTAATCTTGCACCTTCTGCATTATATCCAGAAATACCTGCCATTGTCGTTCCACTGCTGTCCCTGCTAGGGTATTGAACCATTGAACATTGTCCAGCTCCTCCCTCATAGCTCCGTAGTTCGCCTTGTTCAACTGCAACACTGACACTTCGATTCTCCCTTCTCCCTCTCAAAACTTATCATATTATGGTCACTACCTCCTAAAGCCACCTTTACTTCCAGGTCCCTGATCAAATCAGGTTCGTTGCACAACACCGGATCCAGAATTGCCTTCTCCCTGGTAGGCTCCAGTACAAACTGTTCTAAGAATCTATCTCGGAGGCACTCCACAAACTCCATTTCTTGGGGTCCAGTACCATCCTGATTCTCCCAGTCTACCTGCACGTTGAAATCCCCCATAACAACTGTAGTAATACCTTTACAACAGGCCAATTTTAGCTCCTTATTCAACTTACACCCTGCATCCAGACTACTGTTTGGGGGCCTGTAGATAACTCCCATTAGGGTCTTTCTAACCTTAGAACTTCTCAGCTCTATCCTTACTGACTCTACATCTCCTGATTCTATGTCCACCCTCGCAAGGGACTGAATATTATTCCTCACCAACAGGGCCACCCCACCCCGCTCTGCTCGTCAGTCTGTCCTTACGATAGCACGTGTAGCCTTGAATATTCATTTCCCAGGCCCTGTCCACTTGAAGCCACGTCTCAGTTATCCCCACAACATCGTACCTGCCAATTTCCAACTGAGCCTCAAGCTCCTCCACCTTATTTGTTATGTTTTGTGCATTCATAAATAATATTTTTAATTTGTTACTCCTCTCACCCTTCCTATCGATCTCTATTTCACTTGATCGTATTGTATGATCCCTTCTTGAGTTTTCTGCTCCATTGACTCTGTTGTCTTTCTTAAATTCTCTTATTCTCACTTTCCCTTTAACTTCCTTCTTAAATTTCCATTTTGTACCCTCCCCCCCACCCCCCACCCCCACTACATAGTTTAAACGCAAACCTCACTGCCAGAATGCTGGTCCCCCACCTATTAAGGTGCAAACCGTCCCTCTTGTATAATTTATCCTTGCTGCAAAACATGCCCCAGTGATCCAAGAATTTAAATCCTTGCTTCCTGCACCAGTTCCTCAGCCACACATTAAAGTCCATTATCTCCCTGTTCCTGCCCTCTCCAGCCCGAGGAACTGGAAGTAAATCGAAGATAGCCACCCTGGAAGTCTTGCTTTTCAGCCTTCTTCCAAGTTCTCTGAAGTCCTGCTGTAGAATGTCCCTTCTTTTCTTCCTGACGTCATTTGTGCCAACATGCACCACCACCTCTGGCTCTTCACCTTCGCCCTTGAGGATTCCCTGCACTCTGCCGGTGACATCCTGGATCCTGGCTCCAGGAAGGCAACACACCATCCTCAAATCCCGCCTGTTGCTGCAGAAACCCCTTTCAGTCCCTCTCACTATGGATTCCCCTATTACCACGGCTCCTCAGTTCTGCCTCCATGCCAATTTTCAATTGACAGACCTGTCCATCTCTCGGACTGGCAGTGTTGTCTATCTCGACAGTTTCCAAGAGAGTCAACCTGTTCACGAGAGGTACTTCCCCTGGAGTCTCTTGTACTTGAATTATCTCTTCCTTCCTCATCATCATCTCCCTTCTCTCTTCTGGTATGTTCGATGTAATGACCTCACTGAAGGTCCTGCCCCCAAAATTTTAATTCACTTGGATGAGCCTGAAGTCATCTCATCCTTTCTTCAGTGCTGCAACATGCTCCTTCAGAAGCTGAATGTGTACACACTTTCCCCAGCTATAGCAGTCAGAGACACATCAGTGTCCCTGACCTCCCACAGTTCTGGTCGCCACATTACCAAAAGGCTGTGGACGCTTTGGAGAGGGTGCAGAAAAGGTTTACGAGGATGTTGCCTGGTATGGAAGGTGCTAGCTATGAAGAGAGGTTGAGTAGGTTAGGTTTGTTTTCATTAGAGGAAAGGAGATTAGGGGGGGCAACCTGATTGAGGTTTACAAAATCATGAAGGGTATAGACAGGGTGGATAGAGACAAGCTTTTTCCCAGGGTGAAGGATTCAATAACGAGAGGTCATGCTTTTAAGGTGAGAGGTAGAAAGTTTAAGGGGGATACGCGCGGAAAGTACTTCACACAGAGGGTGGTGGGTGTTTGGAACGCAGTGCCAGCAGAGGTGGTAGAGGCAGGCACGGTAGATTCATTTAAGATGCGTCTGGACCGATGCATGAGTACGTGGGGAGCAGAGGGATACAGATGCTTAGGAATTGACCAACAGGTTTAGACAGTAGATTTGGATTGGCTCAGGCTTGGTGGGCCAAAGGGCCTGTGCCTGGGTTGTAAATTTTCTTTGTTCTTTGTATCATGCACACAGCACACTAAATCAGCTTGGCAATCATGTCTACACCCTCTTCAACCTGTGGTGTAATCTCCTGAGTCTGTGGCGTAAACCAAAGACTCACACTTTTCTCACCAGACACTTCCCTCGAACCCCTTTTTTTTGCAGTGAGTCTGTGGACTCTTAATTAGGTTAGAGGAGGAGGGTGGGAGGGCAGCCCTACTATGTAGGACCTGGGGCCTAGAACACACCTAACGTTCAGGTCCAGTTGGCAGTTAGGAAGACAATTGCAATGTTAGCATCCATTTCAAGAGGGCTAGAATACCAGAGCAGAAATGTACTGCTGAGACTTATAAGGCTCTGGCCAGACTGCATTTGGAGTATTGTGAGCAGATTTTGGTCCTGTATCTAAGGGGGGCTGTATTATTGTTGGACAGTGTATAGAGCAGGTTTACAAGAACGATCCCCGGGATGAAGGGCTTGTCATAAGAGGAGCAGTTGAGGACTCTGGGTCTGTAGTTGACGGAGTTTAGAAAAATGATGTTATGATTGAAACTTACAGAAAGGAAATATCATAATCATGGGTGACTTCAATCTATATATGAACTGAAAAAATTCAGATTAGGTTGTAGCCTTGTTGAGGAATTTATAGAATGTTTCTGAGAGTTTTTCAGAGGAACAGGTTCTGAAATTGACCAGAGACAGGATGTATTGGATTTGATATTGTATAGCATGGTCAGGTTAATTAGCTACATGAAAGTAAAGGCGCCAGACTGGGGTTGAGAAACATAGATTAGATTTTTTAGATTAGATTCCCTACAGTGTGGAAACAGGCTCTTCAGCCCAACCAGTCCACACCGACCCTCCGAAGAGTAGTCCACCCAGACACATTTCCCTCTGAGTAATGCACCTAACATTATGGGCAATTTAGCATGGCCAATCCACCTGACTGAATGATTGAATGGCAGATTGGACTTGATGGGCCAAATAGGCTAATTCTGTTCCTTGCATCTATGATCTTGTAAGAATTTATGGAAGAGCTTTCCCCTAGGTGTGGGTGTGGATGAGGACACCTGAAGGATGAGGGTTGGAAGTCAGTTTTATATTTCATTCTGCTATATCGGATACGTAGCTTGAATGCCAACGCTTATTACCTGGCCAGAATTTCTCTGCAGCCAGCATCCTCCTCTATCCTTCAGAAATCCCAGGGAACTCTGCCAGACCAAAATGAAAATCCCAACTTCCAGCCACATCTTCTCAAGGCAGGCTTGAAGACCAGGGAAATATCCCAACTCTATATTCCTGAAGCATGAGTAACAATCCAGGTAATTTGTAAAAGCAAGGAATGAAAGAAATTGCAATTACATCACACCTTTCTTGTCCTCTGACAATTGCGGAGTGGTTTACATATACTCATCCAGTCAAATATATGATGGATATGGAGACTCCTGCTCACCGACTACAGCTCTGCCTTCAACACTGTTGTCCTCTCCAGACAGATCTCAAATCTCCAAGACCTTGGCCTCTGCAACTGGATCCTCAGCTTCCTGACCTACAGACTGTAATCAGTGAAGATAGACAACTGCATCTCCTTCACAATAGCCCTCAACACTGGTGTTATGGACCAAGCCTGACCCCCTCAAAACCTTTCCAGTTGGTTTAAGCAGGTGTAGAGCAGGTATTCCAGTAATCATGCAACTGACCTAACCACTTAGTTTTAAAAACAATTTATTTGCAGAATGAAACACCAACAAGTGAACCAGGGGCAGTATGGTGGCTCAGTGGTTAGCACTGCTGCCTCACAGCACCAGGGACCCAGGTTCGATTCCAGCCTTGGGTGACTATCTGTGTGGAGTTTGCACATTCTCCCCATGTCTGTGCGGGTTTCCTCTGGGTGCTCCGGTTTCCTCCCACAGTCCAAAGATGGGCAGGTCAGGTGAATTGGCCATGCTAAATTGCCCATAGTGTTAGGTGCATTAGTCGGGGGGGGGGGGGGTGGGTTACTCTTCGGAGGGTCGGTGTGGACTTGTTGGGCTGAAGGGCCTGTTTCCGCACTGTAGGGAATCGAATCTAAAAAAAAATTTAGAATAACTTAACCTATCTGAAAATGCAATTAGCTCTATCACAACTTAATGATGCTGTTCCAAATACTTGCTACATTCCCACAAACACTCCCTTAGCTAAAAAGATAAAATCAAACGCAGTTTCTTACAGGAGAGATGTCAAAGAGAGGAAGGATCAGCATGGAACTACTTCTTTGGATCCCCAGCTAAAACTTAACAAGCAACTGCAAACAAAACAGCTTGCTATAACCAAACCAAACCAAACCAAAACCCTGAACTGGGTGAACTGGCCACTCCCCTTTCATTGTACAAGAAAGGAGCAGAACACGCCCCCATCTACATCAATGGAACTGAGGTGGAGAGGGTGGAGAGCTTCAAGTTGCTTGGAGTGACGATAATCAACAATCTGTTCTGGACTTCCCACCTAGATGCGACGGTCAAGAAGGCACAACAATGCCTGTTCTTCCTCAGGCAGCTTAGGAAATTTGGCATGCCCATAAGGACCCTCACCAACTTTTATAGATGCACCATTGAAAGTATACTATCCAGGTATGCAACCATAAGAAACTGCAGAAGATGGTGCGCACAGCCCAGACCATTTCGCAAGCCAACCTTCTATCCATGGACTCCATTTACATGGCTTGCTGCCACGGAATGGCTGCCAACATCATCCAAGAACCTCCCATCCTGGTAATGATCTCCTACAACCTCTTCTGTCAGACAGTAGATACAGAAGCCTGAATATGTGCACTAGCAGGTTCAGGAGCAGCTTCTTCCTGGCTGTTATTAAACTGATGAATGGACTGTTTAACTTCAAATAATGCTGACCTTGGTAATGTTGACCTTGCCTAGTGCACGCCCTGTATCTTGTAAGCTTTATGCCTCTGTATAATATTTTTTTCACCCTGTGATCTGTGTGTCCTTGTTTACTCTGATCTGCCTGTTCTGCTCACAAACAAAGCTCTTCACTGTATTGAGGGTAAACATGACAATAAATCAAATCAATTCAAATCAACTGCAAGCAAATGGGACTAACTTAATTGTGAAAACTGGGTAGCATGGATAAGCTGGGCCAAAGGGCCTGTTTCTCTGACTGTAATTAGGCAGTGTTCCATCATACTCCTTGAACCTTGTAAGTGGAGGACAGGGTTTAGGGAGTCAGCTGGTGAATTATTTATTGCAGGATTCCCAGCCTTTGACCTGCTCTTATGGCCACAGTGACATTTATGTGACCAGTCCAGTTTCAGTCAATGGTAATGACCCCCAATGCTGATTGTGGGGATTCAGTATATGTAACGCCATTGAATGTCAAAGGGTGATGGTCATATTTTCCCTTGACATTGCAACTGTGGCAATGTGGATAACATTCTCACCCCAACATTAAAATATTGTGCATTCAAGAACCCCTGCACCCCTCCATCCCTCCTCATAAGGATTGAGCCCAAGGTCTCAGCTGATCCCTTGGATTCTGGATGAGGCCCTAACTTGAGAAGACTCTGTCTTCCCTTTGCCAAAGATTCCGTAGTAACCTCTTAAAAAAAACAGACAAGGAATTCTCTCTGATGACTTATCAATATTCAGCAGTCTACTTACAGCTGTTAAAGAAAAGATCTGTACATTGTCACATTGCTGATGATGGGATCTTGCTGTGAACAAACTGTTTGCTGTTTTATCATGTCACTTAAGTTCAAACAGACTAGTTAAGGAAAAGTTGGATCAAAATCTGACTTCAGACTTAGGTTTCAAAATAACAGGGTTTATTATGCATTAGTACAAAATACTGAGGCACATAGACATATTCTGACATATTTTTACATTAAGGTAAGGTTTAATCTATTTTCTTTGTGTGTTCATATCAAAATGCTTATACAAGGTCTTCTAGAGTGTATGTGTTCTAATTTTATCTGTTCCAACTCCATCCACACTGTACTATTTATACACAGTGATGCACATCGCTGTGACATTATTGTGAAGTTGCTCCTGGGTCCTGAAGCCCTTACACAACAGTAGCCACCTTTCCTATTTTCCAACAATGACTATATTTCAAAAATATTGTTTGAAGTGCTTTGAGATGCCCTAAGGTGGTGATAGCTGGAATACGATTATAACTTCTTTCTCATTTGAAAGTGGGAGCAATTTTTCGTGGATAACAGATCACTGCAGTTCAATGTAGTTATTAATACACGATATTTCTGAGAACTATGATAGTGTCCTGTACAAATCTATCTTCTGATTTATGGTCCACTGCACCTTTGCCGTTGTTAATGTTTGGTTACTTTGATAACTCACCCCTGTCCCTGTTCAGTCATGCTCAAATCCAAAATCAAATCAAATCAAGAAACTGAGTTGTTGGAAAGGAACCATCTGTACACAATTCCCTTTTAGATAGTCATTCATGCTAAATTGTCCAGGTTAACAAAACTGTTTACTTCCAACAGCGAGAAGCTATCTTCATACTCCCATGAAGCAACTCTTTGCTGATATCAAGGGACGTTATGTCACAGGCAGTGGTTCCAGTGAACTCACAGTATGCTCCTGCCAACAATATAGGAAGATCACTTACAAATATTCACCTGGGTGTCACACCACAAACCAGCAGAGTGGAAATAGCAGACTGTTGGCAGAGCAGAGAATCTGATAGTCTGAACCTGAAGAATGTGGAAATTTGATTTGTTTGCAGTTTGTTGTACTGTACAATAATCACACATGATAAAAGCATCTTCGAAAATAGGCTATTTCATGTATGAATGGTTGAGTGGCTGTTGGAAAATAATATCTATTTTCAAAAAAGCAGCATATGAGGCTAAGGAAAGAATGGTAAATATTAGAACATATCAAGGATAGATTTTATTATAAAAATGAGGTTTTATCTGCAGCATAATAAAGACCCACATAATGTTCAGTTTTAAACTATCTGCTGCTATTTCACCTTTGACTCTCTGCCAAGTGATAAATTCAATTCTGTTCTGAATTGCTATTTTTCAGCCCATTTACTTCCAAGTTGCAACTTAAGGCCACAATCACTTATCTCCATGCTGATCTGTATGCTATGTGAGTTGTCCATAGTCTTACCAGACCATAGGCTGCTCTCTCATTAAAGAGAAATGACTGGTGTTGATTTAACTTGAGGGCCACCACACATCAGGCAAGGGAAGGGGTTGAGAAGGAGAGCCCTTCATGGTAACCTCAGCCAGTGTGAGGATTGAACCCACACTATGAGCATTACACTGCTTGGCAAGCCAACTGAGCTAAACTGAGCCTTAAGACTGATGCAAATAGGCAAGTACAGGTCATACAAAGCTGGTACAGTCTCTTAAATTATAGAATTCTGACAGTGTGGAAACAGGCCATTTGGCCCAACAAGTCCAGACTGACCCACCAAAGAGTAACCCACTTCCCTACATTTACCCCTAACTAATGCACCTAACTTACACATCCCTGAACACTATGGGCAATTTAGCATGGCCAATTCACCTAAACTGCACATCTTTGGATTGTGGGAGGACACCCACACAGACAGACACAGGGAGAATATGAAAATGCCACAGTGATAGTTGCCCAAGGCTGGAATTGAACCCAGCAGGTCAGCCAGCATCCAAGGAGCAGGAGAATTGACGTTTCGAGCATGAGCCCTTCTTCAGGAATGAGGAGAATGTGCCCAGCAGGCTAGGGTAAAAAGTAGGGAGGAGGGACGCGGGGGAGGGGCATTGGAAATGCGATAGGTGGAAGGAGGTTAAGGTGAGGGTGATAGGCCGGAGTGGGGGATGGGGGCGGAGAGGTCAGGAAGAAGATTGCAGGTTAGGAAGGTGGTGCTGAGTTCAATGGTTGGGACTGAGACAAGATGGGGGGAGGGGAAATGAGGAAACTGGAGAAATCTGAGTTCATTCCTTGTGGTTGGAGGGTTCCTAGGCGGAAGATGAGGTACTCTTCCTCCAGCCGTCGTGTTGCTATGGTCTGGCGATGGATGAGTCCAAGGACCTGCACGTCCTTGGTGGAGTGGGGGAAGGGTGGTGGGGTGGGGGGGGGGGGGGGGGGGTGGGGAGTTGAAGTGTTGAGCCACGGGGTGGTTGTGTTGGTTGGTCCCGGTGTCCCAGAGGTGTTCTCTGAAATGTTCCACAAGTAGGCGGCCTGTCTCCCCAATATAGAGGAGGTCACATCAGGTGCAGCGGCCATTCCATTATAATCTATATGTATGTCCAATGCCCATTTAAATGCCCTTAATGTTGGCAAGTCTACTATTGTTGTTGACAGGCTATTCACGCCCCTACTACTTTGAGTGAAGAAACTACTCCTATCTGTCTTAAATCTATCACCCCTCAATTTAAAGCTATGTCCCCTCATGTTAGCCTTCACCATCTGAGGAAAAAGGCTCTCACTGTCCACCCTACCCAACCCTCTGATTATCTTATATGTCACGATTAAGTCACCTCTCAACCTTCTTCTCTCCAACAAAAACAGTCTCAGTTCCCTTAGCCTTTCCTTGTAATACTTTCCTTCCATTTCAGGCAACATCCTAGTAAATCTCCTCTGAACCCTTTCCAAAGCTTCCATATCCTTTCTGTAATGCGGTGACCGCAACTGCACAAAATACTCCAGGTGCAGCCTTACCAGTGTCTTGTACAGCTGAAGCATAACCTCGTGGCTCCGAAATTCAATCCCTCTCCCAATAAACGCCAACACTCCAAATGCCTCTTTAACAACCCTTTCAACCTGGGTGGCAACATTCAGGGATTTATGCACCAAGCCACCAAGATCTCTCTGTTCATCTACACTGCCAAGAATTCTACCATTGGCCCAGTACTCTGCATTTCTGTTACTCCCTCCAAAGTGAACTACCTCGCACTTTTCCGCATTAAACTCTATTTGCCAATTCTCAGCCAGCTCTGCATCTTATCTATATTCCTCCATAACCCACAACATCCTTCAGCACTATCCACAACGCTAGTCAAATCAATTTGACTACTTGTTCCTTTTGATCTGATCTTCAATAATATCGTCCTATTTCAGTTCAAGCAGCATCCGAGGAGCAGGAGAATTGACGTTTCAGGCATAAGCCCTTCTTCAGCCTCCTGAAGAAGGGCTAATGCCCGAAACGTCGATTCTCCTGCTCCTCGGATGCTGCCTGGCCTGCTGCGCTTTTCCAGCACCACACCTTTCAACTCTGATCTCCAGCATCTGCAGTCCTCACTTTCTCCTATTTCTGTTCAAGGTCACTTAGAAACATTGTCTATATAGTGTTAGTCTGCATGTTGCATCTTTAAATAGATGCCAAATGTGATTCACAGAAGTCATTTCAAACAAAGTTGGCATCAATTTTCCTAAAGAGATGAAAGGACAATAAGCAAAAGCTTGGTCAAAGAGGTAGGTTTTAAAAAGACCCCTTCAAGGTAGTTCTTAATGAATTCAACTAGGCAAAAGTGAGGACTGCAGATGCTGGAAACCAGAGTTTAGATCAAAGTCGTGCTGGAAAAGCACAGCAGGCCAGGCAGCATCTGAGGAGCAGGAAAATCGACGTTTCGGGCAAAAGCCCTTCAAGCACAGCAGGTCAGGCCCTTCATCAGCCTGACCTGCTGTGCTTTTCCAGCACCACTCTGATCTAAACTCTTAATGAAATTCAGGTGAGTCTGGCTGGTACAACTTGTCTGACGGAACTTCCTCATCAATGGGAAGTAGAATTTTTGCTGGTCATGTGACCTGTTATGACATATTGGAGCTACAACTTTTTTCAGGCTTTGCTTCTTCTTGTGAATGATGATTTATTGTCACTCGTACTGTACAATGAGCAACACAGTAAAGTTCAGTGAAAAGCTTCAGCTGTTGCTACAATCCGGTGCCATTTGAATATTTTAAAAATGAAAAGATAAAGCTCCATCTTCAATCCACTGTCTCCACCATGAGTCCTGAGCTGGCTGACTGGTGACACCTGTGACTCCACCCCTCTCCCGCCAACATGGAATCACTGTTCTTCAGGTAACATCTCTTCATCTCTGAGCCCACCCCACCCACGGGCTGCTGATGCCAGGTCCCATCCACACTCACCCTGCAACCAAGAATCCCTAGCTCCACTGTCACCTTGCCAACAACAAGGAGTCCCTGCTCCGGGCCTACCACAACCAGGACTACCCACTCTGGGCCTACCACACCCAGGAGTCCATGCTCTGAGCCTACCATACCCAGAAGTCCCTGCTCCGAGCCTACCATAACCAGGAACTGCTGCCATTGCCACGCTGATAATCAAGATTCTCTGCTCTGAGCCTACCACAACCAGGTGTCTCCACTCCAGGCCTACAACAACTAAGAGTCTCTACTCCATCCCTACCACAACCAGGCGTCTCCATTCCAGGCCTACCACAACCAGGAGTCTCCATTCTGGGCCTACCACATCCAAGAGTCCCCGCTCTGGGTCTACCATATCCAGGAATCCCTGCTCCAGGCTTACCACAATGAGCTGTCCCACCTCCGGCCCTTCCACAACAGGAGTCCCCCCTCTGGGTCTACTACAATCAGGAGCTTCTGCCATCGCCACGCCGATATCCAGGAGTCCCTGCTCCCAGCCTACCACAATTGGAGCTGCTGCCATCGCCATGCTAATAGTCAGGAGTCTCTGGTTCAGGCTTCCCACAACCAGGAGTCCCTGTCTTGGCCTATCACAACCAGGAACTGCTGCCATAGCCTCGCCAATAACCAGGAGTCCACACTCCGGGCCTACCGCAACCTGGAGTCCCCACTTCGGGTCTACCACAATCAGGAGTCTCTGCTCCTGACCTACGACAGTAAGGAGTCCCCGCTCCTGGCCTACCACAACCAGGGGTCTCTGGCTTCACCACCAAGCCAGGTCACTGCCTCGTCAAGAGTCCCGCTCCAGCTGTTCTCTTGCGCAACGTCACTTTCTCACTTGCTGCCAACACGATGAAGAAAAGATAAAGAAATAAAAAGGGTAAGGAGAGAAAGGAGAAAGCGGCCATCTGGAGTGGACAGGCCCAGGATTCCAAACGCAGTCTACCTTGTTGGTGGTGCCATCTTGGACTTTGAGGACAGGAAAAGAGAAAATCTGGTCCATATCCGGGGCTTGTGGTAAACACAAAATGTTTCGGAAGCCACTTTGCCTATCGGTTTCTCTGACCTGCCTGATTCTCACTGATTGTGGGTCCCAGAAACACTGTCAACGGTGGCCTGGAGGAAGATCCAGAATCTTAATCCAGAAGTATTAATGGTTGGTGGAATATTGCTCATTATATCTACGGGGAGAAAAAAGAGCAGAAATGGCAACAATGAAATGGCACTGAGGTGGAAAGATATCTTTGAATTTAATTGACTGTCTGTTTACAATCACAGTGTCGGACAGCAAATCTCTTCATAATAGCATGACATTCACAGAGAAAATTGTAAAGGGCAGACGCAAAGGAAAGTGATTAAACTCAAAGTCCTCGGTTCTTATCTGCACGCTTTAGCATAAATGCAAGAGGAAAATTATTTTTATCAATACAACAGTCAGCAAACAATGCAATAGGACATGACTGCAGAAGTCAAATACAGCCGAGTGTATCAGAGCTCAATGGATTGTGTCTAAGAAATGGAAAATGGGCTCAGTAACAGGTTATCGCATTCTCTTGCTCATTCAATGCAGATCTACAGTGGAAGAGGAGAAATACATATTTACACACACCTTTTCAGATGTAACATCATTTGCTTAAAAAGATTCTCAAATCCAGTTTGAAAGAAAACAAGGTCTCATTAGATTGTACATGGAGACATATTAGTTCATTTGACTAAGTTAGAGTTTTTTCTTTTAGCTAAAATGAGCCATTCATTACTGTTACAGTCAGCCCTCAGGGGAACATAATTTCATGCTTATACATTAAATCTCACACAAAGAATCTTCACTTAAAGAGTACACTTTATAGAGAGTTTTTTTTTATTGTAATGAGATAACCGCTGAGTCATAGAGTCATAGAGACGTACAGCACAGAAACAGACCCTTCAATCCAACTCGTCCATGCTGACCAGATATCCTAATCTAATTTAGTCCCATTTGCCAGCACTTGGCCCATATCCCACTAAACCCTTCCTATTCATGTCCCCATCCAGATGGCTTTCAAATGTTATAATTGTACCAGTCTCCACCACTTCCTCTGGCAGCTCATTCCATACACACACCATCCTTTGAATGAAAACGTTGCCCCTTGGGTCCCTTTTAATCTTTCTCCTCTCACCCTAAACTTATGCCGTCTTGTTCTGGACTCCACGAACCTAAGGAAAAGATGTTGTCTATTTACCCTATCCATGTCCCTCATGATTTTGTAAACCTCTGAAAGGTCACCCCTCAGCCTCCGACTCTCCAGGGAAAACAGCCCCAGCCTGTTCAGCATCTCCCTACAGCTCATACCCTCCAATCCTGGCAACATCCTTGTAAATCTTTTCTGAACCCTTTCAAGTTTCACAATATCCTTCCTGTAAGAGGGAGACCAGAATTGCACACAAAATTCCAAAAGTGGCCTAACCAATGTCCTGTACAGCTGCAACATGACCTCCCAACTCCTGTACTCAATGCTCTGACCAATAAAGGAAAGCATACCAAATGTCTTCTGCATTGTTGTGGTTCTGTTTGAGAGCAGGGAATTTGTGTTGCAGACGTTTCGTCCCCTGTCTAGGTGACATCCTCAGTGCTTGGGAGCCTCCTGTGAAGCGCTTCTGTGATTTTTTTCTCCGGCATTTATAGTGGTTTGTCTCTGCTGCTTCCGGTTGTCAGTTCCAGCTGTCCGCTGCAATGGTCAGTACATTGGGTCCAGGTCGATGTGCTTATTGATTGAATCTGTGGATGAGTGCCATGCCTCTAGGAATTCCCTGGCTGTTCTCTGTTTGGCTTGTCCTATAATAGTAGTGTTGTCCCAGTCAAATTCATGTTGCTTGTCATCTGCGTGTGGGTCCGCTGATCAGGTGTTTCAGTTTCTGTTGTAGTTCTTTAGCCAGTTTGTGTGATGGTGTCCCTGGTAGTGATACTATGGGTCTGAGTGGGATGTCTGGTTTGTGCACTTTAGGTAGTCCATAGAATCTGGGGGTGTTGTTGCTTTCAGGTTTCATTCTTTGTAGGTCAAACTTGGTTATCTGTCCGTTTTTTTGTAGGTTCCTCAGTGTGTTGTTTATCCTATTGGTGAGCTGTGGGGTGGGGTCAAACTCCCTCTTTTGGTAGGTGTTGGTATCTGCAAGTAGTTGTTGTGCTTTTTGGATGTACTCTGCTTTGTCCAGGATGACCGTCATTCTGCCTTTGTCTGCTGGTAGTATGATTATGTTCTTATCGTTTCTTAGTGATTTTAGTGCTTCCCTCTCCTTGGTGTTGAGGTTATTGATGGCCAACACACACAAAAGAAGTTGCATCAAGACACTATTCAAAAGAGCCACAACACACTGCAGTACACCAGAACTGCAAAAAGAGGAAGAAGAACACCTATACAATGTATTCGCCAAAAACAGATACCCCCGCAATTTCATCAACAGATGCCTAAGGGAAAGACAATGGAATGAGGACATGCTGAAACCCAAAGGACTAGCCACACTACCATACATCAAGAGCATTTCCGAACTGACAGCCAGACTACTGCGACCACTAAGACTCATAACAGCACACAAACCAACAGCCACTCTCAGACAACAACTCACCAGGATGAAGGACTTGATACCCATCATGAGCAAAACCAATGTAGTGTACAAAATCCCATGCAAGGACTGCACAAAACACTACATAGGACAAACAGGAAGACAGCTAACGATCCCCATCCATGAACACCAACTAGCCACGAAACGACAGGACCAACTATCCTTAGTAGCCACTCATGCAGATGACAAGCAACATGAATTTGACTGGGACAACACTACTATTATAGGACAAGCCAAACAGAGAACAGCCAGGGAATTCCTAGAGGCATGGCACTCATCCACAGATTCAATCAATAAGCACATCGACCTGGACCCAATATACCGACCACTGCAGCGGACAGCTGGAACTGACAACCGGAAGCGGCAGATTCAAACCACTACAAATGCCGGAGGAAAGATCTTAGAAGCGCTTCACAGGAGGCTCCCAAGCACTGAGGATGTCACCTAGACTGGGGATGAAACGTCTGCAACACAAATTCCCAGCTCGGCGAACAGAACCACAACAACGAGCACCCGAGCTACAAATCTTCTCACAAACTTTGTCTTCTGCATTATCCTATCTACCTGGACTCCGCTTTCAATCAACTATGAATCTGCACTCCAAGGTCTCTTTGTTCAGCAACATTCCCCAGTACTTTACCTGACCTGATATGCCTTTCCAAAATGCAGGGTGAGATACCAGAGAGAAGTGAAGAATATTATCAACCTTCTTCCTACATTGCTGGGCATTCCTCCAGATGACTGAGACTGTACTGACCCAAGCAGCAATCTCAGACCAGGCTGGCATTGTTTGGTGTCATTACCTTCTCTGCTGGTCCTGGAGGAAAAGGAAGTCTCTGTGACACACTATTCAGCAGGATCTCCAGGTCCCCGCCCATACAGCAGGGCACCAATTTCCCCTTGATACTGTTTCTGGGACAAACAGTCAGAAAGTTTGCACTTCCGGACTGACTGTGCTTGTCTGGATGCACAATGGGCATGGGCGGAAGAGGTGTTGGTGAATTCAGGCTATCCATTGAGTGGTGAGTTGTTCAGGTAATGCTGCATGGTAAGATGGGACTAGAATCGAACATGGCAGAGGTTACACTGGCAGACTCAATTGCTAACAAGACACGTTTGGTAAGGTATGGTGAGAAATCTTGCTAGGTCTTACAGTGGATATTCTTCCAAAAAACTGAGCACAAATCAGGCTTAGCCAAAATAGTCAAACATGCAGCCTTCCAATTTAAGAAAGAATAAATTAGGATTTTGACCAAAAGCTTGGGTTAAGAGGTGGATTTTAAGAATGCAGTTTAATAAATGTCTATAATTGGAGTGACTTGGAGATTTAACAAGCAATTCCTAGCAGCAGGACTCAGTATCCTCAAATACTGGCTGCCTACACGGTTTAAAGGAGGAAAGGTGGAGACATAAGATTAGTTCACAATGATGGAGAGTTCACAAAGAGGCTACAGAGATATTGAAGAGAGACAATGAAGAGACTTTAACAGGAGCTTGTAAGCTTTAATATTGGCAGCACTAGTTTAATGAATGAACCCTCAGTGTAGAATAAATACAGACAGAAGAATTTAGAAGCACAGACGATGTTGGACAGGAGCCTAGTAGTTGTTGTGGAGCATGGATGAGGATAGTCACTCTTCTGGGCTAACTAGAAGAGTCCTGTTTATAAACTACAATACATTTACTGAAATACTGTAAATATTGTCCACATTATTACATGGACTATGAGGAGCCTGACCAGCTCCTTCGCAGCTCAAACAAGTCTTCCCAACAACATCCCATTTGGTGGTGCACTATGCACTCATTCATGTATTACATCTTTTTGACTCTTGCACAGCATCTTTTATGCCTCCATAAGTATTTTTTTCATAAGACTAGTATTGTTACTTCTTTTTGAATATCTATATTTATCATTACTCCATCTCCCCCAAATTTTTAGTCTTACAAGTGCAGACAATCCTTATTTAAACAGCTCCACGGAGGCCGGTATCCCATCACCAAGTCACCCTTTATTTACACATGGGGAGTCCCTGACACTGATCCAGTTCCCTCAGAGCCAGCTCTCAGAGTGAACAACATGTCTGGCATAACTGTTCTTATCTATCAGCCAGGGTTCCCTGAGTGGGCCAATTAACAGCCCCAATCAGGGAACTCATATTGTGAGGTCCACCTGGCTGACCTTGCTACATTTCTGGTTCAAAATTTAGTTTCCTTCAGAAACCAGATGCTTACAATATAATTTCACCTTTCATTTTCACAATATGGCAAAAAAACCTCTGTTAATTAACTTGACGGCTAGATAAATCACAGCAGGTTAAATTATGCATAAAATAGAGTTATCCAGTTTATGAATACTAATTTCCCCAACTCAATTTCCCAGCCAACGATTGTAATTATCTGCACAGTGTTGCGATGTGGATGTATCTGTGTTCATTTGTACCATGGGCACCTTCACTTCATCATCAAAGTGAAGAAGCATTTAGTGGAATGTCACTCAATAGGATTGACACTTTGGCTTTATATGTCACTCTCCCAGATTAAACAGTATTGTTATAATGCACAAGGAGATCATTCAGCCCCCCATTGTGTCTGCATAGGCTATCTAATGAGCAAGTTGACTGAGTGTCATTCTCCTGCCTTTCCCCATACTTAGGCATGCTGCTTCTAGTGAAACAATCATCTCATTCATCCATTGGCGGCCCCTCATAGATGAGGATGACCCTCTCCCACCCTCTCAAGGTGAGTCTGTAGGTGGCTGTATAGACCAATGCGGCTACTGCAGACTGTATTACACTTGGAGCAGGTGGTGATCACAGGAGGGGGTGGGTGAGGCATTGGTGGGGCAATGCGCTTCCTTCCCTGTTTCCCCTGACTTCCACTTTTTCCCGATGGCAAATCTCAAGATGCTCAAAGCTTTCCTGGATGCTCCTCCTCCACTTTGGATAGTCTCCTGCCAGTGATTCCCAGGGGTCTGTGGGAATGCTACACTTCCCCAATGAGGCCTTGAGGGTATTGCTGAAGTGCTTCCTCTGTCCACCTGGGTCTCGCCATTTCAAAGCTGAGAAACTGGGAGCTGGGAATAATCACCTCTTTCCCTCTTGAATGCCTCAATCGAACCTGCCTCCACTGTACTTCCAGGTAGAGCATTCCAGAGCTGAAACTCTCAGTCAGGAATGCAAGCTGGATAGTAACTTCTTCCTGAGACAAAATCTGATCTCTTGACACCGCTGTTCTCGAAGCTATTAGTGGGGCTTTGCAAAGTGTCTATCATTGCATGCCTCAGTTTGCAAACACATCTATATCGGTCAGAAGGTTATTGACTGAAGTCCCACATCAGACAACTTGAGCACAGTTTCCATGTTGAATATTCAGGGAAGTGCTGAGAGAGGGTTGAACAGCCAGAGGTACTATCACCTTGTGTGGGATACAAATCAAGACTCTCAGATTGATGTTAGATATCCCATGGAACTATGCAAATGAAGCGCAGATATCCCCCAAACAGCATCTGGTTGGCACAGTGGCTCAGTGGTTAGCACTACCACCTCACAGTGCCAGGGACCCAGGTTTAATTCCACCCTCGGGTGACTTGTGGTACATTCTGTCCGTGTCTGTGTCGGTTTCCTCTCGCAGTCAAAAGATGTGCAGGTTGGGTAGATTGGCCATGCTAAATTGTTCATAGTGCCCAGGGATGTGCAGGCGAGACGAAATGTTTTATTCACAGGATGGGAGTGTCACTGGCCAGGCCAGCATTTATTGCTGTTCCCTAATTGCCCAGAGGACAGTTAAGAGTCAACAACAGTCTAGAGTCACTTTTAGACCAGACCAGATAAGGATTGCAGTTTCCTTCCCTCAAGGGACTTTGGTGAACCAGATGGGTTTTTCTGTCAATGGATTCATGGTCGTCATTAATTCCAGATACTGATTAAATTCAAATTCCACCATCTGCCATGGTGGGATTTGAACCCAAACTGACACAGAGCAGTTCTTTTCCTGATGTCACCTATCTCAATTCTCTTCAGCTCCAAGTTAAAGCTGCAAATCATTTCTTCGCCTTCCTGCATTTCCATAGTGCCTGATGAAAACTCAGTGAACAATATATACAAACAATCAAACTGGCAGCAGAAGGAGACTATTCAGCCCCTCTGGCCCAACTCACTATTCAAAAGGGACGTGGCTGATTGTTTTGCATTTCGAATTCCACATTCTCACCAGCTCCCTGATACTTGTTGCTCCCTTCTTTGCAAGATTTCAATCTTAAAAATATTTAGTTGTATTGCCTCAGCACCTTCAGTGGCATAGAATTTTAAAAAGTCACACAATCAAACATTCCCTATTCAAATGCATCGTGCAAATGTTCTGAAACAATTGGCATGAAACAATTAAAAACTTCAAATAAGCTGACAGGTCAGAAATTGAGCTGAGTAAAAGTCCATGATATATAAAAATGAATAATTACCACTGAAAATGCAATTGGATATGGGTTTGTAGCTTAAAATGTTAAATCTACTTCATCTGCTTTCATTAGTATTGGAGGAGGAGAAAGCACAAATAGTTAATGGTCTAAAAGTGTTGATGGCACAAAATGGTTTGACTGGGGGAATTGGCAGTTATAAAGTGCCAATCATGAGGACACAAAAACAGACATGTTTTGTGATAGTGCTCAAATAGCTAAAGATGAGGCAGAAAGTAATTTTGGGCAGAACGGACAGATTTGATGCAAATTAAAACCAATAGAACTGAGGATGCTGTAAATCACAGACAAAAACAGAAATTGCTGGAAAAGCTCAGCAGTTTCGGCAGCCTCCATGGAGAGAAATCAGGGTTAACATTTCGGGTCGAGTGACCCTTCCTCAGAACCCTCAGACTTGGTGCAAAACCTCTATAATGAATTCAAACCTGCACTCTATCAAAAAGGTTGGGTTTAATAGTGAAAACAGAAGAACAATGATCACACAGTGCAGTGTACTGATCATCTTGATGACTCCTCCTGCCACTGTACATCAACACTGTACAATCACTGTGCGCCAAAGGACATAGAGTCAAGGGTAAAGATTAGAAGATAATACAGGCTTGTCAGTACAGGAAGGCAGCATCAGCGAGGTAACAATCGCAGAACAAGTTAGAATGGCAATGGCAATTTGCATTTATACAGCACTTTTCACAATCTCAGGCTAGCTTGAAGAACTTTATGGCCAGAATATCATCAGGTACGTAATATGGCCAATTCATGCACAGCAAGCTACCACAAACATCAATGTGATAATGATGAAACAATCTGTTTTTGTTGTATTGGATGTGGAATAATATTGACCAGGAAACTGGAGAGAGAGCTTACCTGCTTAAATATGAGGTGCTAAAGATAAGGTCATTCAGAATATTACTTTAAAGTAAACTCTGTAAGTTCAACTTTAGAACTTAAGGATTTAAACAAATAATGAAGGACAGTGATTGGGAGATTCAACTTCACATAAAGCATTATAGAGGACGAGTTAACCAGAAACAGGCCATTCAGCTCCACCAGTCCATACTGTAATTTATGCTCCACTTCAGTCTTATCCAACTCTGAGTTTAATCTTCTATCCACATCACTGTTTGCATTGTTGTGGTTAACCTCCTGCACAGAAAGACTCAGCTAAACTTGTTAATCGTATGCTTGCTCAATCGACCTCTGTGAGATAGTCTGTCTCAGGTCATATATAATTCTGACTGATCCTCTGTATGGCTTTGTCCCACGCTGTCAAAACTCTGTCTGTTCGCTGTCTCATATGTTAACCTTTATTCCCCTACAGTCTCATATTTATACATAGTTTACAGATCATCCTGTACAATAAACATAAATCTTTTCTCAGTCTTTCTCTTATCCTGTCTACAGGAATGTCTTTTAACACCATTCCCCCCCCCCCCCCCAACCTAGTCTGCTCACAAGGCTGGTACAGGTCCCTCTCCAATTACTTTTGCTGACCTGAACCCATAGGGGTGTTTAATGTCCATCCAGCTATAATGTGCCTTACAGTACTGGCATGTATGGTGTTGTCTACTGCTATCATAATCTCCTTCATAGAATCATGTTTCATTCTCATTACTCTGGAGATAGTAAGGACTGCAGATGCTGGAAGCCAGCGTCAGTAGATGTGAAGCTGGAAAAGCACAGCAGGTCAGGCAGCATCCAAGGAGCAGGAAAGTCAACGTTTTTGGGTGAAATCCTTCATCAGGCCAGAAGCATTGACATTCCTGCTTCTCAAATGCTGTCTGACCTGCTGTGCTTTTCCAGTTTCACATCTATTGATTCTGACAGCCTCTATTCTGTACCCCTTCAATAATTTTGTTAAGTTTCTATGAGATTGTTTTTCATTCTTCTAAACTCCAGACGATACAGGTCCAGTTTCCTCAACCTTTGTCTCAGTCAGGTGAACCTCTACCACAACTCAGCTATGATAAGTGAAACCTTTCTGAGGCAAAGGGTCTGGATCTGCCCATCATACACCAGGTGCAGTCTCACCAGTCTTCTGTATAATTGAAGCAACTCTGTTTTGCCCCTCTATTCAAATCATCTAGCGGTAAAAGCTGACCTACCATTTGCTTTCCAAATTGCAGGTTGCTCCTTCACATTAGTTTTCAGTAACTTGTGAACAAGGACTTCTAGATCCCTTTGGACTGTCAATATTTTCCAATTTAACACCATTCAAGACATTCCCTGCACCCACATTTTTTTCATCAACGCTCACATTATTCCATCTGCTATGCTCTTGCCCACTCATCCTGTTTAAATCACTCTGGACCCTTCTTTCTGCATTCATGACTCACATTCTCACCAGGTTTTGTACCATCAGCAAACTAGTTCTTATATCAATTGGTTCCCACTTCCAATACATTAAGATAGATTGTAAAAGAATGGCAGCCAAGCACTTGTGTTTGAAGTTGTTTACAGCCTGCCAGTCTAAGAATGATCTGCTCTCTATGTTGGTAATCTCTAGTTTTGCTCTTAATCAAACTTTAAAACATTTGTCCAAAAATTCTGATGCCATTCCAACATACTTCAGACCATTTAGGAATCAAATGTTCTGAAAAACTATTCCCCGACATCTGGAACCCTCTGAAAAAGCCCCTTAATGTCACGGATTTCAGACACTTCCAACTCACTTAAGCATGATACCCCAGGGAAAGCTAGAGAATAATAAACTGGCTCCAGCTCCTGGGTAAATGCTAAACTGAACCCTTAATTCACAACTGACTCCTGACACTCCCAGCCACTACAAACTGGACCTGATCCCCCAACTTTCCAAACGAGCACAATCACAGTCCAACCCAGCATACCCTGACCCTTTACTCCATCACCAACCACCTCCCCCACAATTGTCCCTGTCAGACCTGAGCCTTCCCTTGACACCACAGTGGGCGGCACGGTGGCACAGTGGTTAGCACTGCTGCCTCACAGCGCCAGAGACCCGGGTTCAATTCCTGCCTCAGGCGACTGTGTGGAGTTTGCACGTTCTCCCCATGTCTGCGTGGGTTTCCTCCGGGTGCTCCGGTTTCCTCCCACAGTCCAAAAGATGTGCAGGTCAGGTGAATTGGCCGTGCTAAATTGCCCGTAGTGTTAGGTAAGGGGTAAATGTAGGGGTATGGGTGGGTTACGCTTCGGCGGGTCGGTGTGGTCTTGTTGGGCCGAAGGGCCTGTTTCCACACTGTAAGTAATCTAATCTAATCTAATCTAATCTAATCTAATCTAATCTAATCACAAGCTGATGTCTCGGCCTACCCTAAACATTTCCTTACTGACCTGGCAGTATCTTTCATCACCCACTTAGAATCCTCACCCGTCAGCCACCTGGCACCCTAACTTCCATCCAAGCACTCTCTCCATTACCCACCTGGCACTCTTACCAACTGTCCATACACCTGGAACTCTCACCCTTACCCACCTGACTCATTACCCCTCCCATCTACCCTGCATCCTTACCAAACATCCATGCACCTGGCACTCTCACCATTGAAACACTGGAGCCATTGGGGGTACAATACATGTAGAAGGGTGTAGACTAGGATCTCTCTGAATGAACAAATTAACATGGTCTTCCAGCCCCATAATTAATTTATGATCTGCTGAACGTTAACAGTATTGATAAAACTGAGTTCTTTCAGTTCATGCAGGTGAGGTCAGCATTAGCAGCAGGATTAGGGAAAAGATCCTGTTAAACTCCATCATCGACTGTCTTCTGCAGCTAATTATGTAAAATGAGCCCTTTACTTTGCCAGCTCAGCCTGCGTTATCTTGAGGAGCTGAGAGATTACATTAAAACAGAAAATGCTGCAGTTTAAAAGCAGATTGGCATTATGCAAATACAGCCGGCAGATAATAGCGAGCAGGCATTGTGTTTCAATCGTTTTTATAAATTTTGACTTTTTGAAGCTGCATTAAAAAACTAACAAAAATTCACTGAATAGAGAGAGAAAATGATTAAGAGTTGAGCACTGGAAATCTCGAAGAAGAGACAGTGAGAGAGGGAGAGAGAGAAAGAGAGAGAGGGAGAAAGAGAGGGAGAAAGAGAGGGGGAAGACAAATCACCAAAAGGAGAGTGAGTGCAAATTACTCAGATTATGGGAGATAAATTAAAGGTGAGGGGAATGTACTGACATGGGTTATGATTGGTTGACAGACAGGAAGCGGAAATTGGGATTAAAGTTTCTTTTTCTGGATTGGCGACCCATGATTGGTGGAATCCTGCAATCATCGATGGTTACATCTCAGCTTTCCACAATATTTATATGTATAAATGACCTGGATGAGGGAACCAAATGAAATCCTTCCAAAGCTCGATGGGATTCTGAGTTGTCAGGAGGATGCAAAGAGTCTTGGGGGCAATTTGGAGAAGTTGAATGAATGGGCGCACACACAGCAGATGTAGGACAATGTGGATAAATGTAGATGGTGTGAAAAAACAGAAGAACAGAGTATTACATAGATGGTGATGTATTGAGAAATGCGGATGTTGAAAGTGATCTGGGTATCTATACCCAGTGAAAGTGATCTGTACACTGGTCAATGAAATTAGTGCAGATTCAGCGAGCAATTAGGAAGGCAAATAGCATGTTATCCTTCAATATGAGAGGATTTGAATTTAGAAGTAGGGATATCTTACTACAGATATATCAGGCTTTGGTAAGACCACATCTGATCTATCTGTGTGCACATTTGGTCTCTCTACTTAAAGCAGCATATACTTGCCATAGAGAGAGTCCCCCAGATGTTCACTAGACTCATACCACGGATGACAAGACTGTCCCATTTGGAGAGATTAGTTTTAGTTTAATGCAGGTAAATATGAGGTATTGTATTTTAGTAAGACAAACCAGGACAAGACTTACACAGTTAATGGTAGGGCCCTAGGGAGCATTGTCAAACAGACAGAACTAGGGGTGCAGGTTCCTTGAAATTGGTATCACAGGTAGACGGTGTGGTGAAGGAGATATTTGGTGTGCTTGCTTTCTTTGGTCAGTGAAGTGAGTACAGAAATTGAGATATCATATTCCAGGTGGACAACACACTTGTAAGGCCACTTTTGGAGTACTGCATGCACCCTGGTCACCCTGCTATAGGAAGGATGGTATTAAACTGGACAGGGTGCAAAAAAGGTTGACAAGGATGTTACTGAAATTGCAAGATTTGAGTTAAAAGGAGAGGCTGGATAGATTGGGGCTTTTTTCCCCTGGAGCATCGGAGGCCGAGGGGTGACCTTATAAAATCATGAGGGGCAGAGATAAGGTGATAACCAAGTCTTTTCCACAGGATAGGGAGACCAAAACTAGAGGGCATAGGGTTGAAGGTGAGAGGGGAAAGATTTAAAAGAGATCTGAGAGGCAACTTTTTCACACAAAGAATGGTGCATGCATGGAGTGGGCTGCCAGAGGAAGTGGTAGAGGCGAGTAAAATTGCAACATTTAAAAGACATTTGGACAGATACATGGATAGGAAATGTTTGGAGGGATATGAGCCAAATGAAGCCAGATGAGACGAGTTTAGTTTAGGAAACCTGTTTGGCATGGATGCGTTGGTCCGAAGGGTCTGTTTCTGTGCTGTGTGACTTTGTGACTCTATAACTGGGTCTGCCTTCACTAGAGTTTAGAAGGATGAAGGGGGATCTGATTGAAACATATAAAGTTCAAAGGATAGATAGACTAAACACAAAGGAGATGTTTCCCTTGGCTTGGGAGCATAGAACCAGGGGTCACACCCTTAAGATATGGGGGAGGCCATTTAGGACTGAGATAAGAAATATTTTTTCATTCAGATGGTGGTGCAATCCACTCCCACGGAAGGCTGGAGTATGGGTCACTGAGTGTATCCAACAAAGAGATTCCAGCCAATAGAACTGAGAGAAAAATATTGGTCAGATGAACTTTCTGCTGTGCTTTTCTAAAATCATTGCCATCTGCCAGATGATACCATGGTTTAACCTCTCTCTGAAATATATCATGCCGAACTCAGAAGGAAGAAGTGAGGACTGCAGATGCTGGAGATCAGAGCTGAAAATGTGTTGCTGGAAAAGCGCAGCAGGTCAGGCAGCATCCAAGAAGCAGGAGAATTGACGTTTCGGGCATGAGCTCCTTGGATGCTGCCTGACCTGCTGTGCTTTTCCAGCAACACATTTTCAACTCAGAAGGAAACAACATTGATCTGTTGGGAGAAAATTGTGTCTAACCAAAATGCTAGAGATTTTTTTGAAATGTTTACAGAGAGGGTTGATGAAGGAAGATTGTTGATGTGGTGTACTTGGAATTTCAGAAGGTGTTTGATACAATATCACATAACAGACTTATAAGGAGTTATAGGTCATGGAATAAAAGGGACAGTAGCAACATTGGCTGAGGGAGAGGGAACAGATGGTAATGGTTAATGGGTATTTTCAGGTTGGAGGAAATTTGCAGTGACTTTCCACAGGGGTTTATACTGGGACACTTGCATTTCCTGACATTTGTAGTCTAGAGATCTACAGCACAAAAACAGGCTCTTCAGCCCACTCTGTCTATGTCAGGCAAAAACAACCACCCAACTCTTCTAATCTGATTTTCCAGCAATGCTTTGACATCGCAAGTGCACACGATATAGATTTTGGTGAGCAGGGGACAATTTTAAATTGTGCAGGCTCTTCAAAACGTGGGAGGTTTCTAACCTGTTAGGACGAGATTGTAGAACTTCAGAAAGACTTGACAAGTTGGTGGAGTGGGCAGATAGGTGGCAGATGAACTTCAATGTGGAGGAGTGTGAGGTCATGCACTTCCATTCATTGGAGAGAAAGTGTAACCTAATGAAGACAATTGTTAAAGAGTCTGTGGGAGCAGAGAGACCTGGGTATATATGTACATAATTCATTTAACATGTCAGGATAGGTGGAGAGAACTGCTAATAAAAGGTATAAGTATTCTAAGTTTCATTAATTTAATACAAAAGCAGGAATGTTATGATAAATTAATCTAGGATGTTGATTGTGTACAATGCTACATTATAGGAAGGACGTGAAAACATTGGAGAGAGCACATCTGAAACATTGTCTTCTCCACCTTCTGATACTGCCTGGCTTGCTGTGTTCTTCCAACCTCCTGCCTGTCTATTTATGATTCATCCTGGCTTCTTAGACAGCGCTTTTGAATCCCATAGGCAACACCAGCTAGAACAATAAAGTCAGCATGAGGCCATACGATATAGGACCAGAATTAGGCCATTTGGCCCATTGAGTCTGCTCCACCATTCAATCATAGCTGATATGTTCCCAACCCCATTCACCTGCCTTCTCTCCTTAACCCTTGATCCCCTTACAAATCAAGAACCTATCTCTGTCTTAAATACACTCAGTGACTTGACCCAACAGTGCATTCAAAGAACAAAGAACAAAGAAAGTTTACAGCCCAGGAACAGGCCCTTCAGCTCTCCAAGCCTGAGCTGATCCAAATCCACTGTCTAAACCTGTCGCCCAATTCCTAAGCATCTGTATCCCTCTGCTCCCCACCTACTCATGCATCTGTCCAGACACACCTTAAATTAATCTACTGTGCCTGCCTCTACTACCTCTGTTGGCAATGCTTTCTAGGCACCTACCACCCTCTGTGCGAAGTACTTGCCGCATGTATCCCCTTTGAACTTTCCACTTCTCATGTTGAAAGTGTGACCTCTCGTTATTGAATCCTTCACCCTGGGAAAAAGCTTATCTCCATCTAACCTGTCTATACTCTTCATGATTTTGTAGACATCAATCAGGTCCACCTCAAACTCCTTTTTTCTAATGAAAACAATCCTAACCTACTCAACCTCTCTTCATAGCTAGCACCTTCCATACTAGGCAACATCCTCGTAAACCTTCTCTGCACCATCTCCAAAGCATCCACATCCTTTTGGTAATGTGGTGACCAGAACTGTACACAGTATTCTAAATGCGGCCGAACCAATGTCATGTACAATTTTAACATGACCTGCCAATACCCCGTCCAATGAAGGCAAGCATACCATATGCCTTCTTGACCACTCTATTTACCTGTGCAGCAACCTTCAGGGTACAATAGACCTGAACTCCCAGCTCTCTCTGCTCATCAACTTTTCCCAAGGCTCTTCCGTTCACTGTATAATTCGCTCTTGAATTAGACTTGCCTAAATGCATCATCTCACATTTGTCTGGATTGAAATCCATCTGCCACTTCTCCGCCCAACTCTCCAGTCTATCTATATTCTCCTGTATTCTTTGACAGTCTCCTTTACTTTCTGCTACTCTACCAATCTTCCTGTCATCTGCAAACTTACTGTTCAGACCAACAATGTCCTCTTCCAGTTCATTTATGTATATCACAAACAACAGTGGCCCCAGCACTGATCCCTGTGGAATATCACTGGTCACCTTTCTCCATTTTGAGAAACTCCCTTGCACAACTACTCTCTGTCTCCTGTTGCTCAACCAGTTCTTTATCCACCGAGCTAGAACACCCTGCACACTATGTGACTTCACTTTCTCCATTAGTTTACCATGCAGAACCTGATCAAACGCCTTACTAAAGTCCATGTATATGACATCTACAGCCCTTCCTTCATCTACCAACTTGGTCACTTCCTCAAAGAACTCTATTAAGTTGGTAAGACACAATTTCCAATGCGCAAAACCATGTTGTCTATCACTGATAAGCCCATTCTTTTCCAAATATAAGTAAATCTTATCTCTTAGTACCTTCTCCAGCAACTTTCCCACCACTGAGGTCAGACTCACTGGTCTGTAGTTACCCGGAATATCCCTACTACCCTTCTTGTACAGGAGGACAACATGAGCAACCCTCCAGACTTCTGGCATCTCACCTGTGTTTAAAGATGCTACAAAATCCCTGTTCTTGTATTCTAGCCCTCTTGAAATGAATGCTAACATTGCATTTACCTTCCTAACCCCTGACTGGGAACCTGCATATTAACTGTCAGAGAATCCTGAACAAGGATTCCCAAATACCTTTGTGTTTCAGATTTATGAAACCTTTCCCCATTTAGAAAATAATCTATACCTCTATACTGTATACGGAGATGAACGGAAACATTACCAACTACAAGCTTATTTCCCAGCCACTCGCTAAATTGTCTTGGAAATATATTGCTGTTTTGTTACTATCCATGGGTCAAATCCTGGAACAGTCTTTCTAATATCATTCTGCCTGTCCCTGCACCAAATGGACTTCAGCCATTCAAAGATCAACTCACCAAGACCTTCTCAAGTGCAATGAGAAGTGGGCTGTCCTAGCTGGTTAAGTCTTATTCCTGGAATGAACACAAAAACTCAGCTAATTTTGGAAAATGTAAAATTCTAAACTAGTACAGGAAAGATAAGAATTGTTTGGCACAAGAGAGTGAGCTAATTTGCGTGCAAGGGTGCAAAGTTTCTACTTTCTCCTAATCTCCAATTTATTGTGAGTAGCTCAAATTTAAAGCTAAAATAAATGCAAGTAATTGAAGTTAAAATCAGTAAGTTAACTCAAAAGTGCAAGGTTACATGGTAGCACAGCTCGGCCAAGCAGAGTGACACTCCTGTGGCATGTGGAATGTCTTACGTTTCTTATGACCTCGGTGAGGCAATGTGCAGGGAAGTATGTGCAGGCTTGATCTCTGGGTTTCAGAGCTCCACCACGAGCTATGCTCTTGTCTATCACTTGCCACTCTCGAGATGTGAAATGCAACTGAAAAATGGCTCAGACATTCCTAAGATGGATAGTGCAGTGTTATGGGCGGCACGATGGCACAGTGGTTAGCACTGCTGCCTCGCAGCGCCAGAGACCTGGGTTCAATTCCCGCCTCAGGCGACTGACTGTGTGGAGTTTGCACGTTCTCCCCGTGTCTGCGTGGGTTTCCTCCGGGTGCTCCGGTTTCCTCCCACAGTCCAAAGATGTGCAGGTCAGGTGAATTGGCCATGCTAAATTGCCCGTAGTGTTAGGTAAGGGGTAAATGTAGGGGTATGGGTGGGTTTCGCTTCGGCGGGTCGGTGTGGACTTGTTGGGCTGAAGGGCCTGTTTCCACACTGTAAAGTAATCTAATCTAATCTAATCTAATCTAATTTGATGTGTGAACAATAGCCTTTTAAAGATGGCACAGGCCTCAAGGGAATCTGGTCTTTCAGTGGATAGCCACAGAATGGAGAATTGTTCCAGTAATGACAATTGTTAAAAAAGCGATAGATTTAGACAAGAGCTACTCCATACAGGTGAGGTATGTAGTTTGGTAACATATGGCAAGAAATCTTACTCTACCTTGTGGAGAAAAATCCTGCAATAAACTTGGTACAACTAGCATTTAATCAAAAATATGTAAGTTCTAGCCCATTTCACCTTTAACTGTAACACATGTCCCATTCAAGGGAAGGAATCAAGCTCATTTCTACAGTCACTGGGACATACACATTTGAACCAAGATGAGTCCTTTTGGCATCTCTCACTTGCTGTGCAATACAATAATATCCCAGCTCACCTGATTGTGGCTTCAACTCCACATTTCATGATGTGGCAAAGATCCAAAGGTTATTTATCTGACACTTTCAGATGCCCTCCAGCCATCTTTTCGAAAGTAATTGATTGATGGTCCCCATTGGATTGAAGCTTGCTCTTATTTTCACTGGCATAGGGTTACTCAGGACATGAGTGTGAACTTCACCCATTCGCAACAGATACTAGACTTTACCAGGTCTCTCAATCTGTGCCTGAATGACAGCATCATTTGTTGTAATGCTGTTATTTTGGCAACTGATTAACCTTTTGACATAATCAGCACATGTTTACTCTTATTCCTTTGAATTGAACTGGACTGCAATGCAACTCATGGAAACAGATCCTTCGGTCCACCTCGTCCTTGCCAACCAGACCCATCTCCCTCGGAACCCTTCCTATTCCAGATGCCTTTTGAATGTTGTGATTGTACCAGCCTCCACCACTTCCTCTGGCAGCTCATTCCATACACGGACAACTTCTGCATGAAGAAGTTGCCCCTTAGGTCCCTTTTATATCTTTCCCCTCTCACCCTAAACCTATGCCCTCTAGTTCTGGACTCCCCGACCCCAGGGAAAATACCTTGTCTATTTATCCAATCCATGCCCTTCATGATTTTATAATCCTCCATAAGGTCATCTCTCAGCTTCCGATGCTCCAGGGAAAACAGTCCCAGCCTATTAAGCCTTTCCCTATAACTCAAACCTTTCAACCATGGCAACATCCTTATAGATCTTTTCTGAACCCTTTCAAGTTTCACAACATCCTTCTGATAGGAAAGAGATCAGAATTGCATGCAATAGTCCATACGTAGCCTAACCAATGTCCTGTACAGCTGCAACATGACCTCCCAACTCCTGTACTCAATACTCTGACCAATAAAGGAAAGCATACCAAATGCCTTCTTCACTAACCTATCTGCCTGTGACTCAACTTATAAGGAACTATGAACCTGCACTCCAAGGTCTCTTTGTTCAGCAACACTCCCCAGGACCTTACCATTAAGTGTGTAAGTCCTGCTCTGATTTGTTTTTCCAAAATGCAACACCTCGCATTTATCTAAATTTAACTCCATCTGCCACTTCTCAGCCCATTGCCACATCTGATCAAGATCCCGTTGTAATTTAAAATAACTTTCTTCACTGTGCACTACATGTCAGGGGGGGTGACACGGTGGCTCAGTGGTTAGTACTGCTGCCTCTCAGCACCAGAGGGCCAGGTTCAATTCCAGCCTTGGGTGACTGTCTGTGTGGATTTACGCATTCTCCCTGTGTCAGCATGGGTTTCCTCGCCCCATCCAAAGATGTGTACGTCAGGTGAATTGGCCATGCTAAATTGTCCATTGTGTTAGGTGCATTAGTCAGAGGGAAATGGGTCTGGGTGGGTTACTCTTTAGATGGTCTTGTTGGGCCAAAGGGCCTGTTTTCACACTGTAGGCAATCTAACCTAATCATGTCCAATTTTAGCGTCATCTGCAAACTTAATAACTATACCTCCTATGTTCACGTCCAAATCATTTGTATAAATGACAAAAGACAGTGGACCCAGCACTGATCCTTGTGACAAAATAGATACAACCACAAAATAGCAATTCGCCAGGAATCACAGAGAGGAAACTGACCAAAATAAATCAAGCTGCATTCTTTTTATGAACTCGAAATGCATTTTAAATAAGGTTCTAATACTTTAGATTAATGATGAGTCACAAAACTAATCCGTATTCTGCTTGATATGAAACTGTGATGATTTATAGAATTGTTGAAACTTATTAATATAGACTATGATGGAGACACAGAGGAATATTTGACCTTCAAAGCAATGTACATCTTTCAAAAATAACCTATATTGATGATGTTAGATTATGAGTTTCCTTAAAGGAACAGCAATAAATATGAATTTTAAACAAGAAGCAGTCAGTAAGGCTTTACAGGAGGAAGATTATGGTTTGACAATTCACTTGGAGTTCTTTTAGGAGCTGATCAGGGTTATTGGACAATGAATAAAGGCAAAATACTGCAGGTGCTACAAATCTGAAAACAGGATAATGAATCTAAAGTGAATTTGATGTACTCAGGGCTAATCGGAGCTTTTGATGCAGAATCCAAGAGATTGGCTCACCAAATAGAAGGTGAGAATTAGGGAAAGGTTGTGGTGGATCAGTGGTTGACTGAATGAAGGGTAATTATGAGGCTATGCGTTAATTCTTTGACAGGATGGAGGTAACTAACTAGGTGTCTCAGGAATCTGTGCTCGGACCTGGAATAACGATAGTTTGCGATGTTCATGAATATTTTAGATATACTGGTAGAATGAGGAAAAATTCCCATTCTGTGACCCTTATCTCACTGAGGATTTTAACAAGAGGATTTCCTCCCTTCATAGTCCCAGGAGAGTATGGGAAGATGTTAATGCTTCTTAAAGTGCATCCTAGGATATGGGAAGTAGAAGTGACAGAAGGTAATTTGACTCTTCTCATCTGTTTTTCATTTAGCATCATCTGCTGGAGTGGGTCTCAGCTCCACTTTCCTGTCTACATCCTGTAATCTTCACGGTAGCTCAGTGGTTAGCACAGCTGCCTCCCAGCACCTGGAACCCACATTCAATTCCAGTCTTGGGTGACTGTTGGTGTGGAGTTTACACATTGTCCCCATGTCTGCGTGGGTTTCCTCCAGCGTTCTCTGGTTTCCTCCCACAATGCAATGATGAGTAGGTTAGGTGGATTGGCTGTGGAAAAGTCAAGATTACAGTGATGGAGTGGGTCTGGGTGGGATGCTCTTCGGAGGGTTGGTGTGGACTCGATGGGCTGAATGGCCTGCTTCTGCACGGTAGAGATTCTTTGATTCTACTCACTTATCTATCAAAACTCTATCCAACTCAGTCTTGAGTGAATTCCATAATCTAGCCTTCCTCGGAAGAGAACACCACATTCTGAAGACTGACTCAAAGAAAGCAAAATTCACCTCATCTCTGTTTTAAAAGGGGGATCTAGCTGAAGTCTCCCTCATAAAAGGAAGCAGCCTTCAGGTCTTCACCCTATCAATTACCCTCAGGATCATATTTGTATCTGTAAGGCCGTGTCTCACTCTGTTAAACTCCAGTGGATAAAAACTCAAGATGCTTAACCTTTCATCATTAGATGAGCCCTTTGTCATAGGAATGGGTCAAGCAAGCTTGCTCTAAATTCCTTCGAAAGCAATCAGTTCTTTTTCTCAGATTAGTGTATGAAACTGTGCACAGTACTCCAGATGTGGTCCCACCAGTGCTCTTTCCAGATGTGGTAAAAGCTGGCTGGTCTTGCTGGTCTGAAGTCATGTAAACAGTCCATGTCTTTTGCTTGGGTAACCAACCCAACCATGTTGGAACTTTTTTCATATTCATTCACAGGATGAGGGCATCACTGGCTCGGGCAGCATTTATTGCCCATCCCTAATAGCCCAGACAGCAGTTAAGAATCAACCACAATTTTGTGGGTCTGGAATCACGTGTAGGTCATCTAAGGACAGCAGATTTCCTTCCCTAACAGACATTAGTGAACCAGATGGGTTTTTTCAACAACTGCCAATAGATTCATAGTTATCATTAGACTCTTAATTCCAGATTTTTGTTGAATTCAAATTCCACCATGCTCAGTTTGGATTTGAACCCAGATCCCAGAACATTACGTGGGTCTCTGGACTAACTGTCAATACATGATAATACCATTAGGCTATTACCTCCACAATACATTTAACAGTGGACTATTGTTATGAAGTTATCAACAACCCTCTCAGACAGAAAAATCCAAAGAGTCACAAACCTTTGAGTGAATTAAGTTATCTTTTTTGGACCTAAATTCCAGGGCCCTTTTTCCCAAAATTATATCCATTTGTTTTAGATTCCCTGACCAATGAAATCTTCTCTCAGTGTTTACACTGACAAGCCCCTTAAGAATGGTACATGTTATTCTAAATTCCTGGGAATGTAGGCCAAGGTTATTCAACCACTCATTGCAGGACAACCTCCTCATTCCAAGAGCTAATTCACTGCACTCTCAGTAATACCTTACTCACTGATGCTCAGTTCGGGGTCTGCCAGGGTCACTTGTCTGCTAGCCTCATTGTAGCCTTGATCCAAACATGGACAGAAGAGGTGAGGTGAGGTGAGAGTGACCGCCCTTAACATTGAGGCTGCATTTGGCAGAGTGTGGCATCAAGGAGCCTGAGCAAAACTGGAATCAATGGGAATCAGAAGGAAAAATCTCCTTATATTGCCTAAAGGAAGATGGTTGTGGTTATGGGTGGTCAATTATCTCAATTCAAGAACATTTCTGCAGACGTTCCTCAGAGTAATGTCCTATACCCAATGATCTTCAGCTGTTTCATCAATGGCCTTCCCTCCATCATAAGCATTCTTCAGTATGTTCACTGACGATTGCATAATGTTCCACACCATTCCACACCACTCTCTTCAGATACAGTAGCAGTCTGTGTCCAAAGGCTGCAAACCTGGATAGTATCCAGAATTGAGCTCATAAACAGCAAATAATATTTACACCTCATAAGTGCCCAGCAATGACCATCTGCAGCAAGAAAGAATTTAAATAGTATGCCTTGACATTCAATGATTTGGAGATGCCGGTGTTGGACTGGGGTGTACAAAGTTAAAAATCACACAACACCAGGTTATAGTCCAACAGGTTTAATTGGAAGCACACTAGCTTTCGGAGCGACGCTCCTTCATCAGGTGATTGTCACCTGATGAAAACTTTGACATTCAATGGCATTCTCAAAACTGAAGCCCGCAGTATCAACTTCCCGAGGGTTACCATTGAACAGAAACTGATCTGAACCAATTATATAACTACTATGGCTACAAATTAGATCAGAGGCTATGAATCCTGCAGTCAGTAACTCTTGTCCTGTCACCTCAAGCATGCCCACCATCATGAAGATTGGGAAAGTCAAATGTGGGGCAGCATGGTGGCTCCTAGTTAACATTGGAGCCTCACAGCTTCAGGGACCCATGTTTGATTCCACCCTCAGGTGATTGTCTGTGTGAAGTTTGCACATTCTCCTCCAGGTGCTCTGGTTTCCTCTCATAGTCCAAAGATGTGCAGGTTACGTGGATTGGCCATGCTAAATTGCCCAATGTGTCCATGGAGGTCCAGGCTGGGAGGATTAGCCATGAGAAATGCAGGGTTTCATAGTTTCATAGCAATAGAAGCAGGAGTAGGCCATTTGGCCCATTGAGCCTGCTCTGCCATTCATTAAGATCATGGCTGTTCTATCCATCATCTCAGCTCCTCCTATCTGTATTATTCCAATAACCCTTAGTTCCCCTACATGCAAAAACCCATCCAACTGTGTCTTGAATATATTTAATGAGGCTCCTCTACTGCTTCCTTTGGCAGATAATTCCATAGATTCACTATTCTCTGGGAAGAACAGTTCCTCCTCATCCCTGTCCTAAATCTACTCCCCCTAATCTTGAGGCCATGCCCACCTAGTCCCAGTCTCACCCACAACTTGTCTGACTCTTTATCTATCCCTTTCATAATTTTATATGTTTCTATAAGATCCCCTCTCATTCTTCTGAATTCTAGTGAGTACAGTCCCAGGCGGCTCAACCTCTCCTCACAGGGTAACCCCCTCATCTCCAGAATCAACCTGGTGAACCTCCTCTGCATCACCTCCAAAGCCAGTATATCCTTCCTCAGATAAGGAGACCAAGGCTGTGCACAATACTCCAGATGTGGCCTCACCAACACCTTGTACAACTGCAGCAGAATCTCCCTGCTCTTCAATTCAATCCCTCTAGCAGTGAAAGCCAATATTCCATTTGCCTTCCTGATTACTTATTGCACCTTTAAATAAATTTTTAGTGATGCGTGTATGAGTATTCCTCAGTCCCTCCGCACATCAACATGCTGTTGTGAAAACAATCTTTCACTATTTAAATAATACCCTGACCTAGTATCTTTACTTCCAAAGGGGATAACCTCACATTTACCAACATTGTGCTCCATCTGGCAGACTCTTGCCCACTCACTTAACCTACCTAAATCTCTCTGCAGACCCTCCACATCCTCTGCTCAGTTTGCCTTTCCACTCAATTCCACTCCACTGTGTGGAGTTTGCACGTTCTCCCCGTGTCTGCGTGGGTTTCCTCTGGGTGCTCCGGTTTCCTCCCACAGTCCAAAGATGTGCAGGTCAGGTGAATTGGCCATGCTAAATTGCCCGTAGTGTTAGGTAAGGGGTAAATGTAGGGGTATGGGTGGATTACGGTTCGGTGTGGATTTGTTGGGCCGAAGGGCCTGTTTCCACACTGTAATGTAATCTAATCTAAAAAATAATCTAAAATCAATTTAGTGTCATTAGCAAACTTGGATATGTTACACTCGGTGTCCTCTTCCAAATCATTTCTATATATCATGAACTGTTGTGGGTCCAACACTGACCATTGCACCACCCCAATCTCCCAGCGAAACACCTATTTAACCCAACTCTCTGCTTTCTATTGGTTAAGCAGTCCTCTATCCATGCAACTCCATACATTCTCATCTTATGGATGAGTCTTTTATGTGACACCTTATCAAATGCCTTCTGGAAATCCAAATATACAACATCCATCTGTTCCCCTCCATCCACTGCGCTTCTTACATCCTGGTTACAGAATTATAAGGATAGGGTGGGTCTAAGTGAGATGCTTTTCGGAGGGGCATTCGGACTAAATGGGCTGATTGGCCTGCTTCCACACTGTAATGATATTTTAAAAATTGGCAGCGTTAGCCATGATGAAGAATTCATAGAGTATTCTGAACAGTCTCCAAGACAATTTGCTGTGGATCCAACCAGTAATCAGAGTTGAGAGTGTGTTGCTGGACAAGCATAGCAGGTAAGGCAGCATCCGAGGAGCAGTAATTCATTCCTGATGAAGGGCTTCAGCCCGAAACATCGATTCTCCTGCTCCCCAGATGTTGCCCGACCTGCTGTGCTTTTCCAGCAACACACTCTCAACCCTGATCTCCAGCGTCTGCACACCTCACTGTCTCCAACCAGTAATCAGACTGCTTTGGATCTGGTGATGTTCATGAAGCAGATTTAATAAATAATCTCAAAGTAAAAGATCTCATAGTAAATGTGATAGAAGTTAGCATTCAGTTTGAGAGGGAGCAAGTTGGGTTGGAAACAGCTGTGTTAAAGCTAAATAAGGGTAATTACAAAAGAGTGAGGTCAGAGTTGGTTGGAATGGTCTTGGAAAGGTGCTTAGCATCAAAGACAGTTGATGACAATGTTACATATTTAGAGAATTATTTCTTGGCCCACAGCAAAGACATATTAGGAAATGAATAAACCAACAATAGTTAACCAAGGAAGTTAAGGATGACATTAAATTGAAAACAAAATGACATATTGAGGCAAACATTAGCAGTAAGCCAGAAGATTTGGAAAGTTTAAAATTAACAAATGATGACCAGAAAAATAAAAATAGGGAGTCAGTATACTTTGTGAGTCAACTTGCAAGCACTATCAAGACAGGCAGCAAAAGGTTTTTTTTTTAATTTTATGAAAAGGAAGAGATAAATCAAAGGGAACACAAGTCCCTCAGGGGACAAGGCTGGAGAAATAGTGATGGGGAAAATCAAGAAATGGTAACAGAGCTAAGTAAATACTTTGCAACAGTCTTCACAGTAGAAGAAGCAAATAGCATTCCAAAATTACCAAATAACTACGAGGGAGAGGAAATAAATACAACAGCTATCATGAAAGTAAATGTTCTAGGGAAAGTGATATAGTTAAAGATTAATATGTCCCCTGCATTCTGATGGGTATCAAATAAAGTAGCTCCAGAGATAATGGATGCTCTTGGAGTAGACTCCTGAGAATCCTTAGATTCTGAATAAGTGGGGGGGGGGTGGGGGAGGGTGGAGGGGTGGAAATCTGTCAATGTAACACAGTTATTCAATAGGGGAAGGAGACAACAAAAAAGGTGACGGCTAGGCCATTTAACTTAATATTAACAGTCAGAACATTTACAAAAAACATAATATAATCAAGCGGTGTCACCATGGCTTCACAAGGGGGAAATCATGCCTGACAAACTTAATAGAATACTTTTAGACTGTAACAAGCAGGATTAATAACAGAGAAGCATTAGATATAAAATATTTGAATATTGAGAAGGCATTTGATAAGGTACCACACATTAGGCTACTTACTAAGGTAAGAGTCCATATTGGAGTAAGCATATTAGCATGGATAGAAGAGTTGTGAACAAATAGAAGGCAGAGACTTGGCATAATGAAGTCATTTTCAAGTTTGCAATCTCTAACTAATGGAGTACCACAGGAATCAATGCTGGGCCAACAATTATTTGCCGTTTACTCTATATTAATGACTTGGGTGAGGCAAGTGAATGAATTATAGCCGGGTTTGTGGAGGACACAAAAGGACGTGGGAAGGTACGTGATGAGGATGGCACAAAGAGTCTTCAGAGGAATGCAATCAGGTTACATGTGTGGACAAAAAACTTGGCAGATGGTGTATAATGTGAGGAAATGTGCGGTTGTGTCCTTTGGCAGAGGAATAGAAGTGTTCTAGATTTAAATGGAGAAAGATGGCTGAAAGCTATAGCACTGAGGGATTTGGAACCTTTGTGCATTAACCATAAGTAACTTTGGATTGTTGTCATTTATTTCAAAAGGAATAGAGTATAAAAGCAAGGATGGTTCTGCCAAAGTTACACAAGGCACTTGTCAGATCACACCTGGAATCCTGTAAACTGTGTTAGTCAACGCAAGTGGAAAGATATAGTAGCATTGGAGGCAGTCCCGAGAATTTTACTAGGTTCATACCAGTTATGGAGGGACTTCCTTATAAGAAGAAGTTGAGAAGTTTCAGCCTGTACTCATTGGAACATAGATAAATTAGAAGCAATCTTACTGAAATAAGCAAGATTCTTAGGGGACCTAACAGGGTGAATGTGGAAAGATTGTTTCGCCTTGAAGCAGAGTCTAGCACCAGGGGACATAATCTCAGAGTAAGAGATTATCCATTTAAAACAGAGATGAGAAAGAACTTCTTTTCTCATTGGGTAGTGAATCTACATAATTATTTACTGCACAAGACTATAATGTCTGGGTTGTTAAAATCAATTATGCAAAAGTAGGTGATATTCCTGATGAAGGGCTTTTGCGCAAAACATCGATTTTCCTGCTCCTCAGATGCTGCCTGACCTGCTGTGCTTTTCTAGCATCACACTCTCGACTATGGGTTGTTAAGTATATTCAAAGCTGAGATAGACTAACTTTTAACAACCGGGGAATCACGGATTATTGGATTAAAGCAGGGAGGTGGAATTGAGGATTATCCCATCATCCACGGTTTCACTGAATGGCAGGGCAGCATCAATGGGCTAAATGGGCTACTTCTGCTCCTAAGTTATGAGTGCGATGGAATACACCCCACTTGCCTGGATGAGTGCAGCTACAACAACACTCAAGAATCCTGACACTTTTCAGGACAAAGCAGCCTCCTTGATTGACAGCCGATCCACCACTGTCAATATTCACTCTCCTCACCAGTAATGCACAGAGGAGCTAATCTACAAGATGCAATGCAGCAACTCACCAAAGTTCCTTCAATAAAAAGTTCAAAACCTTCCACCTCTACCATCTGCAAGGGCAAGATACAAATGGATGCCACCACCTGCAAGAAAATGCTGAAGACCTGAAATAAAAACAGAAATTTGCCAGAGAAAGTCAGCAGGTCTGGCAGCACCTATGGAGAGAAAGTAGAGTTAACATTTCAAGCCCACTGATCCTGCTTAGAACTTCTAAAGGTTTGTGGACATAAAGCATGAATTCTGCTTTACCAACAGCTGCAAGTTCCCCTCCAAACCACTCACCATCCTGACTCGGAATTATATTGTGGTTCCTTCGGTGTTGCTGGGTCAAAATCGTGGAACTCTCTCTCTAAGGGCATTATGATTGCCCCAAACTCAGGGACTGTGATAGTTCAAGAATGCAGCCCACCCTCTCAGGCTTATTAGGGATGGTCAATAAATGCTTGCCAAGGCAGCAAAACCAAGGCAGCAAAGCATGGTGGCCCAGTGGTTAGCACTGCTGCCTCACAGAGCCAAGGACCTGGGTTTGATTCCAGCCTCGGGCGACTGACTGTGTGGAGTTTTTACATTCTCCCTGTGTCTGTGTGGGTTTCCTCCAGGCGCTCTTGTTCCCTCCCACAATCCAAAAGATGTGTAGATCAGGTGGGTTGGCCATGCTAAATTGCCTATAGCGTTAGGTGGGTTAGTTAGGGGTAAATATCGGATGGGGGAATGGATCTGGATGGGTTACTCTTCAGAGGGTCGGTGTGGACTTGTTGGGGCGAAGGGCCTGTTTCCATCCTATAGGGAATCTAATCTGATCATACCGAATGAATGAGCAAACAATATGCAAATCCTTTCTCAATACCAAACGCAAACTTGCACTCAGTATTCCAGATGTAGTCTTCATTGTAGCAAAATTTCCTTTTCTTGTATTCCAATTCCATTGCAATACAAACCAAGACTCCATTGGCCTGGTGCTGCTCCTAGCGAATCAACACAGACATTTACTATAAACCGACCGACTCCCACAGCTACCTAGACTACACCTCCTCCCACCCTGCCACCTGTAAAAACGCCATCCCATATTCCCAATTCCTTCGTCTCCGCCGCATATGCTCCCAGGAGGACCAGTTCCAATACCGTACAACCAGATGGCCTCCTTCTTCAAAGACCGCAATTTCCCCCCAGACGTGATCGACGATGCTCTCCACTGCATCTCCTCCACTTCCCGGTCCCCCGCCCTTGAGCTCCGCCCCTCCAATCGCCACCAGGACAGAACCCCACTGGTCCTCACCTACCACCCCACCAATCTCCATGTACAGCATATCATCCGCCGTCATTTCCGCTACCTCCAAACGGACCCCACCACCAGGGATATATTTCCCTCCCCTCCCCTATCAGCGTTCCGAAAAGACCACTCCCTCCGTGACTCCCTCGTCAGGTCCACACCCCCCACCAACCCAACATCCACTCCTGGCACCTTCCCCTGCAACCGCAAGAAATGCAAAACTTGCGCCCACACCTCCCCCCTTACTTCCCTCCAAGGCTCCAAGGGATCCTTCCATATCCACCACAAATTCACCTGCACCTCCACACACATCATTTACTGCATCCGCTGCACCCGATGTGGTCTCCTCTATATTGGGGAGACAGGCCGCCTACTTGCGGAACGTTTCAGAGAACACCTCTGGGACACCTGCAACAACCAACCCAACCACCCCGTGGCTCAACACTTCAACTCCCCCTCCCAGTCCACCAAGGACATGCAGGTCCTTGCACTCCTCCATTGCCAGACCATAGCAACACGACGGCTGGAGGAAGAGCGCCTCATCTTCTGCCTAGGAACCCTCCAACCACAAGGGATGAACTCAGATTTCTCCAGTTTACTAATTTCCCCTCCCCCCACCTTGTCTCAGTCCAAACCCTCGAACTCAGCACCACTTTCCTAACCTGCAATCTTCTTCCTGACCTCTCTGCCCCACCCCCACTCCGGCCTATCACCCTCACCTTAACCTCCTTCCACCTATCGCATTTCCAACGCCCCTCCCCCAAGTCCCTCCTCCCTACTTTTTATCTTAGCTTGCTTGGCACACTTTCCTCATTCCTGAAGAAGGGCTCATGCCCGAAACAACAATTCTCCTGCTCCTTGGATGCTGCCTGACCTGCTGCGCTTTTCCAGCAACACATTTTCAGCGCTGCTCCTAACATGCCTTCCTGGAATCTTTGCTGAAGGAGGTTTGATCCCTGAGAATAAAGGGAAGACCTTTCAGAATGGAGATAAGGAGAAATTTCTTCAGTCAGAGAGTGGTAAATCTATGGAATTCATTATCACAGAAGGCTGTGGAGGCCACATCATTGAGCATATTTAAGACGGAGCTAGGTACATTCTTGAGTATCAAGGGGATCAAGGGTTACAGGGAGAAGGTGGGTGAGTGGGGTTGAGAAACTTAGCAACCATGATTAAATGGCGGAGCAGGCCCAATGGGCTGAATGGCCTAATTTCTGCTCCTATTTCTTATGGTCTAATGGTCTTAGCTAAATGGCAGAGTGAGGGATATGCTGGTTATGAGGTAACTGATTATGTTTGAATAGATTTCTGCTGTTGCTGCTGATGGCCCACAGCACTTCTTGGTTTCCCAGCTTTAGGTTGCTTCCTTTATTCTGAATCTAACCCATCTGTCCCCCAGTGGTAGTGCCACACAGCATGATGGATGGTTTCCTCAGACTGAAGACTAATCACATTACTGAGGAGCTGCTTTGTTTCTGATACTCTCTATACAGGCTCAGAGGAATTGTCAACAAGGGATCCTGGTATTGAAACTGTTGTTGTCTCTGTATGCACTGCACTGCAAGCATTGACTGAAATCCACAAGGAGCCCATGTTTGGAAATTCAGGACTAACATCAATCTGCAGCAGGCATTGTGAAAACTCTTCATATACTGTTTCCAGTCATAGATGACTCATTATATAAAGAAAGCTTAGGAGACTCATAGGTATTCATCTTCTATTCAAGGTGTAAGGGGCAGTTGGTGCTGCTGAAAGAGGATATCCTGAGACACCATGATAATGCTGTGTCATCTACTTTAGCACAGGTGCTGAGGGCTATTCCCTGCACAGCGGTAAAGGTCAGAACACTATGTCATGAGATGTATATGTCCCCTCAACATAAAGTACACGTGCTCGCTCAGTTCTGGAGGATTGTTACTTTACTGTAGATACAGAAGTGACTGCATAATCCTTGCAATCTTTCCTACGGACGCCTAGAAGATACAATGAGGGGACATGATGGAAGATGAAGGTCTGTGAGAACTGCAGCATTGCACTGAGCAGAAAAATGAGGATGCTTACCCAAAGGAACATCACCTTCACCAACATACAGAGCAATATAATCAACTGAGGCATCTCAGATAGAATTTCTTCATCAATCACTTCCAGTGGAACTGAGTTGTTTGAACTTATCACTTACTGCTACAGAGACAAGCATCCCCCATTTAATATCAACTACCAATTTGTTAGTTTATTGTTTTTATTTTCTTTGCTTCTCCTCTTGTTTAATAAATGTTAATATTACATTCATAAGATCTGAAACTCCTCCATTCAGTAATTTTACCAATGAGGTTAGCCATTGCTCATATCAACTGTAGCCTCTTAGCCTGTCTCTATCCTTTGCCTACTGGTGCACAGGTCCACAGCTATGCCATCGCCCTAGCCCTATGCTCATCCCTGGAACATTTGGATAAAAAGGATACCTACATCAAGTTTCCACTGACTGTCTATAGTTCCACCTTCAACACTATAATTTCAATCAAACTAATCTCCAAACTCCAAGACCTAGGCCTCTGCTCTGTCCTCTACAACTGCTGCGATATTTGGATCATTGATAGTCACAGATGAGGTGCCAGAAGAGTGGAAGTTGGCTAACATGATGTCGCTATTTAAGAAAGGTGGTAGGGAAAAGCCAGGGAACCAAAAACCAGTGAGTCTGACATCAGTGGTAGGCAATCCAGAGGGACAGAACTTATTTGGAAAGGCAAGAACTAATTGGAGATAGTCAACATGGCTTTGTGCATGGAAAATAGTGTCTCACAAACTTAATTGAGTTTTTTGAAGAAGTAACAAAGAGGATTGATGAGGGCAGAACGGTGGACATGATCTATATGGACTTCAGTAAGGCATTCAACGAAATAGACTGGTTAGCAAGGTTGGATCACATGGAATACAGGGAGGACTAGGCATTTGGATGCAGAAACAGCTCAAAAGTAGGAGACAGAGGGTGGCAGTGGAGGGTGTGGCCAAATTTTGTCAGAACGTTATCTGCAAGTTCGCTGAATACACCACCCTTGTAAGTCAAATATCATACGTTGATGAGACAGGAAAGTTTTAGAGTGCCTAATAACTTGGTGTAAAGATAACAATCTCTCCCTCAACATTGGAAAAAGTTATAGATTCGATCATCACCTTCAGGAAGCAAGAGGAGGGCACATTCATGTCTACATCAATGGTGCTGAGGTGGAGATGGTTGAGTGCATCAAGTTCCTCGGAACGATGATCACCAACATTCTGACCTAGACCACCCATGTTGATGCAACAGACAAGAAAGCACAACAATGTCTCTTCTTCCTCAGGAGGCTAAAGAAATTCAACATCTCCATGAGGACCCTCACCAACCTTTACAGATGCATCATAGAAAGAATTCTATCCGGATGCATCACGACTCGGTATGGAAAGTGCTTTGCCCAGGACCATAAGAAACTACAGAGAGCTGTGAACACAGCCCAGTCCATTACACAAGCCAACCTTCCATCCATGGACTTCATCTACACTTCCCACTGCCTCAGGAAGGCAGCCAACATCATCAAAGACTCCTCCCACCCCAGTTATAATCTCTTCCACCTCTTCTGTCAGACACAAATGATGAGATTTGATAGATTCTTTTTGAAGCATTTTGTCTTTTAAAGTGCAATAAGCACACTATGATGACAGGAGTTTAAAGGGATTCATTACAGGTGAATGGGGAGGGCTGGGACAGTCTGTCTCACCTTTGATGAGTCCCAGCTTAAACTCACTGTTTGACCCATTTTTCTGAAGAAGGATCACTGGATTTGAAATGTTAACTGTACTTTCTCTCCAGAGATGCTGCCAGACCTGTTGGGTTACTCCAGAAATTCCCGCTGTTGATTTTGACCACGCTGTTGGTCACCTTTCCTAACATCTCCTCATGTGACTTAATGTCAGTATTTTATTCTAATGCGTATGTGAGACACTCTGGAATATTTTCCTTCATTAAGGTGCCAGGTAAATGAAAGCTGTTATTGCTAAGATTCAATGGCATGTGATGAAGGGCTTATGCCCGAAACATCAACTGTCCTGCTCCTCAGAGGCTGCCTGACCGGCTGTGCTTTTCCAACACTACACTCTTCAACTCTGATCTCCAGCATCTGCAGTGCTCACTTTCTCTAAGATTCTGTGGCAAGCACTATTGAATGATGCTGCACAAAACCATATGCAAGGTGCATTGCAATGATAGTTAAATGTAACCTTCATTGTAATTTCTCAATACCAACTGAATGCTTACCTCTGTCAATTCCGAGCATGCAGTACTGGGACACATCAAAGGCAAGACAGACTGTCCCAGCCCTCCCCATTCACATGTAACAAATCCCTTTAAACTCCTGTAATCATACTGCACTTATTGCACTTTAAAAGGCAAAGTGCTTCAAAAAGAATCTATCAAATCACATCATTTATGCTAAAGGTATGTTTTCTCTTCAAAAATGAAATGTCTGATCAATACTGGAACGATTGCACTGCTGTGATAAGAGTGTTGCTACATGCTGATCATTTGGAATTCAAATCCTCATCCTTTTATTTTGCCTACTGCGAGGGACTTTTAATTTTCACTTTTGCGTGCTCGGGGTCATTTCTTGAGGGCAGAGGAATGTGAGATTGTGGTCTTCAAGTACCTGCCATCCCCAGGCAAGGGCTTTTCTCAGCACCCCTCTGAAAACAAGCACTTTCATATTATAACAGCCCACGATAACAAGGCTTCATTAAATGGCATTATCAAAGGCAGCCATGGTTCAGTGGAGAGGCACCTTTAGCTTGGAGTCATGGTTTAAGACCCTCTCCAGTTACTTAGTCACCTACTCTAAGGCTGCCAGTTCAATGCAGCATTTTGAGGGCAGTGACATCTTGAAGGTGAAATATTAAACTAATGCCTTCTCGCTCTAGAGTGGATTTAATGGATCTCATGGCTACTATCCAAACTGGTCACCACATTACAGGAAGGATGTGGAGACTTTGGAGAGGATGCAGAAGAGCTTTACCAAGATGCTGCCTGATTTGAGGGTAGTCATAATTTGGAGATGCCAGTGTTGGACTGGGGAGTACAAAGTTAAAAATCACACAACACCAGGTTATAGTCCAACAGGTTTAATTGGAAGCACTAGCTTTCGGAGTGTTGCTCCTTCATCAGGTGGTGTAAGCTATAAAGAAAGGCTGGACAGGTTAAGGTTGTTTTCTCTAGAGCAGCGGAGGCTGAGTGCAGACTTGATATAAGTCTATAAATTGTGAGACGCATAGATACGGTTGATGGTCAGAATCCTTTTCCCAGAGTTGAAATATCTAAAACGAGGGCGTGTGTATTTAAGGTGAGAGGGAGGAATGGTCAAAGGCAATGTGGGTGGCAAATTGTTTACACAGAGAGAGTCTGGAACGTCCTGCTGAAGTTGCTGGTGGGGGCAGATATGATAGGGGCATTTGAGACACTTTTACTAAGCACATGAATATGCAAGGAAAGGAGAGATATGGACCAAAGGCAGGCAGAAGGGATTGGCTTAATTTGGCGTCATGTTCGGCACAACATTGTGGGCCGAAGGGCCTATTCCAAGCTGTACGTTCTATGTTCCAAAAAGCACAAGGGAAGTTCTTCCTGATGCCTGCACAATATTTATCCCTTAATCGACATTGCTAATGCTTATCATCTGGTCATTAGAGTCTTGATTATCTCAATGGGTTGAAGGAGCTCCTTCTGTTTCCTAACCATTACTCACTACATTACTGTGGTTGGTGGAAGATTGCTGTGTACAAATTAGTGACAAACCTGGCTACCACAGTGCAACTTCAAAAATTGGTTTATAATTTTATAATTGGTTATAAAATGATTTGGACACTCTGATATGCAGGCTTCACAAGTTTCTCCCTTCTTATGTTGAAAGAATTTAATATGTGGTCTGTATTTTAAACATGTCCCAAAAAACTATGTAATCAATTAGGTGCCTCTGAAGTGGTACTGTGATAGAAAACATAGCAGCCAATTTGTCCACAGCAAGGTTCCATTAATGGAATTGAAATAACCATGCAGTTATAGAACTATAGGATGGCTGCAGAATAGAAATTCGCATTCAAACATTTAATCCTGGGATTATATTTCTGCCAGTTTCATATTTCTGCCAGGTGCTTACTTGTCTCAATCTGAGCACATAATGTGCAGTGACCCTTAAGACCAGCAATTAGAAGCAACATTTTTTTTCTCTCCACAGAATAGCCAATGAGAAAGACAGAAGTAAATACAGAAGCCACAAGTAACTCCAGTCAAAGCAGAGCGTGAAGACAAATATCTGACACCACTCAAGCTAATGATAGATATTGTTAGGAAAGGCCTGCATTTATAGGCCGTCTTTCGCAATCTCAGGATGTCTCAGGAGGTCTCACAGAGGGTGAAGAGGTTTTTTTGAAGTGTAGGGAATTTGGTAAATATGTTCTGCACAGCAAGATCCCACAGACAACAAAGTGATAATAGCAAGATATTCTGTTATTAGTTTGAAGATGGGCTTCTGGACCCAAAATGTTAACTGCTTTCTCATGACAGATGTTGCCAGACTAAATTTCTTCTTGTTCTTGTGTCTGTTTTTAGTGATGTCAATTGAGAAATACTTAATGACCAGGACACCAGGGACATTAGCACCAATTCTGGGGAAGATGGGACCAGGAAAAGGAGAATGGGTTGTACCTGGGCAGGACTGGGACCAACGCTCTGGGCTGGGGGTGCATGAGAGGGTGTTTGCTGGACCTGTTGATGATGGCTTAAACTGGAATGGCGTGGCCATGCAAAACTGAGCAGGGGAATGGAGAAGGGGGAAGCAAGTGGATTAACAACAGAAATAAGAGTAGGAAGGCAGAGAAACATAACAGAAAAACAAGTGGGTCCATGGCGCAAAATAAAGCCAAGAAGACCAACAAGGATAAAAAGATAAGTTGAAAGACTTTGTCTATTAATGCATGGAGTATTTGCAATAAATGCTGTCCTAACCAGTGCCACCCAAGTCAAATGAGTGAATTAAAGAAAACATGAACCATGAATTCATCTATCCGTACCAAAAATTAAGTAACAACAAAGACCAACATCCGCCGGCAAAATTCACGTGTCAGCAATTTTTAACCTAATTTTAAATGAGTTTCACACTTTTGAAATTCATCATTCACCGGGGTTCTCGGGAATGGAACCTTCACAGATACAGAGGAATGACTGTATTGACAGATCATTGCTAACTCAGAATCCCGACCGTGTGGAAGCAGAGCATTCAGCCCATCAAGTCCACACCGACCCTCCGAAGTGCATCCCACCCAGACCCACTCCTATCCTGTCCCTGTAGCCCTGTATTTCCCACGGCTAACCTACATAACCTTCACATCTTTGGACTGTGGGAGGGAACCGGAGAACCCAGAGAAAATCCATGGAGGCACAGGGAGAATGTGCAACCTCCACACAGACGGTCTCCTGGGGGTGAAATCAAACTCAGGTCCCTCGTGCTGTGAGGCAACAGTGCTAACCACTGAGCCACCATGCCGCCCTCAACTACCTGTATCTTTTTATGCAAAAACAGAAGTAGCTGGAAAAGCACAGCAAGTCTGGCAGCATCTGTGAAGAGAAATCAGAGTTAATGTTTTGGATCTGGTGACTCTTCCTCAGACTCTTCTGAAATATTAATTCTGATTTCTCTGCACAGATGCTGCCAGATCTACTGAGATTTTCCAACAACTTCTGTTTTTATTTCTGATTTACAGCATCCGCAATTCTTTCAGTTTTTATTTAATATGTATCTCTCTATAGCCTCCTTATGTCCTCTTCGCAATTTACTTACTTATGTTGTGTCATCGGTTAATTCAGTAAATGTATCTGACATGTTTTCATCCACGCCATTGATAGGAACTGTAAAAGAAATGTTGCTCCAGTGCTGATTCCTTCAGCTAACCATTCATTATGCCATTAAACCAGAAAATTATTCATTTATGTATAGTCTCTGTTTCCTGTTAGCGAGCTGACCTACTACCCATGCCAAATTATTGACCCTTCACACCATAGTTTCCACAATGATTTTTAATGAGCACATAATCAAATGCCTCCTGGAAATCAAAGTGCATTACATCTATTGGTTCACCGTTATGTACAACGCATGTTACTTCTTCAAAGATTTTCAACAAATTGGATAAACATGCTTTCCCTTTGGAAAAAAAAAACGTGAATTCTCACTGATTACTTTGGCTTTTTTTCTGAAATGCCATGCTGGAATGTTATAAATAATAGCATTATTTTCCCGATGATAAACTGGCATGTTCTTTCCTGGTTTCTGTCTCCCTTCTGTTTTGAATAAAAGAGTTGCATCTTTCAGTTTCCAGTCTAATGGCACCTTCCCCACATCAGGAGAATTTTAGACATTCATGAACAACTTGTTTGAGGACTTGAGAATGATGTGCATCAGAGTTTTAAAAACTTGTTAACCCAAAACTCCAACAATTTATTCAACTTTCTTTTGCTCTACATTCAACATTTTCTTTCTGCCTTATGGGGGTTCTGATTTCACAACATCTAGCACTCAAGGGACCTCTTCCCTTATGCTCTTAAAGTGAGGACGCGTGTTACAGTGATTTTCATACACTGTGTTCACTCTTTTAACAGAATACATGGAACTATAGCACAGAGATGGTCAATCTACCCCAATCATGACTCCTCATCAATGCTCATTAGTTAGAAAGTAAGCTCCAGCATTTTCACCCTCCTCATGTCTCAATTAATCAGTGGTATATAGGCCTGGAGGTTATTGGACTGGTAATCCTCAATTATTGATGGGGAGATTTGAGTTCAAATCCCACCATAGCAACTGTGGGATTTAAATTAAGTTACTTAAATCTGGAGTTCTATCAGGGATCATGACCCTATAACTGCTGGATTGTGATTAAAACCCCATACAGTTTGCTAATGCCCATTTAGTGAAGAAAATCTGCTAATGTTATCCAATATCTCCAGAAGGCATTCCACAAAATGCCTCATAAAAGGGTATTGCACACCATGCAGGAGCTCAGAGCATTGGATTAAGGATTACCATGGATTGAGGATTGGTTAGCATAGAAGATATAGAAATTTGGGATGAATACATCTTTATCAGATTGGGCAAGTTGGACAGGTGGAATACCACAAGGATCTGTCTGAGTACCTCAATTATGTACGATCTATATTAAAGACTTAGAGAAGAGTGTAATGTATCCAAATTTGCTGATGATACAAAAACAGATGGGTGGGCATGTTGGAGTGAGGACATATGAATTCTGCAAGAGGATTTTAGATAATGAAAATAAAAAGTGCTGGAGATCACAGGGGGTCAGGCAGCATCCATGGAGAGAGAGCTTAAGCTAATGTTTTGATTCTAGATTACTCTTCATCAGAGCTGAAGTAAAGGGTGGAGGGGGCAGCATTTATGCAATAGTGAAGAGTTGGGGTGCAGGATTTGATAGCTAGAGGAGTAAGGGTGTTAATAATTCAGATGTAAAAACCTCGCAGATGGAGTTTAACATAGGAAAGTTTTAAGGTCATGGGGTTTGGATTGAAAAATCAAAAGACAAACTCATATTTAAATTGAGAGATATTCCAAAAAGGTAAAGCACAGAGGGATCTGACTGTTCTTTTGAATGAATCACAAAAGCATGCAGGTATGACAGGAAATTAAGAAGGCAGAATAGAATGTTGACCTTTTGGTTAGGGAGTTGGAGTTTAAAGGTAGGGAAATTAGAGAACTTGGGCTTGTTTTCCATGGATCAGAAAAGGCTGAGGGGCGACATGATTGAGGTATGCAAAGTTGTGAGGGGTACAGATAGAATAATCAGGCAGAACCTGTTTCCTATGGCAGAGAGTTCAAAAACCAAGGGTCATAGATTCAAGCTAAGTCGCAGAAGGATTAGAGGGGACATGAGGAAATGTTTTTTTACACAGAGGGTGATGGGTGTCTGGAATTCACTGCCTGATTGATAGTGGAGACAGAGATCCTAAACTCTTTCCAAAAAAAGTACCATCTTACATGCTGTAGGCTGCAGGGTTAAGGGCCATGTGCAGGAAGATAGGATTAGAAAGGACATCTGGGTGTCTTTGAGTTGGGATGGACAAGATGGGCCAAATGGCCCCCTTTTCTGCTGTATCATTTCTCTGGTTCTATGGAAGTCATGTCACAATAATACAGGGTGTAGGTGGGACAGCACCTGGAATTCAGTGTACAGTTCTGGCCCCTGTGTTTAAGAAAGAATATACTGACATTGGAGACAAAAAGGTAAAAACAATGACTGCAGATGCTGGAAACCAGATTCTGGATTAGTGGTGCTGGAAGAGCACAGCAGTTCAGGCAGCATCCAAGGGAGACAGTTCAAAAGACATTCACTTATCAGATTCCTGGGACTAATGGGTTGACTTTTCAAAACTAGCCAAACACATATTTATTCATTAGAATTTAGAAGAATGAGGGTTCATTTTATTGAAACATATGAGAACTTGAGGGTAGCTGTCGTGAAGGTGTTTTCACACAGTTGGACAAGGCAATGGCCCAGTGGTGTTATCATGGCCTAACCAGTGATGCCCATATCCTGTGAATGAATATTTTAAAAAACATAGAATAAGAGGACACTCATTTAAATGTGAGATGCAAAGGAATTTCTTCTCTCAGAGGGTGGCGCGTGTCTGGAATTCTCCACTTCAAAGCATTGTGGAGGCTAGATCACTGAACGTATTTAAAGAGGAGGTGGATAGATTTTAGAAACATCAAGGCATTGAGAGCTTTGGGGAGCTCGCAGAAAACAGGAAGTTGAGGCCTGAAACAAATCAGTCAGGAATGTGTCAAATCTCAAAGCAGGTTTGAGGGGTAAATAGAGTACTCGAACTAGGAACTCGAAAAGTCTGAGTCTTAGTCTCTTCAGAGAGCAGTAAAGGCAGACCCATGCAATATTTTTAAGATAGATGCTTCACTAACAGCATATCAATAGTAGACAGGAAAGTGGAATTGAGACCACAACCAGATCAATCATTCCTCATGTGGGAAAATCTGGAATTTGGGGGTCACTGTTTAAGCAGTCATCCATTCAATACAGAGATAAGGAAAAGTACTTGCTCACAGAGGTTGTGAATCTTTGTAACTCTTCCACTACAGGTGATGACAGGAATGTCCTTGAATATTTTGAGGGTGGTGGTAGTAAACTGTTTTTTTATTAATTCATGGAATGAGAGTGTCACCAGCCTGGCCAGCATTTATTGTCCATCCCTAATTGCCCAGAGGGCAGTTGAGAGTTAAATACATTGCTGTGGGTCTTGAGTCACATGTAGGCCAGACCAGGTAAGGATGGCAGCTTTGTTCCCTCAAGGATATTAATGAACCGAGTGTTTTTTTTTCCTGACAATCAACAATGGCTTCATGGTTGTCATTAGATCTTAATTCCAGATCTTTATTGACTTCAAACTCCGCCATCTGCTGTGGCAGGATTGGAATCTGGTACTCAGAACATTAAGAATCTGATTAAGAGTCTAGCGATAATATCACTAGGCAAACACTTTCCATTCTTCCGCTCCACCTAGATTCATGATAAAGAAGGAGTGAAAGGTCAACAGAGGTAGGCAGGAATGGGGAATAATTGGAGCAGTCTTGATCTATGGCAGAGCTGGCTTGAGGGCCTAATTGCCTCCTCCTGTACCTAATTCAGCTGTCAATATGATGAAAAGGTGGTGTCATTGAAAAGCCACCGATAGCAAGCTCCCCTCCAAACTGCTCACCATCCTGACTTGGAAATATATTATGTTCATTAGGTTCAAATCCTGGAATTCCTTCTCTCAGATCATTATGGGTCTACCTGTCCCAAATGGACCATAATGATTCAAGATGGCAGCTTACGATCACCTTCTTAAGGGCAACTAAGAACAGGCAATAAAATGCTGGCCCAGCCAATGATGCTCACATCCCTTGAGTGAATTAAACAGAAGCTGCAGCCACAATGTTGTCTGACCTTATTGAATGACGAGCAGGTTGAGGGGGTTAAATGGCCTTTCTTTGCTCCGCGTTCATGTGTTTGTATGAATGTGTACATGGTGGCTCAGTGATAAACAATAGGGAGCTGAAACTGTTAACTTGGTTTCTCTCTCCACAGGTACTGCTAGACCTGTTGAGTTTCTCCAGCATTCTGTCTCTATTTGTCTCAGATTTGCAGCATCTTGCTGCAATTCTTATCCTTAATGATGGGGAACTCAGCAATGTTGCACAAGAGATGAGCCTGTTGTATGGGAACCACCTTCAGCTGAAATGATCAAGTGGATCATCACTCTTAGCCACCCCCTGCTGTATTCACTGACCTCATGGTACTATCACTGGGCTGTTAATCCAGAGACCTAGATAATGTTTTAGGGAGTCAGGTTTGAATCCTGCCACGGCAGATTGTAGATTTTGATTTTAATAAAAATCTGGAATTAAGAGTCTCATGAAGATCATGGAAACAGTGTTGATTGCTAGAAAACCCCTAAAGGACATTTGTTTTTTTCCTGAGACTCAACAATGGCTTCATGGTCATCATTAGATCACTGATCCCTTTGGGAAAGGATATCTGCCATCCTTACCTGGTCTGGTGTACATGTGATTCCAGACCCATGGCAATATGGTTGACCCTCAACAATTAGGGATGGACAATGAACACCCACGTCTCCGTGAATGATTAAGGGAAAAAAAGAGACAGGTTTCAGCTAACTTGATTCACTCAATGTGACATAAAGAAATAACTGAGTTCAGTACATTGGATATTGTGCAGGTTATGTATCAGGTGAAAATCTTAGCAGTACTCCTGAAGACTTGTGCCAAGCTGTTCCAGTCCATCTATGACACTATCATCTATCCAACTGATGGAAAATTGCCCATTTATGCCCTGTCCACAAAAAGCTGGCCAATTCCCATCCCATGAAACTACTTTCGATTATCCATAAGATCAAGATGTCACCAACCGTGATAATAAGTGGCACTTATTAGCGAACAGCTCACCGTTTCTGGTATGGGCTCTGTCAGGACCATTGGGCTCCAGACATTATTACAGCCCAAAGGTGATTAAAGAACTGAAGTCCAGGGGTTCAAGTTAGGGTAGCAACTTGACTCAGTGTGGCAGTTTAGAAGCCTGGTAAAGTTAACGTTAATGGGAATCAGGGTAAATCTCCTCACTGGCTGGAGTCATGATTATGAAAGATGATGGTTTTGGGTGTTAGAGGGCAATCACGACAACTCCAAGATATCATTTCAGAGCTTTTCGGGAGATATGTCCTGCCCTGGGGCCAAGGATTTTCAACTACTTCACCAATTACTGATTAAGGATGATCAGCCATGATCATAATGAATGGTGGTGCAGGCTCGAAGGGCAGAATGGCCTACTCCTGCACCTATTGTCTATTGTCTAATTACTAATTACCTTATCCATTCATCCCCAACATAATAGTGAAAGTGGGGATCTTGATGGTGCATAAATACCAGGAAATGATGCTCTTCAACGAGAGACAATTTAACCACTTCCTTTTGACATCAACAACTATTACTGTGATCAAACCCCACCAACAGCATCCTGGGAGTATGGAGAATGGTCACCGTTCACTAGACTCTTAACTGGAAGGAACAGGCATACCAATACTGCGGAGATTTGTATGGTATGTGGGAAGTGGGGGAGATAATGGCTGAGTGGTATTATTACTAGACTATTACTCCAGAAACTCAGTTAATACTCTGGGGACCTGGGTTTGAATCCTGCCACAGCAGATAGTGGAAATTGTATTTGATGATGATCTGGAATTACAAATCTACTGATGACCGTGAGGCCATTTTTGATTGTCAGGAAAATCCCATCTGGTTCACTAATGCCCTTTAGGGAAGGAAACTGTCATCCTTACCTGGTCTGGATGGCATGTAACTTGGGACCCACAGCAAGGTGGTTAACTTTCAACTGCCCTTTGAAAGGGCCTAGCAAGACACTCTGTTTAGAGGCAACTAGAGATGGGCAATACATGGTGGCTAGCCAGTGATGCCCATGTCCTATGACCATTCCATATCTCTTGAAGTCATTAACAACTAGAAATTTATCAGTCTCTGTCCTGTTCTAACTTAATGACTGAGTTTCCACATCCCTCTAGGCTATAGAATTCCAAAGATACACCACCCTTAGAGTAAAGAAATTCCTCTTTCTTGGCATCACAATGGAAGAGGTAATGTTATTGTATCATAGGGAAGCGCAAACAGTGATATTGAGGTGGGAGAATAAGGGAGACTATTTAAAGGTATCTAAACATCAGGTTTTTCGTGTTGATAAGTAGAGAGTGAAACATCAACACATCCTGGCAGCGAGTTAGTTAAGCAACCACTTTCTTGACACTTTTTAAAAAGTTACTATGCTTGCGATGACCATGATTAACTCTGTCCCAAAGGGAACATCGTTACTGGAAACCACATTGTAATCCACTTAGAAGCATTCATCTTGAGAGCTACTGAAATTAATAGGACAAAGGTTGAAGGGTTCAGCATCTCAAGTTAACTCAACACTAGCTTTGTCTTACAGTCTGTTATGTTCTGAAAAACCTCTGCATTCATTTTTCAATGTGCATTTTGGAAGGATGCTGTTACTGCATGTAGTACTCTAAAATGATAAAGCTATGCGGAGCATCAGACATTAAATAATGTTATGACCAATGTTGGAGGTGTCATAGTTACCTTTATTATTTCTCTTTCTCCACAGCTCACAACAAACTTTATTGGAGAAATGGCCAATTATGTGTGCTTCAGACAGATTCAGTGCTAAGAACAATTCAGCCAGGTTTCATTAGTTAACAAAATATGCATTAAAATATGCAAACTTTTTTTTTAACAGTTTGAATTTGCAAATGTATATGTCTCTTCCTTTAAAATAAAAGACAAATCTGAGGAGAAATAAGAATATAAAAACTCTGCAGTTGTTAAATTTAAAGTACTATGTTGAAGTATTAGTGAAACTCATGAAAAATGGAGAAGTCATCGATTGTCCCAAATGACTTTTTCCAGACACAAGCTAAAAGCGGAAGGGTATCTTCTTGGAACAGCTTTAGTGGTTTACTTCCATTTCAGATGGTGCAGTAGATTGCTTCAGGAACACTTGTCGAGTGGTGAAGATGATTTTCAATGCATTTTTGGTTCACACACTTTGCCAAGAGGATCTACAAAGAGAGGGTGAAAGCAGTGGGCTGTTACTTCTCAAGTAGGTCTTAAATTGTCTCTTACTGTACTAAATAAAATTGCAATAATCTTATGCCACTCACACTCCTACTGAGGAGAAATGTTGTTACCTGAGGGTGATAGAAATATGGAACATGCTGCCTGAGAGGGTGGTACATTCAAGAAGAATCTGGTCAAACACTTAAATGCCAGGACACAGTTGGCTATTAACCTAGTGCAGAAAAATGGGATTAGTGTGGTATGGTGTTTGTTGGTCAACATAGACAAGATGGGCCAAAAGGACTGCTTCTATGCTTTATGATTCTATGACAAATTGGAGATGACTCTCTTAGAGTTCTCCAGACTATACGACTCCATCCGAGGATTCTGATCCATTGTTGCCGTTGTGCATTTTCCTTAACACAGAGTCACTTGTTCAAACGTTCAAGATATATTTGTATGGCTCCATAAAATTCTTAATAAAATTAATACCTGGATCACATTTCTTCATAGCATCAAGGAAATTAAAATTCCTCATCTGATTCACATTACTGGCTTGTTCCCAAGTACAATCCTACGACAATCAGTGTGGGCCTTAAATCTGGGGGGTCTCACCTCAAGTGGAAGATGATCGTATCAAGTCGCATTCCTAGGATTTAAGCACAAAATCTTGACTGATACTCCCAGTGCAGTGCTGAAAGAGTGCTGCTCTGCCTGAGGGGTTATCATTTGTACAAATGATGAATCCAAGACCCCAGCTTCGTTCATGGACATGAAAGATCCTGTGGCTTTATTTAAATAGGGCAGTCGAGTTGCCTCCAGTGTCCTGCCTAATCTTTATCTCTCAACTCACCTCACAAAGGCTGGTTCTGATCCGCCTGCTGTTCATGGAGCATGCTGAGTGCGAGTGACTGACACGGGTCCTACTTTACAACAGTGGCTGCACTTCAAAGTAGTTTATTGACTCCACGGGACTCTGGGACATCCTAAGTTTGTAAATGCAAGTTCTTTTCACATTATGGAGCCTAGCTCAAGTAATCTCTGAGCTTGTACATTGTTTTATCAGCTGACTGAGATCAGTACACTGAGAGTTGATGGCACTGGCCAGCAATGTTTCAAATTATGCCTGGCTATGATGCCGAGGAAGCAATTTAGATACTTCATCATGTGCCAGAATCCTAAAGGTCAGAAGTGTAAGATAGCCACTCATTATTTCTTAATGCAGAGGTTTAAGTGTTTGGAGCACAGTATCAAATGGAATTGTCAAAGTAAGCAGCACCTTTAGGGTTAGGTTGGATAAGTACTTGAGTGAGAATGGGGTTAATGCAGGGAGGCAATGGCATGGTGGTATTATTGCTGGACTATTAATCCACTTACACAGGTAATGTTCTGGGGACCTCGGTTCAAACCCTGTCATGGCAGGTGGTGGAATGTGAATTGAATAAATGGCTGGAGTTAAAAGCCTAATGATGATGATAAATTCATTGCTGATTGTCAGGAAAAACATATCTGGTTCACTAATGTCCTTTAGGGAAGGAAGCTACCATCCTTATCCACTCTGGCCTACATGTGACTCCAGACCCACGGCAATGTGGATGACTCTTAACTGCCCTCTGGGTAATTAGGGATGGGTAATAAATGCTGGCATAGGCAGCGATATCCTCATCTTGTGAATGAATAAAATAAAAGGATATATTGTTTGGGTTAAATGGAGTAAACAGAGTGGGCAGAGGTTTGTATGGTCTGGCCTGTGGTTTGCCTGTAAGATTCTCACAGATTAAAAATTCTTTGTTTTTCCTGTTTGATACTTTTTAAAGTCTCAGGCGAGCTAACTGCAGATGCAGGACAGGAGAAGGGCTGAGGATTGGGATTGGATCCAGGTGGAGACAATGATGGTCCTTTAAACAGAAACTATGTGCTGGGCGATGGAGGGAGACTGGAAGTTGTTTAAATTGTTTAGGTACCAGCGCAATGGGCAGGAGAGTGCCCTTGTGCCCTAAAACAATTCTGTTACCCTGTCATTCCGTGATATTTTTATTCACTCATGGAATGCGGGCATTGCTGGCTGGGACAGCATTTATTTCCCACAGTTTAATGCCCTTCAGAAGGTGGTATTGAGCTGCCTTCTCAAACTGCTACAGTCTATGTGTTGCCGGTAAAACTACAATGCCCTGAGGGAAGGAATTCCAGGATATTGACCCAGTGACACTGAAGGAACAGTGATATATTTCCAGGTCAGGATGGCAAGTTGCTAGGAAGGGATTTAAAAGTTAAATGATTGATCATTGAGATTATAGCTTATGTTTGTGGTTTTACTTTGACTTTGATCAAAATGTATTAAAAACCTTACCAGGCTCCAATGACTGTTGCTTCCAAATCATGGGCACCAGAGGAGTTTAAGAACAAACTAGAGGCCTATTATTCAAAATGAGAAATCAGCTTCAACATTTCTTCTTCAGTTCTGTGCCTAAGGGCAAGTCCGACTAATTTCCACCACAAATAAGGCAAGGGGATAGAGTCATAGAGTCATAGAGATGTACAGCATGAAAACAAATCCTTTGGTCCAACTCGTCCATGCCGACCACATATCCCAACCTTATCTAGTCCCACTTGCCAGCACCCTCCAAACCCTTCCTATTCATATACCCATCCAGATGCCTTTTAAATGTTGCAATTGTACCAGCCTCCACCACTTCCTCTGGCAGCTCATTCCATACCTGCACCACCCTCTGTGTGAAAAAGTTGTCCCTTAGGTCTCATTTATATCTTTCCCCTCTCACCCTAAACCTATACCCTCTAGTTCTGGACTCCACCAACCCAGGGAAAAGACTTTGTTTATTTATTTTATCCATGCAGTTTAAACCGTTTTGGAAACTTTTGGGGGAGATGACTTGCCAGGGGAAATAATTGGGATGCAGGTCTCTGGTATAGAGCCTGTCCTGGTACACAGAAGCGAAGGGGAGAAAGGAGGCGAGTGTGCGCCATTGGGGACTCAATAGTTAGAGGGTCAGATAGAAGGTTTGTTGGGAACGAAAGAGACTCTCAATTTGTGTGATGACTCCCAGGTGCCAGGGACCGTGATGTCTCGGATTGTGTCTTTGGGGTCCTGAAGGGAGAGGATGACCAGCCTCAAGTCGTGGTCTACACAAGTACCAACGAATTGGTAGAAAGAGGGATAGGGGTGTAAAGCAGGATTTCAGGGAGCTTGGGTGGAAGCTGAGAGCTGGCAAGTGGGACTAGATAAGGCTGTTATATGTGGTCGGCATGGACGAGTTGGACCAAAGGGTTTGTTTCCATGCTGTACATCTCTATGACTCTATCCCCTTGCCTTATTTGTGGTGGAAATTGTTAACTGTGCCACATAATACTGATGCGAAGAACAGGGTGAGATATCAGCTGAACACATAGCTGCAGGGATGGTGCAGGAGGGAGGGTTTCAGGTTCTTGGATAATTGGGGCTCAGTCTGGGGAGGGTGGGACTGCTACAAACAGGCCAGTCTTCACTTGAATCAGAGGGGTACTAATATCCTGGGTGTGGAAATTTGCTGGTGCTATTCGAGTTGGATAACTAGCTCAGCAGGGGGATGGGAACCTGTGGTGTAGTTGCAACGCACAGGAGGTTGAGAATAGGAAGGACATGGACAGGATTTCATGGTCACAGGAATGTGCTGGCAGACAGCAAGCTGGTTTGAAGTGTGTCTATTTCAACGCCAGGGGTATCCGGAGTAAGGGAGGTGAGCTTGCAGCATGGATAGGTACCTGGGACTTTGATATTGTGGCCATTACTGAGACATGGATAGAGCTGGGTCAGGAATGGATGTTGCAGGTTCTGTGGTTTAGATCTTCCAGTAAGATCAGACAAGGCAATAAAAGAGGGGGAGGTGTGGGTTTGCTAGTCAAGGACAGTATAATGTGACTGAAAGAACTTTTGACAAGGCCGCGTCTACTGAGGTCGTATGGGCTGAGGTTAGAAACAGGAGAGGAGAGGTCACATTCTGGGAGTTTTTTATAGGCCTCTGCAAAGTTCCAGGAGGTAGGTGTGAAAAGAACAGGGTAGTCATTGTGGAATCTTTAACTTCTCCAACATTGACTGGAAAAACTATAACTGTAGTACATCAAATGGATCAGTTTTTGTCCAATGTGTGCAGGAAGGTTTCCTGACACAGTATGTTGAAGGGCCGACAAGAGAGGAGGCCACACTGGATCTGGTGCATGGTAATGAACCAGGCCAGGTGTTTGATTTAGTTGTAGGTGAGTACTTTGGAGAGAGTGACCATAATTCAATTACGTTTTGTTTATCGACGGAAAGGGATAGGTACATGTCACAGGGTAAGAGCTATAGTTGGGAGAAGGGCAATTATAATGTGATTAGGCAAGACTTAGGATGCATACAATTAAATTAGATTAGATTACATTACAGTGTGGAAACAGGCCCTTCGGCCCAACAAGTCCACACCGACCCACCGAAGCGAAACCCACCCATACCCCTACATTTACCCCTTACCTAACACTACGGGCAATTTAGTATGGCCAATTCACCTGACCCTGCACATCTTTGGATGGTGGGAGGAAACCGGAGCACCCGGAGGAAACCCACGCAGACACAGGGAGAACGTGCAAACTCCACACAGTCAGTCGCCTGAGGCGGGAATTGAACCCGGGTTTCTGGCGCTGTGAAGCAGAAAATGGGGCAGAAAAATGCAGGGGTTTGGGACAATCGAAATGTGGAGCTGGATTAAGGAACAGACATTGCGTGTCCTTGATAGGTATGTCCCTGACAGGCAGGGAGGAAGTGGTAAGGTAAGGAAACTGTAGTTTACTAAAGAAATTGTATCTCTTGTTAAGCAGAAGAAGGAGGCTTATGTGAGTTGAGATGAGATGGTTCAGCTGAGATGACGGAGAGTTACAGATCAGCTGGGAAGGATTTAAAGAGAGAGTTAAGAAGAGCAAAGAGAGAACATGAGCAGTCTTTAGCAAATAGGAAAAAGGAGAACCCTAAAGCTTTCGATAGGTATGTGAGGAATAAAAGGATGATGAGGGTAGGAATAGGGCTAGTCAAAGACAGAAGTGGGAAGTTATGTGTGGACCCTGTGAAGATCGGAGATGTGCTAAATGAATATTTCTTATCTATTTTCACTCAGGTAAAGGAGAATATTGTAGAGGAAAAGACTTGAAATGATCGAGGTTAGTAAGGAGGAGGTGTTATCAATTCTAGAAGGTGTGGAAGTAGATAAGTCCTCTAGGCTGGATGGGATTTGTCTGAGGATTCTCTGGGAAGCTAGGAAGGAGATGACAAAGCCTTTGGCCTTGATCTTTGAATTGTCATTGTCTACAGGTTTAGTACCAGAGGACTGGAGGATTGCAAATGTTGTGTGCTTGTTCAAGAAGAGCAGGAGAAACGACCCGGGTAATTATAGACCAGTGAGCCTTACTTCTGTTGTAGGAAAGGTTTGGAAAGGATTATAAGAGATAGGATTTATAATCATCTAGCAAGCAACAATTTGATTGGAGATAGTCAACATGGTTTCATCAAGGGCAGGTCATGTCTCACAAACCTCATTGAGTTTTTTGATGATTAGGGTAGGGTGGTTGACGTGATGTACATGGACTTCAATAAAACCTTTCATAAGGTTCCACGTGGTAGGTTTTTGGAGAAAATGTGAAGTCATGGGATTGAGGATGATCTAGCAGTTTGATTAGAAACTAGCTTTCTGTAAGAAGGCAGTGAGTGGTGGTTGATGGAAAATATTCAGCCTGGAGTCTGGTTACTAGTGGTGTGCCATAAGGATCTGTTTTGGGACCACTGCTGTTTGTCATTTTTATAAATGACTTAGACGCAGACATAGGTGGATGGGTTAACAAATTTACAGATGACTTTAAAGTCGGTGGAGTGGTGGACATTGTGAAATAATATTACAGGTTGTAGGGGAACTTGGATAAACTGCAGATTTGGGCTGAAAGGTGGCAAATTGAGTTCAATGCAGATAAATGTGAGGTGATTCACTTTGGGAAGAATATCAGGAAGGCAGAGTACTGGGTCAATGGATAGATTCTTGGTCATGTGGATGTGCATGTACATAGATCTCTGAAAGTTGCCACCCAGGTTGATAGTGCTGTTAAGAAGGCATACAGTGTATTAGGTTTTGAGTTCCGGAGCCGTAATGTCAAGCTGCAACTATACAAAACATTAGTGCAGCCTCATTTGGAATATTGTGTACATTTCAGGAAGGTTGTGGAAGCATTGGAAAAGGTCTAGAGGAGATTTACCAGGATGTTGCCTGGTCTTATGAGGGAAGGTCTTGTGAGGAAAAGCTGAGGGACTTGGGTCTGTTTTCATTGGAGAGATGAAGGCTAAGAGGCGATTTAATAGAGACATACAAGATGATCAGAGGATTAGGTAGGGTGGACAGTTAGAGTCTTTTTCCTAGGATGATGATGTCAGCTTGTATGAGGGGGCATAGCTGCAAATTGAGGAGTGATAGATTTAAGACAGGTGTTAGAGGCAGGTTCTTTACTCAGAGAATGGTAAGGGGGTGGAATGCCTTGCCTGCCAATTTAATTAATTCAGCCACATTAGGGGCATTTAAATAGTGCTTAGATAAGCTGAGAATAGTTCACAGGTCAGCGCAACATCGAGGGCCGAAGGGCCTGTTTTGAACTGTATCGTTCTATGTTCTATGTTCTATGTCCCTCAGGATTCTATAAACCTCTATAAGGTCACCCTTCAGCCTCCGACGCTCCAGGGAAAACAGCCCCAGCCCATTCAGCATCTCCCTATAGCTTAAATCTTCCAACCTTGGGAACATCCTTGTAAATCTTTTCTGAACCCTTTCAAGTTTCACAACGTCCAGTGGCAGTTTCCAAATTCACCCCAGCCCAAATTGGAGCTCAAACGTTGTACTGTGGGCACCAATCTGATCCATAACAACCATTCTTGCCTGCAGAGCCCTGAAGGAGTCTGCGTTTCTGTGGATAGACAGACTTTGACATGCATTCTGTGGCCTCGAACTATAAATGGTAATGCTGGGAGCTCCAATTTTCTCTTCATTACCAGCAATCTCTGCCACTCTCTTCCTCCCGGCCACTGACATGTGGCAAGAAGATTCATAAGTTGATAGTCAATTTGTTTGTGTGTGCTGTGAACACACCTTCTTCGCCATCAAATCTGCTTCTGGGATTTGAACCTGGAACAAGAAACAGAATATTTTGGAGCAGTTCAGCAGCAATGGGGAGAGAAACAGAGTTAATGTTTTGAGTCCAATATGACTCCACAGAACTGAGAGGGGCTGATGATGGTGTTTTTCTTTAATGATGATCACAGAGGGAGAGAGGGAGGGGTGGATGAGAGAGTGAAGCAGATTATGAGGTTGCCAGAGCAGAAGACAAAGATGGTGGTAAAAGAGAAAAGAAATGTAAAAGAGATGTGAGGTGTGAAAAGGAGAAATTACGTTCGATCTGCTGAAAGCAACGCTTACAGGACACAAAAAAATGGAGGTCACAGATAATTCTCTAAAGGCTGTAAAGTTCCTGTGTGGAAAACAAGGTGTTATTCTTCCAATGTACACTGAGCTTCTCCTGGCTTACAGGCAAAAGTTCAAGCAGGAGACCCCCTCATGGATACAGATCCAGAGGAGGCAGAGGATCAACTCCGGTGCTGTCTGGAATTGGCTGATTGGGCCATGTTCAGACAGTCCACGGGTACCTTGGACAGTACGCCACCGCCATCACAGACTTTATCAGCAAGTGTGTGGAGGACTGCATACCAAGAATGTCAATCCGGGTGTTCCCCAACAGGAAACCCTGGCTGAATCAGGATGTACAGAACCTGCTAAAAACTAAGCGTGAGGTCTTCAGATCAGGAAACCCACTCAGATATACAGAATCCAAGAATGACCTTTGCAGACCCATTAAGACAGCCAAGGACCAATACCGATCCAAACTAGAGACCCAGACAGACACCTGGAAACTATGGCAAGGAGTGAATGACATCACAGGTTCTAAAAAGAGACAGTGCAAGATAGTAGACGATGACACATCCCTCCCAGATCATCTCAACACCTTGCTCGCTTTGAGCAGAATTTCAGTGGAGAGGTAACACCTATTCCGACAAGTCCTGACGAACCTTTCCAAACAGTCACTGCATCAGAGGTCAGATCAGTTTTCCTTCATGTGAATCCAAGGAAAGTGATGGGGTCAGACGGAGTACCAGACCGTGCACTCAGAGCATGTGCAGATCAACTGGCAGAGGTCTTCTCAGACATCTTCAACCTCTCCCTGCAGCAAGCCACTGTCCCTGCCTGTTTCAAGAGGGCCAACATCATCCCTGTGCTTAAGAAGGCTCATGCAGCATGTCTCAATGACTACCGCCTAGTGGCCCTAACTTCGGTGGTCATGAAGTGCTTTGAAAGGCTGGTCATGGCATTAATCAACTCCTCTTGATCCACTCCAGTTTGCCTATCAGACCAACAGATCCAAGTCAGATGCCATATCACTTGCCCTTCACTCCTTTCTTGAACAGCTTGACACCAACAACAGCTACTTAAGAATCCTACTCATTGATATAGTTCAGCCTTCAACACTATTATTCCCTCGAGACTGATTACTAAACTTAATAATCTCTGACTAAGTCCCACTCTCTGCAACTGGATCCTCAGTTTCTTGACCTACTTGGAGGCCACAATCAGTGAAGATTGGGTACAATATTTCATCCTCACTAACACTCAGCACTGGAGCCCCCAGGGCTGAATACTCAGCCCCTACTGTACTCACTGTATACCCATGACTGCGTTGCCAAGAACCAGACTAATGTCATTTACAAGTTTGCTGATGACACCACCATAGTCGGTCGAATCTCAGATGGCAACGAAACAGACTACAGGGAGGAGGTGGAAGACCTGGAAAAATGGTGCACTGAGAACAACCTAGCTCTCAATGCCGGCAAAACCAAGGAACTGTCGGCGGGATGTTACTCATGTGCCCCTTCACATTAACAGCACGGAGGTGGAAGGAGTGAAGAGTGTCAAGCTCCTGGGAGTGATCATCCACAACAAGCTTTCTTAGACTTTTCATGTGGATACACTGGTTACAAAGACCCAACTACATCTCTTTTTCCTCAGGCAGCTAAGGAAATTTGGTATGATGGTGAATACCCTAGCCAACTTTTATATGTGCGCTATCGAGAGCATTCTGTCTGGATGTATCACTACCTGGTATGGCAACTGTACCGTTCAAGATCGGAGACGGTTACAGAGAGTGATGAACTCTGCCTGGACAATCACAAAGGCCAACTTCCCATTTATAGAATCCACCTACCAGGTCTGTTGTCAAGAAAAGGCCGCCAGCAATTTTTAAAGATACAACCCAACCTGGCAATGTTTTTGTACAACCTCTACCATCGGGGAGAAGGTACAGAAGCCTGAACACACGCACCAGCCGGTTTCGCAACAGTTTCTACCCTACTGAATACTGAATGGACTCACAAACTCTTAAAATTCACCTGTACCTGTGGTTTTGTTTTTGCCACTGTTTATCTGTTATTTACTATCGATGCGACTTACCGATGTGATCTGCCTATATTGCTCGCAAGACAAAGCTTTTCACTGTGCCTCGGTATAAGTGACAATAAATTTAATTCAATTCAGTTCAGTGGAACAACTGTAAATGACCCAGATTGGGAATGTTAGCATGGGAGCAAGGTGGTTTATTGCAATGACAGGCAACTGGAAGGTCAGAGTCATTCCTGTGGACAGAATGGAGGTGATCCAGAAAGAAGCCAGTGTTAAGTTTCTCCAGCATTCTCTGTCTTCATTTCCAGGATCGACAGCACTTTGCTTCTGATAGCTCAGAGGTTAGGGCGGCATGGTGGCTCAGTGGTAAGTACTGCTGCCTCATAGCGCCAGGGACCTGGGTTTGATTCCAGCATTGGATGACTGTCTGTGTGGAGTTTGCACATTCTCCCTGTGTCTGCATGGGTTTCCTACCACAGTCCAAAGATGTGTAGGTTAGGTGAATTGGCCATAGTGTTCAAGGTTGTGTAGGTTCAGTGCATTAGTCAGGAGTAAATATACAGTAATAGGGTCTGGGTGGGTTACTTCAGAGGTCTGTGTGGACTTGTTGGGCCTAATAGCCTGTTTTCACACTGTAGGGATTCTATGATTCTAAATTACCCAGAGTGCATTTGGTTACCAAAACAAAATAACACCAATGTGAACCTGGAACCACTAGCAGGAACACCACACGCTGTGCTGGCCAGATATCCACTAGCATCATTAACACTTTGGAAGATTTTGGCTGATCTGCTGAGGAAGTGGACTTCACTCTAGTTGTACAGTCTGAAACAGGCCAAATAAAATAATGAACAAGGGTGCAATTATGAGAGGTCAGAGGAATGGCCAGCTCAATGCCTTAAAACATCTTCAAATCATCTTGAACTGAAAAGCTAATGAGTCTATCTTCAGAGAACACGAAAGGTATTATCATTAGGCCATTAGGGATAACATGTTAATAATTTATGCTAATTACAGATTAAGCTAATTTTTACATATTATGCAAAAGCCACTAATTAAAAGTGAATTTCCATCACTTCCAAAAGAAACATAAAGTCTTTGGTTTATGAAAGTTTGCGAGAACATTCATTATGCAATCAGGGCTGACATATTAATGAAATATGTTAATTGGATCTTATGCAAATTAAGTTAATTGAAAAGTTGGCTCCCTCTGATAATTTTAAACTATTATGTATCATCTTTACAAATGCAAAGATTATAATCACACCCTTTGAACTGGCGTTAAATTTAGTTAATTTTATATGGAAATTATATTAATTGCTAGGTTTAATTTTCCTTATAACCAAGCAGCTGTAGGTCCTATCTGGACTAAGTAGATAAGATACAAGCTACATTAAGCTAACCTTGGGGGATGACATCATGTTAAGCACTGAGATAAACAATATAAATGACATCTCAATAGAGGGTCAGGGATAAGTCTGAGGACAACAAAGGAGAAATTTAACTTCAGAGTTCAGAAGTTATATGTTCATGTCCCACTCCAGAGACTGCAACACTTCTACATTAGGATTCAAAGGTACTTTGATGCAAAAGCTTTTGCAATATCATGAGGTCATATAAGAGGCGATATAATACAAGTCATTCTTAAGCATTCAGTAACCCACATTGGAACCCTGGTCCAATCTACAGTCACTGAGGATTCCCCAGTGACAAGGTGATTGACAAGGTCTTTATCTGTGTCTGACACATCTCCTGCACTTCTGCCCTCATCCTTTGCCTTTCCTTCTGCAACAGAGATAGAGTCCCTCTGCTCCTCACTTACTACCCCAGCATTCCCTGCATCCAAAGAATGGTGAGCCGCCATTTCCGTCACCTCCAGTGGGATGTCATGACCAGCCAAATATTCCCCTCCCATTGTTTGTGAGCCTTCTGCAGGAATCCTTCCCTCTGAGACACCTTGGTCAACTCCTCTTTCACTCCCAACATCCCCCCCTCCCCCCACCCATGTCCACAATGATTCTTCCCAATTTTTATAGATGTGCCATAGAAAGCAGGAAATTGCAGAGAGTAGTGATCAGAGCCCAGTCCATCACGTAAGCCAACCTTCCTTTCATCGACTCAGAATACACTTCCTACTGCCTCGGGAAAGCAGCCAATGTAATCAAAGACTCCTCCCACCCTGGTTATACTCTCATCCGCCCTCTTCTATCAAGTAGAAGATACAAAAGTTTGAAAACATGCACCAACAGATTCAAGAACAGCTTCTTCCCCGCTGTTAACAGACTTATGAAAGGACCTCTCATATGTTAGAGTTTCTCTGCACCTTCTCTGTAGCTATAACACTAAACACAGCATCCTGTTATAGTACCCTGATATACTTACGGAAGGTATAATTTGTCTGGTTAGCATGTAAAACTGTACTTTTCACTGTATCTCGGCTCGTGACAATAATAAATCAAATCAGATCAAATCAAAACTGTATTCGCTGTTCACAATGTGGTCTCCTCTACACTGGGGAGATGAAATGTAGGCTGGGTGACCACTTTGCATAACACCTGTGTTCTGTCTGCAAAAATAGCATCAGGCTTCCAGTTGCCTGCCCCTTCAGCTCACCACCATGTGGCCATGCCAACGTTTCTGTCTCAGGCCTGCTGCAGTATTCCAGCGAGCCTCAGTGCAAGCTCAAAGAAAAACATCTCATTGTCCATGTGGGACTCTGTAAGCCTTGAGGACCCAACTCTGGGACACATCCCCCGATCCATCCCTCCATGGTTTTAACTCACTAGGCCTGTCATGACATGGTTTGCTTTCCACACAGCTACCCATTCTCTCAAACACCCTGCTCTCATTGTCACTTATTATGGGTGGCATGGTGGTTAGCACTGCTGCCTCACACCGCCAGAGACCTGGGTTCAATTCCCGCCTCAGGCAACTGTCTGTGTGGAGTTTGCACATTCTCCCCGTGTCTGCATGGTGCTCCGGTTTCCTCCCACAGTCCAAAAATGTGCAGGTTAGGTGAATTAGCCATGCTAAATTGCCTGTAGTGTTAGGTGAAGGGGTAAATGTAGGAGAATGGGTTTGGGTGGGTTGCTCTTCGGAGGGTCAGTGTGGACTTGTTGGGCCGAAGGGCCTGTTTCCAAACTGTAAGTAATCTAGTATATTCAGCTTCGCTTCTTTCCTGGTAACCTATTAATCATATCCCCATCTGCCTATCCCTTTCATCTCTCTCCCTCTCGCTCTGTGCTCCATCCCAGCCTATCTGGTCATCTCCCTGCCACCACCTCCAATTACATCTTCAGCATAAATGCCATGTATTCCTATTTGCTCCCACTGGACTTGAAACGTTAACTCTGCTTCTTCCCAGAGATACTGCCGGACCTGCTGGCAGTCTCTCCAGCAATTTCGGTTTTCTTTCAGTGGCTCCTCCATCCTTCTCACTCTAACTTTGTACAGGATTACAAAATGGGACATGTGCCTTTTACTATCTCCTTCCCATCATCCAGAAATCCAGGCACTCCTGTTGGTTGAAGGTTGATTTACTTGCCTTTTGATTTATACACGGCTTGTATATTTTACTCATGGTTCATGGATGCAGTCGCTTATGTACTGGGGAGATCAAATGCACGTTGGGCCATAGGTTTGTGGAACATCTCCATTCTGTCTGCAAACCAAACAGTAAACTTCAAGTTGCCTTTAATTTTAATGCTCTGCCTCCCTGGATTCTCTCTCTTACAATAAAGAGCTGTATAGATATTTCATAGAATTACAGAATCACACAGTATAGAGGAGCCCCTTTGGCCCATCAGAACTGTAACATAGACAAAATCTACATTCCTCAAGACCCTTCTGATCTGCCTTTCACTGGAAAAGTAAGGTCCCTTATGGTTCACCCTTCAACTAAGGATTTTTAACCAACCTGTCCAGTTAGGCTCAGACATATGTCTGGAGTTGTTAGGCTTTGATTGTAAATCTTTTGGCCCAGAGGTGGGGACATTTCCTCCATGCCACATGTGCCCTTTCAGCTCACAGTAAACTTGAAGACCAGCACCTCGTCTCTTGATTAAATGCTTTACAGTCTTTTAGACTGAATACTGAGTTCAACAATTACAGATCGTAAGTACATGATGGGCTGAATGGCCTCTTTTCTGACCATACTTTTTCTATGGTTCTAACCATTGAAGCAATTTCTTTGGACAGCAGCTGTTTGTGTAGACTTCATGATTGCCATGTACACCTCCTCTCCCATTTACCATGACTGAAGGCAGCATGAGCAGGATCCATTTGATCCCTCTTGGCACACCAATGTCAATGACCAAGCCTCCTCAGACATCTTGGCTGATATGACAGGTCGCCATTAATGCCTTTCATGTACATCCTGGGGAGGGGAGGGCAGAGTTGGTGTTGGCTTGGGGGATATCATCAGGGACTGCTTCCAATCAACTGTGAAGTCCTGAGGTTGGGAGGATGGGGTGCTATGGGGGTGAGGATCCTGCTCCTCTCATTTGATTCCAGAACAAACTTACCTCCTGATAATCAAATTGAAAAGCAATTTGATTGGCTTTTGAGGTGACCAATTTATGAAAGGGGTCCTTTAGTAGGCATTAGGACCCCTCAATTTATGTTTTTAAAAAGGCCTAGTACTTACCTGCATGGCTAGCCAAAAAACAGATCACACAAATATGGCAGTCTGCAAGGCAGGAAGGTATAGATTTCCTCTTCTGCTAAATTGATACATATTGCACTATGACGATACTATGGTTTTAAGAGGTGTATTTTGTCCATTAGCTTCTTTAAAGAGACATTTTAAGGCTGAGGCACCAACCTGTCTATGAAAACCAATAAATTAAACAACTTGTGAGGCCTTAGTTGTTTTTTTTTAAGTTGGAATACTTAGCATGTTTTTAAAAATGTGTTGCTGGAAAAGCGCAGCAGGTCAGGCAGCATCCAAGGAGCAGGAGAATCGACGTTTCGGGCACAAGCTCTTCTCCAGGAATGAGGAGGGTGTGCCAAGCGGGCTAAGATAAAAGGTAGGGAGGTTGCCTCCCTTTCGAAGCTGTAGTTCATCTCTCCCTGCTACTCTCTCCCTCACAGTTTTCCCTTGACATTTGTCATCCTGGACTGCTGGACATGCATGTGATACAATCTACTTTGTTGACTTTGCCTTTGCCAAGAGTATGTCAGGCAGCATCTGAGGATTCCCGATGAAGGGCTTTTGCCTGAAATGTCGATTCTCCTGCTCCTCGGATGCTGCCTGTCCTGCTGTGTTTTTCCAGCACCACTCTAATCTAGACTCTGGTTTGCAGCATCTGCAGTCCTTGTTTTTACTCTTTGCCAAGAGTATGCTTATGGGATGTTACTATGTTGGAACAGGTACTGTTTAGCAGTTAGATAATCTATTATTCTGTTAAGTTTTCTAACAGAAATAATTTATTCTAATTTATTCTTTCTTTTGTTGTATTTAACTGTGTGCATTAATAAAGTGTGTTTTGCTTCAAATCTGATAGTTTGACTAATTGAATTGTATCTGGAAAGCAACACTTTACACTTACCTTTAAAATAACAGAAAGTTAGGGACGCGACCATTTTCCAAATATATTTTGAGAGGGTTTGGTCCAAATTTATTTTGAGGGGGACTGTACCTGTTTGAAAGTGTTCAAACAATAGATATAATGCTTAACAATTCCCTTGTCCCATTTGTTCCAAGTCAACAAAGGGGGAGGAAATCTCATTTCAGAAATACAAGTGATTACATTGATTCCAATTACTGTTTCACATTTTATTAGAATTTGTCACAAGCCATAATTAGAACTGGGTGAAATATTTCCAACAATGATCTGGGGAGTAATTGTCTCGTTTAAGTTAAGAAGAGGAAAGCATTGGAGGTATTTAATCTTGCAGACGGTTTCTCACCTTCCTGTCAAGGTGGGTTGACACAAACTCAGAAATACCATAAGTTTGTCCAACAAAATGAAGACAAGTGCTGATATTTCAAATATCAGAGCTTCAGTGAAGGCATCTCAGGAGACTGTAATAATGGCTTTGCAAAATACGTAGGGGACATTTATGCAGACAAATATCAGTCTGCCAGTATTTGTGTGTCAAAAGACATTGCAGAAAATCCAAGGAGATACTGTGAATGAGACTAGGTCCATTTCAAACTGGAAGAAGGATTAAGAGGAGTAGACAGATGGGCCACGAAATTACCTGAACTGAAGCCAATAAAAGAATAAAATACTCGTACAGCCATAGAGTCACAGAGTTGTACAGCACGGAAACAGACCCTTCTGTCCAACTTGTCCATACGGACCAGATAACTTAAGTAAATCTGTGTCCCATTTGCCAGCATATAGCACATATCCCTCTAAACCATTCCTATTTACATACCCACCCAGATGCCTTTTAAATGTCGTAATTGTACCAGCTTCCACCATTTCCTCTGGCAGCTCATTCCATACACGCACCATCCTCTGTGTGAAAATGTTGTCCCTTAAGTGCCTTTTAAATCTTTTCTCTCTCACCTTAAATCTATGCCCTCTAGTTCTGGACTCTCCCACCCCAGGAAAAAGACCTTGCTGCTCACCCTACCCATGTCCCTCATGATTTTATAAACCTCTTTCAGGTCACCCCTCAGCATCCGATTCTCCAGGGAAAGTAGCCCCAGCCTGTTCAGCCTCTCCCTATAGCTTAAACACCCCAACCGTGGCAACATCCTTGTAAATCTTTTTTGAATCCTTTCAAACTTAACAACACCTCTCCTGTAGCAGGGAGACCAGAACTGAATGCAGTATCCCAAAGGTGGCCAAACCAATGTCCTATACAGCAACATGTCCTCCCAACTCTTATACTCGATGCTTTGACTGATAAACGCAAGCAGACCACATGCCTTCTTCACTATCCTGTCTACCTGGGACTCCACTTTCAAGAAAAAAAATCTAAAGGCGAAATACTGCAGATGCTGGAAATCTGAAACAAACCCAGCAAATGCTGGAGAAACTCAGCAGGCAGTTTCTGTGGAGAGAGAAACAGAGTTAATGCTTCAAGTCCAATATGACTCTTCTTTGTTTTGAAGAGTCATGCTAAACTCAGACATTAACTCTGTTTCTCCCTCCACACACACTGCTGTGTTTCTCCAGTATTCTCTGCATTTGTTAAAGAATAAAGCATTGCATGCCACATAAGCATCAGGGCATAACTTGGTCCTGCTGCACGATGTGGACAGGCGGGAGCATACTGCTACAGTAAAGGTGGCACGTTGGCACAGTGGTTAGCACTGCTGCCTCACAGCGCCAGAGACCTGGGTTCAATTCCCGCCTCAGGCAACTGTCTGTGTGGAGTTTGCACATTCTCCCTGTGTCTGCGTGGGTTTCCTCCGGGTGCTCCAGTTTCCTCCCACTGTCACAAAAAGATGTGCAGGTTAGGTGAATTGGCCATGCTAAATTGCCCATCGTGTTAGGTGAAGGGGTCAATGTAGGGGAATGGGTCTGGGTGGGTTGCTCTTTGGAGGGACGGTGTGCACTTGTTGGGCCGAAGGACCTGTTTCCATACTGTAAGTAATCTAATCATCAATGCAAGTTGGTGTTGAAAGCAGAGACAAAATCAATAGGGCAACATCTCTGTCACTCTTGCACGTTGTCTCTCTTCCTTGGATTATCAAGCTATATTGAAACTATTTTCAATAAAGAAGCTGCTGTCTTGCCCTCTTAAACTCCATCGGTGACATTCCAATCATTCTTCCTTCTCCCTGAATTGTCATTTGCCAAAATCAAGATTGATTGCACAGATTTGTACTCTAACTGAATGATTCTCAACAACATAACACTGTTAAATTTATTGCTTTCTAAAGACCTTCCTGTTTTCCCTGTATATTTATGAAATGAGGCACTACTGGATTGAACACTTTTTTTCCCAGATGACTATCCCTACTCCCAGCTTAATTTTCTTTCTCGGTCTTGGTATCAGTTGGTAATCCATTAGCTGCTGTGTTGGAAGGTCATAGATTCAAGTCCCCTGTTCCACCAGGAACCCAGAAATCTGAGCTGACCCTCTTGTGCAGTACTGAAGAAGTGCAGCGGTTTTGCGGATGCAGTGTTTTTTTAAATGAGATGCTACATCAGCTGGATGTAGCCTTTATTTCAAGGAAGAACAGGTGGTGTTATCCTCAGGATCCTGGCAAATATTGATTTTGCAATCAATGTCACAGAAACAGATTATTATCATATCACGGAGTTAACATTTTGAGTCCAATATGACTTTTCAAACATAGACTCAAAACATTAACTCTGTTTCTCTTTCCAGAGATGCTGCCAGTTTTTCCAGAATTCTCTGTGCTTTTTCTTTCAGATTTCTAGCAGTATTTGCCTTTATTCAAGTGTTTTATTCTTTTGTTGGTCATTATTGTATTGCTGTTTGCGGAGTCTTGCTGTGCGCAATTACCTGCCTTGTTTCCCATAGTGACGACATTTCAAAGGGATTCTTAATGAGCATACAGCACAATGGGACACCTAGTGGTCATGAAAGGAACTATATAACTGCAAGCCTTTTTCTTCTCCACCATCATGATGTTTGGTCCATGGTATCTCAGTCAGTTTCTCGTCATCGAGAAAATTCCACAGCGCATCATGTGGCCTAAACATTGATCTAATTGTTCTGTAGCCTGTGCAGAGATGTCCCACACTCTGGCAAAGAGATCACAGGTAAAGCAACTTCATTTTTCAAGTTGCCAACAGACAGGGGCCACTACCTCAGCATTACATACAACAGGCTGACGTATAAGACAAAATCTTCCAGTCATGCACTCTTGGTAATGGGCATTTTCCACTAGGAACACACCTGAGGGCATCACGTGGGGGGCTCGTGGCCAGGTATTTCCATTGAATTAACTGCATGGCAAAGAATGGACCTCTCATGCATGACTTCCCAAAATGCACTTGCTGGCAGCCAAGGACCGACATCAAGAGTGTGCAAGAAAAGACATAACTCCTGTATTGAATTACTAGGCAAGGCTACTGAATCACTAAGAATAAATGTTATCAAGATGTGTTTATGAGCGATTGGCAAGGAGAGAAAAGGAAGGTCGACATCAATCAAATCTACCAAAAGAAAAATCCTTTTTGACAACATTTGCAAACCATTCGGGATTCATTCTCTTAACTGTTGATGTGCTCCGATCCCCCTTAATTAAATTATAGCTCTGAAATTACTTCCAGGCATCTATTAGTTATTTATCTATCAGTCTTTTGAAATCCAGCAGCTGCTTTCACTCACTAAGCCTGCTATCTGTGCCAGTGAAGGAAGTTCTGTGTTTCAGCTGACATGGATGGTCTCACACCTCCGTTAACTCTTGTTGTAAATCTAATTCATCACCGTCTACTCTCTCATAATAAGTCTATTTATCATTCTTACCATTTTCCTGACGTCACAACTGACCTCATGTGACCAGGCAATGCCACTGAGAGGTAGAATATTCAGATTGAGCGAAGATAAAGTCAGTTACAAGTTAAAGGGCACAATTGTAAAGAGAGATCTAGGAACACAAATCATTGAAGGGTGTAAAACAAACAACTGTGAATGCTGGAGATCTGAAACAAGAACAGGAAATACTGAAGAAACTCAGCAGGTCTGGTAGTATTTGTGGAGAGAAAACATTTGTGGGTCAAAGTCCTGGAATTCCACCCCCATTCCCCCCCAAGAGTATTGATTTTGATTTGATTTGATTTATTATTGTGAGTCTACCTGCAGCAGGTGGACTGCAGCAGTTCAAGAAGGCAGCTCACCAGCACCTCCTCAAGGTAAAAACAAGGACTGCAGCTGCTGGAAACCAGAGTCTAGATTAGAGTGGTGCTGGAAGAGCACAGCAGTTCAGGCAGCATCTGAGGATCGGTAAAATCAACATTTCGGGCAAAAGCCCTTCATCAGAAATAATCCTGATGAAGGGCTTTTGCCTGAAACGTCGATTTTCCTGCTCCTCGGTTGCTCTCTGACCTGCTGTGCTTTTTCAGCACCACTCTGATCTAGACACCACCTTCTCAAGGGCAACTAAGGACAGGCAATAAATGTTGGCCCATCCAGTGACGCCCACATCCCATGATGGAATAAAAGGAAATAGACTTGACGTTTTCGGTTCAGTGCCCATTCTTCGGCGTTCTCATTTCTTACAGTCGTAGAGATATACAGCACGGAAACAGACCTTTCAGTCCAACTCATCCATGTTGACCAGATATCGTAAATTAATTTAGTCCCATTTGCCAGCATTTGGCCCATATCCTTCTAAACCCTTCCTATCCACATGCCCGTCCAGATGCCTTTTAAATGTTGTAATTGTACCAACTTGCACCACTTCCTTTGGTGGCTCATTCCGTACTTGCACCACCCTCTACATAAAAAAGGTCCCCCTTAGGTCCCTTTCAAATCTTTTCTCTCTCACCTTAAACCTATGCCCTCTAATTTTGGACTCCCTTACCCTGGGAAAAATACTTTGGCAATTCAGCCTATCCATGCTCCTCATGATTTTATGAACCTCTATATATAAAGTCAGTCCTCTGCCTCCAATGCTCCAGGTAAAACAGCCCCAGCCTATTCAGCCTCTCCCTGTAGCTCAAACCCTTCAACCCTCGCAACATCCTTGTAAATCATTTCTGAATCCTTTCAAGTTTCACAACATCCTTCCTTTAGGAGGGAGACCAGAATTGCACACAATAATACAAAAGTGGCCTAACCAATGTCCTATTTTTACTTCTTCTTTTTGCTCTCTCTATTTCCATTGGGTCAGGTGAAGATTCGTGATGACCCTCCTCCACTTTACCGACACTCATGGGTTCTTTCACCAGCGCGGCTCTTTTCCTCCAGATATTTTCAATACATGTCCATCCATCTCCTTCATGGCCTTCTTCCCTTTCTCTTTCCAGGTATAGCTCTCTCCAGCGTCCTTCAGGAATCGGATCTTCTAGCCTTCATTGGATGTGCCTGCACTATACCCATCTCTTGTCCTCAGCCTTACTGGACATTTCAATCACCTGGACCTTCTTCTAGTTGCTATTATTCTGGGTCTTGCTGGGAGAATGGGCAAAGATTTGGCAGATGGAATACAATGTGGCAAAGTGTGAGGTTACACATTCTGGTAGGACAAATGGAGGATACAGACCATTTTCCAGACAGTGAAAAGCTTTGGAATTCAGAAACATGAAAGGGACTTGGAGTGTAGATCAGGATTCTCTTACATTTAACATGCAAGTTCAGATGGCAGTTAAGAAGGAAAATGCTAATGTTGCCACTCAGTTCAAGACTGCTCAAAGACAAGAACAGAGGTGCACTGCTGAAGCTCAATAAGGTCCTAGTCAGACCACATTGAAATGCTGTGAGCAGATTTGGACCCCATATCTAAGGAAGGAAGCCCTGGCATTGGAGAAAATTCAGAGGAGTTTTGCAAGAATGATTACTGGGATGAAAGACTTGTCATATGAGGAGCAGATGAAGACTATGGGTCTGTACTCGATGGAGCTTACGTGGATGAGGAGGGTGGGGATGGTGGGGTTTCTGATTGAAGCTTGCAGCATCCTGAAAGGCCAGGAGAGAGTGGATGTGGAGAAAATGTTTGCACTAGTAGGAGAGACTAGGATAATGGGGACACAGCCTCAGGGGTGAAAGGATGACCTGCTTGAATTCAAATGAGGAGGTCTTTCTCCAGCCAGTGGGAAGCGACTCTGTGAAACTCATTGTCACTCACTGAGAGCTTTGAGGGTTAAGTCACTGGCTGCATTTATAGCAGAGATAGACAGGTTCTTGACTAGTAAGGGGATCAAGGGCTACAGGGAGAAAGCTGGAGAATGAGTTGAGAAACAAATCAGTCATGATCAAATGATAGAGCAGAATTGATGGGCTGAATGGCCTAATACAATCTTATATCTTATGGTCTATTATGTTTCTTCAGTGAGAGTTGAGCACTTATTCTAACACTTTGACACTGTTGGACATTGGAATCATCCTGCAGTAGTTTCCATACCCTTGACTATGTCCCTTCTGTGTGGAAACCTGTACTTGAGTATCTTCTCTTCATTCAGCTGGTAATCTCTCCTTGGACATGTCACTTTGAACAGATGACACAGAATATTGAGCCTCAGCTACAGAATCTCACCTGTTTCCTGAATCTCAAATCATCCTCTCACTCATACTTGTTTTTCTCATTATAGCTTTAGGCTTTTAAAAAGACAAAGTGACAACTAATCACTATTTGCTGACTTTGCTCCTATCAACCTTTACAGTGAACATAGGAATTAGGAGGAGGAGTAGACCATTCGGCCCCTCAGGTCCGATCTAGCATTCAACTATGTCATGGTTGATTTTTGACTTTGATACCATTGTCCTGCAATATCTCCATGTCCTCAAATCCTTACAGGACTTACCAGTCTCTGCCTTGAACATGACTGAGCCTGCAGAGCCCTCAGGGGTAAAGATTCATCGCCTTCTGCGTCAAGAAATTCCTCTTTATCTCAGTCCGAAATGATTGACCTCTTATTCTGAGAGTAAATTCGAAACATCTCACCAAGGGTTTCTTGCAGTGTTTAATACTTTGGTCCTTGACCTTCAACCTCAGCCCCCTTTTTGTTATTGCAGTTGAGTAGACCAATTAAGATATTGAATTCAGCCACATAAGGACAATAATACGTTGTTGCACATTGAGATACACGCAATATCTGCATTCTTAATTCATTGTAAAGCCTTTGCCTCTGTAAGCAAGAATAGAAGGTGATGTAAAGATCACCGGGAGAGATAAGAGCTCTTCAGAAACGGAGTCTGAAAGCAATTAGGGTTAACAAGCAATGTATCAGATGTCGTCTATAGTGTAAGTGCTATTACTGTAAAATGTAATGTATATTCACTAAGACAGTCTGTTTATGCTGTAAATCTGTTGAAGGAGCCACTAACACAGTGTAGCGGCTGAGTATTGAAGGATGCTGGGGTAACTCTGTAACTTCAGGTCCCCAGTGGAGAATTCATTCTCACAATGAGTGATGGCCCTCTTGAATCGTGATACAGCTCCTGGTCACACATCAGATTCACCCCAATAGAAAACTATAGCTGCAGAACAGGGGCCCTGTGAGAGCAGGACACCATCAGGGCTGAAGAGAGGAAGGCGCAACTATGATGGTGTCATTTAAATTGAATGCACGCAATGGTTTCTTTCCTGGAGCTGGATGTGGAACAGTGGTTAACACTGCTATCTACAGCGCCAGGGACTCAGGTTCAATCCTAGCCTCAGGTGACTGCCTATGTAGAGTTGCATGTTCTCCCCATGTCTGTGTGGGCTTCCTCCCCCAGTTCAAAGGTGTGCAGGTTAAGTGGATTGGCCATGCTAAATTGCCCATTGTGCCCAAGTAGGGTTAGCTAGAGGATATACAGGGTTAGGATATGGGTTTGTCTGGGTTAACAATACAGGGAACTGGCCTGCACAAATACATTTTGCCCTTCATTAGTAAAATCATCTCCACTTATAGGATCCATATCCCTCTATTCCCTTCCTACTCATGTATTTGTCCAGGTGCTTCTTGAATGCTGTTTTGTGTCTGCTGCCAGCACCTCCTCTGGCACTGCTTTCCAGGCACTCACCACCCTTTGTGTGAAAAACTTGCCTCACACATCTCTTTAAAACTACTCCCCAGCATCTTGAATCTGTCTCTCCTAGTAATTGACCCCTCCATCCTGGGAAAAAACAGCCTCATCCTTTCCATTCTAGCCATGCCATTCGCAATCTTTATAAACTTCTATCAGTTTGCTCCTCAGCCTCCTGCATTCCAGTGAGGACAAATCCCCCATACTTTGTGTCAGTATCCACCAAAGACATGGAATTGGTGGATGCTGATCTCAGGGAAGGGAGTGTTGAGTTTCTAAGCCAAGTTGCTGTTAAAATTGAAGAGGTGTTGTGCTTCCTAAAAAGTATTAAGGTAGATAAGTCCCCAGATCCTGATGGGATCTATCTCAGAATATTGAGAGAGGCAGGCGAACAAATTGTTGGAGCATTGACAGACATCATCATCATATCCTCTTTGGCCACGGGTGAGGTCCCAGAGGACTGGTGTGGGAGGGGCCTCTTTCCTTTACTCCGCCCTCAGGCTGGAGTCTGGGGTTCGCCGATTATTGTGGTGGCCTCTCTCCAGTAGGCTCTGAAACTTCAAAGACCTGGAATGCCGCACTAGGGCAACCCTCCCCGAGAGAGAGACCGCTGAAACGAACTCACTGTTTATAGCCTGACCAGTGAGTCGGAACTTATCTCCACACAGTAATCGCAACCACCACCAATGCCTGGGCGATTCCCTCTCCTGTTAGTGGGACAGTGGCCACCTGATACCTAGTCGTTCGGGCAGTACCCCAATGAGAGAGAAAAAGAGAGATCAAACTGCTTATCCTGGCCAGAAATCCCCTTTGAGAGGTGGTTTGAAATGCCGGGATCACCCTTCAGTCCTTGACACTGGAATTATCGTTTGGGATCTGCTGTGAACTCAGGCAGAATTGGCATACCTAGAAGGAACACAGACAGACTCAAATATGAGTTCAAAATTACCAGTGAACTTTATTACAGAAAAAATTCAACTTGCCCAATCCGTACAATACTTTAATGAAACTTATACTCTATACTATGATAAAAATATAAGAAAACTGGAGTGGACACAACGTAAATCTTTAATCTTACACAATTTAAAGGGTACTTACGCTTTAAGAATTACCCAACCACGCTCCCCCCATATGCCTAACCAACTACCCCAGAGTACGAGTGTCCCAGGCCTGAAAAGGGTTCTTATGGTCTCAGAGGGACTTGTTGTTTGGCTGGTGGGGTTCCCTATCTGCCTCGGGTGTTATTGCTGACTTCCAATGTCCGAGATCGCAGACAGGGTCACTGTCTTTAGCCCCAAAGGGTTGGTGTCCAGAGAGGCAGCGAGCTCAGAGTGAGGAGAGTGAAAGAGAAAAGAGTACCGATAGCTGACCCTGCTGCCGTTTTACCCTTGCGATTCCAAAGGGCCAGCTGGCTCCGCCCCTCAGGTAACTCTGTTTCACAAGGCATGCACGAGCACCCCTGGACAGGCTTGAAGCCCCAACCCTTCAGTCAACAGCTGAACACGCTAACCGATTGCGCCACAGATATCGATGGTGGCATAGTGGTGAGCATTGCTGCCTTCCAAGCAGTTGCACCTGGGTTCGATTCCCGGCCATGGCAGTGTTGTGGTTTCTAAACTGTCTTTAATGGGCGGCACGGTGGCACAGTGGTTAGCACTGCTGCCTCACAACGCCGGAGACCCGGGTTCAATTCCCGCCTCAGGCGACTCTCTGTGTGGAGTTTGCACATTCTCCCCGTGTCTGCGTGGGTTTCCTCCGGGTGCTCCGGTTCCCTCCCACAGTCCAAAAATGTGCAGGTTAGGTGAATTGGCCATGCTAAATTACCGTAGTGTTAGGTGAAGGGGTAAATGTAGGGGAATGGGGCTGGGGTGGGTTGCGCTTTGGTGAGTCGGTGTGGACTTGTTGGGCCAAAGGGCCTGTTGCCACACTGTAAGTAATCTAAAGCATTTCCGGAGATTGCTGGGTCTGGTTTAATCTCATCATTCCTGGAAACAAAAGGGTCGATACCATCCCAAATTTACCTAACTGAAATTTTGATGACTTCATGGAGCCTCCCAAACTGTTTTCAGATCAGAGTAAATCACTATACCATGAACTAGATAGGCTCCATTGTTCACAGATTCAGGGTTCATTACCATTTCTGTGCCTGTCCCTTGATGGTGGGTGCCGTTTTGTTGGTCAAGTTGTCTCATACCTCTGAGGAGCTCTGACCCCAGAAGAAGGTGTGTCGTTATGCTGACAGGCCTGCTGGGAAATACTGCCTGCACACATGCCAGGATGGCCAGTTTTCACAAAGGGCCATTTTCTTTCAGTCTTTCCTTTTAATGCTGGGGATTACCCTGAAAATGCTTAACTGGAGAATAGTTAATGTTGTCCCATTATTTAAGAAGGGTAACAGGGATAGTCCTGGAAATTACAGGCTTGAGAGCTTCATTTGGTCGTCGGGAAATCATTGAAAAAGATCCACAAGGATAAGACTTATACGGGATATCCATGGAATGCTTTTTGGAGGGTTAGTAATGGCTCGATGGGTCAACTGGCCTACTTCCACGCTGTAAGGATTCTATGATAATTGCATGAGGGAGGCAAAATTGAAAGGATATGACAATAGGGTGAGATGATGAGAGTTTGGTGGAGGCTCGTATGGAGCACAACACCAGCATGGGCTGAATGGCCTGTTTCATGGAATTCCCAGTGGGTATTCATTCATAACAACTTGGTGTGTTAGGAGAGTGTCATCAGCTGTCCAATGGTTCTTTGGACTCTGCCCAATAACGCTCACAAAAGGAACATAAACGTCTCCCTGGAACATGAGTCATACACCACAAGAAGGAAGATGAAGAGAAGGTGGACAAGGATATTTCAGAAGCTGGATGCCTTTCCATAGTCAAATTCCCCGTCCAGGTTTTAAATGAACAGCTCCCACTTTCTGGAAGGCATTGTGTGTTTCATTAGATTCCAGCTAAGCAAAACCAGCATCCTTCAGTGGTGAACAGTTCCCCACAGCTTAAATAAAGAAGCACAATAGGTAAAAATAGAATTCCTCACCCAGTTTGCTCTACAGCCCTGTAGCTACAAGATAGCAATCAAATATGGCACCCCCCCATTCTTCACTGAATTACTCTATTGATGAAATGGTATCCTTTAGTTTGGGTTTTGCTTGTTGCACATTACCATGGCTTCCATCATTGGGTGAATGAGTCTGACACGGATTCCCACAGATGTCCTGCCTTTGGTGCTCAGTCCTTAAGCTTTTACAAAGGTGGACTGACATCCTCAGGAAAAGTCAGGGAGAACTGTAACCTTTCTGTTTTTACAGAATCACAGAATTATTATGGTGCAGAAAGAGGAAATTCAGCCCATTGTCTCTACAGTAGCTGTATTATCGAGACCAGTCTCCTCCCTTTTCCCCATATCAATCCCATATCCACATTATCATCCAATACCATCTTGAATATTTCAACTGAAGCTGATCCCATCGTACTTCCAAGCAATCCGTTTCAGATCCTAACCACTCGTTGTGTGAAAATGATGTTTCCTCAGATTATCTTTGCTTCATTTGCACATCACTTTAAATCTACGTCCTCTCATTCTTGTTTCTTTTACAAACAGAAACAGCTTTATCCTAGCTACCGTAGCCAGCTCACTCATAATTTCGAAAATCTCCTCACAGATCTCCTCTCAGCCTTCTTCTCTCCAAAGAGAACAGTCTCAACTTCTTCAGTCTGTCCTCCAAATGGCACCCTGTCTCAAACACATCAAAAGATCACAAGCTTTATCAGGTGTCAGATTTGGATCATCAGATTTAAAGATCACACTGCTATCTTTCTTCTAAGACTCTTTAAACAAGGTTCATTTGAAAACTGGTGCCATTGGTATCTATTGTCTGCATGGGTTTCCTCCAAGTATTCTGGTTTCCTCCCACAGTCCAAAGATGTGCCCGTTAGGTAGATTGGCCATGCTAAATTACCCATAGCACCCAGGTATGTGTAGGTGAGGTGGATTAGCCATGGGAAATGCGGGGTTAGAGGGATAGGATAGGGATTGGGTGTCTGTGTGGGATGCACTTTGGAAGGTCAGCGTGAACTCGATTGGCTGAATGGCCTGCTTTCATACTGTAGGGGTTCTATGACTCTATAATTGAGCAGTTACTTTGTTCAAAAAGGTGACAAGCAGCCATTTTGAACAAAGGAGGTGGTCACTAAAACCTCAATGGGTCACCTTCCCCATTACTTTGCAGTGCATTTTGGAAATTGAAAGTTAAAATCAAATTAAACTCATGACAGAAAACTACGGCTGCTACCTAACAGTATTAAGTACCTACTTCAATAATGTGATAATGATTAATGACATGCCAATCAACTTTTCCAGTTCAGAAAGGGAATAAGTCAAACAATGGAGAGTCATTCTGCAGCTAATAAATTCCTCTTGATGATTTTTAAAAAACTTTTGATTTCAAATTCTTTATTTTAAATTAATTTTTCCTTTCTGTTCCTCTACTTCTCTAATCTAATCCAATTTTTGTTTCTGCTTCCTGGGCAGAATTTAATGCTTCCAATGCCAATTTTGAAGGCAGGGTTTAAGACCGAGATCTTGCATCTCTACTCGATTAAGCATGGGATGAGAAGACTCAAGCATTGCATTTTTTCTATTCAACCTGTTTTCCTAAGCAACCTGCTCAGAGATGTTTTTACACACCTCTGGAGCAAGTGGGATTTGAACCTGGGATTGCCAGTCGAGGAGTAGGCATGCTACAACTGTGCCACAAGAGGGCACCCTCTGGTTCATATCATTTCTGTTTTGACATAATTAATGGCCACTTCAGGTTCTTGTCCCTCTGCCACTGACATTCAGCCAATGGCAGATGGGAGATTCACACTCTGGGAACCTGAGAAACAAACACAGTCCCCAGTATGTCCCTCATTCCCCGTCATTGCCTGACAGTGGGGAAGGACTTGGGAAGGTGAGCAGACAGACAGTGAATGCTCTTTCTTCTGACCAGTGCCCACCCTCCCTCTCCCCAAGCTACCTCTCCCCTTCCCCCTCACTGCCATCATCATCTACTCTCACTCACCTTTGGCTTGGGCTCCCATGGCTATCTTCAACCTCTGATTGGCCAGCAGCACTCGGTGGGTGGTATTCTTACACTGCGGGAGGGGCCCTTAACCCGGGTTAATCCAGGCATTGCACATTTGAGTGTTTGATCGGGATGTGAAACCACCCCGCCCCTCCACCACCAAGAAATATTACACAGGTCTCCTGCCACTTTTCCAACCCCAACTCAGAGTCGAATCCGACCTTTAATTCTTGAGCTTACTTTAATTAACCTATTTTCTTCATCATTATTTCTCTCTCTTGGTCATTGAAGCTTATTAAGGAGATGGGTTTGTTGTCTTGTTCCTCAAGGTGTCCTGTTGATTCCAGCAAATTAGAGATTAAAGCACCATTGAACTGTGAGGTGTAACTAGCAGTGCCACAAGGTGCTTTAATCCAGCAAGATATTGCTTTTATTTGCATTCCCAGAGATTGCTTTCTCTGAATCAGCTTTCCAAACTGTCTTACTGTCTCTTTTTTCTTCAGCTGTGAAATATTGTGCTGCGTCTCTTCTCCCTGGTCTTCGGACCTGACATTTCTTCACCATCTCTCACAACTACACAAGCTCAAGAGGTTGCCAATGTAGGGCTAAAGAAAAAAAAACGCCAAAGCACTGCAAATGCTGGAAATCAGAAACGAAAACAGAAGTTGCTGGAAAAGCTCAGCAGGTCTCGCAGTTCTAACGAAGGGTCACTGGACCTGAAATGTTAACTCTCTTTCTACAGATACTACAAGACCTGCTGGGTTATGTGAGCAATTTCTGTTTTTAGTGGTAATGAAACTCATCACTGAAGAATTGTCATCTTGGCTTCAGTGTCAACTGGTAACAGATTATCTGATCAGATATTTCACTGTTGTTTTGTGGGAGCTTGCTGTCTCTAACATGGCTGTTCAACTGAGGCATTCAAAAGAGCATTGGATGGTCATATCGTCATAGAGATGTACAGCATGGAAACAGACCCTTCAGTCCAACTTGTCCATATGGACCAGATAACCAAAATAAATCTATGCCCCATTTTCCAGCATATGGCACGTATCCCTCCAAACCCTTCCTATTCGTATACCCACCCAGATGCCTTTTAAATGTTGTAAGTGCACCAGCCTCCACCACTTCCTCTGGCAGTTCATTCCATACATGCACCACCCTCTGCATGAAAAAGTTGCCCCTTAGGTGCCTTTTAAACTTTTTCCCTCTCACCTTAAACCTATGCCCTCTAGTTCTGGAATCCCCCACCCCAGGGAAAAGACCTCGGCTGCTCACCCTATCCATGCCCCTTATGATTTTATAAACCTCTATAAGGTCACCCTTCAGCATTTGATGCTCCAGGGAAAGTAGCCCCAGCCTACTCATCCTCTCCCTGTAGCTCAGACCCTCCAACCCTGGCAACATCCTTGTAAATCTTTTCTGAATCCTTTCAAACTTAACAACATCTTTCCTGTAGCAGGGAGACCAGAATTGAATGCAGTACTTCAATACTTCCCTAACCAATGTCCTGTACAACCGCAAGATGACCGCCCAACTCCTGTACTCAATGCACTGCCCAATAAAGGCAAGTATATGAAACGCCTTCATCATCACCCTGTTTATCTGTGACTTCGCTTTCAAGAAACGATGAACCTGCACTCCAAGGTCTCTTTTTTCAGCAGCATTCCCCAGACCTTAGCATTAACTGTATAAGTGCTGCCCTGATCTGCCTTTCCAAAATGCAACACCTCACATTTATCTAACTTAAACTCTATCTGCCACTCCCCGGCCCATCTGAGCAAGGTCACCATCCACTACATCATTATTTGGATAAAAATAAGGGGCAAGGACATAGCAAGCAATTGACAATGGTTACTGATATTCACTTAAAGAGCTAGGGTAGGCAAGGTGGGCCAAATGACATCCTTCTGTGCCATAACACTCTACATTACAATTATAAATATGCTTCAACAGAAGAAATACGGTTGTCAATTTGCACATAGCAAATCCAAACATCTGAATGGCCGATGTCGTTTGGGCATAAATATTGGTTGGACACTGGGAAGAATGTACTTACACTTTGTTAAACCTCCCAGATCAGCGAGCAAACCTCCATCCAGAACCTCAACCTGAGTTACAAATCTTCTCAAAACTTTGTTAAAATCAAGCAATGAGACAGTTTACATCCAGCTGGGAAGTTAGAGAACTCCTCATTTCAGCATCTCGTCTGAATCAGTGCAGCAGTCCTTCAGGAAGTGAAGAAATGGTTATTCTTTTCTGAATAATTCTCTGGAAGTCAACTTAAACCCTGCACAACTTTCTGACTTCAAGGTGAGAGTGCTGTACCTCAGCAAATTTGGTATGATGACTGGGTGGGGGAGAGGATAGTTGTGGCAAGGAGATTAAACACAGTTAAGAAACCGCTCGATGCTGAAAAGGGGGCGATGATTCGTGTTATAGAAGATCAATTATAAGAATTTATTTTGTACCTTTTTTGTTGTGGCATGATATACTGATGATCTCCCACTATCACGCTGTGATAATAGTTGTTAGCTCCAGTAATATAAGAATGAGTCATGGGCCACTTAGTTCTGAAAAATGTAGCAAGATTTTATTTCAGAACCCAGTATTGACACACACATAACACAGAAAGAGACACTCGCAAGTCACCTTAAGGAATTTGGGTGTACTGTACCACTCTTCCCTCTGCATAACATGTTTCAAGCAAACATAGCGCAGTAAGATGGAGACTGAGAGCTTCATAACTTAGGTCACATACTGGAGCTGGATCTGGATGAACTGCGGATCATCCAGGAGGCTGAGGGGGAAATTGAGAGGATGTACAGGGAGGGGGGTCACTCCTCAGACACAGGATAAGGACGGCTGGGTTACAGTCAGGGGATGGAAGGGAACTGACAGACAGAGCAGGGATCCCCTGTGGCCATTCCCCTCAGCAATAAGTATATCATTTTAGTTACTGCTGGAGGGGGCGGCCTACCAGGGGAAAGCCATAGTCAGAAAGGAAGTGGGGAAATAGAAAAGCACTAGTGGCAGAAGACTCAATAGTTAGACAGATTGACAGGAGATTTTGTGGTCAGGAACGGGAGTCCCGGAAGGTAAGTTACCTCCCTGATGCCAGGGTCCGGGATGTCGCCGATCGAGTTTATAAGACTCTGGGCGGGGAGGGTGAGCAGCCAGGAATTGAGGTACATATTGGCACCAATGATATAGCCAGGAAAGGGATTGAGGATCTGAAAAGTGACTACAGAGAGTTAGGTTGGAAGCTGAAGAGCAGGACAAGTAGAGTAGCGATCTCAGGTTTGCTACCGGTGCCACGAGATAGTGAGTTAAGGAACAGTCAGCGAGTGAGGCTTAACACGTGGCTGCATGGCTGGTGCAGGAGGGAGGGCTTCAGATACCTAGACCATTGGGATGCCTTCTGGGGAAGGTGGGATCTGTACATGAAGGAAGGGTTGCACCTGAACTGGAGGGGCACAAATGTCCTGGGTGGGAGATTTGCTCATGTGATTCGGGAGGGTTTAAACTAGTTTGGCAGGGGGGTGAGAATCAAAGCCACATGTCTGAGAGGGGGACAGTTGTAGATGGGGCAGTGACAGAATGTAGCGAATCTATCAGGAAGGTTTTTCATGTGATGAAACAATTAAAATGTGTCTGCTTTATCGCAAGGAGTGTCAGAAATAAGAGTGACGAACTTAGAGCATGGATCAGTACTTGGGACTATGATGTTGTGGCCATAGTGGAGACGTAGGTTTCACAGGAGCAGGAATGGTTACTTGATGTTGCAGGATTTAGAACATTTAAAAAGAACAGGGAGGGAGTAAAATGTGGAGGGGGTGTAGCATTGCTAATCAGAGAGTGCATCAGAGCTACAGAAATGAAGGTTGTCAAGGAAAGTTTGACTACTGAGTCAGTATGGGTAGAAGTTAGGAACAGCAAGGGAACAGCCACCTCATTGGGGTTTTCTACAGACCCCCTAATAGCAGTAGGGATATCGAAGAACTCATAGACTGGCAGAATTTGGAAAGGTCCAGACGTAGCAGGGTTGTTGTTATGGGTGATTTCAACTTTCCTAATATTGACTGGAACCTCCTTAGTGCAGGTGGTTTGGATGGAGCCATTTTTGTCAGGTGTGTTCAGAGGGTTTTCTTACTCAGTATGTAGACAGGCTGACGAAGAGAGAGGCCATTTTGGATTTGGTGCTCGGCAATGAGCTAGGACCAGTGTCAGATCTCATGGTAGGAGAACACTTTGGTGACAGTGACCACAACTGCCTCACATTTACCATAGTCATGAAGAGGGAAAGGCGCAATTTCCATGGGAAAACATTTAATTGGTGAAAAGGAAATTATGACGCTATCAGACAGGAGTTGGGAAGTATAGATTGGGAGCAATTATTCCATAGAAAGGGTATAACAGACATGTGGAGACTCTGAGACAGGCAAGAAGGGGTAAGAGTAAGAAGCCTTGGATGAGGGGAACAGAGGAGCTTCTAATCAAAAGGAAGAAGGCAGCTTACATAAGGTGGAAGAAGCAAGGGTCTAGCACAGCTTTAGAGGATTACAGGCTTGGCAGAAAGATTGAGGAGAACCCAAAGGCATGTTACTCATACGTGAGGAATAAGAGAATGATCAGGGAGAAGGTAGGGCCAGTTAGGGATAGTGAAGGGAACTTGTGCCGTGGAGTCTGAACATATAGGGGAAGCCCTAAATAAGTTTTTTGCTTTGGTTTTCACTAAGGAAAGGGACCTTGTTGTGAATGGGAATTTTGAGGAGCTGGGAAACAGGCTTGAGCAGATCAAGATTGATGAAGTTGATGTCCTGGAAATTTGGCAAATGTTAAGATTGATATGTCCCCAGGGCCAGGCCAGATTTATCCTAAATTGCTTCCGAAGCGAGAAAGGAGGTTGCTAAGCCACTGGCGAACATATTTGCCTCCTCACTCTCCACAGGAGCCAAACCGGAGGATTGGAGGGAGGCGGATGTTGTTTCTCTTTTCAAAAAGGGGAATAGGGAAATCCCTGACAATTACAGACCAGTCAGTCTTACGTCTGTTGTCAGCAAGATTTTGGAAAGGATTATGAGGGATAGGATTTATGTCTATTTGGAAAGGCATAGCGTGGTTAAAGGCAGTGGGCATGGCTTTGTGAGGGGCAGGTCATGCCTCACAAATCTAATTGAGTTCTTTGAGGAGGTGACGAGACAGGTTGACCAAGGTCGGGCAGTGGATGTGGTGTATATGGACTTCAGCAAGGCATTTGATAAGTTTCCCCATAGTAAGCTTATTCATAAATTCAGGAGGTTTGGGATACAGCTATATTTGGCTGTCTGGATTCAGAATTGATTGGCTGACAGAAGGCAGAGAGTGGTTGTAGATGGAAAGTATTCTGCCTGGAGGTCAATATTGAGTGGTGTCCCGCAGGGCTCTCTTCTTGGGCCTCTGCTGTTTGTAGTTTTGAGAAATGACTTGGAAGAGGAGGTTGAGGGGTGGGTTAGTAAATTTGCAGGTGACACAAAGATTGGAGGTGTCATTAATAGTATCGAAGGCTATTGCAGGCTGCAGCGTGACATAGACAGGATATTATGTTGCGCTGAGAAATGGCAGATGGAGTTCAACCTGGATAAATGCAAAGTGTTGCATTTTGGAAGGTCAAACTTGAATGCTTAATATAGAATTAAAGACAGGATTATTGGCAGTGTGGAGGAACAGCGGGATCTTGGTGTTCATGTGCATAGATCCCTCAAAGTTGCCACCCGAGTTTAAGAGTCACGAGGTTTTGCTGCAGCTCTACAAAACCTTGGTGAGACCACACTTGGAATATTGTGTCCAGTTCTGCTCGCCCTCTTATAGGAAACATGTGGAGGCTTTGGAGAGGGTGCAAAGGAGGTTTACCAGGATGCTGCCTGGACTGGAGAGCTCGTCTTACGAGGAGAGTTTGACTGAGCTCGGACTTTTCTCTCTGGAGAGAAAGAGGAAGAGAGTTGTCCTGATCGAGGTGTACAAGGTATTGAGAGGCATGGAGAGTCAATAGCCAGAGACTTTTCCCCAGGGCAGGATTAACTGTCACAAGGGGTCATAGTTTTAAGATGTTAGCAGGAAGGTATAGAGGAGACGTCAGAGGTAGGTTCTTTACGCAGAGAGTTGTGAGCGCATGGAATGCATTGCCAGCATTAACCATAGAAGCAGAATCATTAGGGGACTTTAAGCGACTGCTGGACATGCATATGAATTAAGGGATGAGTATCTTAGGTTATTTAATTTTAGATTAGGATTAATCCTTGGCACAACATCGTGGGCTGAAGGGCCTGTACTGTGCTGTATATTTCTATGTTCTATCTTCTATGCCATGATAACAGTGAAAATATCATCAGCATATAATTAAAGACATATTGTATACCATCTTTGTGGCGCAACTTTCTATGGATAAGCTATTGAGTATGAATGTTCATTCTGACTGCAATTTCAAAATAGCAGATGACAGGATGTGATGAGTCAGAGTCATATATTCATACAGCACAGAAACAGACGCCTCTGTCCAACTCGTCTATGCTGACCAGGTTTCCTGAAATGCCAGAATTTCACCCATATCCCTATAAACCTTTTCTATTCAGGTACCTATCCAAATATGTTTCAAATAATGTAACTGTACCTGCCTCTACCATTTCCTCTGGTATACATGCACCACCCTCTGGATGAAAAGGTTGCCCCTCAGGTCCCTTTTAAATCTTTCCCCTCTCACTTTAAAACTATGCCTTCTAGTTTTGAACTCCCCCCTCCACCCACCCAACCCCCCCACCCCCACTCCGCCCTCACCATCCCCGTCACCCCCATCCAGGGGCATAAGGTTAACTGTTCTGCCTTCATCTGTCCTCTTGGTTGTGTCTCAAAATACTCAATCAAGTTCAGTACGATGTGATTTCCCATGCACAAAGCCATGTTGACTATCCTTAATCCTTGTCTTTCCAAATGCATGTAGATCCTGTCCCTCAGAATCACCTCCAACAACTTCCTCACCACCAATATCAGATTTACTGGTCTGTAGTTCCCTGGCTTTTCCTTATTGCCTTTATTAAATAGTGGTACAACATTAGCCACCCTCCAGTCTTCTATGGATATTAATATCTGTGCTAGGGGGCACTACAATTTCTTCCTTAGCTTCCCACAATGTCCTGGGATATATATCTACCTTTATGCATTTCGAAAGTGAGATGACGAGCGTTCAGAGACAGTATGCTCCTGTTAGGGTGAAGAGCAAGGCAGGTAGGAGTACAGAACACAGGAAAATGAGAGATATTCAGAAAAAAAGATGGAAGCATATGTCAGGTATGGACTGCTGGGATCAAGAAAATCTGTTGAGGTAAAATTCTAGAATCCATCGTTAAGGATTAGATTTCTAGATTCTTGGAAGTGCAGGGTTGAATTAGAACAAGTCAGCATGGATTTAGTAAGGGGAGGTCATGCCTGACAAACCTGTTAGAATTCTTTGAAGAGGTAACAAGTAGGTTAGACCAGGGAAACCCAGTGGATGTTATCCACCTAGACTTCAAAAAGGCCTTTGATAAAGTGCCTCGCGGGAGGCTGCTGAGTAAGGTTAGGGCCCATGGTGTAGAGGTGAGCTATTGGCATGGATTGAGGATTGGCTGTCTGACAAAAGGCAGAGAGTTGGGATAAGAGGTTCTTTTTTGGAATAGCAGCTAGTGAGAAGTGGGGTCCCGCAGGGTTCAGTTTTGGGGCCGCACCTGTTCACTTTATATATTAATGATCTGGATGAAGGGCCTGGGGGCATTCTGGAGAAGTTCGTTGATGATGTGAAGTGAGGTGGACAGGCAGATAGTTCTGAGTACTGCAGAAAAATTCAGGCAGTTTAGGAGAGTGGTCCAGGAAATGGCTGATGAAATTCAATGTGAGCAAATGTGAGGTCTTGCACTTTGGAAAAAAGAACACAGACATGGACTATTTTCTAAACGGTGAGAAAATTCCTAAAGCCAAAGTACAAAGGGATCTGGGAGTGCTAGTACAAGATTCTCTAAAGGCTGACTTGCAGGTTGACTCTGTGGTTAAGAAAGCGAATGTAATGTTGTCATTTATCTCAAGAGGGTTGGAATGTAAAAGCAGTGATGTCCTACTGAGACTTTATAAAACCCTGGTTCGGCCCCATTTAGAATACTGTGTCCAATTTTGGGCCCCACACCTCAGGAAGGACATACTGGCACTGGGGCGTGTCCAGCGGAGATTCACATGGATGATCCCTGGAATGGTAGGCCTAACATATGATGAACCTGAGGATATGAGGATCCTGAGATTGTATTCATTAGAGTTTAGAAGGTTGAGGGGAGATCTAATAGAAACTTACAAGATAATGCATGGTTTTGAAAGGGCAGATGCTGGGAAATTGTTTCCATCAGGTGGGGAGACTAGGACCCGTGAGCACAGCCTTAGAATTAGAGGGAGTTCATTTAAAATGGAAATGAGGAGACATTTCTTCAGCTAGAGAGTGGATGGCCTATGGAATTCATTGCCACAGAGCACAGTGGAGGCAGGGACAATAAATATCTTCAAGGCAGAGATTGACAAATTCTTAATCTCGCAAGGAATTAAGAGATACAAGGAGAGTGCAGGTAAGTGGCATTGAAATGCCCATCAGCCATGATTGAATGGCAGAGTGGACTCGATGGGCCAAATAGTCTTACTTCCACTCCTGTGTCTTATGGTCTTAAGGTCTTCTGCATCTCCTCTTCTGTGATGTGGTCTGTTTTCACGGCATCGCTTCTTAGTTCCCTCAGTTCCCAAGCTTCCATGTCTTTCTCCATGGTAAATAGTAACACAAAATATTCATTTAGTATCTCACTCATCTCCTGAGGTTCCACACATAGGCAACCTCATTGATCTGTAAAGGGCCTCATTCTATTCCCATAATGTACTCATACAATTTCTTTCGATTCTCCATAACCTCATTTGCCAAAGCTATCTCATAATCTTTTCTTTTTCCCTCTTGATTTCTCTCTTAAGTACGCTCATACTCCCCCTTATATTTCTCAACAGATTCATTTCATCCCAGGAGTCCATACCTGACATATGCTTCCATCTTTTTCTGGACCAGAGCCTCAATATCTCTCATAATTCTATATTCATACTTACCTTGTTCTTCATCCTTATAGAAAAATACTGTCTCTGAATGCACATTATCTTACTTTTGAAACCCTCCCACTTGCCAGTTGTCCCATTACCTGTGAACAGCCTGTCCCAACCAACCTTTTGAAAGTTTCTGTCTAATAACGACAAAATTGGCCTTGTTTCAATTAAGAACTTTAGCTTTTACTCAAGACTTGTTCTTTTCCGTAATGACTCAAACTAATAGAATTACAGTCACTGGTCCCGAAGTGCCCCTCCACTGACACCTCAGTCATTTGCCCTGCCTTATTTCCGAAGAGAAAATAGAATTTTGCTGCTTTTCTTGTCATTACATCTACATATTGTTAAAGAATATTTTCTTGTACATACTGAACAAATTTCTCCCCATCCAAGCCCTTAAAATTATGGCAGTTCTAATCTATGGAAATTTAAAATCTCCTTCTATTCCAACCCTATTATTCTTACAGCTATCTGAGATTTCCTGACATATTTGCTCTTCACTTTTCCCTGACTACTGGGGGGCCTATAGTACAATCTCATCAAGGTGTTCATGCCTTTTCTATTTCTCAGTCCCATCTACGCAGTTGCACTGGATGATCCCTCAGGAATATCCAGTCTAAGTACTGCTGTGATGTTTTCTGTAATAAAAAACAGCACTACACCCCCCACCCCCACTCTTGCCTCCCTTTCTATCCTTCCTATAACATCTATACTGCATAACACTGAGCTGCCAGTCCTGTCCGTCCCTCAGTCATGTTGCTGTGATTGCTATGGTATCCCAGTCCCATGTTCCCATTCATGCTCTGAGTTAATCTGCCTTACCTGTTAGGAGAAAGTGAGGTCTGCAGATGCTGGAGATCAAAGTTGAAACTTTATTGCTGGAACAGCACAGCAGGTCAGGCAGCATCCAGGGAACAGGAGATTCGACGTTTCGGGCACAGGCCCTTCTTCAGGAATGAACAGAGAGTGTTCAGCAGGAGAAGATAAAAGGTAGGGAGGAGGGACTTGGAGGAGGGGCGTTGGAAATGTGATAGGTGGAAAGAGGTCAAGGTGAGGGTGATAGGTCGGAGTAGGATGGAGGCGGAGAGGTCAAGAAGAAGACTGCAGGTCAGGAAGGCGGTGCCGGGCTGGAGGGATTCGGCTGAGACAAGGTGGGGGGAGGGGGGATGAAGAAATTGGTGAAGTCCAAGTTCATCCCCTGTGGTTGGAGGGTTCCCAGTCGGAAGATAAGACGCTCCTCCTCCGACCGTCGCGTTGTTGTGGTTTGGCGGTGGATGAGTCCAATGACCTGCATATCCTCGGTGGAGTGGGAGGGGGAGTTGAAATGCTGTGCTACAGGTTGGTTGGGTTGGTTCGTCCGGGTGGCCCAGAGGTGCTCTCTGAATCGCTCCGCAAGTAGGCGGCCTGTCTCCCCAATATAGAGGAGGCCACACCGGCTGCAGCGGATGCAGTAGATGATGTGGGTGGAGGTGCAGGTGAATCTGTGGCGGATATGGAAGTTTCCTTTGGGGCCTTGGAGAGAAGTGAGGGGGGAGGTGTGGGCGCAAGTGTTGCACCTCCTGCGGTTGCAAGGGAAGGTGCCGGGAGTGGAGGTTGGGTCGGTGGGGGGTGTGGATCTGACAAGGGAGTCACGGAGGGAGTGGTCTCTACGGAAAGCTGATAGGGGAGGGGAGGGAAATATATCCTTGGTACTGGGGTCTGTTTGGAGGTGGCGGAAGTGACGGCGGATGATGCGCTGTACATGGAGATTGGTGGGGTGGTAGGTGAGGACCAGTGGGGTTCTGTCCTGGTGGCGGTTGGAGGGGCGGGGCTCAAGGGCGGAGGAGCGGAAAGTGGAGGAGATGCGGTGGAGGGCACCGTCGACCACGTCGGGGGGGAAATTGCGCCATCCCATTCTCCCAATTCCTTCGTCTCCGCCGCATCTGCTCCCAGGAGGACCAGTTCAAAATACGTAACCCTCCTTCGACTGACCGAACTGGTCCTCACCCTGAACAACTTTTCTTTCCAATCCTCCCACTTTCTCCAAACAAAAGGAGTAGCCATGGGCACCCGCATGGGCCCCAGCTATGCCTGCCTCTTCGTAGGGTATGTGGAACAATCCATCTTCCGCAACTACACTGGCCCCATCCCCCATCTTTTCCTTCGATACATTGATGACTGTATCGGCGCTACCTCGTGCTCCCACGAGGAGGTTTAACAGTTCATCCACTACACTAACACCTTCCACCCCGACCTCAAATTCACCTGGACAGTCTCGGACTCCTCCCTCCCCTTCCTAGAACTTTCTGTTTCTATCTCAGGCGACCGAATCAACACGGACATCTACTACAAACCAACCGACTCCCACAGCTACCTGGACTACACCTCCTCCCATCCTGCCCCCTGTAAAAACGCCATCCCATTCTCCCAATTCCTTCGTCTCTGCCGCATCTGCTCCCAGGAGGACCAGTTCAAAATACGTACAACACAGATGGCCTCCTTCTTCAAGGACCGCAATTTCCCCCCGACGTGGTCGACGGTGCCCTCCACCGCATCTCCTCCACTTCCCACTCCTCCGCCCTTGAGCCCCGCCCCTCCAACCGCCACCAGGATAGAACCCCACTGGTCCTCACCTACCACCCCACCAATCTCCATGTACAGCGCATCATCCGCCGTCACTTCCGCCACCTCCAAACAGACCCCAGTACCAAGGATATATTTCCCTCCCCTCCCCTATCAGCTTTCCGTAGAGACCACTCCCTCCGCGACTCCCTTGTCAGATCCACACCCCCCACCGACCCAACCTCCACTCCCGGCACCTTCCCTTGCAACCGCAGGAGGTGCAACACTTGCGCCCACACCTCCCCCCTCACTTCTCTCCAAGGCCCCAAAGGAAACTTCCATATCCGCCACAGATTCACCTGCACCTCCACCCACATCATCTACTGCATCCGCTGCAGCCGGTGTGGCCTCCTCTATATTGGGGAGACAGGCCGCCTACTTGCGGAGCGATTCAGAGAGCACCTCTGGGCCACCCGGACGAACCAACCCAACCACCCTGTAGCACAGCATTTCAACTCCCCCTCCCACTCCACCGAGGATATGCAGGTCATTGGACTCATCCACCGCCAAACCACAACAACGCGACAGTCGGAGGAGGAGCGTCTTATCTTCCGACTGGGAACCCTCCAACCACAGGGGATGAACTTGGACTTCACCAGTTTCTTCATCCCCCCTCCCCCCACCTTGTCTCAGCCGAATCCCTCCAGCCCGGCACCGCCTTCCTGACCTGCAGTCTTCTTCTTGACCTCTCCGCCTCCATCCTACTCCGACCTATCACCCTCACCTTGACCTCTTTCCACCTATCACATTTCCAACGCCCCTCCTCCAAGTCCCTCCTCCCTACCTTTTATCTTCTCCTGCTGAACACTCTCTGCTCATTCCTGAAGAAGGGCCTGTGCCCGAAACGTCGAATCTCCTGTTCCCTGGATGCTGCCTGACCTGCTGTGCTGTTCCAGCAATAAAGTTTCAACTTACCTGTTAGGCCTCTTGCATTGAAATAAATACAGTTTAATTCATCAGTCCTATCTCTTTCTCTGCCATACCTTGTCCATTTAACTTGCTCCTTTTAACTTATGAAGCATTCTTAATCTTGTGTCTTCTCTCAGTATTGAGTCATAGAGGCAGACTGCTTAAGATACCTCAATCCTATCCACCGGCCAGATTAATTTAAACCCTCCCAGGTGGCTTTAGCAAATCTAACCACCAGATGACTGATCCCTCCTCCAGTTCAGGTGCAACCCATCCCACTTTGGCGCCAGAAGAGATCGCAATGATCCAAAAATCTGAATCCCCGCACCCTGCACTATCTCCTCAACCATGCATTAATCTACTCTATCCTTGTATTCCTACTCTCACTAGCACGTGACACCAGAAGTAATCCAGTGATTACTATCCTTGAGGTCCTGCTTTTTAACCTCCTGCCTAACTTTCTATATTCCCTCTGCAGAACCATATTCTTTTCTCTACCTATGTCACTGATGCCAATGTGTGCAATGATATTGGGTTTGAGAATTTGTTGCAACCGCTCCAAGATGTCCTTGATCCTGGTGCCAGGAAGCAGCATACCATCCTGAAGTCTCTTGCACAGCCGCAGAATCACATCTACACCATCAGCTGATTATTATGATTTCTGCACGGGAAGCCCATAATTAATGGACATCTCCTATTCTGAGTCAAAAAGCGTGGTGCTGGAAAAGTATAACCGGTCAGGCAACGTCTGAGGAGCAGGAGAGTCGATGTTTCGAGCATAAGCTCTTTATCTGCAATGTTCTGCTGCTCTGGTACCGGCAATGATAATGAGTCATCTCCACCAAAAGTTGAACGGGCAGCAAATACCTCTGTTTATTAAATATGTCATGAAAACACTAATGCTTTCCTGTAAAATTCCTCACTGCCTGAAGCCCTTCCTTGTTCAAAGATCAAATAAATTGTCATTAGGTGTGTTGCTTGTGGTGGTTAGTAGCATCACCATTTAAAGTCCTGTGTACTTTAAGAAATGGGCAGATGTTCTGTAGCCACGCAATAAAATTGTTAAACTAGAATTGGGGACTGTGAATTTCATGCTGTGAGTTTGGCATAAGTTCCCCTCAAGGGCATTGAAACAACTGTAAAATATGACCACTTACATCACAGAACTGCAACCTAGTGGAAATATTAATGCTGCTTAAATGATCAATCATAAGTTACACTCAGTCTGACTGGAATAATAATCTTGGCAGAGTCTGAAATAACCTCGGTCAGGCTAAATGCAGACTTGAGATGAACTGCAACTAACTTCAGCCAAATTGACCAAGCGCCCATGAAATTAAAATATGTTCCAAGGTATAGAAAATGCAGCCACTCTGCTGACTGTGGGCTGCTCGATGCCACAGCCTGACTATCAGTATTTCTGTCCACCTCTGATGTGTGAGCTTCAGTGTCACTGCTAACAATGGGTCAGGTTTCCACTAAGGAACTCAGTGATTGAAGACAGCGTCAACTGTCGAGACAACGTGGCAGACATGGAGCCGCAGGTTAAGGGGAGAGCAGAGGGTTGACAGCAGCAGATACATGTTTTAATTCTGATGCCTTCCACAAAAGCGTCAGTCTCCAGAGAAAGTTACAGGTCCACCCTTTATGGCACTAAGGGCTATTTCATTTCTCAGTACTTTAAAGGGATAACAGTAAACTTTACTGAATCTTCCCAGATACCTGCATACCCAAGGGAAAGAAAGCACAATTTAAAAGAAGATGAAAGAACATATAAAGTACTTCAAAAAATCTCTACAATGCCATTCGGCCCATCAAGTCCACCCCAACCTTCTGAAGAGCATCCCGCCCAGACCCATCTCCCTACCCTCTCCCTGTAACCCTGCCTTTCCCATGGCTAATCCAACTAATCTGCACATCCCTGGCCTCCCCCAGTCCAAAGATGTGCATGTCAGGGTGGATTGGTCATGCTCAATTGCCCCTAGTGTACAGGGATATGCAGGCTGAGTAGATTTGCCATGGGAAATGCTGTGTGTTAGGGGAGGGCATTGGGTCTGGGTGGGATGCTCTTCAGTGCAGAGTCCGTGGACCAAATGGCCTGTTTCTGCACTGTGGGAATTCTATGGTGGGGGAGATGGTGGTGGTCTTGGGTGGAGTTTGTGAGTGACATGGGGAGGAAACAAGAAAGAGAGAGAGAGATGAAGGGAAAGATCATTCCTAATCATCTCGAAATTGCATGTGAATTGTTACTGAGGCTCAGTGGCAGCACAATTGCTTTATTTTTTCAGGGGGTTGTGGTGTAAAATTATGTCCCAACACATGTGTGAATCATAATGTAACACATGTATTGGGCCAAGCAGTGGAATGTGGTGTAAAATTATGTCCCAATACATGTGTGAATCATAATGTAACACATGTATTGGGCCAAGCAGTGGAATGTGGTGAAACGGTTAAAAATTATGTCCCAATACATGTGTGAATCTAACCGGAATGGAGGTGTTGCTTAGTCCCGTGTGAATCTTATTACACACCTCCCCGTGTGAATCTTCTTATCTGTATGTAACCAGAATGGAATGTGTTTTTTAGCCTTGCTCTGCTGTTCACATGAATGTTTATATCTGGAAAAGAGTATATCAGCTGGAAAAGTCTCCAGTTCGGTGAGTCTGCTCCGGGGTTACGTTTAACCGCCGAGCGTGGGTTGTTGGCAACCGCTCTACGAGAACTGACGGCTCCCAGTTCCGGTAACATGTAGAGTGAGTATAAGCCAGACCCGTTGGTTGTGGCGACGCTGCGGGGAATAAAATGCCCATATTCTAGCAGACTCGCCTCTTGGTCGTTTGTTCTGTGTCAGACTACTCTCCTACGAACCTGACCTTGAGAATTTTTTAAAACAGGGGTGTGGGGATTTGCTATAACACTGATTCTGCATTGCCCTTGTAACATTCTTGAATGGTTGTAGTCTATTTGCCTTGTCCTCAGTTGCCTGGAATTCAAAGTCATGGGCTAAAGTTGCACTGTGAGATTGGAGCTCACAGTTTTGAGCTGTGTGACTGAAGGCATGCTGTCTTATGAAGCTTTAACTCTGAGTGAGAACTGCATTGCCAAAAGTGGGATCTTCTTAAACGTGACATTAAATCAAGAGCCTTGTCTGCCAGTCCACATGAATGTGAAACATTACTTCATCAATATTAATCCCTCAGTTAATCATCAGCAGAATATCAGACAAACAGACCATTTATATAATTTGCAGCTCGACAAGTTTTCTACCATATTTACACAAAACCATAGCTGACTGTATATCAAGAGTAGACCATTGTGTTTAACACACTGGGTATCCATCCATTGAATGAAGCAGTGAAATGTTCTCAGTGCAAAAGATAAAGCTGAAGCATTCACAAGAATTTTCATCTTGAACTGCCAAACGGATTCTCTTTCTCAGTATCCAACACGATAAAAGCCAGCCTTCAGCCAATGCGGTTCACTCCACGTGGTATCAAGAAATAATTGGAGGCACTGGATACTGCAAAGTTATGGGCTTTGGCAATATTCCAGCAATAGTATTGAAGATGTGCAATGAATGAGTGAATAGACAGGCAGTGTTTGGACATCCTACAGAGCACAACAGTTAGCAGATCAGACAGGACAGTTCCCATTTCTGTGATTTCTCAGCAATGTCCGTACCCCTGTGGGTCACCAAATCTCACTAAAACATTGCCTTCTTCACAAAGAATTCTAATTGTTCACTTTTGACAATCTCAGCCTTAACATCTCCCCACCCACCCCCGTCCCAAAACTCAAACTGCCTCAATGGATACACACTTCCTGGGACCTCAATCTCTTCTTCTGAGACCCCATTCCACAGGATACCTTACATTGCTAAGTACTACCATTGGTAGTGGCATCCATGGATTACAGGCAGATCGAGCAGATCAAACTGCACATCCAGAAGGTACTGTTGGCTATTAGAAACAATGGAATGGTCTCCAACTAGAATCTGGCATATCCCCATGATACCATAACCATCAAGCTGGGCTATTAAACTAGGTTCAATGAAGAGAGCAGGAGGGTATGCAAACAGCAGCAGGCACACATAAAACTGGAGGTGTCCACTTGGGGAAACTTAAATACTGGCCTACTTGCATGTCAGATAACAATATCAACAAATAATAGACAGGGCTAATGGAACAGCCAATGGAACAAAAGTGAGCTCTGGAGGCCTACCACAAGCAGTCAAGAATGGACAAGTAAACATGTTATAGGTGAAGGAGGTTCCTCAACTATACTCATCCTCAATGAATGGTGAGCCGAGCACATCAATGCAAAGGATAAGGCTGATTCATTTGTATCTATCTTAAGCCAGAAGTTGCTGAAGTGGGTGCTCTGTCTCAGACTCCTCTAGAATTCCGCACTTTCGCATCCTGATGGTCAATATAATACCATTTGAAGATCTCATCCTGAAATCACTGCTTTAGTCCAGCTGTAGGATAGTATATCACCATATTCTTGACAGGTCAAACCATGCATAACACTTGGAGGGAGGTTGTCTCTCTCAAGCAAACAATGTCCAAAGAGATCCCACCGCCTTTACACCCAACCACTCTTCCTCCTTTCTTCATGATCTACAAACCAGGAACACTCCTGTACTTACCCACACCTTCCACAGCCCCTGCCCCACCATCACTTACCATTCTTAGCTTAGACATCTCAAGCCAATGAGATGCTTTGTTGAAATGCAGTCATTGTTTTAATCCAGGAAACGCAACAACTAATTTTCCCTTAAGATACCCCACAAACAACAATGCGGTAATGATAATTTTTTTAAACGTTGATTGAGGAAAAAATATTGGTTAGTACATCAGAGAAATCGCTTGTTCTTTTCTTCAAAATCACAAGATCTTCTCAATCCACTAACCAGCCAGATGGTTTGACGGCTCAGTTGAAAGATGGGATCAGCTACAACAAAGAACTCCCTCAATACTGCCCTGAAGTCTCGGTCCTGATTTCTGTGCTCAAGTTCTCAAGTGAGATTTAAGCAGGGACTATCTGATTCAGAGGCAAGTGCGCTAACCAACCGAGTCGAAACGGACTAGTGCACACCATCATGATGCCCCAGAACTTTCAAACTATCAAAGCAACGTATGACAAAGCAGCGAGAGGAGGCCATTCAGCCCATGAAAGCCATTCTACCTCAATCATCTACCTCAATGGCATTTTCCAACACTATCTCCACATCCCTTGATGTCAACAGTGTCTAGAAATCTATCTTGAACTTTATGACTGAGCCTCTGGGGTAGAGAATTCCAAAGATATCCCATCCTCTGAGCGAAAAGATTCCTTCTCATCTCAGTCCTCAATAGACTGCTTCGAATCCCAAGGCCTGTACTGTTGCTCTTGACATCCCAGCCAAAGGAAACATCCTTTCTGCACCCACCCTGTCCAGCCCCATTAGTATTTTTAATGACGGGAGAAAGCAGAGTCACTACTAAAGTCTTATGAGAGGTGAACAATGCAGCATGCTCTCAGTGAAGGTAAATTCTTCAATGTTCCACTGTCTCATTAGAAACAGGGTCACAGCTGGTGGTGCTTTAACTTGAGAGACACCACACCTCAGGTGAGGGGCAAGGTTAAGGAGGTCGAGACCTTTGTGGTGACTTCAGCCAGTACCTGTTGGACTATAACCTGGTGTTGTGTGATTTTTAACTTTGTACACCCCAGTCCAACACCGACATCTCCAAATCAGCCAGTCCAGGAATTGGAACCTGCTCTGTTGGCATTGCTACAAGCCATCCGGCTAACTGAGCGATCCGAACCAGTAGAGCAGCCTGAATGTCATGATGTTTGGTCGAGTGGAAATTAAACATAGCTTTCTGACTTAAAGGTGAGAGTGTTACCTGCTGAGCCACAAATAACAGCAGCTGAGAATGTCAGGATCAGATTTGGCCAACAATTTATACAGCATTAGGACTGCAGACGAAGCAATCAAAACAGGGCAAGATCTATACAGGAGATGGAAACATGATTTCAAAATGCAATGGATAGTCCATCAAAGTGTTTTTCTAAACTAAGCGATCAGCTGGCAAACATGCCAGTACCGTTTTCACAGCATGTCGCAATGCCACACTCTGAAATACCAAGCAGAGATCAAAGGATGGATTATGAAGGCTGGATTTTTTATTTATTCACAGGATATGGCTGTCACAGTAAAAGTTGGCATTTATTGACTATCCTTAACCATTCTAGCAAAGATTCTGGTGAGCTGACTTCTTGGATCACTGCAGTTCATTTGGTGATTATAATTTTCTGTTGCAGCTTGGCACTTGCTGAAATAGAACCACTTCTGCCAGGTGCTGTCTGAGATGCTTCATTTTTTTCTTTAAAGGCATTTTATATAAAGTAATGAATTGAGCTGACATTTCACATGATGAAGCGGAAACTGCCTGCCCAACCGCACTCATGTTGAATAGAGTGCCACATTGTTAATTGGATGTTTAGGAATAGACAATGAACGGTGGTTGAGAGAAAGATAATCTGTTTATGTAGGTGGCATCACTTTTTTCACAAATGAACCTTTCATTTTGGGTAACTCACAGCACACACCACTCACTGTATAACTTGCCACCACAAATCAACAGATTCCCAGAACGGATATCCTTTATATTGTGGACACAGTACAGAAGGAGACCATTCTATCCACTGTGCCAATGCCAACTGTTTGCAAGAGCCACTCAGCTATTCTCACACTCCTGCCTTTCCTCCACAGACTCGGAAACATTTTTCTCTCCAGATAATTATCCCAATTCTCTCTTGAAAGCCTCAATTTGCATTCAGCAGATGCTCAGGCAATGCTCATTCCAGATCCCAACTACACACTGTGCAAGAAAGTTTTCATGCTACTTTGCTTCGACAATCACCTTCAACCAATATCCTCTGGTCCATCCCACCACGACATCACTCTCCACGACTGCTGTCCGAACTGTGAAGTCCAAGCTGTTTCATTTTTTGTGTTTTTAAATGTGGGTTGAAATGAGTGGAAAAAATGTGTTTTAAAATCAAAGGTGACTGCAAGTACAAGTAACTCGATGGATAGATTCTTAATGAGTGGGGAAACCATGCGTTAAGGAGAAAAGGCAGGAAAATGGCTATGAGGAGCGTCAAATCAGCCATGATCCTATTGAGTGGTGGACCAGGCTCAAGGGGCTGAATGGCCTATTCGTGTTCCATTTACTTACGATCTTATGACACTCATTGTGAACACTGTTTGCATAGCTGCTGATTCAAGCAGTAATAAGAGAATGTGCTGATGACCTGGAGGTAGGGAGCATGTACAACTGGGGATTCAGCTGGCAATGAGTAGTTGTTTGGTTTGTGAGCTAGTGACCAAATATTGATGACAAAAGTGTCCTCAGCATCAATAGCATGTAGCTGAACAGCTGGGGTTGTGAGCAAGACAGGGTGAAGATGTCAAATCAGGAACTATGTTAGTAGCAAATTCCATTTTAAGTCTGAAAAAAACCCATTTATTATTCCTTCAGTAATTAGTGTAAGCTGTGACCTTTGATTAGATTCCCTACAACATGGAAACAGGCCCTTCGGCCCAACAAGTCCACACTGACCCTCCGAAGAGTAACCCACTCAGGTCATTTCCCCTACCCTATATTTACCCCTTACTATGGGCAATTTAGAATGGCCAATCCATCTAACCTGCACATCTTTGGACTGTGGGAGGAAGCTGGAGCACCCAGAGGAAACCCACACAGACATAGGGAGAATGTGCAAACTCCACACAGACAGTCATCCGAGGCAGGAATTGAACCTGGGTCTCTGGTGTTGTGAGGCAGCAATGCTAACCACTGAGCCACCGTGCCACCCCTAATTAATTAAAGAGTCGAGAGACCTTTTTATAAGTGTGACCCAGACATGCAGTGCCCCCCACAAACCAGTGAAAATATCTGGAGGAGGATGACAGGGAAGTAGCACAGGAGGTGGAGGCTTGGGGGCTGGACTATCAGGAGGTGGAAGGTCAGGAGGCGAAAGGTCAGTAGATGGAGGAGGAAGGTCAGTAGATGGAGGGTCAGGGGGTGGAGTGTCAGTAAGTAGGAGTGTCAAGAGGTGGAATGCTAAGAGATAGGGAGTCAGTGAGCTGAAGAGTCAGCAGGTGGAGGGTCAGGAGGTAAAAGGTCATTGGGTAGGAACGTTGGGTGGAGGAGAGTCAGTTAGTAAGAGGATTGGGAGGTGGAGAGTCAGTGAGTAGGAGGGTTTGGGAGGGTGAAAGTCAAGAAGTGGAGGATTGGAAATGGAGGGTTGAGAGGTAGAGGGCCAAGAGGTGGAAGGTTGGGAGGTGGAGAGTCAGGAGGTGGATAGTTGGGAGGTGCAGGGTCACGAAGTGGAGGGTTGAGAGGTGGAGAATCAGGAGGTGGAGGGTTAGGAGGTGGACAATCAGGATGTGGAGGGTTAGGAGATGGAGAGTCAGAAGGTGGAGGGTTGGGAGGTGTAGGGTCAGAAGATGGAGGGTTGGGAGGTGGAGAGTCAGGAGGTTGAGGGTTGGGAGGTGGCGAGGCAGAAAGTGTAGAATCAGGAGGTGGAGGGTTGAGAGGTAGAGGGCCATGAAGCTAGAAGACAGAGGGTGGTGGAGGGTTGCTTTTCAGACTGGAGGCCTGTGACCAGTGGAATGCACAAGGATCTGTGCTGGGTCCTCTACTTTTTGTCATTTACATAAATGATTTGGATGGGAGCATAAGAGGTACAGTTAATAAGTTTGCAGATGACACCAAAATTGGAGGTGTAGTGGACAGCGAAGAGGGTTACTTCAGATTACAACAGGATCTTGACCAGATGGGCCAATGGGTTGAGAAGTGGCAGATGGAGTTTAATTCAGATAAATGCGAGGTGCTGCATTTTGGGAAAGCAAATCTTAGCTGGACTTATACACTTAATGGTAAGGTCCTAGGGAGTGTTGCTGAACAAAGAGACCTTGGAGTGCAGGTTCATAGCTCCTTGAAAGTAGAGTCGCAGGTAGATAGGATAGTTAAGAAGGCGTTTGGTATGCTTTCCGTTATTGGTCAGAGTATTGAGTACAGGAGTTGGGAGGTCACGTTGCGGCTGTAAAGGACATTGGTTAGGCCACTGTTGGAATATTGCATGCAATTCTGGTCTCCTTCCTATCAGAAAGATGTTGTGAAACTTGAAAGGGGTCAGAAAAGATTTACAAGGATTAGATTAGATTAGATTAGATTACTTTACAGTGTGGAAACAGGCCCTTCGGCCCAACAAGTCCACACCGACCCGCCGAAGCGCACCCACCCAGACCCATTCCCCTACATTTACCCCTGCACCTAACACTACAGGCAATTTAGCGTGGCCAATTCACCTAATCTGCACATTTTTGGAGTGTGGGAGGAAACTGGAGCACCCAGAGGAAACCCACGCAGACACGGGGAGAATGTGCAAACTCCACACAATCAGTCGCCTGAGGCGGGAATTGAACCCGGGTCTCTGGCGCTGTGAGGCAGCAGTGCTAACCACTGTGCCACCGTGCCGCCCATAAATGTTGCCAGGGTTGGAGGATTTGAGATATAGGGAGAGGCTGAACAGGCTGGGGCTGTTTTCCCTGGAACGTCGGAGGCTGAGGTGTGACCTTACAGAGGTTTAAAATGATGAGGGGCATGGATAGGGTAAATAGGTAAAGTCTTTTCCCTGGGGTCGGGGAGTCCAGACCTAGAGGGTATATGTTCAGGGTGAGAGAGGAAAGATATAAAAGAGACCTACAGGGCAACCTTTTCACACAGAGGATGGTACGTGTATGGCATGAGCTGCCAGAGGAAGTGATGGAGGCTGGTACAATTGCAACATTTAAGAGGCATTTGGACGGGTATATGAATAGGAAGTGTTTGGAGGGATATGGGCTGGGTGCTGGCAGGTGGGACTTGATTGGGTTGGGATATCTGGTCGGCATGGACGGGTTGGACCAAAGGGTTTGTTTCCACACTGTACATCTCTATGACTCTATGACTCTAAATGGATGGTTGTGAGATGGAGAGTCAGGAGTTGGAGGGTTGGGAGGTGGAGAGTCAGGAAGTGGAGGGTTGGGAGGTGGAGAGTCAGGAGGTGGAGGGTTGAGAGGTGGAGAATCAGGAGATGGCGGGTTGGGAGATGGAGAGTCAGGAGGTGGAGAGTCAGGAGGTGGAGAGTCAGGAGGTGGAAGGTTGGGAGGTGGAGAGTCAGGAAGTGGAGGGTTGGGAGGTGGAGAGTCAGGAGGTGGAGAGTCAGGAGGTAGAAGGTTGGGAGGTGGAGAGTCAGGAGGTGGACGGTCAGGAGGTGGAGGGTTGGGAGGTGGAGAGTCAGGAGGTGGAAGGTTGGGAGGTGGAGATTCAGGAGATGGAGGTTTGGGAGGTGGCGAGTCAGGAGGTGGAGGGTTGGGAGGTGGAGAGTCAGAAGGTGGAGGGTTGGGAGAACATAGAATGTTACAGTATAGTATGGGCCCTTCGGCCCTCAATATTTTGTAGACCTGTGGAACTAATGTGAAGCCCACCTAACCTACACTATTCCATTCTTGTCCATATGGGTAAAAACAATGATTGCAGATGCTGGAAACCAGATTCTGGATTAGTGGTGCTGGAAGAGCACAGCAGTTCAGGCAGCATCCGAGGAGCAATAAAATCGATGTTTTGGGCAAAAGCCCTTCATCAGGAATACAGGCAGAGAGCCTGAAGGGTGGAGAGATAAGTGAGAGGAGGGGCGGGGTGGGGAGAAAGTAGCATAGAGTTGCAGTGGGAGAGGGACTCCCTGAGATTCTTGTAGAAAGAGGAGGAAAACTTCTTCAAGGCAGGCTTCCTTGCAAGAGGATTCAGTTATTCTTGTCCATATGCCTATCCAATGACCATTTAAATACTCCTAAAACTGGCGAGTCTATGACTGTTGCAGGCAGTGTGTTCCACACCCCTACTACTCTCTGAGTAAAGAAACTACCTCTGACATCTGTCCTCTATCTACAACTCCTCAATTTAAAGCTATGTCACCTCGTGCTAGCCATCATCATTCGAGGTAAAAGGCTCTCACTGTCCAACCTGTCTAAACCTCTGATTATCTTATATGTCTCAATTAAGTCACCTCTCAATCCTTATTCTCTCTAACGAAAACAGTCTCAAGTCCCTCAGCCTTTCCTCATAAGACCTTCCCTCCATATAGGGCAACATCCTAGTAAATCTCCTCTGAACCCTTTCTAAAACTTCCATGACCTTCCTATAATGTGGTGACCAGAACTGTACGCAATACTCCAAATGTGGCCACACCAGAGCTTTGTACAGCTGCAGCATGATCTCATGGTTCTGAAACTCAATCCTCCTACCAATAAAGGCTAACACATTGTATGCCTTTTTAACAACCCTATCAACCTGTGTGGCAACTTTAAAGGATCTATGTACCTGGACACCAAGATCTCTCTGCTCATCTTACCATTAGCCCAATACTCTGCATTCCTGTTACTCTTTCCAAAGTGAATCACCTCACACTTCCATTTGCCACCTCTCAGTCCAGCTCTTCCGCTTAGCTATGTCCCTCTGTCGCCTCCAACATCCTTCGTCACTATCCACAACTCTACCGACCTTAATGTCATCCGTAAATTTACTAACCCATCCTTTTAGCCCTCATCAAGGTCATTTATAAAAATGACAATCAACAGTAGACCCAAAACAGATCCTTGCGGTACCCCACAAGTAACTGAACTCCAGGATGAACATTTCCCAACTACCACCACCCTCTGTCTCCTTTCAGCTTGCCAATTTCTGATCCAAGCTGCTAAATCATCCTCAATCCCATGCCTCCGTATTTTGTGCAATAGCCTACCATGGGGAACCTTATCAGATGCCTTACTGAAATGCATATACACCACATCAACCACTTTACTCTCATCCACCTGTTTGGTCACCTTCTGAAGGAACTCAATAAGGTTTGTGAGACATGACCTAACCTTCACAAAACCGTGTTGACTATCCCTAACCAATTTAATCCTTTCCAGTTGATTATAATTCCTATCTGTTATAACCCTTTCCAATACTTTACCCACAACCGAAGTAAGGCTTGCAGGTCTGTAATTTCCAGCATTGTCTCCACTTCCCTTCTTGAACAAGGCAACAACATTTGCTATCCTCCAGTCCTCTGGCACTATTCCTGTAGACAATGATGACATAAAGATCAAGGCCAAAAGCTTAGCAACCTCCTCGCTGGCTTCCCAGAGAATCTGAGGATAAGTCCCATTTGGCCCAGGAAACTTATCTATTTTTACACTTTCCAGAATTGCTAACACCTCCTCCTTATGCACCTCAATCCCATCTAGTCTAGTAGCCTGTATCTCAGTATTCTCCTCGACCACATTGTCTTTTTCTCGTGTGAATACTGATAAAAAGTATTCATGTAGCAATTTCCCTATCTCCTCTGACTCTTCACACAACTTCCTACTACTATGCTTGATTGGCCCTAGTCCTACTTTTGTCTTTCTTTTATTCCTGATATACCTGTAGAAAACTTTAGGATTTTCCTTGATCCTATCGGCCAATGACTTCTCATGTCCCCTCTTCTTAGCTCTCTCTTTAGGTCTTTCCTGGCTAACCTGTAACTCTCAAGTTCCCTAACTGAGCCTTCACACCTCATCCTAACATAAGTCTTCTTCTTCCTTTTGACAAGAGATTGAACTTCCTTAGTAGACCACAGCTTCCGCACTCGACCACTTCATTCCTCTCTGACAGGTATATACTTATCAAGGACCCATAGTAGCTGTTCCTTGAATAAGCTCCACATTTCAATTGTGCCCATCTCCTGCCATTTCCTTCCCCATCCTGTGCATCCTAAATCTTGCCTACTCGCATCGTAATTGCCTTTCCCCCAGCTATAAATTTTACCCTGCATTATGTACCTATCCCTTTCGATCGTTAAAGTAAACATAACCGAATTGTGGTCACTATTACCAAAGCGATCACATCTCTCCAAGTCTAACACCTGACTGGATTCATTACCCAGTACTAAATCAAATGTGGCCTTGCCCCTTGTTGACCTGTCTACATACTGTGTCAGGAAGCCCTCCTGCACACTGTGGACAAAAACTGACTCATCTAAAGTACTTGAACTATAGTATTCCCAGTCAATATTTGGAAAGTTAAAGTCCCCCATAGCAACTACTCTGTCACTCTGACTCCTATAGAAGATCATCTTTGCTATCCTTTCTTCTACATCTCTGAACTATTTGGAGGCCGATAGAAAATTCCAAACAGAGTAACCCCCTCTTTCCATGTTTCTACTCTCAACCTCTTCTATACTGGAACTGCAATTTTGGTTCCCATCTCCCTGCTGAATTAGTTTTAAGGTGGTGAGTCAAGAGTGGAGATTTGGGAGGTGGAGAGTCAGAAGGTGGAGAGTCAAGAGGTGGAGAGTCAAGAGGTGGAGGGTCAGGAGGTGGAGAGTCAGGAGGTGGAGAGTCGGGAAGTGGAGAGTCAGAAGGTGGAGGGTTGGGAGGTGGAGAGTCGGGAGGTGGAGGGTTGGGAGATGGAGAGTCAGGAGGTAGAGAGGCAGGAGGTGGAGAGTTGGGAGGTGGAGAGTCAGGAGGTGGAGAGTCAGGAGGTGGAGAGGCAGGAGGTGGAGAGTCGGGAAGTGGAGAGACAGGAGGTGGAAAGACAGGAGGTGGAGGGTCGGGAGGTGAAGAGTTGGGAGGTGGGGAGGCAGGAGGTGGAGGGCCAGGAGGTGGAGGGCCAGGAGGTGGAGGGCCAGGTGGTGGAGAGGCAGGAGACGGAGAGTCAGAAGATGGAGGGCCAGTTACTGGGTGGACTTTTGATGGAGTAGAATCTAGAATTCCCAACAGGAAGCTGGGAGAAGCTGCTCAAAAACGGTGTTAATCTGATGTGACCCTCCATCCCACCTGGTGTGTAATAACATCATTGCGATTGGTATTCCTATGATAAAGGTGATATTTAATTGAATCAATTTAAGATCCAGCAGCTAAACTGAGGACTTGCTGTTTCAGTTGTGTGATAAATGTGGCTCGTGTAATGAAATGGTTAATTTGACTGCTCTGAGCCTGCTTTTATTCTGTTATTGATCTGTCTTTATAATGTAGTAACAGTTACCTTTAGGCTTTGTTGGTTAAGCAGGGAAGTTTAAATCAATTTGAAGTACTTTCAACTATTGAGCCAGAACTGAAATAAGAGCAATAGTCAGTATAGTCACTTCAGTGAACTTAATTAAAAGTCAAGCCATCACATGTGAATTTAGATATTTCAGAGAACCTTAATCAGTTGATTCAGGAGAGGGAAAGCAAATATTTCAGTAACTCTGGTACAAGGAGAACTCTTATGTTTTTCTTTGCAGAATACCGTGGGATCTTTTACATCCAACCTGAATAGCCACAGATTAAAACCTCATTGGAAAGAAACTGCCTTCTGACCATGGGTTGTGAAAGTGTCAACCAAGATTTAGTGACATTTTTGGAACTACGGCTTTTGATACAGAGGCAAGGAAACACCCATTAAAGTGCAATGTCATTTATAAATGACTGTGTGGTTTTCTGCCCACACCTAAGAGTTTGGATTCAAGTCAAGGAGAAGTCAAGCTTCAGGATTTGGCTTCTTTAGAACTTGGTTTACTCTATGTTAATACTGCATACAGTTATACATGCTCAACGGAGATAGACCAAACTCCAATCTATTGTTTCATTAATGAAGACTATTATCTATCTACCTGTGTTTCTCTCTTCAAATCTAATCAGCACTTCCCACGCTGTCCTATTTATGCCCTTTGGGGAGCAGCTCTGAAACATCATCATCTGGTTGCTCTAGGGTCCGAAGCCATTACACACAATTTGCTGCAGGTTCACATGGAGGTGAAGACTGTAATGGGTTTCCCCATAAGTCAGTGCTCCATGGAAAGAGCGATGCACTTAGTCTCTTGCACCGCACTCTGCGCAATCACTGCTTTCCATTGTGAAAGCCAGATCACAGAATCATACTAAAATCCAATTAAAGAAAAATAAGTAAAAGGGAAATCCATTAAAAGGAAATATGAAAAGAAAGACTGTGAAACAAAATTGGGAGTTTCCAGGAGATGGAGACAGGAAAAAACAGCTCTAAACCAATGAGTTGGGCAACTACATTCCTCCAGTCTGCAGTTACTCATTAGCAACTTCTCTTACCCCATTATCCTGTAGTTTTATCCTTGTTATTTTTAATTTTGCTATTGACAGCTGTGGTTCAGTTGGTTGCAAGTTTGCCTCTGCATTTAAGATTGACGTAAACACAAAGATCATTGCTACCATCTTGGTCATGCTGCATTGATATCTTTTAGGTAAGATTGTAAACCAATGCACTCAATGTCCTCTGAGGTGAATGCAAATGTTTCCATAGCACTTGAGAAAAAGTGGAAGGCACCCTTGATGTAGGGTGATGTGGTGGCTCAGTGGTTAGCACTGCTGCCTCACAATGCTAGGGACCTGGGTTTGATTCCAGCCAAGGGTGGAGATAGTGGCACTATGGTAATGTCAATAGGCCAATAATCTAAAGGCCGAGGCTATTGCTCAGGGGACGTTGGTTCAAATCTGACCATGGCAGAATTTTAAAATTAGTCGCTAATGGTGACCATGATGATTATTAGAGACATATAAGATAATCAGAGGGTTAGATAGGGTGGACAGGGAGAGCCTTTTTCCAAGTATGGGGACGGCAAGCACGAGGGGGCGCAGCTGTAAATTGAGGGGTGATAGATATAGGACAGATGTCAGAGGTCATTTCTTTACTCAGAGAGTAGTAAGGGTATGGAATGCTTTGCCTGCAATGGTAGTAGATTCACCAACTTTAAGTACATTTAAGTCGTCATTGGACAAGCATATGGACGTACATGGAATAGTGTAGATTAGATAGGCTTCAGATTGGTATGACAGGTCGGTGCAACATCGAGGGCCGAAGAGCTTGTACTGCGCTGTAATGTTCTATATATGTTCTATATAAGGGTTACTGTTTGTGTGGAGTTTGCACATTCTCCCCTGTGTCTGCGTGGGTTTCCTCCCACAATCCAAGGAGGTGCAGGTTAGGTGGATTGGCTATGCTAAATTGTCTGTAGTGTTCAGGGATGTGCAGGTTAGGTGTATTAGTCAAGGGTAATGGGTCTGGGTGGGATACTCTTCAGATGGGCAGTGTGGACTTGTTGGGTTGAAGGGCCTGTTTCCACACTGTAGGAATTCTAATTCTTCTCCCTCAGTCTTATGTGAGTCTCCCTCCAACAAGGTATCTTTCCTGGTCCAGCAAAGCTTGTTTTATCACTCATAGAGTGGATATCATGATATTGAAAAATCTAACAGTCATTTATTATAGCTAGCTATTTATACCAGCATTACATTCCTCAGGCACGTAAGTGTCAAAGCTAACATTAACCTATTAAGTTACACAGCTTCCAGTAGTGTGTCATGTTTCAAGAGGAAACTGGCAGCATGGTGGATCAGTGGTTAGCACTGCTGCCACGCTGCACCAAAGACCCAGGTTTGATTCCAACTTTGGGCCACTGTCTGTGTGTGGAGTTTGCACGTTGTCCCCGTATCTGCGTGCATTTCTTCTGAGTGCTCCAGTTTCCTCCCAAAGACCAAAATTGTGTAGGTTAATTGGATTGGCCATAAGAAATTACCCATAGTATCCATGGCTACGCCAGTGGGTCATTCATGGTGGATGTGGGGATAGCACAGGAGTCTGGCTGTTTAGAGGGCTGGTGCAGACTCGTTGGTGTGGATGATATGACCCTAAAGTAACACATGATAAAGTGGAGTATGAGAACTTCATGGTCGTGAATAAAATGTGACATGTCACGAGCATGACCATAAGGCCATAAAACATAGGAGCAGAAATTAGGCCATTCAGCCCATCGAGTCTGCTCTGCTATTCAATCATGGCTGATATGTTTCTCAACCCCATTGTCCAGCTTTCTCCTCATAACCTTTGATCCCCTTTATACTAAAGAACCTATCTCAGTCTTAAATATAATCAATGACCTGGCATCCACAGCCTTCTGTGGCAATGAATTCCATAGATTGCCCACTCTCTGGCTGAAGATGTTTCTCCTTATCTCTGTTCTAAATAGTCTTCCCTTTATTCTAAGACTATGCCCTTGGGTCCTAGTCTCTCCAACCAATGGAAGCCCTTAAAGACATCCTGACCATGAGACTTGGCAGAGTATCCCCTCTTTTCCAAAGATAAAAAAATTGGCAAAAGGCATACATGAGCAGAGGCATGAGTTGTCAATTGAATAATTAAGCAAATAAGTAAAACCGAGTTTACAAGACCAACGTTTCAAATTTCAAGGCAATGCTTTGGAGGTTTGAAAGCTGATCCTAATCTGGTGATCTATACCCATCTGGAGGGAAATACATCATGTTTGGCTGCACTCGCTTGACAACTATGTTGTTTTGCCTGCTGTCACTCCACATCACCACACAGTCATTGTCACGGGCAGGTTCATCCTCACTCTCTTTGTGCACAGTGTGTTGTACATGGGTCTCAGCTGGCTTCTGTTCCTTTCCAATGCAGGGCCATGATCAGCAGTGACTGCTTGATGATGTGGGCCGGTCATATATTTGAGAAATATTTATTTCCATCCACCTGTTTGTATTTGCATTTCTGTATTTTTGATCATTTCCTATTGGCTGGTTGATGGTGCACTTTTCTTTTATTCTCCTAGAAAGGAGGATGTCATTGATCGTAGAATCCCTACAGTGTGGAAACAGACCATTTGGCACAACAAGCCCACACAGACCCTCCAAAGAGTAACCCAGCCCCATCCATTCCCCCTACATTTGCTCCTGACTGATGAACTTAATTTACACATCCTTGGACACTCTGGACAATTTAGCATGGCCAATTCACCTAACCTGCAGACCTTTGGACTGTGGGAGGAAACCCACACAGACACAGGGAGAAAGTGCAAACTCCAAACAGACAGACATCCGAGGCTAGAATTGAACCCGGATCCCTGGTGCTGCGAGGCAGCAGTGCTAACCACTGAGCCACTGTCTCAGAGTAGTTAAGAGAAAACTGGCTACTGGTCAAGGTCGCTCACACTTGCCTTCTGAGCGCAAGTGGCGCTGGGCATGATAACCCCTTCTCCATTTGTCTTGCGTGGAAGTGTAACAACGCAATGTGAAAACTTTGTTTTCATGCTCAAGACTGAATGATCATTGATTTGATTGTATGCATCATTTTGATGGACATATTGGCCGTGAAGGGAGCACAAAGTAGACAAGCAGGGCGCTGGAAGAACACAGCAAGCCAGGCAGATCTAGAGGTGAAGGCAAAGTTTCAGGTGTAGCCCTTCTTCAGGACTGGGAGTGGGTGTGAGGGGAGCTGCAGATACAGGGAATAGGGGGTGGGTCATGGTGGTGAAGTGGGGATAGGTGAAAACAGGTAAAGGGTACGACCTGGTTGGTCAATAGGATGAATGAATGTGATAGGTGGGTGGAAGGAATGAAAGGAAGGGAGAGGGGCTGGGAAGGGAGTGAGGGGATGGGGAGGGAGGTTATTTGAAATTGGAGAGCTCAATGTTGAATCCTCCAGGCTGTTGGCTGCCCAGGTGGAAAGTGAGTTGCTGTTCCTCAAATTTGCGGTTTGGTTCGTTGTGGCAATGGAGGGGACCAAGATGGTCATGTTGGAAAGGGAGTGGGAAGGGGAATTGAAATAGGCGGTGACTGGGAGGTCTAGTCAACACCTGTGGGCCCGGCTGAGATGCTCGGTGAGCTATTTTAGTTTTAGTTTACTTTTGGTCTCCCCTATGTCGAGAAGATCATATCGGGAGCACCTGATACAGTAAACTAGGTTGGAAGAGAGGCAAGTGAACCTCTGTCTCACGTGGAAGGATTGTTTGGGGCCCTAGATGGAGGTGAGAAAGTGGTGTGCCAGCACGTTTTGCATTTTTTCCAGTTGCCTGGGGGTTTGGTGGTGGGGGGTCAGTGGGGATAATGGTGCGAACCAAGGACTGGCAAAGGGAACAGTCCTTGTGGAAGGCAGGTGGGGGGGAACAGGAGTACAGCATGGGTTTACGACAATGATACCTGGATCTCAGAGATTAAGTTATGAGGAGAGGTTATACAAATTTATCCTGCTCTTTGATAGAAGTTAGAAAGTTAAGGAGTAATCTGATCGCTGTCTTCAAGACTTTTTTTAACATTGTTTTGTGGGCTGTAGGGGTCACTGGCTGGGCCAGTATTTATCATCCATCCCTAGTTGCCCTTGAGAAAGTGGTGGTGAGCCGCCATCTTGAACTGATGCAGTCCACCTGCTGTTGGTTGTCCCACAATGCCGTTAGGGAGGGAATTCCAGGATTTTGACCCTGTGACTGTGAAGGAATGATGATGTATTTTCAAGTCAGGATGGTGAGTGGTTTGGACGGGACATTGCCTGTGGTAGTGTTCTCATGCATCTGCTGCCCTGGTCCATCTAGATGGAAGTGGTCATGGGTTTGGAAGATGCTGTCTGAGGATCTTTGGTGAATTTCTGCAGCGCACTGTGTAGATAGTACACACTGCTGCTACTGGGCGTCAGTGGTGTTAACATATTAAGATATTATTATTATTGACATGTTAAGATATTAACTAGAAAAGAAAAGGTAGATAAAGATAAACTATTTCCACTCAATTGAAGGTTCTATAACTCGGGTAATAGTCTGAGAGTTAGGGTTCAACATTCAGGGGATATGTTAGAAAGCACTTCAATACAAAAAGGACAATAGAGGTTTTGAACTCACTTCCACAAACTGATCTGATCTGATTTGGTTTCCCCTATCACTGTCACACATACACTGAAATGTATTGTTTTGTGTGCTAACCAGCCAAATTATACCTTACATAAGTACATCAGGACAATAGAACAGAATGCAGTATTCAGTGTTGTAGCTACAGAGAAGGTGGAGAGAAAGTTCAACTCTAATACATGAGAGGTCTGTTAAAAAATCCGATAACAGCAGGGAAGAAGCTGTTCTTAAATCTATTGGTAGGTGTTTTCAAATGTTTGCATCTCCTGCCCAATGGAAGAGGGTGGAAGAGAGTATAACTGGGGTGAGAGGGGTCTTTGATTATGTTGCTGCTTTCCCAGGGGAGTGGGAAGTGCAGACTGAATCAATGGATGGAAGGCTGGTTTTTGTGATGCACTGGACTCTGTTCACAACTGTCAGCTTTCTGGCCAGCTTTGGCAGAGCAGTTCCCGTACCAAGCTGTGATGCATCTGGATAGGATGCTTTCTGTGGTGCATCTATAAAAATTGGTAAGAGTCATTGTGGACATGGCGAAATTCCTTAGCATCCTGAGGAAATAGAGGCATTGGTATGCTTTCTTGGCCTAAGCATTGATGTGAATGGACCAGGATAGATTGTTGGTGATATTTACTCCTAGAAACAAGAAACTCTTGACCACCTTAGCACCATTGATGCAGACATGGGTGTGTCCACTACTCTCCTTCTGAAGTCAATGAAAAGCTCCTTCATTTTGCTGACATTGAGGTAGAGATTGCTGTCTTTACACCATGCCACTAAGCTGTCCATCTCCTTCCTCTACTCTGTCTCACTGTTGTTTGAGATCAACTTCAGTTGATGCTGGTTTTAAACCTGAGTTTTTTTTTTGGCTAAACAATGAGGTAATAAAGGAAGATGGCCAGACGTATGGAGTTAGGCCATAGGTCAGCTATTATCTCATTGAATGGTGGAACAGGCTCAAGGGACTGAATGGCTGACTCCTGTTCCTCTGTTTGTATATCTTTGGCTGAGTCTGCGAAGTGTGGATGGTGGGTTGATGATATAACATGGTTTATTCCCCATGGTTCACATACCTTCAAATGGTTTGATAATGTACTGATAACCATTGTGCCAAACCATCTCATCTGGGACACTGAATGTACTGGAAAAATGTATGCATTTGTTCTGTTGTTAAGTTGATGGATAATGGGAAATTTAGAGATGTAGATCATAACAAGGATATAATCTTCCCTGCAAACTAGGAAAAACCTGTGGCTATGTTCATCACAGCAGTGGGTGGAACCTTGTGTAGATGTAGTTACATTTAGCATGCCTCACATGTATTTATGAGTCATTGAATATCATGATTCACCCCTCGCCAGTACACAGAACTACTTTGTCCATCCAATACCCATGTATTCCGAGTGTAGAATGAATATGTTAGCTAGACATAATGCTTCTGGTATTACAATGTGTTTGACCTTCAATTTCACATGTTGTAATATAACTAGTTTGTGTCTGCATGGCCAAAAGTAATGAATATTTTCAGTTATGCCTTTGGTATGAACAAGCCATCCTTGGATAGTGATCTTCTGCAAATCTTGCAGTTGCTCATCTTTGGTAACTACCGATTGTAAGTATTCACACAGGCTGCAAACAAAGTGGAACAGATCAACCTTGAGAGTGATTTCAAACTTGTAGTTGTTATCAGACAACTCCACAAATTGATGAGAGGGCTCTGGGAAATCAGATCAAACAATTGTTTATTTTCATGGAAGCCAGCCTTCTCAACGTGAACTGTAAATCTAACTCTTTATACAAAACACTGGAGTCGTCCAGATGTACAGCGCAGAAACAGACCTTTTGGTCCAACTCATCCATGCCAACCAGATATCCTAAATTAATCTAGCCCCATTTGTCAACATTTGGCCCATAACCCTCTATATCCTTCCTGTTCACATACCCATCCAGATGCCTTTTAAATTGTAACCACTTCCACCACTTCCTCTGGCAGCTCATTCCATACATGCACCACCCTCTGTGTTAAAAAGTTGCCTCTTAGGTCCCTTTCAAATTCTTCCCCTTTCACCTTAAACCTATGCCCTCTAGTTTTGGACTCACCCAATCTGTGGAAAAGGCCTTGGCTGTTCACCCTATCCTTGCCCCTCATGATTTTATAGACCTCTATAAGATCACCCCTCAGCCTCTGGCACTCCATGGAAAATAGCCCCAGCCTAATCATACAGTTCTAAAACTCCAACCCTGGCAACACCCTTGTAAATCTTTGTGAAACCTTTTAAGTTTTACAACATCTTTCCTATAGCTGGGACACCAGAATAAAATGCAGTATTCCAAAAATGGCCTCACCAATGTCCTATACAGCTGCAACATGATCTCCAAACTCCTATAACTCAATGCAGTGACCAATAAAGGCAAGGTATCAAATGCCTTTTTCACAATCCCATCTACCGATGACTCGGCTTTCAAGGAACAATGAACCTGCACTCCAAAGACCCTTTGTTTGGCAACGCTCCCCAGGACCTTACTATTAAGTGTATCAGGTCCTGCCCTGATTTACCTTTCCAAAATGCATCACCTCACATTTATACAATACACATATTGCGTCATCCACTATATTCCCACTATTTTTCACAGGCAAAGTCTGTATTGGCCCCAAGGCTGGCTCTATCTTGCCATTCCTACACTCCGCGCCTACCTTTGCACATCTGTAGTTCCCATATGTTTTTAAAATATGACTGAAAATGTACTACTTAATGAACTGAAAATGATTCAACCTCCTCAATAGTCAACAGCTTCAATCTGTAGTTTAAGATGGTCATCTTGGTCATTGTGTAATCTGCTCAGCATGCCAGATGTGATCACCCTGATATATACGTCCTTCCCCGATATGCCGATTTGGTCTATCATGTCTGTACTGGCTCCCAAAGGAACTACCCAGCTCATCCCATTCTCCAACCCAATCTCGGTAACCCTCTCGCTTCATCACTTTTAAATATATATCCAGATCTCATTTGAAGCCTCTGATGGAATTAGCCTCCACCCTTCTCCCAGGCAGCACATTCCAAATCCTAATAAGTCTCTCAGGAAAGAAGTTTCTCTTCATCTCGTTCCTAATACTTTGACAGTCTTGAAATTGTGACTCTTAGTGAGTGTCTAACTGCCCTAATGTAGGGCATCAATGAAGTGTTTTATGATTCTTCTTCCCTCCTTTTCACGACAATGCCAGATGGAAGAGTTTAACACAACACAGCTCTATTATGCAAGCAGACAGCTAATGTGTCTAAGGACATCAGACATGAGTAAATGGTAGTATCATCCTGTTAATTTAGGTGTGTAGTTGTTGGTAAGGACAGTTCATTCTAAGTATATCACTATACCTAAGCAAAAGTGAGGACAGCAGATGCTTGAGATTAGAGTTGAGAGTGTGGTGCTGGTCAGGCACAACAGGTCAGGCAGCATCTGAGGAGCAGGAAAATTGATGTTTCAGGCAAAAGATGAAGGGCTTTTGCCCGAAGCGTCAATTTTCCTGCTCCTCGGATGCTGCCTCACCCTGATACCTGACTAGTACCTTACTCTAAGTCATGTCCTTGTACCTTGACAAGTATCTGCTATGAACACGGTTGCGCACTCACTAGCGGTTTGCCACAGTTTGTTTCTAACAGCTTTACGAACTGTTTTAGCAATGCATTTCTTGCCAAATAAATATGTGTGAAACTGCATGATGCCAAATACTAATACCTCACACACTGTATTGGGATAATTAGCTTGCACAGGTGGCAACGTTTTCATTATAAAAGCAATTATTTCTTGGTTCTGCAAAATGTATGCACCTAGGCCCTTTCTTGAAGGACATCCATTTTGAGAATCGTGTTTTTCCTGGGGGATATTGTATGACAGTTGGCAAGATGTTGTTGACAGATACTAGGGGGCATAGATTTAAGGTTAGAGGGGGCAAGTTGAAAGGAGATGTGCGAGGAAAGGTTTCTACACAGATGGTAGTGAGTGTCTGGAGCGTGTTGCCAGGGTAGGTGGTGGAAGCAGATACAACAGCGAGGTTTAACAGGCATTCAGGCAGACACTTAAACAGGCAGGGAATTGAGGAATATGGACCCTGTACAGGCAGATAGAATTGGATAACATTGGCTGCATGGTTGGTACACATATGGTGGGTTGAAGGGTCGAGAGTGTGGTGCTGGAAAAGCGCAGTAGGTCAGGTAGCATCGGATGAGCAAGAGAATTCGCATTTCAAGCAAAAAGCCTTCATCAAGAAGGCTTTTGCCCAAAACATTGACTCTCCTGCTATACAGATGCTGCCTGACCTGCTGTGCTTTTCCAGCAGCACGCCCTCAACTCGAATCTCACTTTAGCCGACGGTACGTTGAAGGGCCGATTCCTTTGCTGTACTATTCTATATTTTCTAATCTGGATGAGAGAATCAAAGAAAGTGGTTATCCAACAAAGAAGATATTCTTCCTGAGTAAATCCCTCTGCAGCGAGACATTTGCATAAAGTTGGGGAATATCCAGCAAGGGGTAATCCCGAGTACAGAGGCAGGGAGAGGGGGAATCCCGAGTACAGAGGCAGGGAGAGGGGAAATCCTGAGTACAGGAGCAGGGAGGGGGGGAATCCCGAGTACAGGAGCAGGGAGAGGGGGAATCCCGAGTACAGGAGTGGGGAGGGGGGGAATCCCAGGTACAGGAGCGGGGAGGGGGGATATCCCGAGTACAGGAGCGGGGAGGGAAGGAATCCCAAGTACAGGTGTGGGGAGGGGGGGAGTCCCGGGTACAGGAGCGGGGAGAGGGGGAGTCCTGAGTACAGGAGCAGGGAGGGGGGGAATTCCGAGTACAGGAGCGGGGAGAGGGGGAATTCCGAGTACAGGAGCAGGGAGGGGGGGAATTCCGAGTACAGGAGCGGGGAGAGGGGGAATTCCGAGTACAGGAGCGGGGAGAGGGGGAATTCCGAGTACAGGAGCGGGGAGAGGTGGAATCCCGAGTACAGGAGCGGGGAGGGGGGGAATTCCGAGTACAGGAGCGGGGAGAGGGGGAATTCCGAGTACAGGAGCGGGGAGAGGTGGAATCCCGAGTACAGGAGCGGAGAGAGGGGGAATTCCGAGTACAGGAGCGGGGAGAGGTGGAATCCCGAGTACAGGAGCGGAGAGAGGGGGAATTCCGAGTACAGGAGCGGGGAGAGGGGGAATTCCGAGTACAGGAGCGGGGAGAGGTGGAATCCCGAGTACAGGAGCGGGGAGGGAAGGAATCCCAAGTACAGGAGCGGGGAGGGGGGGAATCCCGGGTACAGGAGCAGGGAGGGGGGGAATCCCGAGTATAGGAGCAGGGAGGGGGGGAATCCCGAGTATAGGAGCAGGGAGAGGGGTAATCCCGAGCAGAGAGGCGGGGAGGGGGGGGAGTCCCGGGTACAGGAGTGGGGAGGGGGGGAATCCCGAGCAGGGAGGCGGGGAGAAGGGGAATCCCAGGTACAGGAGCGGGGAGGGGGGGAATCCCAGGTACAGGAGCGGGGAGGGGGGGAATCCTGAGTACAGGAGCGGGGAAAAGGGGAATCCCGAGTACAGGAGAGGGGAGGGGGGGAATCCCGAGTACAGGAGCGGGGAGAAGGGGAATCCCGAGTACAGGAGAGGGGAGGGGGGAAATCCCGAGTACAGGAGCGTGGAGGGGGGGAATCCCATGTACAGGAGCGGGGAGGGGGGTAATCCCAAGTACAGGAGCGGGGAGGGAGGGAATCCCGAGTACAGGAGCGGGGAGGGGGGGAATCCCAAGTACAGGAGCGTGGAGGGGGGGAATCCTGAGTACAGGAGTGGGGAGGGGGGGAATCCCAGGTACATTTGCATAAAGTTGGGGAATATCCAGCAAGGGGTAATCCCGAGTACAGAGGCAGGGAGAGGGGGAATCCCGAGTACAGAGGCAGGGAGAGGGGAAATCCTGAGTACAGGAGCGTGGAGGGGGGGAATCCCGAGTACAGGAGCAGGGAGAGGGGGAATCCCGAGTACAGGAGCAGGGAGAGGGGGAATCCCGAGTACAGGAGCGTGGAGGGGGGGAATCCCGAGTACAGGAGCGGGGAGGGGGGGAATCCCGAGTACAGGAGCAGGGAGAGGGGGAATCCCGAGTACAGGAGTGTGGAGGGGGGGAATCCTGAGTACAGGAGTGGGGAGGGGGGAATCCCAGGTACATTTGCATAAAGTTGGGGAATATCCAGCAAGGGGTAATCCCGAGTACAGAGGCAGGGAGAGGGGGAATCCCGAGTACAGAGGCAGGGAGAGGGGAAATCCTGAGTACAGGAGCAGGGAGGGGGGGAATCCCGAGTACAGGAGCAGGGAGAGGGGGAATCCCGAGTACAGGAGCAGGGAGAGGGGGAATCCCGAGTACAGGAGCGTGGAGGGGGGGAATCCCGAGTACAGGAGCGGGGAGGGGGGGAATCCCGAGTACAGGAGCGGGGAGGGGGGGAATCCCGAGTACAGGAGCGGGGAGGGAAGGAATCCCAAGTACAGGTGTGGGGAGGGGGGGAATTCCGAGCAGAGAGGCGGGGAGAGGGGGAATCCCGAGTACAGGAGCAGGGAGGGGGGGATTCCCGAGTACAGGAGCAGGAAGAGGGGGAATCCCGAGTACAGGAGCAGGGAGAGGGGGAATCCCGGGTACAGGAGCAGGGAGACGGTGGAGTCCCGAGTACAGGAGCAGGGAGAGGGGGGAGTCCCGAGTACAGGAGCGGGTAGAGGATGTATCCCGATTACAGGAGCTGGGAGAGTGGGAATCCCATGTACAGGAGCAGGGAGAGGGCTGAATCCCGAGTACAGGAGCAGGGAGAGGGGGTATCCCGAGTACAGGAGCGGGGAAAGGGGGGATTCCCGAGTACAGGAGTGGGGAGAGGGGGGAGAGAGGGAATCCCGAGTACAGGAGTGGGTAGAGGTTGTATCCCGATTATAGGAGCGGGGAGAGTGGGAATCCCATGTACAGGAGCGGGGAGAGGGGGAATCCCGAGTACAGGAGCGGGGAAAGGGGGGATTCCCGAGTACAGGAGCGGGGAGAGAGGGAATCCCAAGTACAGGAGCAGGGAGAGGGGGTATCCCGAGTACAGGAGCGGGGAGAGAGGGAATCCCATGTACAGGAGCGGGGAGAGGGGGAATCCTGAGTACAGGAGCGGGGAAAGGGGGGATTCCCGAGTACAGGAGCGGGGAGAGAGGGAATCCCAAGTACAGGAGCAGGGAGAGGGGGTATCCCGAGTACAGGAGCGGGGAGAGAGGGAATCCCATATACAGGAGCAGGGAGAGGGGGTATCCCGAGTACAGGAGCAGGGAAAGGGGGGATTCCCGAGTACAGGAGCGGGGAGAGAGGGAATCCCAAGTACAGGAGCAGGGAGAGGGGGTATCCCGAGTACAGGAGCGGGGAAAGGGGGCAATCCCGAGTACAGGAGCAGGTAGAGGGGGTATCCCGAGTACAGGAGCGGGGAAAGGGGGAATCCCGAATACAGGAGCGGGGAGAGGGGGTATCCCAAGTACAGGAGTGGGGAAAGGGGGAATCCCAAGTTTAGGAGCGAGGAGAGGGAGATACCTGTGTGCAGGAGCGAGGAGAGGAAGATACCCGAGTGCAGGAGCGAGGAGGGGGGGTAATCCCGAGGTCAGGAGAGTTGAATGGGAAGTGAGTCCCAGAGCAATGTGATTGTGTTTGTTAGAACTGAGTGTTGATGAGGAGTGTGCTGGAGCCTGGATAGGAATGGGTCAGTTGTTGGACCAGGTCCTAGCACAGTCAGGCTATGTGCTGAGCTGCTGCTATTTGAGACTCTGAACCAGATTGCAACGTTTAACTCTGTTATAACCATCTTATTTCTAACTTATATTTTAGACACTATAAGTAATGCTATTACTTTTCCTTTTAATCCTTTTCTCTGTTCAAGACTTGTACCAAGTTACTTGTACTCAAATTAAAGGCAGCCATTGCAAAAACATTTCACCGTCCTCAAGCTGCCTGAGGAAGAAGAGGCATTATTGTGTATTCTTGACCGTTGCATCTACATGGACAGTCCAGGACAGATTGTTAGTTATCGTCACTCCGAGGAACATGATGCTCTCCATCCTCTCCACCTCATTGTTAATGGAGACGCATTCTCCTCTTTTCTTTCTGAAGGTAATGATCAGTTGTTTTCTTCTGCTGACATTGAGAGAGAGGTCGTTAACATTGCACCAAGACAGCAAGCTCTCGATCGCCTTTCTGTATTCTGACTCCTCATTGTTTGATGTTTTGTTACTTCAATAGCCTTATTTTTTAAGACACTTGAATGAAGTCCATCAGAGCCCATTGACCTATCAAACTGCAGTTCCATTCGCTAGATCAGTACATGATAATATCGATGTTAATTTCACCAAGTTCCTCTTTTCTCCATCTCTTGGTTTATCGGTATTACTGTGTTATAGACTAGTGTTACAGAGCCTCAAAATACATCAAGAACATAGCCTGGATCCCAGCTTTTTCTTATTTTGAAAGATAGATGTAAGGCGGTGAGTTCTGGATGCAATTTGATTGATCAAACTACCAGGCTTGAAGCAAAACACACTTTATTCCCACACTATTATTCAACTACAAATGAAAGAAAGAAGAGTTAGAATCACAACTCTACTGGAAAACTTCACAGATTAATATACCAATGAACTACTAAACTGCAACAGTTCCAATATAGGAACATTCCATAAACACACCCTAAGGCAAATTTAGTAAAATAGATTGGTTCACATGCACTTCTTCACTCCAGGAGGAGAGAACATCAAGAGAAAACTCTGAGACAGTGGTAGAAAACTCAGGGATTTTGCTGTAGCAGAGAGAGATGTATAACAGCTTCCACACCCCTACTGAAAGTTAAACTAAAATCCCAGTTCCCTGAAAGCTTGACCCCACCCATTCAGACTGCTTCTATTGTTCCAACTTAAAACATAACCCCAAAGCCTCATATGCTGGTTACGTTATTGGTTTGGAACAGACTGCGCTGTGACTCTGTCTCAACGTCTCTTCAGAGAAAAGGACACCTCTTAAAGCTATAGCCTTATCACAACTAGGATGTTTCTCTCATCCTCTGTTGTGAAGATAAAAGGAAAATTTGTTTCATTGCATCCACCAATTCTTTATTGTCTACTATTAACTCCCTGTTCTCGTTTTTCAACTCTTGCATTATTTCCCATTCATTTTTGTGCAATTATGTGTCTTTTCCCTCAGTTTGAAGTTTTTATTAACTTTTCGGATTTTAACTTAACTATCCAAAGATGGTGGATCCTCCCTTCACAGTAGGAATTTATACATTCTGAGTATTCTGAAATATCCCTTTGAATGTCTGTCATTGCTTCTTTACTGATTTATCTCTGATTTGAATATTGTAGTTCACTTCAGTTATCTCAACTTTCGTGCACATATTGTTCAAAATTTGAAATTTAAAATGTTAGTCTCAGACACACTCTTCCCCCTTTCAAACTAAATGTAAAATCCAACCATATTATGATCATTGTTACCTGGAGGTGCCTTTTCTCTGGGGTAGCTAATTAACCCTACCATGCTGAACAATACCAAATCCAGTACATCCTCCTCTCTGGTCAATTTTAGAACCAGCTCCTCTAAGAAACGCTCAGAAGTATTTAATAAATTCCTCATCAAGGTTACAACTCCAATCTGATTTTTTTTTCAGTTCATATATAGATTAATATCACCCATGATTATTGCATTTCTTTTCTGTAAGTTTCAGCCAGAAACCCCTCATCCTTCTAAACTCCATCGAATACAGACCCAGAGTCCTCAACTGCTCTTCATATGACAAGTCCTTCATCCTTGGGATCATACTTGTAAACCTCCTCTGGGCGTCTTCAAACAATAACGCAGCCTTCCTTAGATACGGGGCCCAAAGCTGCTCACATTATTCCAAATGCAGTCGGGTCAGACCCTTATAAGCCTCAGTAGTACATCTCTGCTCTTGTATTCTAGCCCTCTTGAAATGGATGTTCACATTGCGTTTGCGTTTCTAACCATTAATTGAACCTGCATGTTAACCTTAAGTGAATATTGAGCTTGGACTCTCAAATCCCTCTGTACTTCAGATTTCTGAAGTACTTCCCAGTTTAGACAGTAACCTCACACTTTGCCTCATTGTATACCATCTGCCACAACTTTGCCCACCCACCTGTTTAGATCTTTTTGCATCGTCCTCAACTCTACCTGTGCCTCCACCTAGCTTTGTGTCATCAGCCGAATGAGCAACAACGCCCTGAGTTCCTTCCAGTTGGTCAGGGTATACTCCAGCAGCACATGGATAGACTTATTGAGATTGGATCTGGCTGGATTTGCATACCAGATAATAGCAATCATGATGAGCTAATGGCTGCTTCCTTCACTGTAACACGTCCGTGTTTCTGTGATTGCAGTCATGGGTAAGGCAAAGGGAAAGCATGGCCAAAACCTTCACTCGGCAGCAATACAATAATGAGCAGTAGTGCTTAACAGGACAAAAAGACAAGTCTACACCAGGGCAAATAATAAAAACAGAAATAACTCATTGCTGCAGAAAGGCTGCCGACATCATCAAAGACCCATCCCACCCCAGTAATGTTCTCCTCCAACTTCTTCCGTCAGGCAAAAGATACAGAAGCTCGAACACGTGCACCAATAGGTTCAGGAACAGCTTCTTCTTTGTTGTTATCAGACTGATGAATGGACTCTCTCAAATAATGTTGCCTAGAGCACCTCCTGTGCAGCTATGACCCTGTATGCCTCACTCTGTCGAAGCACTCTATGATCTGCATGTCCTTGTTTCCAAATATCTGCCTGTACTGCTCGCAAGACAGAGCCTTTCACTGTAACTAGGTAAATGTGACTAAAATAAATTAAAACAAATTGAAATATCAGATATGTTGGTATTGATTTCCAAAAAGTCATTGGATTCTGGAAAGGTTCCATTGGATTGAAAAGTAACATACAGAACCCTTTCATTGAAGAAGGGAGGGAGGCAGACAGGAGAAACTATAGAACAGTTAGCTTGATGTCTTCCATGGGGAAACTGTAATTATTAGTGAGGCTACAATCAGGCACTTGGAAAAACCCTCGCTATTTGGGAAGCGCCAGCATGGAATTTTGAAAGGAAAATCTTGTTTAACCAATATAATGGAATTCTTTGAAGGAAATCTATGCACTGTGGAGAAAGGGAGTCGGTCATGTACTGCAATTCAATTTCCAGAAGGCATTGGCAAGGCGCCAAATGAAACATTACTCTGTAAAGTAAGGAGTTCATGGTCGAGGGGGTAACATGCTAGCATAGAGAGCAGATTGACTGGCTGACACAAAACATAAACGAGCATGAAGGAGCTTGTTTCAAAATGTCAGCATGTGACAAGTGGAAACTCACAAGGATCTGCTGGAAGCTCAATTAATATCAATGATTTTGATGAGGAGATTGGAGCCATGGTGACTAAATTTGCAGATTACACAAAAATAAGTAAGAAATATGTTGTAAAGACAACCTTACCTCCGTCAAAAGGTGATGTTGTTCATTAATGATTGCACAATGCTCAGCACCATTTATGAGTCCACAGGTATTGAAGCAGTCCAGGTCCAAATTCAACAAGATCAAAACAATATCCATAGTTGGGCAGATAAGTAGCAAGTAATGGTCATACCATGTGAGTGGCAAAGAAATGACCACCTCCAACAAGAGAGAATCCAAACATCACCTCTTGATTCTCAGTGGCATTGCCATCTCTGAATCTTCCAGTATCAATATCCTGGAGGCTACCAATAATAAAAATGATACTGAACTGGATTAGTCACTTAGATATTGTAGCTACAAAAGCAGGTCAGAGATTTGGAATCCTGGAAAGAGTCACTTAACTCCGACCTCCCTAAAGCATGTCCACCTTCTGCAAGATACTACACAGGAGTGTGATGGAATACTCCCCACTTGCCAGGATTTGTGCAGCTCCAACAACCCAGCCTCCAAATTATAGAACATAGAACAATACAGTGCAGAACAGGCCCTTCGGCCCTCGATGTTGCACCAACCTGTGAACTATTCCCAGCTCGTCCCCCTATATTATCCCAAAATCATCCATGTGCTTATCTAAGGATTGTTTAAATCTCCCTAATGTGGCTGAGTTGACTACATTAGCAGGTAGGACATTCCACGCCCTTACCATTCTGCATAAAGAACCTGCCTCTGAAATCTGTCTTAAATCTATTACCCCTCAATTTGTAGTTATGCCCTCTCGTACAAGCTGACATCATCATCCTTGGAAAAAGTCTTTCACTGTCTCCCCTTTCTAATCCTCTGATCATCTTGTACGTCTCTATCAAATCCCCCCTTAGCCTTCTTCTTTCCAATGAGAACAGACCCAAGTGTCTCAGCCTTTCCTCATAAGACCTTCCCTCCAGACCAGGCAACATCCTGGTAAATCTCCTCTGCACCTTTTCCAGTTCTTCCACATCCTTCCTGTAGTGGGGCGAATCCTTCTAAGGCAGCTCCTTCTCGAGCAGCTTGACACCATCCAGGACAAAGGAGCCAGCTTCAAAGGCAGCACACCGACAAATGTTCAGTCAGTAAGAATGCTTTGCTTCAATCATACACATGTTGAGACCACATCTTAAATGCTTTCTATTGCCTTTTTCTCCTTATTTATGGAAGAATTATAAGGGCTTTGGAGGTGGTTTAGAGGATATTTACTGAATTACACAGAACATAGAACATAGAAAAGTATAGTACAGAACAGGCCTTTTGGCCCACGATGTTGTACCGAGGATTAATCTGAATCTAAATTAAAATCACCTAACCTATGCTCCCCTCAATTCACTGCTATCCATGTGCATGTCCAGCAGTCGCTTAAATGTCTCTAATGACTCTGCTTCCACCACCACCGCTGGCAACGCATTCCATGCATTCACAACTCTCTGCATAAAGAACCTTCCGCTGGTGTCCCCTTTATACCTTTCTCCTAATATCTTAAAACTATGATCCCTCGTGCTAGTCAATCCTGCCCTGGGGAAAAGCCTCCGAATATTGACTCTATCTATTCCTCTCATTATTTTGTATACCTTGATCAGGTCACCTCTCTTCCTCCTTCTCTCCAGAGAGAAAAGTCCAAGTTTAGTCAACCTCTCTTCATAAGGCAAGCCCTCCAGTCCAGACAACATCCTGGTAAAGCTTCTTTGCACCCTCTCCAAAGCCTCTGCATCTTTCCTAAAAGTAGGGTGACCAGAACTAGACATAATATTCCAAATGTGGCCTCACCAGAGTATTGTAGATCTGCAGCAAAACCTTGTGGCTCTTAAACTCGATCCCCCTGTTAATGAAAGCCAAAACACCATATGCTTTCTTAACAACCCTATCCACTTGGGTGGCAACTTTGAGGGATCTAAGTACTTGAACACCAAGATCCCTCTGTGCCTCCACACTGCCAAGAATCCTGTCTTTAATCCTATATTCAGCATTCGAGTTCAACCTTCCAAAATGCATCACTTCGCATTTATCCAGGTTGAACTCCATCTGCCATTTCTCAGCCCAGCTCTGCATCCTGTCTAGGTCGCGCTGCAGCCTGCAATAGCCCTCAATACTATCATTGGCACATCCAACCTTTGTGTCATCTGCAAATTTACTAACCCACCCCATAGCCTCCTCATCCAAATCATTTGAACAAACTACAAAGAGCAGAGGCCCAAGAACAGAGCCCTGTGGGACACCTCTCACCACTGACCTCCAGGGAGAATACTTTCCATCTACAACCACTCTCTGCCTTCTGTCAGCCAACCAATTCTGAATCCAGACAGCCAAATCTCCCCGTATCCCATACCTCCTGACTTTATGAATAAGTCTACCAAGGGGAAGTTCATATATACCTCACTCACTGCTCGACCTGTCTTGTCACCTCCTCAAAGAACTCAATAAGATTTGTGAGGCATGACCTGCCCCTCACAAAGCCATGCCTTTAGTCTCACTATGCTTTTCCAAATAGTCATAAATCCTATCCCTCAGAACTCTTTCTAAAACTTTGCTGACCACAGATACCTGGAATGAATTGATACCTGGAATGAAAGGGTTGTCTTATGTGGTTGGGAAGACTGGTATTGTTTGCATCAGAGTTAAAAACAGCAGGAGGTAATTTGATTAAAGTTTAGAAGAGCCTGAATCGTCTTGATATGATGGATTTGGAAAGGACAGTTTCTCTATTGGTTAGTGCAGAAATAGAGGCTACTGTTTAAAAATGAGAGATTACCCTGCTAGCATGGAGCTGAAGGGAAATCTTTTATCTCAGAGTATTGTGCATCTTTGAGACTCACTAACCTAGAAGGATTTTGAGGCGGGGTCATTAAATATTTCACTGGTAGAGATCAGTAGATACTTGCAAAGCAAGAGAGTCCGAGATGAGAATGTGGATTTGGACCATAAACAGATAAACCAAGATCTTATTGAATAGCAGGATCAAATGACGGACTTCTGCTCCTGACTTCTATGTGTGCATTTATGTGGATACCTTTTAAGTGAAGGAATCCACATAAAATACAAATGTACAAGTTTTCTTGTATCCATGTATTTTCTTATGGTGCCATCCTTTTTAAGATGGATGTTATCGAGCTACACCAATCTGTTTGGTGGTCAACCTTCCAAATCGTATATTTCACTCTACCTCGTCCAGTTTGGCGTCTCCTGAATGTGCTTTCTCTGCTTCCTTGGGTGATAAATAAATTTGGGCTTGTATCATCCTTAAGATGCAATACTGCATTACCCTTAACTGATGAGCACGTTGAATTGGACTGGCTGCAAGCATTTGAGATCCTTGACTAATTCAATAGTGTCTTGTTTCACCTCAGTGAGTGCAGCTTGAATCTTGTGATTTGTGACTATAGTGAGACCTCTGCATGCCAGTGGTCCTGCCAATGCTGGATCACTGTTATACATGAGGCAGATGTTGGGTAGCCTAGATGAGTGTGATTGTTCCATTGCACAGAACGAATGGTCCATTATTTGCTGTGAGCTGGTTTGTTACAGGCTGTATCATAGAGTGTATCCTAATGCGGTACGTCTTTCAGGAGCTTGTGCTAACAGGTTGGCACCAGTTACAGCGACAATTTAGTTTTTACCATGTCTCATCGGCCTTTTCACTATGTATGATATTAATGGTTGTAAGAACTTTTTTTTGCCTCATACCATTGACACGGTGTGTGAGGTGACGTTCTGAAATTTGATTTTCATAGGTTGACTTTGAACATCATTGATATATTTGCATTTGTGCCCCTTCACATTTGCCTTGCTGCCTATGTGGTGGTGTTATGCCATTTTATTGGTCTGTCTGTTTTGTTCTGGATTATCGCTTCGCCTTTGGAACTAGCATTTCTGAACATGTACCTTCAGTGCCATGTGCTTCACAGATGTCAAGAAACGTTGGTCAGCTTTCAGATGGTCAACCACCTGATGAAGGAGGAGCACTCCGAAAGCTAGTGCTTCCAATTAAACCTGTTGGACTATAACCTGGTGTTGTGTGATTTTTAACAAATTATTCTTGGACTTGATGTCTGGATGACATGAGTTGGATTCTATTAATCAAGTTCATTCTTAACTCAAACTGGTTTTTTGGAACTTTTCAGATAATTTCTGTATCTTTCTTGCTGCTCATGAAAAGGTCAGATGCATTAATTCTGCAACACTCTTCCTTATCAAGTAAAATATTGAGAGCTTTTTGCTCAGGATCATCTTCCTTGATGTTTAGAGTAGAACTTCTATGATGCTTGAACAGTTCTAATTCAGTAAAGGTGTAATTAGAATCTACCCAATCCGTAATCACTTGCCGTCCATGGCTCTATTTATAATATTTTACACTGCATCACCTTAACACATAGAACATAGAATATTACAGTACAGTACAGGGTCTTCTGCCCTTGATGTTGTGCCAACCTGTGAAAATAATCTGATGCCCATCTAACCTACACCATTCCATTATTATCCATATGTATGTCCAATGCCCACTGAAATGCCCTTAATGTCGGCGAGTCTACTACTGTTGCAGGTAGGCCGTTCCACTCCCCTACTAGTCTCTGAGTGAAGAAACTACCCCTAATATCTGTCCTAAATCTATCACCCGTCAATTTAAAGCTATGTCTCCTCATGTTAGCCTTCACCATCTGAGGGAAAAGCCTCTCACCCTATATAACCCTCTGACTATCTTATACATCTCGATTAAGTCACTTCTCAACCTCTTCTCTCCAATGAAAACAGTCTCAGTTCTCTCAGCCTTTCATCATAAGACCTTCCTTTCACACCAGGCAACATCCAGTAAATCTCCTCTGAACCCTTTCCAAAGCTTCCACATCCTTCCTATAATGCAGTGACCAGAACTGCACGCAATACTCCAGGTGTAGCTTTACCAGTGTCTTGTACAGCTGAAGCATGATGTCATGGCTCCGAAACTCAATCCCCCCAGCAATAAACACCAACAAGCCATATGCCTTCTTAACAACCCTCTCAAACTGGGTGGCAACTTTCAGGGATTTATGCACCTGGACACCAAGATCTCTCTGATCATCTGGACTGCCAAGAATTTTATCATTAGCCCAGTACGCTGCATTCCTGTTACTTCTTCTGAAGTGAACGACCTCACACTTTTCTGTATTAAACTCCATTTGCCACTTCTCAGCCCAGCTCTGCATCTTATCTTTGCCCCTTTGTAATCCACAGCATCCATTGACACTATTCACAACTCTGCCAATCTTAGTGTCATCATCAAATTTACTAACCCATCCTTCTACTCCCACATCCAGATCATTTATAAAAATGAGAAACAACAATGGCCCCAAAACAGGTCCTTGTGGCACAACATCTAATGATGACAATAAGATCAAAGCCAAAGGCTTTGCAATCTCCTCCCTAGCTTCCCAGAGAACTTGAGGATAAATCCTATCCAGCCCAGGGGTCTTATCTATTTTCAGATCTTTCAAAATTGCTAAAACCTCCTCCTTGTCAACCTCAATCCCATCTATTCTTGTAGTGTGGATCCCCATATTCTCACTAGCATTACCCATTTCCAATGTGAATACTGACAAAAAGTAGTCATTACGTGCTTCCCCATGTCCTTAGATTCCACCCACAACTATCCACTATTCTCTTTGTTTGACCCTAAGCTTACTCTAGTCACTCTTTTATTCCTGGTATACCTATAGAAGGCATTGGGCTTTTCTTAATCCAATCCGCCAACAACTTCTCATGTCCCCTCCTGGCTCTTCTTAGCTCTCTCTTTAGATCTTTTCTGGCTAACTTATAGCACTCAAGTCTCCTATCTGAGCCTTCACATCTCATCCTCCAATAAGCCTTCTTCTTCCTCTTGACAAGAGCTTTAACTTCTTGAGTAAACCATGGCTCCTTCTCTCGACAACTACCTCCCTGTCTGATAGGTATATACTTATCAAGGACCCGCAGTAGCTGTTCCTTGAATGAGCTCCACATTTCAAGTGTGCCCATCCCCTGTAATTTCCTTCTCCATCCTCTGCATCCTAAATCTTGTCTAATCGCATCATAATTGACTTTCTCCCTGTTAAACCTCTTTCCCTGCAGTATGTACCTATCCCTGCTCAATGCTGTTGTAAACATAACTGAACTATGGTCACTATCACCAAAGTGCTCACTTACCTCCAAATCTAATACCTGGCCGGGTTCATTCCCCAGGTACCAAATCCAATATGGCATCTTCCCTTGTTGGCCTGTCTACATACTGTGCCAGAAAACCCTCCTGCACACATTTAACAAAAACTCACCCATCTGAACTAGTTGAACTATAGTATTCCCAGTCAATATTAGGGAAATTAAAGTCCCCCATAACAACTACCCTCTTACTCTTGCTCCTATCGAGAATCATCTTTGCTATCCTTTCCTCTATATCCCTGGAACAATTTGGAGACCTATAGAAAACTCCCAACAAGGTGACCTCTCCTTTCCTGTTTCTAGCCTCAGCCCAAACTACATCAGTGGATGAGTCCTCAAATGTTCTCTCAGCTGTTGTAAAACTACCCTTGATTAGCAATGTCACAACTCCCCTGCCCCTCTTTTTACCATCATCTCTGTCCTTGCTGAAATATCTAAATCCCAGAATCTGCAACAACCATTCCTGTCCGTCCTCTAGCCATGTCTCTGAAATGACCACAACATTGAAATCCTAGGTACCAACATCCTGATTGCCAGTGCCCTCTCACGACCTTGTAAACCTATCCCTGACCTCATTACCCTCAACCTCCTGCACACTGGAACTACAAATCAGGTTCCCATCTCCCTATTGCAGGTGGTAACTACCTCTCTGTAGCTCCTTTCAATAACCCCCTCTGCCTCCCGAATGATCCGAAGTTCATCCAGCTCCAGCTCCAGTTCCCTAACACGGTTCTTGAGGAATTAGACTTGGGTGCACTTCACACAAATGAAGTCAGCAGGGACACTGGAGGTGCACATCTCCAGTGCACATCTTTGGATTGTGGGAAGAAACTAGAGCACCCGGAGGAAACCCACGCAGACACAGGGAGAATGTGCAAACTCCACACCGACTGTCACCTGAGGCTGGAATCGAACCTGGATCCTTGGTGCTATGAGGCAGCAGTGCTAACCACTGAGCCACCATGTCATTCCCTGCATTGTCCAATGCAGAAAAGGCCCTTCAGCCCTTCAAGTATGCACCAACATATCTGCCAAGAAATTCCAATTCCCTCCACTTCTCCCTTATTAGAAATTGATGACTGGTGGTGGTTTAACCTCAGGGTCACCACACCTCAGATGAGGTTGAGAAGGACTGTCCTTCATGGTAACCTCAGCTGGCACATGAATTGTATTCATGCTGTTAGCGTGCTCTGCATTACGAAACCAGCTGTCCAGCCAACTGAGCTAACCAGCCAAAAGAACTGAGGAAGGGTCACTCGTGCCGCAAGGTAAACTTTGATTCCACTCTATGGATGCTGCCAGACCTGCTGAGCTTTTCCAGCAATTATTGTTTTTGTCTCTGATTTACAACGTTTGCAGTTCTTTCAGTTTTTATTTAAACTAACCAGCCCCCTACTTAAATTATTGAGATAAACAGAGTGGTATGTTTCTTGTAAGTGTGCCAAGATAGAGTCTGAGACCTTTACACCTCAGGTCACAGGGTATGATACAGTAATGATAATCATGGGCATGTCACTTACAGGTATATGCCATACTGACCATGACACAACAAACCACAAACAACATCCCAAAAAAAAGCTAATTATTTGGTTGCTATCACATTGCTGTTTGCAGGAGCTTACTGAGTGCAAATTAATTTCTGAATTTCCTATATGAAAACAACATTGACTGCATTTCAAAAGTATATAATTAGTTCAAAGTTTGTGAGAAGATTTGTAGCTCGGGTGCTCGCTGTTATGGTTCTGTTCGCCGAGCTGGGAATTTGTGTTGCAGACGTTTCGTCCCCTGTCTAGGTGATATCCTCAGTGCTTGGGAGCCTCCTTTGAAGGGCTTCTATGATCTTTCCTCCAGCTTTTATAGTGGTTTGTCTCTGCCGCTTCCGGTTGTCAGTTCCAGCTGTCCGCTGCAGTGGCCGGTATATTGGATCCAGGTCGATGTTTTTGTTGATAGAATCTGTGGATGAGTGCCATGCCTCTAGGAATTCCCTGGCTGTTCTCTGTTTGGCTTGTTCTATAATAGTAGTGTTGTCCCAGTCGAACTCATGTTGCTTGTCATCCGCGTGTATGGCTACTAAGGATAGCTGGTCGTGTCATTTCGTGGCTGGTTGGTGTTCATGGATACGGGTCGTTAGCTGTCTTCCTGTTTGTCCTATGTAGTGTTTTGTGCAGTCCTTGCGTTCTCTATTTCTGTGTTTTTAATGATTACAAAGGTGTCATCCACATAACTGACCCAGAGTTTGGGTTGAATTTGCGGTAAGACTGTTTGTTCTAATCTTTGCATTACCGCAAGATTAGAACAAACAGTCTAATCGCAAATTCAACCCAAACTCAGATATGTGGATGACACGTTTGTAATCATTAAAAACACAGAAATAGAGAACACACACCGGATCATCAACGCCACACTCACAGGAATCCGATTCACTAGAGAGGAGGAAAAGGACAACCAACTCCCATTCCTAGATGTGATGGTGCAGAGAAAACTGAACGGAGAATTCACCACAAAGGTATACAGGAAAGCCACACACACAGACCAAGTCCTGAACTACGAAAGCAACCACCCCAACACACACAAAAGAAGTTACATCAAGACACGGTTCAAAAGACCCACAACCCACTGCAGCACACCAGAACTGCAAAAAGAGGAAGAAGAACACCTCTACAATGTATTCGCCAAAAATGGATACCCCCGCAATTTCATCAACAGATGCCTAAGGGAAAGACAACGGAATGAGGACATGCCACAACCCAAAGGACTAGCCACACTACCATACATTCAGAACATTTCTGAACTGACAGCCAGACTACTGCAATCACTAGGACTCATAACAGCACACAAAACAACAGCCACTCTCAGACAACAACTCACCAGGACAAAGGACCCGATACCCAGCATGAGCAAAACCAATGTAGTGTACAAAATCCCATGCAAGGACTGCACAAAACACTACATAGGACAAACAGGAAGACAGCTAACGACCCGTATCCATGAACACCAACCAGCCACGAAATGACACGACCAGCTATCCTTAGTAGCCATACACGCGGATGACAAGCAACATGAGTTTGACTGGGACAACACTACTATTATAGAACAAGCCAAACAGAGAACAGCCAGGGAATTCCTAGAGGCATGGCACTCATCCACAGATTCTATCAACAAACACATCGACCTGGATCCAATATACCGGCCACTGCAGCGGACAGCTGGAACTGACAACCGGAAGCAGCAGAGACAAACCACTATAAAAGCTGGAGGAAAGATCACGGAAGCGCTTCACAGGAGGCTCCCAAACACTCAGGATGTCACCTAGACAGGGGACAAAACGTCTGCAACACAAATTCCCAGTATATAATTAGTTACAAAGCATTGTCAAACATCTTCCGGATGTGAAAAGCATGGTACATGCAAGCTTTTTCTTCAAATACTGATCCAAATCTACAACCAATGGCGTTGCAATCATAATAATTCATTGCATAATAAAAAAAAATTGCCTTACCTCATTCCTGGCTGTTTCACCAATTACCTTAAACCTGTGTCCTCTAATTATTTACCCTTCTCCTGTTGGAAATAGCTTTTCCTATTTACTGTATTATAATCTTTCAAGATTTTGAATAGATCTATTAAACATTATCTGATTTTTCCCTGCTGTAAGGTGGACAATACCCATTTCTTCAATTTTGTCTCATAACTGAAGTCCTTAATCACTGCTACAGTTCTATAAATCTCCTCTGCACAGTCTCCAAGGTATAGGCATTCTTCTTCAAGTATGATACTCAGATTCAAAACTAAAATCCCAGCTGAGGACAAACCAGTCCTTGATGACGGGACAACAAATTGCCTTAGACTTGGTCCTCTGCGTACAGGTTCATAACCTGGCTCATGGGCGGCACGGTGGCTCAATGGTTAGCACTGCTGCCTCACAGCGCCAGGGACCCAGGTTCAATTCCTGCCTCAGGAGTTTGCATATTCTCCCCATGTCTGCATGGATTTCCTCCCATAGTCCAAAGATGTGCAGGTTAGGTGAATTGGCCATGCTAAATTGCCCGTAGTGTTAGGTGCATTAGACAGAGGGAAATTGGTCTGGGTGGGTTACTCTTTGAAGGGTCGGTGTGGACTTGTTGGGCTGAAGGGTCTGTTTCCACACTGTAGGGAATCTAGTCATAACTCTTTGACGTTTGTGTCACAGGTGGTTAAGAAAGCGTTTAACGTGCTTGTCTTCATTTCTCAGACCTTTGAGTATAGGAGTTTGGATGTCATGTTGAGATTGAACGTTGGTGAGGTATCGTTCTGGAGTATCATGTGCAGTTCTGGTTGCCCTACTATTGGAAGGTTATTATTAAACTAGAGAGAGTTCAGAAAAGATTTATCAGGATGCTGCCAGGAATGGAGGGTTTGAGTCATAAGGAGAGGCTGGAAAGACTGGGATCTTTTTCACTGGAGTGCAGGAGATTAGATTACTTACAGTGTGGAAACAGGCCCTTCAGCCCAGCAAGTCCACACCGACACGCCGAAGCGCAACCCACCCATACCCCTACATTTACCCCTTATTACCTAACACTAAGGGCAATTTAGCATGGCCAATTCATCTAACCAGCACATCTTTGGACTGTGGGAGGAAACCGGAGCACCCGGAGGAAACCCACGCAGACACGGGGAGAACGTGCAAACTCCACACAGTCAGTCGCCTGAGTCGGGAATTGAACCCGGGTCTCTGGCGCTGTGAGGCAGCAGTGCTAACCACTGTGCCACCGTGCTGCCCACAAATTGGGATTGAAGGGTGACCTCATAAATGTTTATAAAATCATATGGGTCATAGATAAGGTGAATGGCAAGGGTTTTCTTTCCCCCCTAAGGTTGGGAGATTTCATTCTAGGAGGCATATTTTTAAGATGAATAGAGAAAATTTTTAAAAAGACATGCATGGCAACTTTTTTACAGAAAAAAGTGGTTTGCGTGTGGAATAAACCTTCGGAGGAAGTGGTGGATGCAGGTACAGTTATAACTTTTAAAAGACATTTGGATAAGTTGTTGAATAAGAAATTTTCGGAGGGATATGGACCAAACATTGGCAGGTGGGACTAGTTTAGTTTGGGATTCTGGTTGGCATGGACTAGTTGGACCGAAGGGTCTGTTTTTGTGCTGTATTACTCTATGGCTCTATTGCAAAAACCAATAATGATGTGTGCTTTTGAGTAGCAATCCCATCCCTGGCCTGTCATACATTTCCCTAAGGTAATCCCCAGGTCTCTGTTCTAGCAATCAGTTTAAAATTGTGCTATTTAATTTACAGTATGTTACCTTGTTCTCTGCTCCAAATTGCATGGTAACATTTCCCTATAACAATTTTCGTCACCAATTCTGTGCCCATTTCAGTCTAAATCCTCCTAAAGTCTTTTTAAAAATGTATTCTTTCATATGATGAGAGACATTCATTACCCATTTCTTACTGCTGTTGTGAAGGGCCAGCTTTTGAGGCTGAGTTATTAAGTATATCCAAGGCTGAGGTAGACAGACATTTAATCATGAAGGGATTTAAGGGTTATGGGGTAAGGGCGGAAAGTGGAGTTAAGAATTGGTATATCAACTGTATCTGATTGAATAGTGGAGCAGACTCAATGGACCAGATGGACTACTTTGGGTTCTACATCTTGTGGTCTTATTCTGTTCTTTGCCCTTTATGACATTTTCAAGGATCTGGCAAGTCCTCTACAAGCCATTGAAACTGCGCTTATTTTTAGCTAGGCAAGTAGGTTATTAAGTTATATGAAAAAGAACAATGAGCTAAATACTATTTCCTGACTGCACCACTGAATATCTACCCTCCAATCACAAAAATAACATTAACCATTACCCTTTGCTTTCTGTCACTAAGCCAATTTTGAATCCAAAGTGGCAGCAAAATTAGAAGGAAGGCACCTCAATTAGTTGCTAATTACCTATTAGTGATCAGATAGTGGCAGGTTGCTAATAGCTTGTGACTTGCCCACTTGACCATTTGATGGGGTAGAACCTACAGGAAGGATTAACATATATTTTGGATGAAAGAAACAAAAAGGCTTAATTTTTCAGTGCTAACTTCTTGTTATGTTTCGGGAGTTCCATTTGATTGCTTTTCAATTAGACAGTGTTTCTCCAAGATAAATTATGCTTGAGTGGTGTGCTTGATTGTCGGTGTTCAAGGTGACGGCAGGGTGTTAGGATTCAGATGTAAATTCAGAATTTCAAATCCACTGCTGCGCTGAAGTTTGGAACATAATCCTTGATATGGAGTATGCTGATAACTTTGTGAATTCAAGGCGGTTTTATTCCACCTGGAGAAAAATGGGGCTGTTGTATTTTAAAGTTATGAAGACAATAAAACAGTTATAGAACTTCCCCGCACATAAACTGAGCTTTAAAGCCTGTTTGTCATTTCCGTGGGTTCAGTGTGAAAATAAAGCAAATGAGAATTCAAAATGCCTTTCGACTTGAACTGCAGCCAGAGTAACCATCTAATTATTTAAGAATGTGATTGCTCTGGAGAGGGTGCAGAGGAGATTCACCAGGATATTGTCTGGGATGGAGCAATTCAGTGATGAAGAGAGGCTGGATAAGCTCAGGTTGTTTTCTTTGGAACAGTGAAGGCTGAGGAAGGACCATGTAGAGTTTTGATTTGATTTGATTGGATTATGCATACAGTGAAATGTTATGTTTTGCATGCAGTACAGCAGATCATAACATACAAGGACATAGAGTGATTGAACAGAGCGAAGCATACAGAGTTACAGCTTCACAGAAGGAGTACAAAAACAAGATCAACATTAGAATTGAAACTTGAGAGGTCCACTCAGTACTGTAATAACAGCAGAGAAGAAGCTGGTCTTGAACCTGTTGGTTTGTGTGTTTAAGCTCTTGCATCTTCTGCCTGACTGGAGAGGTTGGAAGAGATTTTAAATTGAGAGGTGTATAAGATTATGAGGGGCATGCGCAGAGTGAAGAGAAACCAGCTATTCCCCTTAGTCAAAGGGTCAATTACAAGGGGGCTTAATGTAAAGTGAAAGGCAAGAGTTTAGAGAGGATTTGAAGGAAATATTTTTCACCCAGAAGGTTGGTGGGGGTCTGGAATGCATTAGCTGGGAAGGTAGTTGAAACTTTATTGCTGGAACAGCACAGCAGGTCAGGCAGCAACCAGGGAACAGGAGATTCGACGTTTCGGGCACAGGCCCTTCTTCAGGAATTCCTGAAGAAGGGCCTGTGCCCGAAACGTCGAATCTCCTGTTCCCTGGATGCTGCCTGACCTGCTGTGCTGTTCCAGCAATAAAGTTTCAACTTTGATCTCCAGCATCTGCAGACCTCACTTTCTCCTAGCTGGGAAGGTAGTTGAGGTGAGTAACTGCACAATCTTTAAAGAGTACTTGAATGATCATTTGAAATGTCATAAGATTCAAGGCAATGTGTGAAAATGTAACTAATGTAGGTAGCAGTATATGTTTGGCAATACAAACGTGATAGGTCAAAGAACCTCGATTGAAATACATGATGCTATGATTCACTTCTGCACTAACCTCAAAATCGCAACGTTGTTCTTGATGGGGATTTGGCATCTTTCGGTCAGTTCAGCACTGTCCCCATGAGTTGTCCTAATTGCCTATCTTCTTTTCAACGTATCCACTCCACCACCACCCCCCACCCCCAACCTATTACCTTCATCCCCTCACCCACTCACTTATTGTACTCAATGCTACTTTCTCCCCACCCCCACCCTCCTCTCATTTATCTCTCCACCCTTCAGGCTCTCTGCCTCTATTCCTGATGAAGGGCTTCTGCCCGAAACGTCGATTTTACTGCTCTTCGGATGCTGCCTGAACTGCTGTGCTTTTCCAGCACCACTCTAATCTAGACATCTTTTGGTCCAGTAAGAATCACAGAGTCACAGAATTATTACAGTGCCATTTTCGCCCAATAAGGCTCTATTATCTAGTAACAATTTCCTGCCTATTCCCCATATTTCTGCACACCATTACTATCAAAATAAACCATCCTATACCCTCTTGAATGCCTCAATTGAACCTGGCTCCAACACGTTTCCAGGCAGCGCATTCCAAACATTAACTACTCACTGGGTGAAAACATTTTTTGAAAGTCTGCTGAATGACCAAGCATACAGAAACCATGAAAAGCCAAGCTCCTTACAGCCTTGGGATTGACAGATACGATCATAAAATTGATTTTCAAAATCAGGATTGATTCAAGTACCTATTTCTTTCTCTCACAGGGAGCTTGAATGGTTTGGAAATAGTGGGAAGGCAGTGAGGTCCGTGGTACAAAGAACATCAAAAATAGAAAATGTCAGAGAAAAGTTCAATTGAAACAAATGGAAAGACTTGAATTTCGGTGGCACTGTTTAAAACGTCAGGACATGACAAATGCTTTACAGCCAATAAAATACCATTGAAATGTAGTCACTATTGTAATTCAGGACACTGAATAGTCAATGGGAAGTTCAGCAAGTAGTAATGAAATATTGACAAAGTGGTCTACTTTTAGTGTTGTTTTTTGAGAGATAAATATTAACCAGAACACTTTGTACAACTCCCCACTTTTTCTTCCAATAACGCAGTAGGATTTTTTAAGGGCTAGCTTTTGTTTGCACACACAGGCTTATTACATTATATAGTGCATTAAAGCAAGAGGTAACCAAAGCAACAGCATCTGAGAAGGAATTTGATTAACAGTTGAAGAAACAGAAGATTAAAGAAAAAGAAGGGAAATAGGGTAACTCAGGCAAAGATCGGCCTGGTGGGTTCAATGATTCGTGATGCTGATCATTTTGGTGAAATTGTAGTTTTATTTTAAGATTAGATTCCCTACAGTGTGGAAACAGGCTATTTGGCCCAACAAGTCCACACCGACCCTTCAAAGAGAATCCCACCCAAATCCATTCCCCTACATTTACTCCCGACGAATGCACCTAACACTAGGGGCAATTTAGTATGGCCAACTCACCTGATCTGCACATGTTTGGATTGTGGGAGGAAACTGGAGCACCCATGCAGACACAGGGAGAATGTCGAAACTCCACACAGACATTGGCCCAAGTCTGGGAATGAACCCAGGTCCCTAGTACTGTGAGGCAGCAGTGCTAACCACTGGGCCACTATGCTACCCTGTCTTGAAATGATACAGCACAGAAGCAGACCCTTCGGTCCAACTCCTCCATGCTGACCTGTCCCATTTGCCTAAGTTTTGCCCGTATCCCTCTAAACCTTTTCTATACATGTCCCTGTCCAAATGTCTTTCAAATGTTGTAATTGCACCCGCCTCCATCAATTCCTCTGGCAGCACATTCCATACACATACCACCCACTGTGTGAAAACTTTAACCCACGGGTCCCTCTTAAAACCTTTCCCGTTTCACCAAAACCCTCTAGTTTTGGACTCCCCTATCCTTGGAAAAAAAACCTTGACTATTCGGCTTATCTATGCCCTTCGTGATTTTATAAATCTGCATAAGGCCACCCCCCCCAGCCTCCGACATTCCAGGGAAAACGTCCCAGCTTATCCAGCCTGTCCTTATAACTCAAACCCTTTAGCCCCAGCAGGGTAATGGGGAAAAGAGAAAAGATTGGCATGAGACAGAAGAACCAGTGCAGACATAATGGGCCAAATGGCCTCATTCTGCACATAAATATTTCTGTGATTCTGTCTTTGTTAAGTAGTTTAAGTCCTTTGCTATTCTTAAATTTTAATACAGTGTATACATTAGAAGTAAAGTTAATAACATATTGTGGTGTCACTATGGCTTTCAGATGTGTATTTTATCTTGTTTTTTTATGAAGACAGCACTGGGATTCTGGGTAATCCAAGATGGAGGACAGGAAAAATTTCTGGCTGTAACAGCTGCTCCTTTTGTAAGATATTTTAGATGCTGGAGGTGATTTCCTCAATTTCCAGGAGCAGAAGTTACTGTTTTATATGCTGTTGCATTGTTTTGCTACTTTGGAAAAAATAGTCAAAACAACAGCAGTATTAAAAGGGAGAAGAGCAGACACAGGAATCACATGGTGAGGTCATTGCAGAGAGAGTGAGAGTGAGAGTGAGAGTGAGAGTGAGAGTGAGAGTGAGAGTGAGAGTGAGAGTGAGAATGAGAATGAGAATGAGAGTGAGAGTGAGAGTGAGAGTGAGAGTGAGAAAATCAATCAATTGCTAGGCATCGGAGTTCATCTGGGAAACATAACAAACAGTGAAATTCACAACTGATCTTGGAGGAAGTTCACAACACAGAATCAGATAAGTTAATTGTTGTTTTAAGTGTGGCCTACAGAGAATCTGCAGTAGTGAGTAGAGTGGGTTCTTTCTTGATTATATGTTTTTGGAGATATGTCTCTTGATTAAACCTAAAATATAAGCCATAACTATTAATTTTACCTGGGGCAGTGTTTGTAGAGGAATAAGACAGTGTTATTTTCTGGGTCTGTAGATTGTGAAGGAGCAAAAATGGCCTTTAATAGAGTGATATGTACTTCTTGTTAGATGTGGGAATTTAAAGAGAGTTTAAGGGTTACTGCAGATTATATCTGCCATAAATGCTGTTGGATGCGAATCTTATCAGATCAAATGGATCAGTTGGAGAGACAGTTAGAAGCAATGAGGAATTTGCAACAGCAACAGTATATAATGGATGGCAGTTATAGGAAGGGGGGAAAGTCTCAGATACAGTCACATAGATGGGTTAACTCCAGGAAAGGTAAGAGAGGAAGGCAGCTAGTGCAGGAGTCTTTTGTGGCTATACACATTTCAAGCAGGTATGCTGTTTTGGAAAGTTTAAGGGGTGATGGATTCTCAGGGGAACGTAGCACGAGCAGCCAAGTTTCTGGTATTGAGACTGACTCTAATGCAATGAGGGGTACATCGGGTTCCAAGAGATCAATAGTGTTAAGGGACTCTCTAGTCCGAGGTATAGACAGACGTTTCTGTGGCTAGCAGCAAAAAATCAGAATGGTGTGTTACTTCCCTGGTGCCAGGATCAAGGATGTCTCAGAGAGGGTGCAGAATGTTCTCAAGGGGAGAGGGACCAGCAAGAGGTCATTGTCCACATTGGAACCAACGACATAGGAAGGGAAAAGGTTGAGATTCTGAAGGGAGATTACAGAGAGTTAGGCAGAAATTTAAAAAGGAGGTCCTCAAGGGTAGTAATATCTGGATTACTCCCAGTGCCAAGAGCTAGTGAGGGCAGGAATAGAATAGAGCAGATGAATGCATGGCTGAGGAGCTGGTGTATGGGAGAAGGATTCACATTTTTGGATCATTGGAATCTCTTTTGGGGTAGAAGTGACCTGTACAAGAAGGACAGATTGCACCTAAATTGGAAAGGGACTAATATACTGACAGGGAAATTTGCTTGAGCTGCTCGGGAGGATTTAAATTAGTAAATGGGGGTGTGGGACCCAGGGAGATAGTGAGGAAAGAGAGCAATCTGAGACGGGTACAGTTGAGAACAGAAGCGAGTCAAACAGTCAGGGCAGGCAGTGGCAAGGTAGGACTAATAAATTAACCTGTACTTATTTCAATGCAAGGGACCTAACAGGGAAGGCAGATGAACTCGAGGCATGGTTAGGAACATGGGAATGTGATATCATAGCAATTACAGAAACATGGCTCAGGGATGGGCAGGACTGGCAGCTTAAAAACAAGGTAAAAACAAGGACTGCAGATGCTGGAAACCAGAGGCTAGATTAGAGTGGTGCTGGAAAAGCACAACAGGTCAGGCTTGGATGCTGCCTGACCTGCTGTCCTTCTCCAGCACCAGCTTAATGTTCCAGGATACAAATGCGACAGGAAGGATAGAAAGGGAGGCAAGAGAGGAGGGGGAGTAGTATTTTTGATAAGGGATAGCATTACAGCTGTGCTGAGGGAGGATAGTCCCGGAAATACATCCAGGGAAATTATTTGGGTGGAACTGAGAAATAAGAAAGGGATGTATTATTGGGATTGTATTATAGACCCCCCAATAGTCAGAGGCAAATTGAGAAACAAACTTGTAAGGAGATCTCAGCTATCTGTAAGAATAATAGGGTGGTTATGGTAGGGGATTTTAACTTTCCAAACATCGACTGGGACTGCCATAGTGTTAAAGGTTTAGATGGAGAGGAATTTCTTAAGTGTGTACAAGACAATTTTCTGATTCAGTATGTGGATGTACCTACTAGAGAGTGCAAAACCTGACCTACTCTTGGGAGATTAGGCAGGCAGGTGACTGAGGTGTCAGTGGAGGAGCACTTTGGGGCCAGCGACCATAATTCTATTAGATTTAAAATAATGATGGAAAAGGATAGACCAGATCTAAAAGTTGAAGTTCTAAATTGGAGAAAGGCCAATTTTGACAGTATTAGGCAAAAACTTTTGAAAGCTGATTGGGGGTAGGTGTTTGCAGGTAAAGGGACGGCTGGAAAATGGGAAGCCTTCAGAAATGAAATAATGAGAATCCAGAGAAAGTATATTCCTGTTCGGGTGAAAAGAAAGACTGGTAGGTATAGGGAATGCTGGATGAATAAAGAAATTGAGGGTTTGGTTAAGAAAAAGAAAGAAGCATATGTCAGGTATAGACAGGATAGATCGAGTGAATCCTTACAAGAGTATAAAGGAGTATACTTAAGAGGGAAATCAGGAGGTCAAAAAGGAGACATGAGATAACTTTGGCAAATAGAGTTAAGGAGAATCCAAAGAATTTTTACAAAAGGGTAACTAGGGAGAGAGTAGAGCCCCTCAAAGATCAGCAAGGCAGCCGTTGTGTGAAGCCGCAGAAAATGGGGGAGATACTAAATGAGTATTTTGCATCAGTTTTTAATGTGGGAAAGGATATGAAAGATATAGACTGTAGGAAATAGATGGTGACATCTTGCAAAATGTCCAGATTACAGAGGAGGAAGTGCCGGATGTCATGAAATGGGTAAAGGTGGATAAATCCCCAGGACCTGATCAGGTGTACCCTAGAACTCTGTGGGAAGCTAGAGAAGTGTTTGCTGGGCCTCTTGCTGAGATATTTGTATCATCAATAGATTAGATTAGATTACTTACAGTGTGGAAACAGGCCCTTCGGCCCAACAAGTCCACACTGACCCGCCGAAGCGCAACCCACCCATACCCCTACCCCTACATTTACCCCTTTAACCTAACACTATGGGCAATTTAGCGTGGCCAATTCACCTGACCCTGCACATCTTTGGACTGTGGGAGGAAACCGGAGCACCCGGAGGAAACCCACGCAGACACGGGGAGAACGTGCAAACTCCACACAGTCAGTCGCCTGCGTCGGGAATTGAACCCGGGTCAATAGTTACAGGTGAGGTGCCAGAAGACTGGAGGTTGGCAAACGTGGTGCCACTGTTTAAGAAGTGTGGTAAGAACAAGCCAGGGAATTATAGACCAGTGAGCCTGACGTCGGTGGTGGACAAGTTGTAGGAGGGAATCCTGAGGGACAGGATGTACATGTATTTGGAAAGGCAAGGACTGATTAGGGATAGTCAACATGGCTCTGTGCGTGGGAAATCATGTCTCACAAACTTGATTGAGTTTTTTGAAGAAGTAAAAAGAGGACTGATGAGGGCAGAACGGTAGATGTGATCTATATGAACTTCAGTAAGGCATTCGACAAGGTTCCCCATGGGAGACTGATTAGCAAGGTTAGATCTCATGGAATACAGGGAGAACTAGCCATTTGGATACAGAATTGGCTCAAAGGTGGAAGACAGAGGGTGGTGATGGAGGGTTGTTTTTCAGACTGGAGGCCTGTGACCAGTGGAGTTCCAAAAGGATCGGTGCTGGGTTCACTACTTTTTGTCACTTACATAAACGATTTGGATGCAAGGATAAGAGGTACAGTTCGTAAGTTTGCAGATGACACCAAAATTGGAGGTGTAGTGGACATCGAAGAGGGTTACCTCAGATTACAATAGGATCTTGATCAGATGGGTCAATGGGCTGAGAAGTGGCAGATGGAGTTTAATTCAGATAAATGCGAGGTGCTGCATTTTGGGAAAGCAAATCTTAGCAGGACTTATACGCTTAATGGTGAGGTCCTAGGGAGTGTTGCTGAATAAAGAGACCTTGGAGTGCAGGTTCATAGCTCCTTGAAATGGAGTCACAGCTAGATAGGATAGTGAAGAAGGCATTTGGTATGCTTTCCTTTATTGGTCAAAGTATTGAGTACAGGACTTGGGGTGGGGGGGTCATGTTGCGGCTGTACAGGACATTGATTAGGCCACTGTTGGAATATTGCATGCAATTCTGGTCTCCTTCCTATCAGAAAGATGTTGTGAAACTTGAAAGGGTTCAGAAAAGATTTACAAGGATGTTGGAGGTTTAAGCTATAAGGAGAGGCTGAACAGGCTCGGGCTGTTTTCCCTGGAGCGTCAGAGGCTGAGGGGTGACCTTATAGAGGTTTACAATATTATGAGGGGCATGGATAGGGTAAATAGGCAACGTCTTTTCTCTGGGGTCAGGGAGTCCAGAACTAGAGGGCATAGGTTTAGGGTAAGAGGGAAAAGATATAAAAGAGACCTAAGGGGCAACTTTTTCCACACAGAGAGTGTAACGTGTATGGAATGAGCTACCAGAGGAAGTGGTGGAGGCTGGTACAATCGCATCATATAAGAGGCATTTGGATGGGTATATGAATAGGAAGGGTTTGGAGGGATATGGGCCGGGTGCTGACAGTTGGGACTACATTGGGTTGGGATATCTGGTCGGCATGGACGGGTTGGACCGAAGGGTCTGTTTCCATGCTGTACATCTCTATGACTCTATTGAGACAGAGATGCCAAGTGGCTTGTTCCAGGATAATAAAGTCAGGATGGCACAGTGGCTCGATAGTTAGCAGTACTGCCTCACTGCGCTGGGGCCCCGGTTCAATTCCAGCCTTGGATGACTGTGTGGAGTTTGCATATTCGTGGGTTTCCTCTGGGTGCTCTGGTTTCCTCCCACAGTCCAAAGATGTGTAGGTTAGGTGAATTGGCCATGGTAAATTGCCCATTGTTTTAGATGCATATGTTGGAGAGAAATGGGTCTGGGTGGGTTACTCTTCAGAGGGTGGGCATGGCTGTGTTGGGTCAAAGGGCCTGTTTTCACCCTGTAGGGAGTCTAGTCTGAACACCTTGTGATACCTTTGTTTTCTTTAAACAATAAAAGCAGCTCAGATGGGTAGTGTCAGGGTCCCATAGCTTTATTGGAAGAAAAAGTGGGGTGTTGTATGAAGTGTTCTGGCTAACATTTACCTCTCAACTAACAACACTAAAAGTAGAGCACCTCGTCAATATTTCCTTACTATTTACTGAACCTCCCATTGACTATTCAGCATCCTGAATTACAACAGTGAGTGTACTTCAATAGGTTTCAGCAGATGTTGGGGTTTGGAAGCTGCAAGACATCTCTCCCAGCCACAGCAAGATGCTTGAGTTCTGCCTCACTCAATTTTGTCTTGATGTTCGATCCTCCTGGACTGGAGAAACATTGCATGTGAGACAATCTATTTGCCAAGGAGATGCTTATGTATTACGATCTTGGAACAGCTAATCGGTTGCAGTTATCCATCAATATTATCTATTCATATTTCAATAGAGTTATAATAAAGCTAATTTTAAAAATTCTTATTTTGTTTGGAATTTAAGTGGAGCATCAGAATAAAGAGTATTTTTCTTCAAGCCTGGTAATTTGGCCAATCAAATTGCATCTGGAACACAGCATCTTTCACTTGCCTTTTAAATTAAGAAAAAAGCCGGGGTCCTGGTTATCTTCTAAATACATTTTGAGGCAGTTTGGTCTGGTCCATGACACAAATATAAAAGGCAACATAAATAAGTGAATTTTTATATCCATTTGTGCGATGTCAGTGTCGCTGGCTGCGCCAGTATTCGTTGCCTGTCCATCTTTGCCCTGAGAAGGTGGGAGTGAGCTGCTTTCTTGAACAGCTATAGTCCATATTCTAGGGATACCATTAGGGATGGAATTTCGGGATTTAGACCCAATAATAGTGAAGGAACGGCGATATATTTCCAAGTCAGAATGGTGACTTGGAGGGGAACTTGCAGGTGATGTTGTTGCCATGTATCTGCTGCCCTCATCCTTCTGGATGGAAGTGGTTGTGGGTTTGGAAGGTGCTGTCTAAGGACCTTTGGTGAATTTTTGCAGTGCATCTTGTGGATAGCGTACACTGCTACTACTGAACATCTTTGATGGAGAGAGTGGATGCTTGTGGATACAATAACAATTAAGTGGGTTGCTTTGTCCTGGATAGTGTCAAGCTTCTCGAGTGTTGTTGGAGTTGCACTCATCCAGACAAGTGGGGAGTATTCCATCACGCTCCTGACTTGTGTCTTGTCCTCCCCTCCCCTATCAGCGTTCCAGAAAGACCACTCTCTCCGCGATTCCCTCGTCAGGTCCACACCCCCCACCAAACCAACCTCTACTCCCAGCACCTTCCCCTGCAATCGCAAGAAATGCAAAACTTGTGCCCACACCTCCCCCCTCACTTCCCTCCAAGGCCCCAAGGGATCCTTCCGTATCCGTCACAAATTCACCTGCACCTCCACACACATCATTTACTGCATCCGCTGCACCCAATGTGGCCTCCTCTACATTGGGGAGACAGGCCGCCTACTTGCGGAACGTTTCAGTGAACACCTCTGGGACACCCGCACCAACCAACCCAACTGCCCCATGGCTGAATACTTTAACTCCCCCACCCACTCCGCCAAGGACATGCAGGTCCTTGGCCTCCTCCATCGCAGACCATAGCAACATGACGCCTGGAGGAAGAGCGCCTCATCTTCCGCCTAGGAACCCTCCAACCACAAGGGATGAATGTAGATTTCTCCAGCTTTCTCATTTCCCCTCCCTCCACCTTATCTCAGTCCCAACCCTCGGACTCAGCACCGTCCTCTTGACCTGCAATCTTCTTCCCGACCTCTCCGCCCCCACGCCCTCTCCGGCACATCACCCCCACCTTAACCTCCTTCCACCTATCGCATTCCAATGCCCCTCCCCTAAGTCCCTCCTCCCTACCTTTTATCTTAGCCTGCTTGGCACACCCTCCTGATTCCTGAAGAAGAGCTTATGCCCAAAACGTCAATTCTCCTACTCCTTGGATGCTGCCTGACCTGCTGCGCTTTTCTAGCAACACATTTTTCAGTTTGTGTCTAGTCAATGGTGGATAGCCTTGTAGAGTCAGGAGTTGAGATATGTGCTGTAGTATTCTAAGCATCTGACCTGCTCTTGTAGCATCTGTATTTGTCTAGCAGGTCCAGTTGAGTTTCTTTTCAATGGTAACCCCTGGGATGTTGATGGTAGGGGATTCAGTGATTGTAACACTACTGAATATCATGGAATAGTGGTTACATTGTCTCTTATTGAACATGGTTATTGGCTGGCAGTTGTGAAGCATGAATGTTCCTTGCCACTTGTCAGCCCAAGCTTGGATATTGTCCGGATTTTGTTGCATTTGAACATGGACTAATTCAGTGTCCAAGGAGTCGCAAGTGGCGCTGAACATTGTACAATCATCGCTGAACATCTCCACTTCTTATGTTATGGTGGAGGTAAGGTTGCTGATGAAGCAGTTGAAGGTGTTTGGGCCGAGGACACTACCCTGAGGAACTCCTGTAGGGATGTCCTGGAGCTGAGATAACTAACCTCCAACAAAATGAACTTCTTCCTATATGGCAGATAAGACTCAATCCGGTAGAGAGTTTGCACCCTGCTACCCATTGGTTCCAATTTAGTGAGGGCTTCTTAATGTCAGACTTGGTCGAATGTAGCCTTGATGTCAAGGACTGTCACTCTAACCTCCCCTCTAGAATTCAGCTCTTTTGTCCATGTTTGAACCAAGGCTGTAATGTGGCCAGGAGCTGAGTGGTCTTGGTGGAACCCAAACTGGATACCACTGAGAAGGTTGTTGCCAAGCAGGTGCTGCTTGATAGCACTGTTGATGAGACCTTCCACTACTTTACTGAGTATAGACTGATGAGCTGGTGATTGGCCAGATTGGACTTGTCCGGCTTTTTGTTCACAGTACATATAAGGGCAATCCACATTATCAAGTTGATGCTAATGTTATAACTGCAACATAGAGTCATAGAGTCGTAGAGATGTACAGCACGGAAACAGACCCTTTGGTCCAACTCATCTGTGCCGACTAGATATCCCAATCCGATCTAATCCTACATGCCAGAATCTGGCCCATATTCCTCCAAAACCTGCTTATTCATATACCCATCCAGATGCCTTTTAAATGTTCTAATTGTACCAGCCTCTATCACTTCCTCTGGCAGCTCATTCCACATGTGCAGCACCTTCTGTGTAAAAGCGTTGCCCCTTAAGTCTCTTTTATATCTTTCCCCTCTCACCCTAAACCTATGCCCTCTAGTTCTGGACTCCCCTACCGCAGGGAAAAGACCTTGTCTATTTACCCTGTCCGTGTCTCTCACGATTTTATAAACCTCTATAAAGTCACCCCTCAGCCTCCGACACTCCAGGGAAAACAACCCCAGTCTATTCAACCTCTCCCTATAGCTCAAATCCTCCAACCTTGGTAACATCCTTGTAAATCTTTTCTGAATCCTTTCAAGTTTCACACACCTTCCGATAGGAAGTAGACCAAAATTGTACACAATATTCCAAAGGTGGCCTAACTAATGTCCTGTATAGCCGCAATATGACCTCCCAACTCTTGTACTCAATACTCTGACCAGTAAAGGAAATCATACCAAATGCCTTCTTCACTATCCTATCTACCTGCGACTCCACTTTCAAGAGTTATGAACCTTCCATTCCAAGGTATCTTTGTTCAGCAACACTCCCTAGGACCTTACCATTAAGTGCATAAGTACTGCTAAGATTTGCTTTCCCAAAATGCAACATTTCTCATTTAACTAAACTAAACTCATCTGCCACTCCTCATCCCATTGGTCCATCTGATCAAGCTCCCTATGTTATCTGAGGTAACCTTCTTCGCTGTCCATGACACCTCCAAACTTACTAACATTACCTCCTATATTCACATCCAAATCATTTATATAAATGATGAAAAGTAGAGCACTCAACACTGATCTTTGTGTCACTCCGCTTATCAGAGGCCTCCAGTCTGAAAAACATCCCTCCACCACCACCCTCTGTCTTCTACCTTTGAGCCAGTTCTGTATCCAAATGGCTAGTTCTCCCTGTATTCCATGAGATCTAACCTTGCCGATCAGTCTCCCATGGGGAACCTTGTTGAACGCCTTACTGAAGTCCATATAGATCACGTCTAATGCTCTGCCCTCATCAGTCCTCTTTGTTACTTCTTCAAAAAACTCAATCAAGTTTGTGAGATAATCAAACAATTAAACTTATTAAGGGCTCATCAAGTGATGTGTCAGGGCTCCAGCATGTGGGAGCTCCTGAATTCCATTGCAATCAGGGCAAACATATCTGTAATAAGTGTTTGAAATACTTGAATAGCTTTGGCTCAAAGTTTATGAATTTGAGGCTGGACAATAGACACAGCAATGTTTCAGAGAGGATGTATGTTGTGTAGATTCATTGTAACAACAGGCAATAACATCAGTTAGGATCAAGCCTTCTGGGTTATTGAGTGATCATGGAGAAGACTGCGAATGGGGAAGGTGCAGAGCCCGAGAAGGCAGGAATGTCAGTGTCTGCAATTGTCCAATAGGTTTGAAATTCTCTGAACCTGTTTGAATGAGAGCAGGACTGCTGAAAAACTTAATGGATGCACTGGCAGAACTTTGTAAAGTGCAATTATGTTTGAGCAATTAATTGGAGTTCTTAAAATGATTTTATGTGCTGTGGATTTTTGAGACCCTGTAGAAATGCTGGACTTTGATTTCTAGAAGGCAAAGTGACATAACAAAAGATTATTATAGAAAATAAAAACTCGTAGAATGAGAATAACATATCAGCATGGATAGAAGATTGGCTGGTTAGTAGGAAGCAAAGACCATAAGTTCATAAGTGGGCACTTGCTTAATTGGCAGTATCTGACTCGTGCATTCATGTAGGGGTTTGTGCTGGGGCCACCAATGTTTTACCATTTACAATTGGTGACTTAGATGAAGGGAGCAAAGACTTGGTGACTGAATTGGCAGATGACACCAAGATGTGTAGGAAGGTATGTTGTGAAGGAGATCTACCCTCCATCAAGGAGATTGATAATGGACAGAGATAGGGTAAAGGAGTGGGCAAAATCTGGCAAATGGACAATAATAAGGGAAAGTGTGAAGTTGTTTACTTTAATAGAAAGAATAAAAAGAGGATTATTTAAATAGCAAACAATTGCAGAACTAAGAGATTTAAGGACTCTGGTGCATGAGTCGCTAAAAGCTAGCATGCTGGTACAGTATTTAATCAAGAAAGCTAATGGAAAGGGTAAATTATCCTTTATTGAAAAGAGGAATTGGATATACAAGAGAGGACATTGTGCTTCAGTTATGCAGATGTGGAGGTGCCGGTGTTGGGCTGGGCTGGACAAAGTTAAAAATCAACTGGGTAGAAGTAGGTACTGCGGATGCTGGAGATTAGAGTCAAGATTAGAGTGGTGCTGGAAAAGCACAGCAGGTCAGGCAGCATCCGAGGAGCAGGAAAGATTGATGTTCCGGCAAAAGCTCTTCATCAGGAAAGAAGGATTCCTAATGAAGGGCTTTTGGCTGAAACATTGATTTTTCCTGCTCCTCGGATGCTGCCTGACCTGCTGTGCTTTTCCAGCACCACTCTAATCTTGAAAGTTAAAAATAACATAATGCCAGGTTATAAACCAACAGGTTTATTTGGAAGCACTAGCTTTCGGAGTACTGCTCCTTCATTAGGTAGCTAGTGGGACACAGAATTTATGGAAAAGATCAAAGTCTCATACAACTGAGGTAATGGATCAAACAAACCTAGATTGCTGTTAAGTCTTTAATCACTTCGAATGGGGCATGCAGGTTTCGTTTAATAATATGAAAATCCCAGAACAGATGAGCACCTCGCCAAGATCTTCCCGATGCCTCCACTTATCACTTTTAAACAACTGCCAAACCTTAAACATACCATTGTTCGCAGCAAACTGCCCAGCTTTCAGGCAACATCAATCACAACACCATACAACCCTGTCATAGCAACCACTGCAAGACGAGTCAGAGTTTCAACATGGATATTACCATTACACGTGGGGACACCACTCACCACGTGCATGGCAGGTACTCATGTGACTCAGCCAATGTTATCTATCTCATACGCTGCAGACAAGGATGCCACAAACATGGTAATTGGGGAGAACAAGCGGACGCTACAGCAATGGATGAATGAACCATATACAACAATCGCCTGACAAGGATGTTCCCTCCCAGTTGGGAACATTTCAGTGGTCAGGGACATTCGGCATTGGGTGACCATCCTCCAAGGCGAGCTTCGGGATTGGCAACAACGCAGAGTCACCGAGCAGAGGCTCTTAGCCAAGTTCAGTACCCATGAGGACTGCCTCAACCAGGATCTTGGGTTCATGTCACACTACAGGTGACTCAGTTACACTATATACTCTCACCCACACACTCACACACAAGTACACACACACAGACATACAGACACACCCTTATACACAATCACAGTGACATATTCACACACTCACACAGCCCCTTTATCATACACACATTCTCGCTCACACATACACATGCACACACACACGCACACACTCTCTCTCTCTCGCCCCCCCCCCCCCCCCTCACATACACATGTACACACACGCACACACACATACAAGTCTATGGGGTGAATTTGCATTTGCAAATTTGTATTTCAAGATATATTCTATTTTATTCAAAAAACACACAATCTGTAGGCAGTCAGTCCATGTGACATTTTATAAATTCCTAATTGGAAATAGAACCAGTCTGACTCAAGATTGGGAAGCATACAGACTCTAACCTCACATCTTGAATGTATTATCTGAGTTATACTGATAAAACCTTAAGTTATCTTGGGGCTGTGACTTGAAAGATGCTCTGGGATTTGCATATTAATCAATTGAAATCTGCATCCCAATTCTAAGTGATTAAAGACTTAATAGAAATCTAGTTTTGTTCAATACATCACATTAGTTCTATGACACTGTTGCTATAAATTCTGTGTCCTATGATCCTGCACCATTAGCTACTTGACAAAGGAGCTGCATTCCGAAAGCTTGTACTTACAAGTAAACCTGTTGGACTATTACCTGGTGTAGTGTGATTTTTAATTCAGTTACACAGGACAATGGTGAGACTACATCTTGAATATTGTAGGAAGTTTTAGTCTCCTTATTTAAAGCAAGATCAAATACTTGCAGGAAATTCAGAAGAGGTTTACTCAATTGAAACCCAGAATGAGCAGGATATCATATGAGAATAGTTTAGAAAGGCTGGGTTTGTTTCCCCTGCAGTTTAGGGTGGCTTGACTGAAGTCTACAAGACATTTAATGGTCTTGCTGTGGCTATAGAGGGCCTTGGTGGGGCTAAAATTTCAGTATTCTGTGCAGTTTTGGTCAACTACTCTGAGGAAGAACAACATTGCTCTTGAGGGAGTCCAGTGAATGTTCACCAAACTGATGCCCAGGGATGGCAGGACTGCCATTAGATTGACTGGGCTTGTATTCGCTGGAATTTACAAGAATGAGGGTTGATCTCATAGAAACATTTAACATCTTGATGGAATTGGACAGGCTAGATGCAGGAAGAATGTACCCATTGTTGGGGATGTCCAGAACTAGGGGTCACAGTTTAAGAATCGGGGTAAGTCATTCAGGACTGAGATGAGGAAGAATTTCTTCACTCAGAGAGTTGTGAACCTGTGGAGTTCTCTCCCATAGGAAGCCATTGGACAAAGTTCATTAGATACATTCAAGAGGGAGCTGGATGTGGTCCTTGCAGCTCAAGGGATCAAGGGATATGGAGAGAAAGCGGGAATGAGAACTGATATTGCATGATCAGCCATGATCATATTGAGTGGTGGTGCAGGACTGAAGGGCTGAATGGCCTATTCCTGCACCTATTTTCGATGTTTCAATGTTTTTAACAAAGTGCTTGTGGGTAGGACGTTTCTGCTGTGGGTCAGTCCAGAACTAAGGGGCCCTGTTCTAAAATCAAGACAGAGTTGAGTAGAATTTCTATTTTCTTTCAAGAGGTTACCTGAATTTGTATCTCAGTTTTGAAAGGCAGTGGAGACAGTGTCATTGACTATTTTAGAACATAGAAGAATACAGTGCAGTACAGGCCCTTTGGCCCTCGATGTTGCGCCGATCCAAGCCCACCTAACCTACACTAGCCCACTATCCTCCATATGCCTATCCAATGCCCATAAAGAGGGAGAGTCCACCACTGCTACTGGCAGATGTAGTTGATTCTTTTTCAGTGGGAAAATTCAGAGTAATCAGCGGGAGATGGGAATATGGAATTTAAAATACAAACAAATCAATTCTTGTTGAATGGTGAAGCGGGTTTAAGGGACTGAGAGGTCTCCAGGTTGTTCTGCTCGAACATGCATTTTGTCAGCGCAAGTTCACTGCAGCGCGATTGACAAACAGGGGGCACTGTTTCTAAAGTGAGAACTTTTAAAGCATGTGTTGGATGTGACACGATTTCACCAGCAAAACTTTAACTGCTGTTTCTGTCTCATGGTTTTTCTACACCACAGAGATGCACAAGAATGCAACCATCGCGTGATAGAGGAACTGACTGGACTTCTGCTTGTATTTTTCATGTTAAGATTTACTGGTTGGAAAATTGAAAGATGCATTACTCCAGTGAGTTCTGACAGCACCTCTCCTTACAACATCTAAAACAAAGAGCTAACTAAGCTCACTAATAATTAAGTTTACACTAAATGCTTGTGCACCCTAAACTCCACTTCCAGCAGTTCTCTTGGCAGATTCCTTACTAGGGATCTTAACACTTCAGAGTTCACTCTTTAATTTCATTTTCATTGTAGTATTTTCTTCAGTTTGTTCCAAGCTTACCTTCTGGAGAGAAGCAGCAACAGCAGCATTGCTAGGATTGTTCAATCTGGGGTGCTGCTGAATATCTAGTGGGAGGCAGCAGGTGAAGGCCTGACCCTGGACTCTTAGTGAGTTCCCAAGGCACAACGTGTGAACAAGGGCAAGACTGAAGTCTGATATTGACGGCACCTAGATCGGGGCCACGGTAGTCCATCGTATAGCAGCAGCTGAAGGCATGGATTGGGGCAATGGTGGTCCGGTCTATAGCAGCAGCTGAAGGCCTGGATTGGGGCCATGGTGGTCTGGTATATAGCAGCAGCTGAAGGCCGGGATCGGGGCCATGGTGGTCTGGTATATAACAGCAGCTGAAGGCCAGGATTGGGGCCATGGTGGTCTAGTGTATACCAGCAGCTGAAGGCCTGGATTGGGGCAATGGTAGTCTAGTGTATAGCAGCAGCTGAAGGCCAGGATTGGGGCCATGGTGGTCCAGTGTATACCAGCACCTGAAGGCCTGGATTGGGGCCATGGTGGTCTGGTATATAGCAGCAACTGAAGGCCAGGATTGGGGCCATAGTGGTCTAGTGTATAGCAGCAGCTGAAGGCCGGGATCGGGGCCATGGTGGTCTGGTATATAGCAGCAGCTGAAGGCCTGGATAGGGGCCATGGTTGTCTGGTGTATAGCAGCACCTGAAGAACGGGATCTGTGCCATGGTGGTCCGGTGAATAGGAGCAGCTGAAGGCCTGGATCAGGGCCATGGTGGTCCGGTGTATTGCAGCAGCTGAAGGCATGGATCTGGGCCATGGTGGTCTGGTGTATAGCAGCAGCTGAAGGCATGGATCGGGACCATGGGGAACTGGAGTATAGCAGCAGCTGAAAGCCTGGATCGGGGCCATGGTGGTCCGGTGTATTGCAGCAGCTGAAGGCCAGGATTGGGGTCATGGTGGTCCGGTGTATAGCAGCAGCTGAAGGCATGGATCGGGGCCATGGTGGTCTGGTGTATAGCAGCAGCTGAAGGCATGGATCGGGGCCATGGTGGTCTGGTGTATAGCAGCAGCTGAAGGCCGGGATCGGGGCCATGGTGGTCCGGTGTCTTGCAGCAGCTGAAGGCCGGGATCGGGGCCATGGGGGACTGGTGTATAGCAGCAGCTGAAGGTCAGGATCAGGCCATGGCGGTCTGGTGTATAGCAGCAGCTGAAGGCAAGGATTAGGGCCATAGAGGTCCGGTGTATAGCAGCAGCTGAAGGCATGGATCGGGGCCATGGTGGTCCGGTGTATTGCAGCAGCTGAAGGTCAGGATCAGGCCATGGCGGTCCGGTGTATAGCAGCAGTTGAATGTCTGGATTGGGGCCATGGTGGTCTGGTGTATCGCAGCAGCTGAAGGCCGGGATCGGGGCCATGGTGGTCTGGTGTATAGCAGCAGCTGAAGGCAAGGATTAGGGCCATAGAGGTCCGGTGTATAGCAGCAGCTGAAGGCATGGATCTGGGCCATGGTGGTCTGGTCTGAAAATGTGTTGCTGGAAAAGTGCAGTAGGTCAGGCAGCATCCAAGGAGCAGGAGAATCGACATTTTGGGCATGAGCGCTTCTTCAGGAAATGGCTCATGAAGCCCTTCCTGAAGAAGGGCTCATGCCCGAAACGTCGATTCTCCTGCTCCTTGGATGCTGCCTGACTTGCTGCGCTTTTCCAGCAACACATCTTCACTTCTGATCTCCAGCATCTGCAGTCCTCACTTTCTCCATGGTGGTCTGGTGTATAGCAGCAGCTGAAGGCCTGGATCAGGGCCATGGTGGTCTGGCGTAAAGCAGCAGCTGAAGGTCAAGATCAGGGCCATGGTGGTCTGGTGTATACCAGCAGCTGAAGGTCGGGATCTGGGCCATGGAGGTCCGGTGTATAACAGCAGCTGGAGGCATGGATCTGGGCCATGGTGGTCTGGTGTATAGCAGCAGCTGAAGGCATGGATCTGGGCCATGGTGGTCTGGTGTATAGCAGCAGCTGAAGGCCTTGGATCGGGGCCATCGTGGTCTGGTGTATAGCAGCAGCTGAAGTCATTGATCTGGGCCATGGTGGTCCAGTGTATAGCAGCAGCTGAGGGCATGGATCGTGGCCCTGGTGGTCTGGTGTATGGCAGCAGCTGAAGACCTTGGATCAGGGCCATGGTGGTCTGGTGTATAGCAGCTGCTGAAGGTCGGTATCGGGGCCATGGTGGTCTGGTGTATAGCAGCAGCTGAAGCCATGGATCTGGGCCATGGTGGTCTGGTGTATGGCAGCAGCTGAAGACCTTGGATCAGGGCCATGGTGGTCTGGTGTATATCAGCAGCTGAAGGCCTGGATCTGGGCCATAGTGGTCTGGTGTATAGCAGCAGCTGAAGGCCTGTGTCAGGGCCATGGTGGTCTGGTGTATAACAGCAGCTGAAGGCCAGGATCAGGGCCATGTTGTTCTGGTGTATAGCAGCAGCTGAAGACCAGGATTGTGGCCATGGTGGTCCATTCTATAGCAGCAGCTGAAGGCCAGGATCGCGGCCATGCTAGTCCGGTCTATAGCAGCATCTGAAGGCCGCGATCCGGGTGTTGATCTGAGATTCCAGGAGCGAACCCAATGTTGTGATGAAGGGTCCCCTGACATCTGCAGCGATGACGAGAGCAGGGGAGTTTGGTCCAGCGCACGGAAAGTGTGCCAAAGTGGATGAGATGAAGGCCTTGTAGGAACTGCGGTCCCAACATGGCTGAGCACTTAAGAGAGACTGAAATAGTTGAACTTTTAAGTTATTCCTTTATTTTTGAACTTAATACTCGGAAGAGCTGTAATGTTTAACTTTTAACTTTTCCCTTTATTTTATTTTTATGTTTTCCAACTTGTTTTTAAGTTCTGGTCCCGAGGTACCTGTTCCCAACATGGCGCTGTGTGTGGTGACATTGAAAACATTTCACTGTACTCCTGTTCCTTCTCCAGTCTTGACAAAGGGCTTCAGCCTGAAACATGGATGTTCCTGCTCCTCGGATGCTGTTGACCTGCTGTGCCTTACCAGCTCTACATCTGTTGACCCTATTCTTTTGTGTCTGAGTACATGTGACAATAAAGTCTAAATCTCAAAATCTAAATATAATACTCACTGACACAGAATGTGTCTTTGAATTATATTTTCTTTCTGTGGTACTGGAACATGCCTCCCCACACTGGACAACATCCCTTTTTTTAATCTGTTTACCTTTTTAGATGCACTGAATTGTTCACCACAAGGGTTAAATATCTGACTAAAATGGATATATACAAAATAGGCCTCCAAAATTTAGATTAGATTTCCTAGAGTTTGGAAACAGGCCCTTCAGCCCAACCAGTCCACACCGACCCTCCGAAGGTTAACCCACCCAGACCTATTTCCCTCTGACTAAAGCAGCTAACACCATGGACAATTTAGCATGGCCAATTCATCTGACCTACACATCTTTGGATTGTGGGAGGAAACCGGAGCACCCGGAGGAAACCCACACAGACACGGGAAGAATGTGCAAACTCCACACAGACAATCGCCCGAGGCTGGAATCGAACCTGGGACCCTAGTTCTGTGAGACAGCAGTGCTAACCATTGTGCCAAAATGTCCAGCTTCATAAATGGAACTCCAGAAATTACTAAAAATGTTTTGCACTTCTTAAAGCACAAAATACAAAGTATAAAGTAAACTTCAATTTCCACATTACCCTTAAAATTGCTCATTTAATAGGAATCCAAGGAATGCCCATTAACCGTGTCACTCTCCTTCTTTAAGTTCCGCTTTCCACATTAATATTAAACTTTGAAGCCAAAATTTCTGCACATTTGGGCACAGCATGGCTAAGGAAATGAAATCTTGGAATTTATGCAGTTTTTAACACAAGTCTTTCCGAAACCATAAAGATGTATTCAATGACAAAGAAATATATATTGAAGATCACAGGGAGGAGGAATGCAAAATTACTGAAAGCAAAATGATCATGAGACTCCAGAAACATGGTTTGTTGCACATCAAAATGCTGACACGAATTCACATTCTATTCAAAACTGGCTTTGGGTAGATTCACTGCCAGCAATCCTTAGTAGCATTTGCTCGCCTCAAGAGGCGGGGGAGGAGAGGATGCCCACAAAAGGTCTTCAGTAGAAGAGTGGCTTGGTCTTGTTGAACAGAGTTGGTTTATTACATAGTACTTAATAGCTAGTTACATTTTGCCTGAGCACATGATAGTCTATAGTCAGATCTCAGGATTGACCTAACACAAAATACATATTACTATTTTGCTACATGGAGTTTTACACTTAAAATCAACTTTGAGACTGATTACTGAATTAACTCCTGCCAGGGACCTGGGTTCGATTCCAGCCTCAGGTGACTGTCTATGTGTAGTTTGTATGTTTGTCTTGTGATTGTGTGGGTTTCCTGTAGATGCTCCAGTTTCCTCCCACAGTCCAAAGATGTGCAGGTTAGATGGATTGGCCATGTGAAATTGCCCATACTGTTCAGGGAGGTGTCACTTAGGTGCATTCATCATGGGAAATGTAGAGTAATAGGGGAGGGATGGGATACTCTTTGGAGGGTCGGAGTGAACCTGTTGGGCTGAATAGCCTTTTTTCCACACTCTAGGGATTCTATGATTCCCAGAGGCCGGTATCCTGTCATCATGCTACCTTTTATTTGCATGTACATTGTACTTGACACTGGCTTCCTCACAGGCAGGTCTCTGACCCTACCTGTTTATATCTGTCAGCCAGGTCTCCCTGATTAGACCAGGTTAACAGCCCCAATCAGGGAACTCATATTTTATGATGTCCACCTTGTTACAATCAGTACAGTCAAGTTTTCAAAGGGTTAACTGTTTATATCATGGGAGCGTGAGAGGGAGTTTGGATCCTGGTGGGAGTTAGCCCTCTCTACATTAACTGCCTTATATAGCAGTTTACATTTTTAATTGGGATGTGGGCTATGTTCATTAGCAACTGGCGGTTTTGGCTGACATGGCGTGGATTTGACATGAGGAAACATAATCGAAGGAATTCCAAAGTGTGTCACCGACTTGACAAAAACACTTTGGTCTGCATTCCCTTGATTTGCTTGAAATGGTCACATGAGGTGTAGGACATTGCTGCAATGTTTAGCAAACAGTGTGTGCGGAGCTTATCAGGAGGAGGCATTGAAACAGTCAAATAGTTTGGTCCACCTCTCACCAAATTAATGTCGTTATTTTTCAATGTTATTTAAAGAAAATCTAAATTCCCAAACCGATTTAAATTTGTAAGTTTGGTTTACAGCTCATCCATTTTTGTATCCATAATAGAGGGAGAGATGGATGGTTCTACATTACCGTGTTTTGACTGATGATAATGGTTAAAATTATTTGTTCAGATCGTAATTGCTGATAATTGTTCGCATTTTGCTTGCAGACTATTTCTGGGGGAGCATTCTGTGTCCTAACAACACTTGATACTTTCACAGAATGTTCATCCTCACTTTTTTTTCAATTTTCTTTCATTTATTATCCTAAGTTTATATCACAGAATCCCAACCATGCAGAAGAGGCTGTTGAGTATGCACCGATCCTCCAAAGAACATCCCACCCACACCCAGGCCCCTTCCCTATCCCTATAGCCCTGCATTTCCCATGGCTAATCCATCTGGTCTGCACATCTTTGGACACTATGGAACAATTTACCACGGCCAATCCACCTAACTGGGACTGTGGGAGGAAACTGGAACACCAATGGAAATCCATGCTGACACAGGCAGAGCATGCAAACTCCTTACATTCTCATATATTTGAGTTAGCAATTAAGAAAGTGGTGAGAAAGTGGTTTTTGGTTACTTCCTTTCCCAAAAATGTTAATAGTTTCTCTCACATCTTTAAATTTTTGCACTGCGGTCTCAAACCAGCATTAACACAAATAGTGCAACCTAATATCTGACATTAATATGATATTAAGCTGAAGAGGCAAAAAACAAATAAGAGATAAATAATATTAACATAGCAATTCTTGCTTCATATTGCAAATTAATACAAACACTGTACCTTCACACTATAAATTAGCAATCATTCAAATCTCAGATCCTAAGTTAATGATATTCAGATTTCACAATGCTTCATAATGCAATCTCTCCAATTTCATCATTATGAACACAACAATTCACAAGCTCAATGTTGACATTAATATAATGATACTCCTACATTACACAAAAGATTTATTTCCTCATTTTCCCATTTCCTGAATAGTATGATTTAAGTGCTCTTCCTTTACTTGTGAACCTTGATTGTGATAAGTCAATAGATTACTTTTTGATCATTAACATCCTTGTCATCCAATGGGCTGTACATTTATTTTTTCCTCTCCCTAATCCTAGTTGAGACCATTCTTTTACATACCATTATCCAATCCACTTTAAAAATTCTTTACTGCGTATATAGCACTGAACAATGTCCTATGCTTGCAATTGATATCATCTGAACATTGGCAATGTCGGCATTTCTTGCCCATCTCTTATTGACATTCCAAATATGTAATGTCTTTAATGCAGTAAAACTCACAGGTGGCAGTGAACAAAATTGAACACTTAGCCATTGAAGCACACTTTGGGATTTATCTCCTACAGCTTGGTCACATTTTTAGGAATTACATTTAAGAAGGAGAGAAAGGCAGAAGATCAGAAACCGCCAGACGAATGCTGGGCAGATGGGAACAGAAGCCATTTCAGATTTGATGGGTTCAATGGCCTGTTTTTACTTCTTTGTTTTGTGCTCTGGGACAGTTTCTAGGTACAATTAGTTCATAAAACTGCAATTATACCCCTTGCAGCATGTAAATAGGCCCTTTGGCTGAACAAGTCCACAGCAACCCTCTGAAGAGTAACCCACCCAGACTCATTTCCCCCTGACTAATGCACCTAACACCATGGGCAATTTAGCTTGGCCAATTCACTTCTTTTGGACTGTGGGAGGAAACCGGAGCACCCAGAGGAAACCCCCCACAGACACATGGAGAATGTGCAAACCCCACACAGACAGTCACCTGAGGCCGGAATCAAACCCGAGCCCCTGGTGCTGTGAGGCAGCAGTGCTAACCACTGAGCCACCATGCTGCTCTAGTATACAGGTACAGAATGAACCCACTCAGCCCATTGACTCTGCTGCTCCATTCAATCACAGCTGATATGTTTGTCAACCTCATTCTCCAGCCCTCTTCCCATAACTTTTGATCCCCATATTAATCAAGATTTGTCTTAAATATATTCAATAACCTCCACAGCCCTCTTGGACAATGTGTTCCACAGGTTAATCACTCTGGGATGAAGAAATTCCTCCTCGTCTCAGTTGTAAAGGGTCATCTCTTCACCCTGAGGTTGTCCTAGTCTCTTCTACCAGTGGAAGCATCTACTATATCCAGATCTCTCAGTTTGCTGTCATATTGACAAGGTTCCACGGGTCTGAACATTAAGAGGGAGGTATTGGAGGAGGAGCAGCTGAAATAATGCCATATTTGACGTTGGCTGATTAGGGAGAAAGTGAGGTCTGCAGATGCTGGAGATCAAAGTTGAAACTTTATTGCTGGAACAGCACAGCAGGTCAGGCAGCATCCAGGGAATAGGAGATTCGACGTTTCGGGCACAGGCCCTTCTTCAGGAATGATTAACCAACAACAATCATACTCATCGTTCACTCTCAGTACAATATGGCATTAATGTTTATAACTGCATATTGTTTGTATTCACATGGCCCTTAACACATACGCATCACTCCTAATTTTCGCTCACTGACCTAACTAATGCAAAGTGCACCCATACAGAATGACTCTCCGATTAACACTGTCATTAACGCATGCAAATTCAAAGCTTGCATTGAGGGCACTCCAACCTCATAGTGGCATTAACATGCAGTCATTCCCATAAAGGTTGAAACCTATACTGTCATTATTACAAGGAGATACCAACCTCATCTTGCCATTAATACAAATACTTCAAAATTAAACTACTCTCAACACGCATAGTTCAAACTCAAATTGCCATTAGAAACTAGTACTCCAATTGCACATCATTATTAATGTCTATGCTTCTTGAATTAACAGTGCCATCACACAAGTGCTCTCAACCTTCACAAAGCTTTTAACACAGATATCCAACCCTCGCGCAGTCATGAACACCAAGGCATGCAACCTATACACTTCTTCATCCTTTGAGATAAAGATGACCATGAGCATAATCTGGGGTGTTTGGTAGATAGACAGCTGACAGATCGGTGCCCTGAAGAGTCTGCTGTTCTTGGGACAGGTTAGCCCAGACGACCAAATTTTGGATGAGTTGTTGGCTCTGGAACTACTTGATGTGTGCTTACTTTCTCGATCTAACTGTCGAAGACTTTAGCCCAGTTAATCAGAGATCACAAGCACACAGATCGGACTGAAAACTGACAAGGATTTATTTTACAAACAGTGATATTGCCGAAGAGATTTGACCCCAGTGAAACAGTCACTGACAGGCTGTTCAGAAGTAACCACAGCTTCTTCCCAAACAGAGAATACAGTGGACCTTTATATCCTTCCAACAATGAAGTGTAAGTTATGAGACAATTGTGTGAGTTGTACGACAAAAAGAAATAAAGTTCATTCATTGAAAAGATTCAAGTGTCTGGGTCTGACAATGAGTTTCTTAATTGACTCAGGAGATTCCAATTCTTGGCTGGAGTAGGCGTTAGTGGGTTTCATCCTCGTGTCAATGTGTTCATATTATCGAGGGCGTCGGTGCCTCCTTGTCTGGCTACCCTTTGTGAAGGCTTGATTCCTACTGGGAGCAGCTGTGCCCTTGGGACATCAGAGGTGCTGGGCTATTGTGGAGTGTGAGGCCCACTATCAGTTAATCTGAAGAAGAGTAGTCTCTTGGTCTGGGGCTGGATGAGTCATGTCCTGAGGTATATGTGACGTCTGGGGTGGTTGGTTTGGCCAATTTGAGCCATTGTGGGTAGGTCCAGTGGCTAAATGTTGTGTTGTCTGTTTTGTGGCCATGTCATGGGGAGGCCAGGACCCATATTTTCTCCCACACTAAAATGCTTTTTTTTCACAAAGGACTGCACTGAATGTTATTGTTGTTCTAGGTGTAGTGATCCTGGGTGAGCTTCTTTCAGGAATCAAATGTAATCTCAAAATTCCTAAGTAAAGATTTCAGTTTGTCCTAGTACTAGCTCCCATGAACACTCATGAGGGCACACTCAACACACTAGGTCTTCATTGAAAATTCATTTTGGAAGGTGGGTGTCAGGTGTTCTGGCTATTTGAATAGGTTTAAAGGGAAGTGGAACTGATCCAGTTTGGGAAAGTTGGTCAGCATGGAAAAGCTGGACCAAAGGGTCTTGTCTGCACCATTTGACTTTATGACAGGATCATTAACCCAACTCAGTTGTGACCGTCTCAATATGGTGTAAGTGCTTGGCATGCCAGCTCAGGAGTGCCAGCTGATCTTCAGAAGTCTCCAAAGACAGCTCATGTGAAAGTGGTTGCGTTTCTGGGCATGGCCCTGGCAGCTAATCTAAGCCTCCCATGCTTGGAGTAGAGCGTGCAGGACTACTGCTCTTTAAACATGAAAGGGTGGAATCTTCTGAGTGTTTGAGAGACATGGGCTGTAGTGAGATCTGGCAACGTGGATAATTAGTGTGGAGAGATTCTGACTGGGCAGTGATGTGTTGCCACCCTACAGATGAATGCTTGTTAATCTCCTTACCAAACCGGCTCAACAAAGCAGCCATCGGGAAAACCCGACATGGAAACCCGAGCAGGTACCTGGTGAATTCAGTTCACCACTTCCTACATTCCAGATCCATGTTTCCCATAACCAAACTGCAGTCCAGGGCACAGTCCATGGGGACCTGCCTTATGTACCCTTCCTGCACGGCCATTGGCATCCGATGTTTAATGAATCCTCGCCACCATATTGCCATCTCTCCAACACACTGGCAGTGTATCCTGCAAGTACAGATTTGTGTAGACCAGGTTGGCCGAGCCCGATGGCAAGTCCTCCGCTTTCAGTCCTCCAGGATGAGAATGCTGATTTGTCATGTTGGTCCTTGGCTAGAAATCCACTGAGTGGCAATTCACTCTGCAAATGGCCTGTGGTGAGGTAGGGTAGCAATCGAATGTGAGGATTTCCATAATTTGTCGGTGGGGTGGGGTTACCGATTATTACAGTAAGATAGGGTGAGAAAAAAGCTTAGGTCTCACTCTAAAAATTTTACTCCAAAAAACACATTGTAAACTTTGACTTAACCCAGAAAAGAAACCTATAAGCTTCAGCCTTAAGATTGACAGGCAGACCTGTTGTTCTTCATTACCACAATGATGTGCTGGAGGTTACACTTACTACATGATCAAGACATAGATAGGCAATCATCAGGCAAGCAGCATATCCAGCCCTTACACAGTCAATAACAAATTAAACCTCATTCACAGTGATATCCAATTCTCATACATTCACCATTACAGAGATATCAATCCTTAGAAAGTCATTGAACAAGACAAACTCCATAACCCTCGATCCCTGACTGATTAAAAATATGTCTCTATCTCAACCTTAACAACCACGCTTGGCCAGCCATCTGGTAAAGAATTCCACTGATTCATCATTCTCCGAGAGAAAAATTCCACATCATCTCTATCTTAAATGGGCTATCCCTTACTCTGTTACTCAATCATTGGACAGAATATAATGTTGGAAAATGAGAGGTTGTACACTGTGGAAGGAAGACGAGAAGAGTTACACACCATTTAAATTTGGGAAGAAGACTGCAGAAAGCTGCAGCCCAGAGGAGTTGGAAGTCCTTGTACACAAATCAGCAAACATTAGCATCCAAGTTCAGTGAGTAATAGAGAAAGAAAATTAATGTTGACCTTTACTTCAAAGGGAATGGTGTATAAAAACTGGAATGGTTTTCCTACAACTAAACAAGGCTCTGGTCAAACCAGAGCTGGAATACTATGAACAGTTTTGGGCCCCTTATCCGAAGGAAAAATATACTGGCATTGGGTGCAGTCCAGAGAAGGTTCACTATGTTGATCCTGGGTATGAAGAGCTGTCTTATGAGGAGAGGCTGAGTAGGTTGAATCTGTACTCATTGGAGTTTAAGAGAATAAGATGAAACAAAAGAGATTCTCAGGGGGTTTGACATTCTAGAAAGGTTTGAGAAAGGGTTGTTTCCCTTCGTTGGAGAGTGTTGGATAGGCGATTCTATCAGAATAAGGGGTCGACAATTTAAGGCAGAGATTAAGAGGACTTTCTCTTTCAGAGTGCAATTGAATCTATGGAAATCTGGATTGAAACTGGGTCATTCACAATATTCAAGGCGAAGAGAAATTTTTAATCAGTAAGGGAACTTCAGGTTATGGGGATAATGCACAAAAGTGGAGTTGAGGAATATCAGATCAGCCATGATTTCGTTGAGTGGTGGAGCTGACTCCATGTGACAAATGGCTTACCTCTAGCTTCTACATTGTATGGTCTTATTTTCATAACAGAGTGATACCCAATACTCACACAGTCATTGAAACAGAGAGATACCCAACACTCACACAGACACTGAAACAGAGAGATACCCAATACTCACACAGTCATTGAAACAGAGAGATACCCAATACTCACACAGTCATTGAAACAGAGAGATACTCAATACTCACACAGTCATTGAAACAGAGAGATACCCAACACTCACACAGTCATTGAAACAGAGAGATACCCAACACTCACACAGTCATTGAAACAGAGATACCCAATTCTCACACAGGCACTGAAACAGAGATACCCAATACTCAAACAGTCATTGAAACAGAGAGATACCCAATACTCACACAGACATTGAAACAGAGAGATACCCAATACTCACACAGTCATTGAAACAGAGAGATACCCAACACTCACACAGACATTGAAACAGAGAGATACCCAATACTCACACAGTCATTGAAACAGAGATACCCAATACTCAAACAGTCATTGAAACAGAGAGATACCCAATACTCACACAGTCATTGAAACAGAGATACCCAATTCTCACACAGTCATTGAAACAGAGATACCCAATACTCAAACAGTCATTGAAACAGAGAGATACCCAATACTCACACAGGCATTGAAACAGAGAGATACCCAATACTCACACAGTCATTGAAACAGAGAAATACCCAACACTCACACAGTCATTGAAACAGAGAGATACCCAACACTCACACAGTCATTGAAACAGAGAGATACCCAATACTCACACAGTCATTGAAACAGAGAGATACTCAATACTCACACAGTCATTACTGAACCTTTGTTCCACATCAATATTCTGCTTGTGACAGAATAAAATATTGTGGATGTTTGACTTTCTGTCAGCCTCAAGCTCCAGAACACTGCTGCTTCAAGCGATCAATAGCCCACAGACAGAAACACACTGTTTGTACTCATAATAACCACCAATTAATAGAAGCTGGCAAAAATGGTAGTCATTGAATCTATCAGCCTGGTGAACAATCTTGCCATGTAATCTTCTATTTCTGGTCAATAAACAGTACAGCTGATTGATAAATAATAGATGATAATATAAGGCAAATAGAATATTAATTTTGTGCAATAAATAATTTATTGGAAACTATTTTTGCATTTACTTGTATAGAATTATTTGTAACTTAATTCACAGTAATTAGGATGGATATGAAGGCCTAGAGGTTGCAGAGGAAGTTGCTCAGCTGATTCCAAAGATGAGGAAAAGTTTGGAGAGGGTGGGATTGGTCTCCTTGGAGCAGAATTGTTTCAGGGAGAAAAAATAAATTTTAAAATGAAGAAGGTTTTTATTAATAAAACATGCAGCTTCACCTGGCAATTGTATTGGTAACCAGAGGTCATAGATGGAAAAATAATTGACAAATGAACCAGAGGGTAAGGAGGACGAAGCACAGAGGATTTTGAGTGCACCAGAAATGATCAGATTCCATAGTAACATCCAAAAGGTAATTGGACATGCGTTTGGAAAGGACAAATATTCAGGCTTTTGAGGGAAAGGTTGAGTTGTGAGACCAAATTGGCTCACTTGTGCAAAGAGTCAGGATAGAAGTGAAGGCTGAATGTCCTCTTTTTCTACTGTTTGATTCCATGCTATTATCTAATGAACAAATGATGGACTAAATTGGTGCATGAGTTTAAATTTTAGCAATCTTCAAATGCTAAGTCCAGAACAACAAAAATATTAAATTCCTTTGCTTCATTTTAGAGTTATTGTCAATTTATTCAGAAACTTAGCTTGCAGAAAACTACTACCATTAAATATTAGTTTTTATGCTGAGTTCTGTTGAATGTATATATATCCGTATTGAAAGTTCTGTATGGAGAGTACATTATCTTGAATTAAATCAATATAAATATCATGCTCAGCTATAAATGCAAAGACCATTCTAAGAGTTTCCTGTATTGTATTTAATGAATACAAATCAGTGTGTGCACCCTAATTCTGTAAACTCAATACACAATCTGAGATGTTAATAATTAATAATGCAGCAGAGTAATTCCTGGGTTTTGCTTTAGCAAAATATTGAGCTAAATGACCCAATATAAATGGTGCTGCATAATGATCAATTTTTTTTCTAGATTAGATAACTTACAGTGTGGAAACAGGCCCTTCGGCCCAACAAGTCCACACCACCCCGCCGAAGCGCAACCCACCCATACCCCTGCATTTACCCCTTACCTAACACTATGGGCAATTTAGCGTGGCCAATTTACCTGACCTGCACATCTTTGGACTGTGGGAGGAAACCGGAGCACCCGGAGGAAACCCACGCCGACATGGGGAGAATGTGCAAACTCCACACAATCAGTCATGCGAGGCAGGAATTGAACCCGGGTCTCTGGCTAACCACTGTGCCACCTTGCCACCCACCTTTTAAGAGTTAGCCTTGTTATCTTCCCTCTCCAACTAGTCACTGCTACCTCTTCAGCATTACAGTAGACACCTTTTAAAAGATAACATTTTTAAAGTGTCATAGAGTCATGGAGTCATAGAAATGTACAGCATGGAAACAGACCCTTCAGTCCAACCCGTCCATGCCGACCAGATATTCCAACCCAATCCAGTCCCACCTGCCAACACCCAGCCCATATCCCTCCAAACCCTTCCTATTCATATACCCATCCAAATGACTCTTAATTGTTGCAATTGTACCAGCCTCCACCACTTCCTCTGGCAGCTCATTCCATACATGTACCACCCTCTTCGTGAAAAAGTTGCTCCTTAGGTCTCTTTTCTATCTTTCCCCTCTTACCCTAAACCTATGCCCTCTAGTTCTGGAGTCCCTGACCCCTGGGAAAAGACTTTGCCTATTTACACTATCCATGTCCCTCATAATTTTGTAAACCTCTATAAGGTCACCTCTCAGCCTCCAGGGAAAACAGCCCCAGCCTGTTCAGCCTCTCCCTACAGCTCAAATCCTCGAACCCTGGCAACATCCTTGTAAATATTTCTGAACCCTTTCAAGTTTCACAACATCTTTCCGATAGGAAGGAGACCAGAATTGAACGCAATATTCCAACAGTCGCCTAACCAATGTCCTGTACAGCTGCAATGACCTCCCAACTCCTTTACTCAATACTTTGACCAATAAAGGAAAGCATACCAAACGCCTTCTTCACTATCCTATCTACCTGCGACTCCACTTTCAAGGAGCTATGAACCTGCACTCCAGGTCTCTTTGTTCAGTAACACTCCCTAGGACCTTACCATTAAGTGTATAAGTCCTGCTAAGATTTGCTTTCTCAAAATGTAGCACCTCGCATTTATCTGAATTAAACTCCATCTGCCACTTCTCAGCCCATTTGCTCATCTGATCAAGATCCTGTTGTAATCTGAGGTAACCCTCTTCGTTGTCCACTACACCTCCAATTTTGGTGTCATTTGCAAACTTACTAACTGTACCTCTTATGCTCGCATCAAAATCATTTATGTAAATGACAAAACAAAGAGGACCCAGCACCGATCCTTGTGGCACTCCACTGGCTACAGGCCTCCAGTCTGAAAAACAACCCTCCACCCTCACCTTCTTGTCTTCTACCTTAGAGCCAGTTCTGTATCCAAATGGCTAGTTCTCCCTGTATTCCATGAGATCTAACCTTGCTAATCACTCTCCCATGGGGAACCTTGTCAAACGTCCATATAGATCACATCTACTGCTCTGCCCTCATCAATCCTTTTTGTTACCTCCTCAAAAAACTCAATCAAGTTTGTGAGACATGATTTCCCATGCACAAAGCCATGTTGACTATCCCGAATCAGTCCTTGCCTTTCCAAATACATGAACATCCTGTCCCTCAGGAATCCCTCCAACAGCTTGCCCACCACTGACATCAGGCTCATTGGTCTGTAGTTCCCTGGCTTGTCCTCACCACCCTTCTTAAACAGTGGCACCATGTTAGCCAACCTCCTGTTTTCGGCACCTCACCTGGAAATATTCAGTAGGTTAGCCAGCATCTTTGGAGAGAATCAAAAATGGAAATTGTTGGAGAAATTCAGCAGGCCTGGCGGCATTTGTCAGAAGAAAACAGAGACAATGCTTTGAGTCCAGATACCTTACATCAAAACCAGCCTCAAAAAGTTAACTCTGCTTCCTTCCACAGATGCTGCAGGACCTGTTGAGTTTCTCCAGCGATTTCTGTTTCTTTGTTTCTGATTTTCAACATCTTCAGTTCTTTCTTTTATCTTTGGAGAGAAACAGGCTTAATAATACCACGGGTTGAGATGATCTTTTATTAGAACTGAAGAATGATAAAAGTGTAAGAGTTTTTAAGAGAGTGGAAGATGCGAACAGCACAGGAAGATCAAAATGGGAGGCCTTAATAGGATGCAGGGAAAGACAGATTGAATACAGCAGGATACTGCTGCCTCACAGCACCAGGGTCCCAGGTTCAATTCCAGCCTCGGGTGACTGTCTGTGTGGAGTTTGCATATTCTCCCCGTGTCTGTGTGCATTTCCTCTGCGTGCTCCAGTTTCCTCCCACAATCCAAAAAATGTGCAGGTGAGGTGAATTGACCATGCTAAATTGCCCATAGTGTTCAAGGGTGTGTAGGTTATGTGCATTAATCAGGGGTAAATGTAGACTAATAGGTTAGGGGAATGGGTCAAGGTGGATTTGGACTTGTTGGGTTGAAGGGCTTGTTTCCACAGTGTAGAGATCCTATGCTTCTGTGCCTCTATGACTTTGTGATTCACAGAAGAATGGAAATGTATGTTATAATAAAACAAAAGGTATATATCTGCAAGGCATGAATGGTTGTATAGTAGTCATTAAATGCAAAATGAATTGATTGAAAAAGAGGTAAGATGTGTCTGAACCAGACAAAAGAAAGAAAAACACATGTGGAGTAAATTGGTGGCAGAAATTACAATCTGAGATTGTTGAACTCAGTGTTGAGTTCAAATCACTGGAAAGTGTTGAGATTAAAGATAGAAGTTTGATTAGTCTGGATCACGTTGACATAAGTAGGGAAGATGTGTTGGGTAGGCTAGAGGTTATTCAGGTGGACAAATCCCCAGGAGCGGATGGGATCTATCCCAGGTTGCTGAGGGAGGCGAGAGAGGAAATAGCTGGGGCCCAGACAGATATCTTTGTGACATCCTTAAATACAGATGAGGTGCCGGAGGACTGGTCATGTTGTCCCCCCGTACATGAAAGGTAGTAGGGATATTCCGGGTAACCACAGACCAGTGAACCTGACGTCGGTGGTGGGAAGGTTTTTGGAGGAGGTACTGAGGGATAGGATTTATTTATATTTAGAAAAGAATGGGCTTATCGGTGATAGGCAACATGGTTTTGTGCAGGGGAAATGGCGCCTTACCAATTTAATAGAGTTCTTTGAGGAAGTGACCAAGTTGATAGATGAAGGAAGGGCTCTTGATGTCATATACATGAACTTTAGTAAGGCGTTTGATAAGGTTCCCCATGGTAGACTAATGGACAAGGTGAAGTCACATGGTGTGCAGGGTGTTCTAGCTAGGTGGATAAAGAACTGGTTGAGCAACAGGAGACAGAGAGTAGCAGTTGAAGGGAGTTTATCGAAATGGAGAAAGGTGACCAGTGATGTTCCACAGGGGTCAGTATTGGGATCACTGTTGTTTGTGATATACATAAATGATCTGGAAGAGGGCACTGTTGGCATGATCAGTAAGTTTGTAGATGACACAAAGATTGGTGGAGTAGCAGAAAGCATAAGAGACTGTCAAAGGATACAGGAGGATATAGATAGACTGGAGAGTTGGGCGGAAAAGTGGCAGATGCATTTCAATCCAGACAAATGTGAGATGATGCATTTAGGCAAGTCTAATTCGAGAGCAAATTATACAATGAATGGAAGAGCCTTGGGAAAAGTTGATGGGTAGAGAGATCTGGGAGTGCAGGTCCATTGTACCCTGAAGGTTGCTGCACAGGTGGATAGAGTGGTCAAGAAGGCATATGGTATGCTTGCCTTCATTGGACGGGGTATTGAGTATAAGAGCTGGCAAGTCATGTTAAAATTGTACAAGATATTGATTCAGCTGCATTTAGAATACTGTGTACAGTTCTGGTCACCACATTACCAAAAGGATGTGGATGCTTTGGAGAGGGTGCAGAGAAGGTTTATGAGGATGTTGCCTAATATGGAAGGTGCTAGCTATGGAGACAGGTTGAGTAGGTTAGGTTTGTTTTCATTAGAAAAAAGGAGATTGACGGGGGAACTGATTGAGGTTTACAAAATCATGAAGTGTATCGATAGGGTGGATCGAGACAAGCTTTTTCCCAGGGTGAAGGATTCAATAACGAGGGGTCAAACTTTCAAGGTGAGAGGTGGAAAGTTTACATAGAACATAGAATATAGAACATTACAGCGCAGTACAGGCCCTTCGGCCCTCGATGTTGCGCCGATCTGTCATACCAATCTCAAGCCTATCTAACCTACACTATTCCATATACGTCCATATGCTTGTCCAATGACGACTTAAATATACTTAAAGTTGGTGAATCTACTACCGTTGCAGGCAAAGCATTCCATACCCTTACTACTCTCTGAGTAAAGAAACTACCTCTGACATCTGTCCGATATCTATCACCCTTCAATTTAAAGCTATGCCCCCTCATGCTCACCGTCACCATACTTGGGAAAAGGCTCTCCCTGTCCACCCTTTCTAACCCTCTGATTATCTTATATGTCTCTATTAAGTCACCTCTCAACCTTCTTCTCTCTAATGAAAACAGCCCTCAAGTCCCTCAGCTTTTCCTCGTAAGACATTTAAGGGGGATACATGTGGCAAGTGTTTCACACAGAGGGTGGTAGGCATTTGGAACGCGTTGCCAGCAGAGGTGGTAGAGGCAGGCACGGTAGATTCATTTAAGATGCGTCTGGACAGATGCACAAGGAGATGGGATACAGATGCTTAGGAAATGGGCGACAGGTTTAGACAGTGGATTTGAATTGGCTCAGGCTTGGAAGGCCAAAGGGCCTGTTCCTGGGCTGTAAATTTTCTTTGTTCTTTGTTGTACAACATATCGCAGAGGTATACAGGACACAGCATTCTGCTTGTGCTTCAACCAAATGGCCACACCTGGCGGTCGAAGAGGAGTCATTCTGATTCCAATCAAAGGGGAATACTGCCAGACAGGGGGCTGGTCCATCTTCAATCAGGAAAGGTGATGAGGTTTCCTGTGTAATTGAGGAGAAAGTGTGGAGGGCAGGAATGGTTGCTAATTTGAAGGGTGATGGGTGAGAGTGAGTGGTGAAAGGCCCTGCACTTACTGTTGGCAGTGGTAGATGCTGAGACTTTGTGGGAAGAGTTTAGAGGGTCATTTACCTTCTTGCTGCATGGTGGTGCTGCCCTCCAGACGGTGGGCACCACACTGACCTGGGTGGCTACTTCAGACTAAGTAGGCATCATTTGAGATGGCATTTAGCTGGGGTTTAAATTACGATGCCTGCTGTACAAACGCCTTAAGATCCTGGCACCATCTAGCTCTCCCACTGCTGCTGGGCACAAGGTTAGACAAATCAGCGATGTGGAGGTAGGACACTTAATGAGGTAAGCAGACAAAAACTAAGTAGCAAAACTCACTGGGGATCATGGAGGGAAACCCTCCCTGGGAATCGCCAAAGTTGACACATGCAGGAACATTCTATATGCCTTATCTTTTTCATTATATCCCTGTAGCATGGAAGCAGGCCATTTGACCCATTGCGTCCATGCTGATTCTCCAAAGAACATCCCGCCCGGACCCATCCCATCCCTGTAACCCTGAATTCCCCAGCTCACCCTCCTAACCTGCTCATCCTTGGACTGTGGGAGGAAACTAGAGCAAACCCACAAAGTATGGGGAGAACATGCAAACTTTGCACAGACAATTGTCAAAACGTGTGGTGCTTGAAAAGCACAGCTAGTCAGGCAGCATCTGATGAACAGGACAGTCAACGTTTTTGATGAAAAGCTTTTGCTCAAAACATCGACTTTCCTGCTCCTCAGATACTGCCTGTGCTTTTTCAGCACCACACTTTTTGACTCTGGTCTTCAGTCCTCACTTTCTCCTCTGCACAGAAAGTTGCCTGAGGATGGAATTGAACGCAGGTCCTTGGTGCTGTGAGGCAGCAGTACTAACCACTGAGCCACTTTACTGCCCCAAGCATAGCCAGGTACAAGAACAACCATCATTGAGAATTTCTTTTCACTCTTCAACGGAAGTGTTTGAATTTGTATGTGCTTTGGGTTACTTGGAAGGATAAACATTTATATTTTCTTTCATTTTATGTATTTATTAATTCTACAACTTTGTTCAATCGGTTTTGTTTCGTAATAAAACCATATTTTTGTGTTGATTAAAGAAACCTGGTCAATGGATCTTTCTGTTCTAAGACCCATGTAGAGAAGGCATATGATTAGGTAAAAACAATGACTGCAGATACTTGAAACCAGATTCTGGATTAGTGGTGCTGGAAGAGCACAGCAGTTTAGGCAGCATCCGAGGAGCAGTAAAATTGACGTTTCGGGCAAAAGCCCTTCATCAGGAATAAAGGCAGAGAGCCTGAAGCGTGGAGAGAGAAGCTAGAGGAGGGTAGGGGAGGGGAGAAAGTAGCATAGAGTACAATAGGTGAGTGGGGGAGGGGGTGAAGGTGATAGGTCGGGGGGGGGGAGGGTGGAGTGGATAGGTGGAAAAGGACATAGGTAGGTAGGACAAGTCATGGGGACAGTGCTGAGCTGGAAGTTTGGAACTGGGGTGAGGTGGGAGAAGGGGAAATGAGGAAACTGTTGATGTCCACATTGATGCCCTGGGGATGAAGTGTTCCGAGGCGGAAGATGAGGCATTCTTCCTCCAGGCGTCTGGTGGTGCGGGAGCGGCGGTGAAGGAGGCCCAGGATCTCCATGTCCTCGGCAGAGTGGGAGGGGTGTTGAAATGTTGGGCCACAGGGCGGTGTGGTTGATTGGTGCGGGTGTCCCAGAGATGTTCCCTAAAGCGCTCTGCTAGGAGGCATCCAGTCTCCCCAATGTAGAGAAGACTGCATCGGGAGCAACGGATACAATAGATGATATTGGTGGATGTGCAGGTAAAACTTTGATGGATGTGGAAGGCTCCTTTAGGGCCTTGGATGGAGGTGAGGGAGGAGGTGTGGGCGCAGGTTTTGCAATTCCTGCGGTGGCAGGGGAAGGTGCCAGGATGGGATGGTGTGTTGTAGGGGGGCATGGACCTGACCAGGTAGTCACGAAGGCATATGATTAGTCATGTCAAGACCTGCTTTTATGTTGTGGCCTGTGGAAACATCGAACAGGACTCCTCCCACCTTGATCGTGCAATACAGAGATCTGACAGCAGAAATATGAAGAATATTTTGATGGGTTGCAATGAAGCTTGTGGTCAGTATAAACACCAGCATACACCCAGTGGACTGAATGGCCTGTAATCTTTATGCAAGAACTCATGATTTCAGCACAGGGGAGTAAAGTATGATCCCACATTTGGATGTTATGAGAGACAAAAGAGGAAAATTTAGGAGAGGAAGAATTGAGATCTTTATTTTTATGAAAGCAAGCTTGCAGCTAGAGTTAAGTAAAGGAATACTTATGCAATATTAAATGTTCTCTGGTATCAGGTACAGGGGTGTGAACAATCCTAGAAACACTCTTCTAGCTATTTATTTTCATTAACCATTGCTCTAGCCCAATAACTGAGATGCTCTGGGTTTTATTAACCTTTATTACCGGTTACATTATAATCTTCATTTTCTATTCCGAGGGAAACATCATTTTAAATTTTTAATCAAGAGGAACAAGCACTTTCTTTGCATAAATTGCCAGCTGCCGGAGATGAAATTCTTTTCATTTTTCACTCTTAGCCTTAAACCTTTTCGGCTTAACTAACATTCCATAATACAAGGGTCTATGAGCGATGGTTATGAAATGTTTTGATTAACCAATTGATTTGTTAATGATGCAGCATGTTAGACAAACGTAACATAGTTTTTCAGAAGAAGTGACGAACTTGCTAAGTAACAGGAAAGCAGCGGTTGAAGAGTACATAGAGATTAGGGAGATATTCAGTTAGATGGTTCTCATACAGCTTTGTAGAAATCTTCAGGCATTTTTCCGAGGAAATGAAACAGAATGGATGAGAAGGTTGATTGGAGGACAGGATAGAAAGGAACATTTTCACCTCAAAAATTGAGTGATAGTCTGGATGTCACACCAGACCAACGTTTGACGTGATCTCAGTTTCTTGGCTGAGAAAACAGGCACTATTTTAAAAAGGAGAAGGATAGGAGGCAACGTCACCCAAATATGAGTCTTGCGCTTGCTATGTCATTAGGGTCCAACAACCATTTTGGATTTGGCTTCAAGGACACTCTCTCAAATTTTGCCGATGGTAATAATGTTTGGGAAACATTGAGGAAGACTATAAAATAACTTCAGAAGGAACAAACGAAAAGTCTTTTCCAAAGAAAAGACATATTGTACCTAAAACATTTCTGTCTGTCACTCTCTTCAGACCTGCTGAGTTTTCCCGACATTTTCTGTTTTGATTTCAAAATGACAGTTTACTAGAGTAGGCAGCCATGGAACAGATGCAACTTAAGGTGAATGGGAGCAAAGAAATTATCTTTGGAATAAGGACTAGACGTTAACTTAATCCATTACCAGACACTTAATGCAAAGACACTTAAGAGCATGAATAAGCAGTGGAACTTTGGAAGTCAAACACATAATTTTCTGGCAGTGACAGAGTAGAAAATAAAGCTATTAAAAAAAAACTAATAGAATTTGCGTTAATCAATGTTAGACATGGAATACAAGATTAAGGAGGTAGTAATGAATTTAAACAAAATATTAGCAAGTCCACTGTTTGCAGTTCAAGACATTCCATTGTAAAATTGGTAGAATGGACAGTATAGATGCTGCCATGGTGAGGAAAGTAAATCTATGGAGATAATCCTGAGCTATTACAGACATAATAAAATTTCTAAAGCTACATTGCCTCCAATCCTTCTCCTTTTTAAAACAGTGACTGTTTTCTCTAATATTTCTGTGACGAATTTTAGCCAAATCCAGCAGCCAGGAAACTGAGATCACGTCAAACGTTAGTCTCGTGTGACATCCAGATTATCACTCAATTTTTGAGGTGATATAGAATAGAGAGATATTATATAGAGCTATTGAGTATGTGTATGTAGAACAGCCATATTCCAGGATTGAAGACATAGGGGAATAAACCGTATGGATGTGTGATAGTGTATTTCAGATTATGCAGGGAATCCAAGGCTGCTGCGTGTTGTCACCTGAAGCTATGATCGAGGCTTTAAACTATTTTGCATCAAGTAACTCAACAAAAATTTCTCCCATTCTTAACAGCTAGCATCAGCATATGCTGGAAGGATTTACAGATTGATAATCATCTTGCTTCTCCTCATTATGAATGCACTTTCCCCCTGACCAGCATGTCCTGCTGTGGGACTTGAACATGGAACCTCTGACTCAAAGTAACTTACAAAATAGGAGCAGGAGCAGTCATTTGGACCTTCAAGCCTGCTCTGTAATGGCTGACCATCTAACTCAGAACCCTGTTCCGGCCTTGTCCCCATATCCTTTGATTCCAAAAAACCTAACTCCTTCTTGGAAACATTCAATTTTTTTGGCCTCAGCCTCATTCTGTGGCAGAGAATTCCGTGGGCTCACTGCTCTCTGGGTGAAGAAATTTCTCCTCCTCTCAGCCCCAGATGGCATACCCCATATCCTGAAGCTGTGACCCCTGGTTCTGGACTCCCTGGCATTTACTCTGACTGGGTAAAAACAATGACTGCAGATGCTGGAAACCAGATTCTGGATTAGTGCTGCTGGAAGAGCACAGCAGTTCTGGTCCTGTTAGAGTTTTATAGGTTTCCCTGACATTCCCCCCCCCCACCCCCCCCCCCACTCTGATTCTTCTGATGACTCAGAGGCTGGAATGTTACCCAGGGTGCTACAGGATGTCCCTTGTAAAATAAACAAGACAAACTAAACTGGAATGGAGAAATAACATGCAGAATATTTCTTCAGAAAGAACAAGACTAAAAGGGCAATGTTAGGAAATTGCCCTTCACAAAAGTCATGTTGAGAATTGATGTTCAGGCAGTCGGCAGAGGTTTGAGTTTTAAAAGGGACCTAAGGTGCAACGTTTTCATACGTAGGGTGGTGCATGTGTGGAATGAACTGCCAGAAGAGGTGGAAGAGACTGGTACAATTACAACATTTAAAAGGGCATCTAGATTGGTATATGAATAGGAAAGGTTTAGAGGGATATGGGCCAAATGCTGGCAAATGGGACTAGACTAATTTAGGATATCAGATCGGCATGGACGGGTCGGTCTAAGGGTCTGTTTCCATACTGTACACCTCTATGACTCTATGTTGTCAAAGATGAATTGGAAAGACAGGGGACTGTTCAAATGTCCAGATATGTGAGGGTCTGGTCAGTACAGATCCTTCTAGTGGTGATTGCGATAACATTGATGGGGTTCCAGCAGCTTTCTCCCCTTGTACGCTATCCCCTTCCCCAACCTCTGCTTCATCCCACAACCTGCTGCGCGTATCTCTATTCACAATCCATCACTGGCTCAGGCAGGATCCAGCAATAACTCAAGAGACTGATACATCCTGCAGCTTTAGTGTATTTACTTAAGAATGTAGTCCAATGAAAAAGTGCAAGGCAAGTATTTAGAAATTTAAATTTAGTGACATTCCTTAAGATGTTAAGTCCTTTCAGCTTGAAATAGAATTGATTTGACTGAGACAGGAAAATCTGTGATAAAGCCTACATAATATAAAGTTTAAAAAATGTAATCAGGCAGTTAACTTGTAAAAAAAACTTTTGACTTGCAATTAGGAACAAATTAATTTAAATTAAATTGTAGCATAATAGAGTGACATTTGATATTAGATTATGCTAATATCTTGGCTTTTAAGGTCCAAGCTTGGTATCCAATTATCGTTATTTCCTGATGTACTTCATTTTACTTTATCCTCTTTAACCTTGCCAGTATCTTGCCCTCTGGATTTTAAAAAAAATTAGTTTCCAATAATAACTGCAATTAAAACAGGGTAAAAATACCAACTTGCTCAGTTCAATCCATATTTCCTGATGCGCCTTCACATTCAGCCTACTGTCCCCCAGGAATATTGTTGATCAAACAAACAGCCAAATTGCTACTTAGCTTCAAATAAGGCTGCACTTCCACATCTTACAAGGGGCGTCCTGTAGTGCCCTGGGTAACATTCCAGCCTCTGAGTCATCAGAAGAATCAGAGGGGCGGGGGGGGGGGGATGTCAGAGAAACCTATAAAACTCTAACAGGACCAGTCAGAGTGAGATAGGAGCCTGTAGTATTTATTCCTTCAGAAGTGCCTTTTTGTTGCTCAGTCCTCCCCAGGACTGACTAGGCAGAGATGAAGACTCAACTTCTTACATTTCCTTCATGCCAGGTATAAGCTTTGCAAATCATAATGTAACTTGCAGCAAACCCTGTTCACCTGCCCCATCGCCTGCGCTCGCAGACCGACATTGGTGACCAGTTTGGCAAATCAAACCTTGTACATTTCCTATTCTACATTTTCAAATCCTTCAGAGAAAGTGATGATTCCTGATGAAGGGCTTATGCCCAAAACGTCAATTCTGCTGCTCCTCAGATGCTGCCTGACCTGCTGTGCTTTTCCAGCACCCCATCATTTTCAAATTCCTCCATGCTTCACTGCCTTCTATTTCTGCAACCTCCTGTCATCCTACAATTCTCCAATATATCTGTGGCCCTTCAGTTCTGGCCACCTCTATGTCCTTGAAATATGAGCAGGAGTAAACTGCCTCAACTCTACTTTCCAAAATGTGTCACAGAGTTATAGATATGTACAACACGAAAACAAACCCTTCTGTCCAACGCGTCCATGCTGACCAGATATCCTAAATTAATCTAGTCCCATCCCTTCCTAACCCTTCCTGTTTATGTGCCCATTCAGATGTCTTTTAAATGTTGTGATTGTACCAGCCTCCACCACTTCCTCTGGCAGCTCATTCCATTCATGCACCACCTTCTGCCTGAAAAGGTTGACCCTCAGGTCCATTTTAAAGTCTATGCCCTCTAGTTCTGAACTCCCCAAATCAGGGAAAAGATTTTGTTTATTTACCCCACCCATGCCCCTCATGATTATTTCAACCTCTCATAAGGTCACTCCTCAGCCTTCGACATGCCAGGGAAAACATCCCCAGCCAATTCAGCCTCTCCCCTTAATTCAAACCCTCCAACCTGGGCAACATCCTTGTAAATCTTTTCTAAACCCTTTCAAGTTTCACATCATCTTTCCTATAGGAGGATATGAGGAATGTTTGAGGACTCTGGGTCCATACTCTATGGAATTTAGAAAGATGAGGGGGGAATCTAATTGAAACATACAGAAAATTGAATGGCCTGGACAGAGTAGATGTTGGGAAGATGTTTCCATTGGTAGGAGAGACTAGCACCCAAGGACACAGCCTTACAATAAAGGGAAGACCTTTTAGAATGAAGATAAGGAGAAACCTTTCCAGCCAGAGAGCGGTGCATCTATGGAATTTATTGCCAGAGAAGGCTGTGGGAGCCAGGTCATTGAGTATATTTAAGACTAAGATAGATAGGTCCTTGAGTATCAAAGGGATCAAGAGTTACGGGAGAAAGGGGGTGAATGGGGTTGAGACATTTATAAGAACATAAGACCTAGGAGCAGGAATAGGCCGTTCGGTCTTCTGAGTCTGCTCTGCCACGGCTGATCATCTCATGGTCTCAGCTCCACTTACCTGCCTTTCACCATATCCATTAATTCCTTTATTTTTCAAGAAAGTATCTACCTTAGCTTTAAAAGCGATTACTGAAGTAGTGTCAACTACTTCCCTGGGCATGGAATTCCATAGATTAACAACCCTCTGGGTGAAGAAGTTCCTTCTCAGTTCAGTTCTAAACCTGCTTCCTCTAATCTTGAGGCCATGCCAGTGGAAACATCCTATCTATTTCTATTTTATCGATTCCCTTCATAATTTTATATGTCCTCCCTCCTGAATTCCAGTGAATAAAATCCCAGTCTACTCAGCCTCTCCACTTAAGACAACCCCCTCAACTCCGGAATCAACCTAATGACCCTCCTCTGTACCCCCCACCCCAGTATCAGTACATTGTTTCTTAAGTAAGGAGACCAAGTCTGCACACAGTACTCTAAGTGTGGCCTTACCAGCACCCTGTGCAGCTGCAACATAACCTCCCTGCTTTAAAACTCAACCCCTTTAGCAATGAAGGACAAAATTCCATTTGCCTTCCTAATTACTTGTTGTACCTGCAGACCAACCTTCTGCGATTCATGCACAAAGGTACCCAGATCCCTCTGCACAGCAGCATGCTGCAACTTTTCACCATTCAAGTAATAATCTATTTTACTGTTACTCTTACCAAAATGTATGACTTCACATTTACTAACATTGTATTACATCTGCCAGACCTTTGCCCACTCACTCAACATATCTATGTTCCTCTGCAAAGTTTCACAGTCCTCTGCACACTTTGCTCTGCCACTCATCTTAATGTCATCATCAAACTTTGACACCGTACACGTGATCCCCAATTCCAAATCATCTATGTAAATTGTAAATGATTGTTGTCCCAACACTGATCCCTGAGGCACACCACTAGTCACTGATTGCCAGCCAGAATAGCACTCATTTATCCCCACTCTTTGTTTTCTGTCAGTCAACCAATCCTCTATCCATGCTAATACTCTACCCCCTAACACGATGCATCCTTCTCTAATGCAGCAGCCTCATGTGCAGCGCCTTGCCAAAGGCCTTTTGGAAATCTAGGTGCACCACTCCACCGGCTTGTTGTTGTCCACCTTGCTTGAAATGTTTTTATAGAATTCCAAAAGAATTGTGAAGCATGACCTGCTCTTCATGAACCCATGCTATGTCTGTGCAATGGAACAATTTATTTCGAGATGCCCCACTATTTCTTCCTTGATAATAGATTCAAGCATCTTCCCCACTAAAGAGGTTAAGCTCACTGGTCTATAATTCCTTATCTTTTGTCTACTTCCCTTTTTAAACAATGGTGTCACATTTGTCATTTTCCAATCTGCTGGGACTGCCCCAGAGTCCAGTGAATTTTGGAAAATTACCGACAGTTCACTGCTATTTCTCCCGCCATCTCCTTTAGTACGCTGGGATTCATTCCATCAGGGCCAGGAGACTTATCTGTCCTTACCTCCATTAGCTTACCCAAGACTAGCTCTTCTGTAATAAAGATTGTTTCTAGGTCCTCACCTACCTTTGTTTCTTCGTCACTTACTGGCATTTTACTAGCATCCTCCACTGTGAAGATCGATGCAAAGTACCTTTTCAATGCCTGAGCCATTTCATCATATCCCATAACTAACTGCCCCTTCTCATCCTCTAAATGACCAGCATTTGCTTTAGCCACTATTCTTCATTTTATGTATTTATAGAAACATTTGCCATCTGTCTTTATATTCTGTGCTAGTTATTTATCATATTCTATCTTACTTTTCTTTAAAGCTCTTTTTGTGGCTTTCTTATCAGCCATGATTGAATGGCAGAGCAGACTCGATGGGCTGAATGGTCTAATCTCTGCTCCTATGTCTTTTGGTCTTAGGAAGGAGACCAGAGTTGCACACAATACTCCAAAAGTGGCCTAACCAATGCCCTGTACAACTGCAACATGGTTCCATGGGGGGTTTCAGATCCTGACTATCCAAAAGCCATGAATATATTCAATGATAGAGCACTTGTAACCTTCTAATGTGGAGAATTCCAAATATACACAATTTTTAAGTAATAACATTTCGTCACAAATCAGCCCTAAATTATGGTCCCCTTATCCTGAGATGGGTACCCCAGTTTCCTCAGTTCCGTAGGCAATGGGAAACATCTCAAAGCCTGCCCTGTCATGGAATCATAGAGTCATACAGCACAGAAACAGGCTTTTCAGTCCAACCAGTCCATGCTTAACATAATCCCGAACTAAAAAGGTCCCACCTGCCTGCTCCTGGCCCATATCCATCTAAACATTTCCTATTTATGAATTTATCTAAGTATATTTTAAATGTTGTAACTGTGCCCACATCCACTACTTCCTCTGGAAGTTTGTTCCACATGCATAATATTCTCTGTGTAAAGAATTTGCCCCTCATGTCTTGTTTAAATCTCTCCCCTCCCAGCTTAAAAATATGCTCCCTGGTTTTGAAATCTCCCATCCTAAGGAAAAGATAGCTACTATCAATCCTAAAACTCATGATTTTACAAACCTCTATAAGGTGACCTCTCAACCTCCAATACTCCAGTGAAACAAGTCCCAGGCCTATCCAGCCCATCTTTATAACTCAAACCTTCCATACCCAGCAACATCCTAGTAAATCTCTTCTGAACCATCTCTAGGTTAATAATATATTTTTTATAACAGGATGACCAGAAATGGACACAGTACTCCTCTCCCATTAGACTCTGAAACAAACACAGACAACACTGAAGAAACTCAGCAAGCCTGGCAGCATCTGTGGAGAGAGAAGCTGTTCTGAAGCAGTTTAGCTATGAAGAGAAATTGGAAAAACTTTGATTTGTTTTCACTTGCATGCCAACGGCTGAGGGGTGACCTGATAGAGGTTTACAAAATTATGAGAGACTGGGATACCCCTTTTCTAAGGGTAAAAACATCATTTACTGGAGGAATAAAAGGGGGAAAGTTTAAAGGAGATTTAAAAGACAAGTGTTTTGTACAGAATATGGGAAGTGCCCAGAATGCACTGTCAGATGAGGTAATGGAATGAGTTACAATAGCAAGATTTAAGAGACATCTTGACAGACACATGAATAGGCAGGGAATAGAGGGGTAATGGACTGCACAGAGGCAGATGGTTTTTGGTCTGCAAGGGCATCATGTTTTGGTGCAGTGTTGATGGGCTTAAGGGTCTGTGCTGCATTTACTCTTTTTTTGCTCTTCATTCTTTGTTCTGTTAATGATTTGGGTCTGGTATGACTGTTCTTCAGAACTGAAAAATGTTGCAAAATAAGTTCCTTTTTTATACTTTTGACAGAGGCAGAGGAGGAACAAGAGGCCGGTTGACCTAAGGACCCAATGCAAAAGACATGGGGTAGTTAATAATAGAGAATGAGGAAAGGAAATTTGAAAAGGGTGTAAAGTGTGAAAGGGAGATGTCTTGCTACTGAGTTCAAAGTAAACAAGATTCCAAACATGGCACAGCATTTGGGGAGTAGGCAAGAGAATTAAAAAAAAAATGGAGTGCAGAAAGGTTCTTGATTAGTAAGGGGATCAAGGGTTACAGGGAGAAGGCAGGAGAATGCGGTTGAGAAACATATCAGCCATGATCAGATGTAGACTCAATGGGTCAAATGGCCGAATTCTGCTACTACATGAAATGAGGTATTATTCCTTAAGCTTGTCAGAACATTACAGCAGGCTGACAACAGAAATGTTAACATTGGAGCAAGTTATTTTTTGAAATGACAATCAATTCAAAGGTCAGAGTCATTCCTGTGGAGAGAATGGAGACATTCCACAAATTGGTCACCCAGCCTACATTGGTCTTGCCAATGTAAAGGAGGCCACCTGGTGAGCAGTAAATGCAGTAGAATAGATTGAAAGAAGGGCAAGTGAAATGCTGTTTCACCTGGAAGGTGTGTTGGGGCCTTCATCAGTGAGGAGGGAGTAGGTGAGTGGGCAAGTATTACACCTTCTGAGATTACAGGGGAGAGTGAAGAAGCATTAAGAGTGAACCAAGATATCACAGAGGGATTGGTCCTTGTCGAACACTGACTGGGAAGGTGGAAGATGTGTTTGGTAAATTAAACCATCTATCATGGTGGGGTTAGAATTTATAAACCCAGAGCTACAGCCATGGTTGCTGGATTACTAGTTCAGTGACATTACCATGATAACAGCTCCCCCCACCCCCGGCCTCCCACCCCCCCAACCCTTCAGACATTTTCATGTTGCAAGGAGAACACTTCTCATTCTTCGGACCTTTTGAGAACATAGACCCAACTTTACACATCCTGCCAACACTTAGTTGAAACTTATTGTTGGGTAGAGTCCAAAATTCCACAAAAGGACTCAAAAGTATTTCAGGAATATTTCAGGCTCAGTTTAAAGAGGATTTACGGTGAAGGAAGTGTGCATTTGATAGTCAGGGCAAATCGTTAGAATGCCTGCCATTCTGCTCACAAACTGGGTGATGTTTCCACTGTCAGTTCTGCAATAGAGCAGGAAGTGGGCAATGTGATCAATGAATAAATCAATGTACTTGCTGTGAACGAGAAGCAAGAACCCTTAAGTTTCTATTTCATTCAGCTGCACTGAAAACCAAATTCTGTGAGCTCTTTCATTTCATTATTTCTGTGTGCATTTCAGGTTCTTGACTGATAGAAAACAACAAGAGGCCCAGCCAGTGCCAACCATTAATTGTTACCGTATTGACCGCATGGCTGACCATCTTCTCATTCAACCCTGGGGTGTGTGCACGTCAAGCGAAAATATCCTCGGACATTTATCATTTGTTATTGCTATCACTTGTGCTGAGGTTCAGTAAAAAGTGTTGTCTTATGTGCTTTACAGTTAGATTGTACTATACTAGTGCATCGGGGTAACAGAACAGAGTGAAGAATACAGTGTTACAGCTGCTGAGAACGTGCAGAGAGAGATCAACATTAACATTAAAGAGGTCCATTCATTATTCTGATAATAGCAGGGAAGAAGCTGTTCTTGAATCTGTTTGTGCATGTATACCAACTTACATATCTTCTGCCCGATGGAAGGGAGTATAACCGGGTGAGAGGGGTCTTAGATTACATCGGTTGCTTTCCTGATGCAGTGGGAAGTATAGATGGAGTCAATGGAAGGAAGGCTGGGTTGTGACTGTGCTCACAAAGGTCAATCATTTCTTTCAGTCTTAGAACAAGCTGTTGCCATATCACACTGAGTTGCATCCAGATAGGATGCTTCCTATGGTGCATTTATAAGAATTCATAAGAATCTTTATGGACATGCTGAATTTCCTTAGCCTCCTGAGGAAGTAGAGGTATTGCTGTACTTTCTTGACCATAGCATCCACGTTGGTGGACCAGGACAGATTGTTGGCGATCATCGCTCCCAGGAACTTGATGGTCTCGACCATGTCCACCTCAGTTCCATTGATACAGACAGGGGCATGCCCTCCACTTCCTGATGTCCATGACCAGCTCTATTGTTTTGCTGATGTTGATGGAAAGATTGGTCTCTTTGCACCATGCCACTAAGCACTTAATTTCCTTCCCCCACTCTGTTCCATCAATGTTTAAGATCCAACCTACAATGCTGGTGTCATCAGCAAGCATGTAGATGGCGTTGGGGCAGAAATTGGCCACACAGTCGTGAGTGTATAAGAAGTATGGTAGGGGGCTGTGTAGGCAGCCTTGCGGGGCACTGGTGTAAAGGTTTGTGGTGGAAGAGGTGATGTCGCAGGAAGTCACTGCAGGAAGTCAAGAATCCAGTTACAGAGAGGGAGATCTGGTTTTATCTTCCAATTTTTGCTAAATAACAAAGCTTGAATTAGCTGGTGAAATGGGCCTCTATGAAGGTTTTTAAAGGGTATTCCTGTCCAGATGGTCTCTGTCTGAAGCTACATTAAAACTACGGTGTGTAGGTATATGTGATTACAATGACCTAAAAGGTCTTAAATAATGTGTACAAAGTTAAAAATCACACAACACCAGGTTATAGTCCAACAGGTGATTTTTAACTTTGTACACCCCAGTCCAACACCGGCATCTCCAAATCATTAAATAATGTGAGTCAAGTTTTTCCCCTTCTATCCCATATTGAGTAACAAACTTTAAATTAACTTGCAAGAGGGGCTTCTGTCAGTGCTTACCCTATCAAAACTGTTTCAGTGGTAAGCAGGGACTACATTTTTGTTTCTTCTTAATAAGACTCTATTCTGTGATTTCTATGAGATATTTTATTATCTTATCTGGTTGCTGTGAGTACGAAGACTATGATTCTGACTGTGTAAATTACTGCTTTAGCTAACCATCTTCTTTGGCCATTTCTATGTCAACTACAAACCACAGGCAGCCATTTTATGTTAACTAAGAACCATGGGCAGCCCTTAGACTTATAAAGGGAAGTATGGAGTGTCAATAATGAGGGTAATGTTTATGTCTGGAGAGAAATGTCAAGTGGCTGTTATAAACGTTCAGAATGAACAGTAGTCTCCTGATTTAAATTTATTCATCATAGCTTTTACTTCACTTTTTGTCCTAACACACCTTTACATTGCTGTTAGTTACATAAAGTAGAGGGGGACACTGTGACGTCATGATATGTCACTGGATAGGTAATTGAGAAGTCCAGGCTAACGTTTTGGGGCCATGGGTTGAAATTACACCCTGGATTATAGTAGAATTTAAATGTACCTGAGAACTCTGTGGTAAGCGAGAGAAGTGATTGCTGGGCCTCTTGCTGAGATATTTGTATCATCGATAGTCACAGGTGAGGTGCCGGAAGACTGGAGATTGGCAAACGTGGTGCCACTGTTTAAGAAAGGAGGTAAAGACAAGCCATGGAACTATAGACGGGTGAGCATGACCTCGGTGGTGGGCAATTTGTTGGAGGGAATCCTGAGGTACATGTATTTGAAAAGGCAAGGACTGATTTGGGATAGTCAACATGGCTTTGTGCGTGGGAAATCATGTCTCACAATGTTGATTAAGTTTTTTCAAGAAGTAACAAAGAGGATTGATGAGAGCAGAGCGGTAGATGTAATCTATATGGACTTCAGTAAGGCATTCGACAAGGTTCCCCATTGGAGACTGGTTAGCAAGGTTTGATCTCACAGAATACAGGGAGAACTAGCCATTTGGATACAGAATTGGCTCAAAGATAGAAGACAGAGGGTGGTGGTGGAGGGTTGTTTTTCACACTGGAGACCTGTGACCAGTGGAGTGCCACAAGGATCGATGCTGGGCCCTCTACTTTTTGTCATTTACATAAATGATTTGGATGCGAGCATAAGAGGTACAGTTAGTAAGTTTGCAGATGACACCAAAATTGGAGGTGTAGTGGACAGGGAAGAGGGTTACCTCAGATTACAACAGGATCTGGACCAGATGGGCCAATGGGCTGAGAAGTGGCAGATGGAGTTTAATTCAGATAAATGCGAGGTGCTGCATTTTGGGAAAGCAAATCTTAGCAGGACTTATACACTTAATGGTAAGGTCCTCGGGAGTGTTGCTGAACAAAGAGACCTTGGAGTGCAGGTTCATAGCTCCTTGAAAATGGTGTCACAGGTAGATAGGATAGTGAAGGCGGCGTTTGGTATGCTTTCCTCTATTGGTCAGAGTATTGAGTACAGGAGTTGGGAGGTCATTGCAGCTGAACAGGACATTGGTTAGGCCACTGTTGGAATATTGCGTTCAATTCTGGTCTCCTTCCTATTGGAAAGATGTTGTGAAATTTGAAAGGGTTCAGAAAAGATTTACAAGGATGTTGCCAGGGTTGGAGGATCAGAGCTACAGGGAGAGGCTGAACGGGCTGGGGCTGTTTTCCCTGGAGTGTCGGAGGCTGAGGGGTAACCTTATAGAGGTTTACAAAATTATGAGGGGCATGGATAGGGTAAATAGACAAAGTCTTTTCCCTGGGGTCGGGGAGTCCAGAACTAGAGGGCATAGGTTTAGGGTGAGAGGGGGAAGATATAAAAGAGACCTACAGGGCACCTTTTTCACGCAGAGGGTGGTACATGTATGGAATGAGCTACCAGAGGATGTGGTGGAGGCTGGTACAATTGCAATATTTATGAGGCATTTGGATGGGTAAATGAATAGGAAGGGTTTGGAGGGATATGGGCCGGGTGCTGGCAGGTGGGACTAGATTGGGTTGGGATATGTAGTCGGCATGGACAAGTTGAACTGGAGGGTCTGTTTCCATGCTGTACATCTCTATAACTCTATGGCCTTGGGATTAGCCCCTCACCACTTTCCAACATGGCCAATTGGTTCAATAAATGTACAGTGTGCTTGCCCCACAGGATGGGTATATGAATAGGAAGGGTTTGGAGGGATATGGGCCGGGTGCTGGCAGGTGGGACTAGATTGGGTTGGGATATCTGATCGGCATGGATGGGTTGGACTGAAGGGTCTGTTTCCATGCTGTACATCTCTATGACTCTATGGCTCTAAGTCTAGAATATATAGCTAGCCTCTGTAATGATGACCATGAGAACTATCAATGATTGCTATAAAAACAAATGTGATTCATATTTGCTCTTTAGGAAAGGAAACCTGTCCTTTTACTTGGTCTGACCTATATGACTCTACCCTCCTATAAATGTGGTTGACTCTTAATTTCCTTCAGCAACAGCCAAACAAGTCACTTGACGAGAACCACTCAGTCCAAGAACAATCAGGAATGAACAATAAGTGATGCTCACATCTTTATGAATAAATAAAAGAATTTACATGTAAAGGCTTTAAGTTATTTCACTTATCCATTAAATACCCTTTCAACAGAGCATTCGAGTGTACGTTAATTTACAATGGTTCTAATTACTACCTGATAAAAATCTCTGACACTGAAAATTAATTTTTACAAGTGTGGAGTCTCATTCATACCAATCTTGATTTTTGTTAGTGTTGTAAATAACTAAAACAAAATTTAAAATTGTTTTAACTTTATCCTTCTACCTCTTCTATCTCTTGCCTTTAATATTATTTCCGTCTTTTTTACACATCTATGCATAGTTACATATTGAATTAAATATTTCACTTGCACTGGTTTAGATGCTTTGTACTTCAGTGAGATTTGTTTTAATCTGATGAATTGTGGAGACAGGCTGTTTACTTGCCTTGTTCACAAAATCCCCAATCCTTTGTTGAAAGGGGTCTCTCATTTGTACAAAGTTGCCATATAAAGGCATGAGGAATAATAAACAGTGTTCCTTAGATTCCCCCTGCAAAAGCTGGGCTGATAACAATCCTGTAAAACTGAGTTAGCAGCGACAGCGATTAGAACACTGAGTAACCATCTTGGTATAATGTCAGCTCAGTAAAACTTGCATCCTCTTGAAACTTTTCTCTTATATCACAGGGCGACTGCAAACCCTTTCAATGCCTCTGTTTAGGATTTCCAGCCTAGGCAGCCTTCCTCATTACTTCCCCCATGAAAACCTTGAGCCAGTTCTGTGCTAAGGCTATGGATGTCACCCACAAGCTGCAACCTAGCAACAGCTTGCAAGGAGAAAACAGATGTAGGTCACTGTGGGTTTGCATTTATTTCATCAATCAGTCAGTGTCACAGCCTGGAGCATTTATGAGGGAATTAACTGAGCTGGGAGACTGGATCATATCTTATCTATGGGGCCACTGGATAATAAGCAACAGCCAGAGCATTGATTGACATTTTTATTGCAGCACTCTTCAACACAGGATACTGAAGCCAGTTGGAGCCTTATGGATTTGGACATTCTCTTTTATTTATTCTTGGGACATAGGTCGGCCAGCAGTTATTGCCTGTCCCTAGTTGCCCTTGAGAAGGTGGTGAGCTGCCTTCTTGAACTAATGCAGTCCATGTGGTCCAGGTACACTTATGATGCTGTTAGGGAGGGAATTCCAGGAATTTGACCCAGTGACACTGAAGAAACAGTGACATATTTCCATGCAAGGGCAATGAATGGCTTGGAGGGGAACATGCATAAAGACTAAACAACATTCATGCCACACAAATGGCAGCAGTAACCATCTCTAATAAGAGACAATCTAACCATTGCCATTTAACATTCAATGGTGTTTCCAGCACCTCCCCACTCCCTCCACCACCAACATCATGGAAGTTAGCATTGACTAGAAATTGAACTGAATTAGCCATCCAAATTCTATGGCCACAAGAGTAGATTAAAGACTAGAAACTCTGCAGCAAATAACTCTCCTTCTGACTCCTGACCTAGTGACACTGAAGGATAGCTCAGTGCTGACTGCAGTTTAAAACTTGGGGTTCTTTAGATCTCGTTGTTACTGTCTTAACTGGAAGAGACATTGCAAGCCCACTGCATGAAGCTAACCTGTTGCTAATCACACTTCCGTCATGTAACATTATGCTCACCAGCTCATATCTGTTTTTTGAGAGGCTATGGGCAATCTAAGTTCTGCTAATATCTCTGAGGTGATCATATCGAATGTCAGTGCTGCTTTGAAGGGTTGAATGATCTACTCTCGCTCCAATTGTCTATGTTTCTATCGCTAAGTTAAAGTGCCCCATTCATTTAATGCAGGCTAAGTGCTATGAGACACTCATGTCATTCTCCATTCAAAATCAGTGCTCCAGAACACACACTGCCTGATTATACAGCAGTATTCTCAGTCTGTCTTGTAAACACTGCAAACCTGCCCCTGCAGTCCCCCAGTTTTCTTTGACAATTGCTATTACACTGGGGCTTTGGGCAAATGCAGCATTCAATGTGAAAGGTGATTATGGATGTGGAAACCTCTTGTAAATGGAGATCAAGGGTGAAATAAATACTTGACTGATAGTGCCAGAGGGGGAATATGTGTTTGCTTTAGAATTCACAATGCCACCAAGTACTAGTTTGCACATCATTGACAGCTTAGTCCCTTAGCTTATTCCTACAACCAAGAGATCGAGAGACTACAAACCAGAAGTGAAAGAACTGTCTCCTACTCATATCAGAAGCTGATGCCAAAGTTCTGCACAAACTCACAGAAATCGCAGCTTGCCAAGACGAAAATCTTACAAAACAGCACATTTTCTTGAAACTGAAATTCAGGGCGAAATGTAGGACAAGAGCTCTGTTCTCTGCATGAGTCTGAGAAATAGCTGCATGTCCTAAGTGCAATTATACCTTCTGTGAAACAGTTTAAGAACTAAACCAGCAAATTGTTGATTCCGACTTAAAAGGCAATATCTTTAAAGAGTGAGTGTTTGGAAAATGCATGAGGCTGCAAAATAAAGAACATTACTGTGACACTGAACTCTGACATTGTGGGGGAATTGACTGTTTTGCTTTCTCACAAACAAGAACAGTTTTGCCACGTGCCTTTTAATGATTTAAAAGAAAAATTCACAAAAAGTGAGCATTGCTGGCTGGACCAGCATTTTTGCCTGTCCCAAATTGCCCATGAGACAGTGTTGGTGTGCTGCTTCCTTAAACCACTGCAGCCCATGCGTCATAGGCAGATCCAAGTTGCTATTAGGAATGGTGTTCCCCAGGACTTTGACACAATGACACCGTAGAAACATCGATATATTTCCAAGTCAGGGTGGTGGGTTGTTGGAGTATAAATTGCAGGCGGTGATACTCTTATATATCTGCTGCCCTCATCCTTCTAGATGGTTGCATTTGTGGGCTTTGTCACAAACCTTGGCAAATTTCTGCAGTCGCTAGTACACACCGCTATGACTGCGCAGCGGTGATGGAGGGAGTGAACATTTGCAAACGTGCCCCCCCTCCCACTGTCTGTCACTCGGCCGCAACCTTGGGGCTTTTTATTTGCAAGAATCTAGAAGCCAATTAGAAAATTTGTCAGCCTCCTTTAACTGGCCATAATAGACATTTATCGAGCCATGTCAGCTCTCTGCCGCAGGGAGAAACATAGAGACGTACAGAATAGGAGCAGGAATTGGCAATTCAGTCCTTCGAGACTGCTTCATCATTCATGGCTGATCATCCAACCCAGTACCATGGTCTCACAGCACCAGAAACCCAGGTTTAATTCCACCCTCCAATGACTGTCTGTGTGCAGTTTGCACGTTATCCTCTTGTTGGCGTGGGTTTCCCTGGGTGCTCTGGTTTCCTCCCACACTCTAAAGAGGTACAGGTCAGGTAGATAGGCCATGCTAAATTACTCTGTAGTGTCCAGGGATGTATGGGGTAGGTGGATTAGCTACAGTAAATGCGAGGGTACAGGGATAGGGATAGGGTAAGGGTCTGGGTCTGGGAGGGTAGGTGCAGACTCAATGGGCGAAGGACCATCTTTCTGCATTGTAGGAATTCTATGAATCGATTCTATGATTCTGTGATTCTATTCCTTCAGCCCTCAGAACTATATTTAATTTGTTTTTGAAAACATTCAATGTTTTGGCCTCAATCACTTTCTATGGCAGAGAATTTCTCAGGCTCACTACCCTTTGGTTGAAGAAATTGACAGAAAGTAGGAGATAGAGCAAAAGATAGAAGGTAATCCACATCTTTGCCAATGAAAATCAGCAACCTTTACTTAAATATAGGCACATCTGAACATCTCTGGATGTTCAAATTGGGTCCTAGGTCAATGTGGCCTCCCAGCATTTTGATACAGCTCCTTAAACAGCTTAGCAGCTATTCTAAGAGTAAAAATATTGGTAAATTGAAAGGATGAGGAGGAATGTCTTCTCTCATGTAGTAGTGAGATTTTTGGAACTCTCTACTCGAGAATAATGTGGAACCACAATCATTGAACAGATTCAAGACTGAAATCAATAGCTGCCTGGAGACAAAAGGAATTAAGAGATATGGAGATACTGTGGGAACGTGGCATTGAGGAGTCATCAGTAATGGTGTAACATGGCAAAGCAGTCTTGATGGGCTAAACAAACTACTCCAGTTCCTCTGTTAACTGCTAGTCCACAATTTCTCCACTTCAAAAGCATGTTATTGGATGTGAAACAGGTTGGGTATTGCCAAAGCTATAAAAAGATACTTTATTACCACAAGATCTTACTGTGCCCTGTTTATGCTGTGTGAAACACACAATCTGTTCAAACTCACTCCTTACTGAGTTATTGGCTTCACATCAATTTGCTCCTTAACACAGGAACTCATACTTGTTCATTTGGTGAAGCAATCAATGACATTTTGTCTAGAATAGGAGATATAGCAGGTACAAAATAGAAAGAGTGTACTTGTTGTTAGCTCATGTCTTTCCTGAACTTCATGACCAATTAAGTACTTTAGAATTACGTTCAGTGTTGTCATCCGTTTCTGGTTATAAGCATAAGCACAGAAATATTATCAAAGCAACAATGAAATTAATAATTCGATCTTCTATTGCACTGACAGTGCTTGAAGAAGAAATTGGTGAGTTTTCTTTGATTTATGGAATCATTGTGTCTATCAGGAGGAGTAGATGACCCATTGGTATAATGACTACAACATGAGATATCTAATAGGGCAGCACTGTCTCAAGATTGGCTTAGATTGTATAAGGGGCTGGGTTTTGAACCCATAACCATGTATGACCACATGAAATAAGAACAGAGGTAGACCATTTTAAAAGAGGGACCCTCAAGCCTGCTCTGCCATTCACTCTAGTCACAGCCAATCTGTTTATGTTTCAAATTTGACATTCCCATCTATCCTCACTAACCCTCAATTCCCCTTGCCTTGCAAGAATCTATCCACATCGGTCATAAAAATATTCAAGGACACCATTCTGTTGTCTGCTGAGGCAGAGAGTTCCTACGTTGTACAATTCTTTGAAAGAAAATAAATTCTCTTCATCCCTGTCCTGAAAGGTGACACCAAACTTTTTAAATTTCCCCTAATTCTGAACTGTTATGAGGTTGAAGGAGTGTATTGTTCCTTTAAGAGAGATTGAAGGCTGTTTTGCAATGAGAGTTTGCGGCCTACGTCACATGACTGACTAGCAGTCTCAGAATATAGTGGAAAATTGAAAATATGCAACATTTGGCTGTGAAACATAGATCTGACTTTTGGTTGCTATGTTTGAATTTAACCAATTAGTTTAAATTATGCCCCAGGATACTAAAGCCCAATCGAATTTCAATTTTATTGTTTTGACAACATCAAACCAATGAGACAATCCGATGTTTGGGGTATAAGAGGAAATATTCTTTCCACACCCTAGACCATCCGGGATCTTAACACTTTAATTATGTCACTACTCACTCTTCTAAATGCTAGTGAATATAAGTCCAGTCATTCCAATCTATCCTTATCAGCCAACCAGGTAACAACCTCGTGAACCTCCTCTGTATTGTCTCCAATCCACTTACATTCTTCTTTAAATTAAGGGATCAACACTTCCACAGTTCACAAGATGTTGCCTCACGAATGCCTGAAATATGGCATCAATTCATGTCATACTAAGGACAAATTTAAGAGTTCTAGTAACATAGCAACTCAAAAACTATGGAAATAGTACTCACCGGCAAAGCCATAATAGCATGCGTGGGCGGCACAGTGGCACAGTGATTATCACTGCTGCCTCACAGCGCCAGAGAACCGGGTTCAATTTCCGCCTCAGGCGACTGACTGTGTGGAGTTTGCACATTCTCCCCGTGTCTGCGTGGGTTTCCTCCGGGTGCTCCGGTTTCCTCCCACAGTCCAAAAATGTGCAGGCCATGCTAAATTGCCCATAGTGTTGGGTGCAGGGGTAAATATAGGGAAATGGGTCTGGGTGGGCACGCTTCGGCAGGTTGGTGTGGATTTGTTGGGCCGAAGGGCCTGTTTCCACACTGTAAGCAATCTAACATGTCAAGCATGCAGGGCAATGTGACTCAAACAACACATTCTGCCTTTTAACGGAGTACATTATACAAGTGCCACAGGCCTATCACAGGGCAAAACAACATTAGCAAAGTCTATGTGCTTTTAAGTGTTTTTAGTCCCACAAAACTATTGACTTTCTTTGTCAAGCATTATGAAATAATCTGATGCTTTGAACACAGAGCAGCTCAATTGCTATGAAGTATCATTCTATGAATGTAGCCATTAAGGGATTTGTATGAAGTTGCCTTCAGGAATCGGTGATTCATTGATAACAGAAGTGCAGATCATGTTAGTGTGACAAGCGGAGCAAACATCAGTTTCAAAGTTCAATCCTTTAGTAATCAAAATAGAATAGCCTGTAATACGATTGACAACATGATAACTCTGTTTTGTGACATTAGTGACTTTGCAAGGCTCCAGCCTCACTCGTACTGACCACAACAAAAGCTGGCATTCGTTGAAATGAGTTAATACCTTGGCGTTACCTTGATAATGCCTTGATATTGGAGTAGGGTAGTTTGGATGGGCTTCAGATTGGTTTCACAGGTCTGCGCAACATCGAGGGCTGAAGGCCTTGTACTGCGCTGTAATGCTCCATGTTCTATGGTCTATGTTCTACGTGAATAGGGATACCAAGTGTGCTATAAATATTTGAATTAGTTATCGGAAGGGGAGGTTTCTGCATCTTACACATAAATCACTGGGAAGAAAACAAAAATATAAGGTAAAACAAGAAAGACTTGCATTTATAAAGTGCATCTCCCAAGCTCCAGCATACCAAAGTGTTTCATTGCTAGAAATGTTCTCTAAGATGATAGCTGCTGCAGTGTTCAAATGTTCTCCATTTGATGATGTGAGCCTAATTACTATTGATGCTCACTGTGCTCGAATGGTTAAGCCTAAGTATGGATTCAGAGCATAGTAAATAAACTCTTGAATTTTTTTTGTCATTCACTCGTGGGATGTGGGCATCATCAGCAGGCCAGCGGCTATTGTCTGTCCCTCGTTGCCCTTGAGAAGGTGGGGCGAGCTGTCTTCCTGAACGTCTGCAGTCCACTTGCTATAGGTTGACCCACAAGGCCGCTAGGGATGGAAACTGCTTGAAGCTAGTGCTGAATACTGTGAATAAATCCTGCTTCACACATAGAACCTCATCATTTCTGCATAGCTCCAAGAAACAAAACATACATGTTACATGCATAGGGCACACGTTGGAACTGAATGCTGCATTCAAATTTTGACTGAATTTTATTTGGTTTACTGAGTATCTCTCACAGTTTTGTTTCAAATTTAAAAATGTCATAATATTTTGTAATTCTTAATTATCAGATTTTTAACAGAAATATAAGAATGGCATACAATATTGGTGGAACTCAATCTGACCATTTATCTTTGGCTGGAAATTCACACCTTCCAACTCTTGATGAAGAAAGATTCTTTTTGAGTACTTCAGTTGACTCTGACTCCAACACACTGCTGCCAGCGGAAACTGTAAGTCAACATCTAAAATAGTCACACTGTTTAGGAAAGATCTCTGACGGACAGTCCTTCCACCTGTTCTTCATAGACTCTGACTGACCTGCAATTTCTGTTTGCGCTTTGGATTTGCAGCAACCACTCCACAATATCTTGTTGCTCCTTCAAGTTAAATCTTTCCTTGACTGGAAGGTATTATTTCTGCTGTGCAATTCAGCGTTTGAGCTTGACTTGGCATGTAACACTTGAGCAAAGAGCTGAGGAAACACAGCTCAGAGGTTGAAGACCCCAGTGCAAGAATGACCCTTCAGCCCAGTGCGGAAGGAGTGCTGCATTGTTTGTGGGATTATTCTTTGTCCAATACATTACCCCAAGGCAGTTCTGGCTACTCTGTTGGTTGGTAACGATCCCAAAAACATTGACTGAAGATCCGGCTCTTTTCCCAGGATCCTGGCCAACATTTTTCTCTGAAACTGAAAAACAAATTACAGGTCATGCATCTCATTTGCATGTAAATTGATTGTCATAGTGGACTACATAACAACAGCAACAGCATGTCAAGTGTGAATTAATTGGATAGGAAACATTACTGGGCCAGCCTGAGAGATGTGATAAGGTGCTGCATTAATAAAAATTCTTTCTTTCTTGTAATAAAATCGTGAGCTGTTCTGTCCCCGAGTTATACGCAATCCCCTTTTGCAGCTGTTCCATTAATTCTCTTCAGGTTTTCAAACTGCTGGTCCATCTCTCTTTTTCTCTCTCTCTCTCTCTCTGCCTGTCTGTCATTTCATTTTGCAACAGAATATGATCAATGGTGAAGTTGAATTTTGTAACTCAAAAGTAGGGAAGTCAGAAGGTACAAAGAAACACTTGAATAAATGACTCCTCATGCACTTGTTGATTTGCTTCTGTAGATTCATTTATTATTGAGTGGAATTCTCTTTCTATGCAAACACACAAGACCTTTTTTTTTAAAAAAAGCAGACATCCAAATCCACATGCAAACAGATGGTGCAATATTTTATGCTTATTAAAATATGCATTTAAAATTGGGTTAATAATGCCACAGGAATACTATACGAATGGTGTAACAATTATCATGGTGAGAAATTTCACTTTCTCCTATTTAGTCATTCCCCTGAAGCTGGTAATTAATTCAGAGTCAAACATTTCTTCAATAACATTTTCTGTTTGTATAGATTCCACCTTGGGCTTGACTGGAATTTAAAGGAACCAGGTATTTGGTCACCTTTACCCTCATTATACAATTGTTACATTGTGGCAACGAATTTCATGATGTACGCATTTTCTTTCAGATGAGGGTAGGAATACTGTTATCTTCCACAGCATTTTCAAAGAGCATTAATAAAATGCATGTATCCATTTCAAAAGAAATCATAAGAATTTGCATTTACATTGCACCTATCGTAACCTCAATGGCCCAAAGTGCTTTGCAGCCGACGAATGGTACTTTTTGAAATGTAGTCCCTGTTGAAATGCAGAAAATGTAACAACTGATTTGCACACAGTTAATGCCCCCAATTTGCAATGTGATAGCTTTGAAAATAGATGTGTGTATCGCTGGCTGGACCACCATTAACTTCCCATCCTTAATTGCTCTGGAGAGGGTGGTGGTCAGCTGTCTTCTTAACCCAGTGCATTTCTCGGGATGTACGTTAACCTAGAGTGCTGTTAGATTTTGACCCAGCGACTGTGAATCTCCGATATTATTCAGAGTCAGGATGGTGTGTGGGTTTAGAGGGGAACATGCAGTGATCAGACAATTACATTTCTGTGATGTGGATTGCAGGATAATTATTGACCAGCACACCTGGGGATAATTCCCCTGCTCTTTTTTGAAATAGAGCTGAGATTTTTCTTTTCATGCGCTACTTGACAGAGCAGGCGGGTTCTTAGTTTAGCATTTGATCTGAAAGACTATGCCTCTGGCAGTGCAGCACTCCTTCAGTACAGTACTAAAGTGTCAGCTTTGATTTATTATGCTCAAGTCCTAGAGGGAGACGATAGCACAGAGCCTCCTGCCTCAGAGGCTAGAATGCCTTCAATTACACCGTAGCTGACACCTTTTATTGTATACAATAAAAAAGAGTGAGAGGGACTCATGAAAGAAATAACTGGAGTGTAAAATGACCTTGGGATTGTTTCCAGTATAGATTAACCTGAATAATATCAGGGATAAAATAGTTAAATCGCTAAATTAGGATTGTATTTCTTGAGTTGAGAAAGTTTAGTAACAATCCAATTAAAACACATCAAATGATTAAAAGATTCGATTGATACTGAGAAATGTTCTCTGCAGGAAGAAGCAGAGCCAGGGAGCTCAGATTTGAATTGGACTTGAGTCAATTAGGAATTAAATCAGCAAGAACCACTTCTGACAAAGAGGAGAAGAATTCTAGAAACCTCAGCACCAATTGCTGTAGATGCAAGGGCTCCTCTGAATTGTGGTTGCATTTATTTGTACCAGAACTCCAGGGGAAGTGTTTCCTGTATCTGTGTAGCAGTACCAGAGGGATTGAAGTTGTACCGTGGCATGTACTGAACGCTCCACACAAAAGGTGTGCTTCAAAATGGTAGTCAGAATTAGAATGGTAGAATAGTCATTTATTGCAACGTACTTTTTACAATAATAATAAGAGTGAAAAATGTACAAGTTGCTATATCACGGTGCCTATATTAATAACAGAAGGAATAGATAAGAATAAATGCTAAAATATTAGGACAAGGTCCATCTTGGCTGATATCCTGGCTCCTGGGTTCAGGAAAAGACAGCTCCGCTGCAAAACCCTGCCACTCCGGGCATCTAGAATACCTGGCTGGAAGTTTCTGCAGAAGCACCAAGGACCAATCTCTGATACCTGGAAGGAAGACATTGTAAAAGCCAGCCAAAGAAATCGCGGCTGGCCACACGTCGGGCTGAAACCACCTCATCGCCGAAGCTGCTGCCAACCTGTCAAATAGAATCCCAGGCCGTGCTGCTGAAGACACTGAAGCAGAGCGCCATCAGGCGCGGCTGCTATGACCACGAGGAGCCGCCATCGCCGCTACAGCAGCTACCTGAAACATCCTCGCTGACATTGCCTCCACCACTGTGGTACCGGGTCCCCATGCCCACCTCTTCACTAGCCACACGAGTCCCTGTCCAGGCTCACCAGCCGTCAGCACGCTCCGGACCCCAACAAAAGCACCTTTCGCCAAAACTGAGAAAAGGAAAAACAAGTACAGGTTCACAGCTCCTTGAAAGTGGAGTCGCAGGTAGATAGGATAGTGGAGAAGGCATTTGGAATGCTTTCCTTTATTGGTCAGAGTATTGAGTACAGGAGTTGGGAGGTCATGTTGCGACTGTACAGGACATTGGTTAGGCCACTGTTGGAATATTGCGTGCAATTCTGGCCTTCTTCCTATCGGAAAGATGTTGTGAAACTTGAAAGGGTTCCGAAAAGAATTACAAGGATGTTGCCAGGGTTGGAGGATTTGAGCTATAGGGAGAGGCTGAATACCCGTTTTGTGAAGATTTGTAGTTCAAGTTGAGGTTTTGTGTGTAGGTTTGCTCGCTGAGCAGGAAGGTTCATTTCCAGATATAATTATTATTACATAAATAGAAAGCAGGAATTTTCAGTAGTGCTTCGCCTGAAGCCCCCTAGTAGCGTGACAAAACGTCTGGAAATGAACCTTCCAGCTCAGCGAGGAAACCTACATCCAAGAGGTTGAACATCCAAGAGGCTGGGGCTGTTTTCCCTGGAGCATCGGAAGCTGAGGGGTGACCTTATAGAGGTTTATAAAATTATGAGGGGCATGGATAGGATAAATAGGCAAAGTCTTTTCCCTGGGGTCAGGGAGTCCAGAATTAGAGAGCATAGGTTTAGGGTGAAAGGGGAAAGATATAAAAGAGACCTCAGGGGTGCCTTTTTCACGTAGAGGATGGTACGTGTATGGAATGAGCTGCTGGAGGAAGTGGTGGAGGCTAGTACAATTGCAACATTTAAAAGGCAATTGTATGGGTATATGAATAGGAAGCACCAGCAACAGTTCTCCTTCAAGATCTTCCACTCCACGCTTGCAGCAATGCGCCGGCACCTAACCTCTCTACAGTCAGCCCTGCCTCAGCTGAGGGCCGCACTCTCTCAGAATTGCAAAGGACCCACTCTGTACTACATCCTCAGGAGAATTCATACTCTCAACAAACAGTATTTCAACTCCATCTCAAACATCAAAAACTGTAAGCACAACAAACTTTTATCTACCCACCTCCATAACCAGCGCTCCTCAAACATTCCAGAAGATTCCCCCGGCCTCTGGAACTACTTTGAAGCCATTAGCCATGCAGTTGGTGCAGCTGCCACCCACACGCTGATTGATGATGTCACTTCCGCCCCCATCACGGCCACTCCCACAACCATTCCGCCCCTCACAATTCCTCATGCATCACACGTAACATCACTTCCGCCCCTCACATCATCGCTGATATCACACGCTCAGTGACTTCCTCCACCACTACTGCTGTGTCTGCCACCACTTCTGCCCTCACCAACGCCACTCACCTGCATTCTGCTGACACACCCCCCACATATCCCACTGTCACCATTCCCGGCCCCCAGAACCCTGAGGGGAACACCACCCCAGCTCATGACTCCACCCCCATTCCCCCCACCATCACACCCACTCCAGTTACTGGTTCCGCCCCCACTCCCAGCTCCACACCCACACCAGATCCCAGATCCCAGCCCTGCCGAGTTTTCACCATCCTTCCAGACCTTCCCCTCACTGAGGATGAATGATCAGTCCTCAGCAAAGGACTCACTTTCATCCCCCTCCATCCACGCATCAATGAATTTAATACATGCCGTGACGTCGAACACTTCTTCCGCCACCTCCGAGCTTACTTTCACAATCAGGACTCCCGCTCACCTTCCGAGGACCCCTTCGCCCACATCCAACACACTGCATCCATCTGGACACCCCGCGCTGGCCTATTATCTGCCCTCGACCTCTTCATTTCCAACTGCCGCCGGGACATTAACCGCCTCAACCTGTCTACCCCCTCCCCCACTCCAACTTCTCACCCTCTCAACATGCAGCCCTCCAATCCCTCTGCTCCAATCCCAACCTCACCATCAAGCCAGCAGATAAAGGGGGCGCAGTGGTAGTCTGGCGCACTGACCTCTACACCGCTGAAACCAAACGCCAACTCGAGGACACCTCTTCCTACCGTCCCCTCGACCATGACCCCACACCCCATCACCAAACCATCATCTCCCAGACCATACAGAACCTCATCACCTCAGGAGATCTCCCACCCACAGCTTCCAACCTCATAGTCCGGGAACCCCTCACTGCCCGGTTCTACCTCCTTCCCAAGATCCACATGCCTGACCACCCTGGCCGACCCATTATCTCAGCATGCTCCTGCCCCACTGAACTCATCTCTACCTACCTCGACACTGTCCCCTAGTTCAGGAACTCCCCACATATGTTTGAGAGACCACCCAAGCCCTCCACCTCCTCCAAGACTTCCGTTTCCCCGGCCCCAACGCCTCATCTTCACCATGGATATCCAATTCATCTACACCTCCATTTGCCATGACCAGGGCCTCCAAGCCCTCCATTTTGTCCTCTCCCAACGTCCCCAACAGTACCCTTCCACTGACACTCTCATTCGTTTGGCCGAACTGGTCTTCACCCTTAACAATTTCTCCTTTGAATCCTCCCACTTCCTCCAGACCAAAGGGGTAGCCATGGGCACACGTATGGGCCCCAACTATGCCTGTCCCTTTGTTGGCTATGTAGAACAGTCGATCTTCAGTAATTACACAGGCACCACTCCCCACCTCTTCCTCCGCTACATTGATGACTGCATTGGCGCCACCTCGTGCTCCCGCGAGGAGGTTGAGCAATTCATCAACTTCACATCCAAGGCCCTAAAAGAGCCTTCTTGTCCATCAAAGTATTACCTGCACATCCACTAATATCATTTATTGTATCCGTTGCTCCCGATGCAGTCTCCTCTACATTGGGGAGATGGGACGCCTCCTAGCAGAGCGCTTTAGGGAACATCTCCAGGACACCCACACCAATCAACCACGCTGCCCTGTGGCCCAACATTTCAACTCCCCCTCCCACTCTGCTGAGGACATGGAGATCCTGGGCCTCCTTCATCGCCGCTCCCTCACCACCAGACGCCTGGAGGAAGAATGCCTCATCTTCCGCCTCGGAGCACTTCAACCCCAGGGCATCAATGTGGACTTCAACAGTTTCCTCATTTCCCCTCCCTCCACCTCACCCCAGTTCCAAACTTCCAGCTCAGCACTGTCCCCATGACTTGTCCTCCCTGCCTATCTTTTTTTCCACCTATCCACTCCACCTTCCTCCCTGACCTATCACCTTCATCCCCTCCCCCACTCACCTATTGTACTCTATGCTACTTTCCCCCCACCCCCACCCTCTTCTAGCTTATCTCTCCACGCTTCAGGCTCTCTGCCTTTATTCCTGATGAAGGGCTTTTGCCCGAAACGTCGATTTTACTGCATCTCGGATGCTGCCTGAACTGCTGTGCTCTTCCAGCATCACGAATCCAGAATCTGGTTTCCAGCATCTGCAGTCATTGTTTTTACGTATATGAATAGGAAGGATTTGGAGGGATATGGGGTGGGTGCTGGCAGGTGGTACTAGATTGGGTTGGGATACCTGGTAGGCATGGATGAGTTGGACCGAAGGTTCTGTGTCCGTGCTATACATCTCTATGACTCTATGAATGTATGAGAAAAGAAGAGAAGGAAATGGTGTTGACAAGCCCTGGGCTCAGGAGCCTGGATGTTGCTTACTTCCCCACTGCTGAGCTGGACCTGACTTCCCAACAGTGCTGGATATAACATTCCATACCCCACCCCATCCTGCTGGGGCATCACTCCACCCTCCCCCATCAACTCTACTGGAGGCAACGCACACTCCCCTGCAGCCTCACCCAACCCCTCAATGTACCCTAGACACTCATCCATGAACCTGGCATCCTACCTCCATCAACCAATTGGCACATTCTTCCCCCCACCTTAGCTACCCGACTGGCACCCCACCATCTCACCTACCTTGAGCACTTAGCTTTCCCTGATCGCTGTCAAAGTGGCTCCTAGGTCTTTCATGTCAGAAATGTGGCCAGGTTTGTCACTTAACAAAATGGAGCATTTCTCAGCCTGCAATGCTAATCCTGCCCTGTGTGAGTTCTCTCCCTCCACCCTCCTCTTTGCTTATCTCCAATGGCTATATTACTAGGCCGTCCAGACTTGGAGCCTTAGCTGGAAAGGATTGCAGAGAGTTAAGTAGGTAATCTTAGAGACCATCAATTACATTTGCTTCAATGGTAAACAGAATATCTGGGCCATTAGCTCTTTCTCTCTCTCCCTACAGGTGCTACATGACCTGCTGGATATTTCCAACACTTCCAGCTTTTTATTTCACTCGCAGTATTTTGCTTTGATCTCGGTATTTATGTTGTATCACAGAATTCTATTGTATCTTGTGAACTGTTACTGTTGTGCAGGCAAGCTGAGAAATCTCCTTTTATCGTGAGCTATTGATCACCGTCGACTTAGCTGTCATTTTAGGTCTGAATATGCAGCAGCCATGGGAATAAAAAACTTCTGAACCAGTTTAGATCTTGTTTCACCAACTACCTTCAATATGAAGCATTAAATTGGACTCGTTCATTGGAAAATTGGGTGAAATTACAGTCCAGCAGATTTCCACCTGTTGGCCAGTGATTTGGAGCAGTTTCTATTTGTGATTTCCACCCAATGATTGTGGGTTCTTGGCCTGTGTAGACACTTATGTGTTGTTGCTATGTCCACATTTCATTGCAAACTATGAAGTCTGTTGGGATATTCTGAGAACATAAAAGGTGTTATGTGAATGTGTGGCTTCTTTTTCCAGATGGTTGATCCTAACTCCAAAAGACACACAAGTGACAAATTGAGCATTGGACAGAGTGCGAATTTGAATTGTAGGGAATGCCTCGATGTGAAGATCTGCATCTGAGTCAGTTGTATCACCCAAGGGGCCTCCAAGTAAGGAGGTTAAAAAACCAGAGTGAAATAAAGCAAAGAACTGCGGATGCTGGAAATCTGAAACAAAGCAAAGTGCTGGAGAAACTCAGCAAATCTGGCAGCATTGGTGGAGAGAAAACAGAGTAACTTTGTGAGTCCAGCAACCCTTCTTCAGAACCGTTAAGATGAAGTGTTGCAGGACCCGAAATGTTGACTCTGTTTTCTCTCCATGGATGCTGCCAGACCTGCTGGAGTTCTCTGGCAATTTCTGTTTGTGATTTGTGGAGAACCACACTGTTTAAGAGCATAAGAACTAAGAGCAGGAGCAGGACATTCAGCCCCTCAAGCCTGCTACGCCGTTTGATATGATTATGGCTGATCTTGTCTCGGACTTAACTCCACTTTCCTGCCTGCACTCTGTAATGCTATGACCAATTACTAATTAAAAATCTGTCCATCTCAAAGTTGCTCAATGTCACAGCATCCATCACACTTTAGAGTAGTGAAATAAAAGCTACAAGACTGGACTGAAACAAAGAAGGACAGATGATCATTTCTATGGGATGCAGACCCATTAATATAGATTGATTTTTTTTTAAAATTCCCATCTTGGGATTTATCCTGCATGAATCCTGCTCACTGCATGAGGAGCATTTTTACATAATTTTGCTTTGTTGCCTCTCTGCACCCTGCATGTCAATTTAATACATTCAAGGGGGAAATAGCTGCTTATTTTAATCAAAACAATGTACGTGGTTACAAGGAGAAAGCAGGAGTTTGGCACTCAGATCGCTGAAATATGTACAGAAACATAAGAAAAGGAACAGGGATTACGCAATTCAGACCTTCAAGACGAGAGTGGTGTTGGAAAAGCAGAGCTGGTCAGGCAGCATCCTGATGAAGGGCTTTTGCCCAAAACATTGTTTTTCCTGCTCCTCGGATGCTGCCTGACCTGCTGTGCCTTTCCAGCACCACTCTAATCTAGACTCTAATCTCCAGCAACTGCAGTCCTCACATTTGCCTGATTCAGACCTTCAAACCTGCTCCACCATTCAATACAATCATGGTTGATCATCCAACTCAGTCCCCTGTTCCCACTTTCTCCCCCATACCCTTTGATCCCTTAGTCCTATGGATGGTATCTAACTCCTTCTTGGAAACATTCAATGTTTTGGCTTCAACACCTTTCTATGACAGGGAATTCCACACACTTACCACTGTCTGTGTGAAGAAATTTCTCCTTAAGTCAGTCATAAAAATACAACTACGCTCTAACCTTAGACTGTGACCCCTGCTTCTAGCCTTCCCGATTAGCAGGAACAACCTTTCTGTCCAATCCTGTTAGAATTTTATAGGTTTCTATGAGGTTTCCCCATCCCACTTCTAAGATCCAATGAACACAGGTTTAGCTAATTCACACTGTCTTCGTATGTCAATCCTGCCATTCCAGGAATCAGTCTGGTAAACCTTTATTGCACTTCACGCACAGCCAGTCCATCCTTCCTCAGGTAAGGAGACCAAAACTGCGCTCAATCCTCACCAAGGCCCTATACAATTGCAGCAAGACCTCCTTGTTCCTGTACGAGAGTCCTATCACAATGAAGGCCAACATAACCTTTGCCTTCTTCACCATGTGTTACATCTGTCCCTTTCCCAATATACCACCACTTAAATAATAATCTGAAGAGCTGATGAGCCTCCTTCACTGATAGAACAATCTAGTGTGTCTGTGCTGCCATTTTAATATGTAGGAAAATCCATTTATTTTGTTTATTTGCTCCCTGCAGCTCACTGAAAGGAGGTTGTTTGTTTTAGTCTCAGGCTCAATTGTGTTTTCCTCAGATCTAGAACAAATTCATTTGCCAATGTCCAGAAACAGAGTTTGTTTTTGAAGGTGATGTATGTAAAGCTACCTCTGGCTTTACCTTGCAGTCTTACATTAGCTGTTGCTTGGTCAATCCATTTATGTGGTTTTAAATCAGATTTATTCTCAGGGATCGCCTCAGGCTCCATTTTAAAATATCAAGGGGGTTAAAGAAAGTTATTCGTAGTCCAAAAGAACATGAGAAAATCCGCTTATGTTGAGCTGTGTCACACAAAATTGTTTTCCAAGGTGTATGGGAGACAGTTTTATCACAAAGTTGGCAAATCTGGTTAGAACCACAGCAACTTCCATCTATATAGTTCTTTAAAGCAGTAAAATGACCCAAAATATTTCAAAGGAATCAACAGAGTTCAACGCTGGGTCACATGAGCATTATTTATAACAGCAGGCTATAGGAGCTTCTGAAAGATGGAGAGAGATACTGAGGCTGAGAGCTGTAAAAAGGGAACTCAAGAGCGGCTATAGATGTGGCCATCAGTACTTGAATCATTGAAATCGAGGATGCTCAAGAGTCAGAATTACATCGTGCGAAGTTTGTGTCGGGCAAAAGGGCTGGAGGAGGTTCGAGATATCACGATGAAATGGCAATGGAGTGATTCAAATCTAAAAATGCAAATTTCTCAATTGAGTCATAGATGACTGCAACAGGGAACGACCGCTGAACCAGACAGTCCCATTCAATATTGCTAAACCTGCACTCAACCTTTTCCCCATTTTTCTCAATCTATGCTTTCAATGGGAACGTGTATAACTGCCTCTGAGGCTTAGGTTCACTACCATTTTCGATGCCTTCTCTAGTGTCCCTTACCTATTGTACACAACAACTGGTGTCCTTCTTTATCCAATACGAAGTTGAAACATGAAAACTAATAACACTACAAGTTCACCATTTATTCTGTGTTCAGACAACTGGTTCCAATTGTGATCCTGTTTCTGCAACCACCCAATATTATTACCTGGGTTTAACATACATTAATTGACAGACATTGACAGATTTTTGATTACCAATGTTGTATTGGATTATTGCAATAATGTGGATAAAAGGCATTGAAAACTTTGATTAGCCATAATTGCATTGTATGGTGAAGCAGACTCAATGGGCTGAATGGTCTGCTTCTGTTCCTAGGTTCCTATTGTGATTATTGTTATTAATCTTATTATAATTATTTCCTGCAAGGATACAACACAGACCTTAGGAACCTTGATCTTTTCTCCTTTCGCAATTCCTTTGTATAAGTTTATCCTTTTATTAAGGAAAATAATATCTTATTTAGGAAATATACTGAGTTCCTTTTGATACTGAATTGTTAAAAAGTGCAACGTTTGGAAATGTAAAATAATCTGTTAAATGTTTTAACAGTGCATTCAGTAATTGTATTAGATAATGGGATTTGCAAAGTGCAATTTCTTTACATCATGAAAAACATGTATCAAAGCCATTATCATCAAATGCTCTTAATGAGTTCTGAAAATAAAAATAAAATTGGTTTGTTTTGTTTTGTGAATGTGTCTATAATACAATAAGATTCTACAGCACTTCCCAATGATCAAGTGCGTAAAATCACAGATAGAATCAAATAGAACAGATGGAGGCCACTCAGCCCGTCATTCTCATAAAAGATTCTTTCAAAGAATTGTCTAATTTAATATCGCACACCAGCCTTTCTCCATAACGCTGCAAACTACTCCTCTTTATGTGCATGTCCAACTGTCCTTTGGAAATTCTTTTGCATTCTGACACACCATTCTGTCAGCGTCGAATATTCAAAACTTTTACAACTCTCTGTTTGAATAAGAATCCTCCCAGTTTCCCTTCTACCTTTTGCCAATAATTTTATATCTGTTACCTTTGCTTTTTGAACCACAGAGAAAACAATTTTCTCCTACTTTTTGAATAAAAGGTTCTCTGATTTTCAATATCTTGACTAGGTTTTTCCTTAATCCATTTGGAATAGGGAGATCAGGCTCAAGTCGTCTAAACTTCACAGAACAAAAGTCCTTCATTCTATGAATAAATCTCCAATTATTCCTTCCCAAAGCCTTGACAAACTATTGCAGAGTGGTCCCCAGAATAACACTGCAGTTGAGGCCAAACCAGTGTGCTATGAATGTTTGAGGAGAAAGTGAGGGCTGCAGATGCTGGAGATCAGAGCTGAAAATGTGTTGCTGGAAAAGCACAGCAGGTCAGGCAGCATCCAAGGAACAGGAGAATTGACGTTTCGGGCATAAGCCCTTCTTCAGGAATGCCCGAAACGTCGATTCTCCTGTTCCTTGGATGCTGCCTGACCTGCTGTGCTTTTCCAGCAACACATTTTCTGCTATGAATGTTTAGCAAGACACCCTTGCTTTTATACTTGATTTCATAGAATCATAGAATCCCTACAGTGTGGAGGTAGGCCATTCAGCCCTTTGAGCCTAACACTCTAAAGATCATGCCACGCGACACCTTCCCCTCCCCCCAGCTGACCCCTGTAACCCTGCATTGCCTATGGTTAACCCAACCAGCCTGCACATCCATGCATACTATGAGTAATTTCCAATGGCCAATCTACCTGACCTGAACATCTTTGCGATTGTGGGAGGAAACCGGAGCACCCGAACGGAACCCACACAGACACGGGGAGAATGTGCAAGCTCCATATAGACAGTCACTGAAGGCTGGGATTGAACCAGGGTCCCTGGCACTGTGAGGCAGCACTGAGCCACCGTGTCACCCCAAATTTCTCTGTTAATAAAGCCAAGGGTGACTCTCCAATATTTGTCTTCATTTGGGTCCTTTATTATGTTTTCCTCTTTACTCTTTCAGGATATGTAGACATCAATAGCATGGCCAGTACTTTTGGTTATCTTGAAATCTCTTTGAAATTGAGGGGCTTGCTGGGTCATTTCTGATGGCAGTTAAGAGTTAAGGAGATGTGTTGTGGCTCTGGAGTGACATGTAGGCCAGAGTAGGTATGGCCAGCAGATTTCCTTCACTGAAGGGTATGAGTGAATCAGTTGGCTTTTGAGACAGTCCATAATAGTTCCACAGTCACCACGCATTTCTGAGATTAGCTCCATATTCCTATGTTAATAAATTGAGTTTAAGTTGCCACAGTGAGATTTGAACCTGTGCCCTCAAATATTAGGCCTGAGCCTCTGAATTACCACCAGTTTTAAAATAGTGATGGAAAAGGAATCGAAAAGGTAAAGTTCTAAATTGAAGGAAGACCAGTTTTGACGATATTAGGCAAGCATTTTCAAAAGTTGATTGAGGGCAGATGTTCACAGGTAAAGGGACCGCTGGAAAATGGAAAGCTTCAAAATTGAGATAACGAGGGTGCAGAGACAATATATTCTTGTTCGGGTGAAAGCTTGGATGCTGCCTGAACTGCTGTGCTCTTCCAGCACCACTAATCCAGAATCTGGTTTCCAGCATCTGCAGTCATTGATTTTGCCAGGGTGAAAGGCAAGGCTAGTAGGAGTAGGGAATGCTGGATGACTAGAGAAATTGAGGTTTTAGTCAAGAACAAGAAGGAAGCATATGCCAGATTGTAGATGATACAAAGTTAGAAGGTATCGTTGATAGCAAGGAAGATTACCTAAAATTACAGAGGACCTCGATCAGATGGGGAAGTGGGCTGAGGATAGGCAAATGCAATTCTGTACAGATAAGTGTGAGGTGTTGCACTTTAGTAAGTCAAACAAAGTAGGGCTTATACAGTAAATTGTAAGAGGCTGAGGAGTGTTGTGAAACAGAGGGACCGAGGAGGACAAGTGCATTGATCTTTGAAAGTGGCATCACAGGTAGACAGGCTGGTGAAGAAGGCACTTAGCATGTTGGCCTTCATCAATCGAGGCATTGTATATAGGAACTGGAACGTTATGTTACAGTTGTATAAGTCGGTGGTGAGGCCGTGCTTGGAATATTTTGTGCAGTTTTGGTCACCGTATTAGAGGAAAGATGTAGTTAAACTGGAAAGAGTGCAAAGTAGATTTACGAGGACATTAGCTTGAGTTATTAGATTAGATTCTCTACAGTGTGGAAACAGGCCCTTCGGCCCAACAAGTCCACACCACCTCTCCGAAGAGAAACCCACCCAAACTCATTCCCCTACCCTATATTTACCCCTGACTAACACTGTGGGCAATTTAGCATGGCCAATTCACCTGACCTGCACACCTTTGCATCTTTGGATTGTGGGATGAAACCAGAGCATACCGGAGGAAACCCACGCAGACACAGGGAGAATGTGCAAACTCCACACAGACAGGCGGGAATCAAACCCAGGACCCTGGTGCTGTGAGGCAGCAGTGCTAACCACTGAGCCACCGTGCCGCCCCATATGGAGAGTTTGGCCAGGATAGGACTTTAGTTCTTGGAATGTAGGAGAATGAGGGGTGACCTTATTGAGGTGTATTAAATCATGAGGGGAATTGATAGGTTGAATATATATAGTCTTTTTCTCAGGGATGGAAAATTGAAAACTAGAGGGCATAGGTTTAAGGTGAGAGGGGAAATATTTAAGGAGGACCTGAGGGGTAACTTCTATATGCAGATAGTGGTGCGGATATGGAATGAGCTACCAGACAAAGTAGTTGAGGCAAGTACAATGCCAAAATTTTAAAAATGTTTGGATAGGCACATGGATGGGAAGGGTTCAGAGGATATGGACCAAATGTGGGCAATTGGAACTAGCTGAGTGGGCCACATGGTCAGCATGGACCAGTTTGGGCAGAATGGCCTGTTTCCATGCTGTACTACTCTATGACTCTAGGTACATGACATGAGATATATTTGGCAAATAGGGTTAAGGAGAATCCAAAAGGATTCTATAAATACATTAAGCACAAAAAGGTAACTAGGGAGAGAATAGAGCCCCTTGAAGATCAGCAAGGCTGCCTACATATGGAACCACAAGAGATGGGTGAGATACAAAATTAAAATGTCGCATCAGTGTTTCCAATGGGGAAGCATATGGAAGAAATAGAATGTGGGGAAATAAATAGCAACATCTTGAAAAATGTCCATATTTTAGGGGAGGTGGTGTTGGATATCTGAAAATGCATAAAAATTGATAAAAACCCCCACACCTAATCAGGTGTACCCTAGAACTCTGTGGGAAGCTAGGGAAATGCTTGCTGGGCCCGTGGTTGAGATATTTGAATTATTGGTAGCCACAGGTGAGACTGGAAGTTGGCTAATGTTATGCCACTATTTAAGAAAGGTGGTAAGGAAAAATCAGGGAACAATACATTGGTGAGCCGAATATCGATGGTGGGCACATTATTGGAGGGAATCCTGAGGGACAGGATTTACACATATTTGGAAAGGTGAGGACCGATTAAGAATAGTCATTCAACTTCCATGGCTTTGTCCGTGGGAAATTGTGTCTCACTAACTTAATTGAGTTTTTTGAAGAGGTAATGAAGAGGATTAATGAGGGCAGAGTGGTGGATATGATCTATATTGACTTCAGTAAGGCATTCGACAAGGTTCGTCATGGTAGACTGGTTAGCAAGGTTAGATCACATAGAATACAAGGAGAACTAGCCATTTCGGTAGAGAACTGGCTCAAAGGTAGAAGAGCTGGTAGTGGGTTGTTCTTCAGACTGGAGGCCTGTGACCAGTGGTGTGCTACATGGATCGGTGCTGAGTCCACTGCTTTTTCTCATTTATATAAGTGATTTGAATGTGAACATAGGAGGTATGGTTTCGTAAGTTTGCAGATGACACCAAAATTGGAGGTGCAGTGGACATTGAAGGTTACCTCAGATTACAACAGGATCTTGATCAGATGGGCCAATGGACGACGGAATGGCAGATGGAGTTCAAATGGGAGATGCTGCATTTTGAAAAGGCAAATCAGAAAAAGCAAATCAGGGTAGGGCTCAGACACTCAATGGTAAGGTCCTGGGGAGTGAGGCTGAACAAAGAGTGCAGGTTCATAGTTCCTTGAAAGTGGAAACACAAGAAGATAGGATAGCGAAGAAGGCATGCTTTCCTTTATTGGTTAAAGTATTGAGTATAGGGGTTAGGAGGTTATGTTGCAACTGTACAGGACATTGGCTAGGCATGTTTGGAATATTGCAGTCAATTCTGGTCCCCTTCCTAATGAAGGATGTTATGCAACTTGAAAGGATTTACAAGGATGTTGCCAGGATTGGAGGATCTGAGCTTTAGGGAGAGGCTGAATAGGTTGGAGCTGTTTTGTCTGAAGCATTGGGGGTTGAGGGGTAATCTTACGGAGGTTGATAAAATCATGAGGGGCATGGAGTGGGGGAGTCCAAAACTAGAGAGTATAGGTTTAAAATGAGAGGAGAAATATATAACAAGGACCTAAGGGTCAATATTTTCATGCAGAGGGTAGTGCTTTTGTGGAATGAGCTGCCAGAGGAAGTGATGGAGACTGGTACAATTACAAAATTTAAAAGGCATCTGGATAGATATGTGAATAGGAAGGTTTTAGAGGGATATGGGCCAAATGCTGACAAATGGGACTAGATTTGGTTAGGATATCTGGACGAGTTGGACTGAAGGGTCTATTTCCATGCTGTATATTTCTCTGACTCTATGACTTTATTTGAGTGATATTTTTACTACACCACTATTTCCCTTGTACTGGAGAGAACACATTGCCTCTTCTCAATCTTCGAAACAAATTAGGTCATTTCTCATTTCTCTGTATTAAATTGCATTTGCGTTTTTAACTGATCTCTCCCAAAATCCACTTATATCCTAACGTTTAGTGCATTGCCAAATTTATATAATCTGTGAGCTTCAAAGTTTCATTCTTGTACCCATGTCCATGTCATTGATTCATAACAAGGAACACAAAAGTCCTAAAAACAATCCTGAGGAACACTTCTGTCCAGTCAGAGAAAAATGCATTCATCAATTACCTCTGGTTTCCACCCCTTAGTCAAATACCTCCCTCAATTCCAACCACAAATGTAATTCCTTATGCTCTGATTTTCTGAATAATTATGCTATGCGGTACTTTTCTATTTTAATTTAGAGGTTTAATATAGAAAATTTACTGCACTATCTTTATCCAATGTCGCTGTTACTTCATTGTCAAACTCATTTGCACTCATATGAACGTGGAGAAACAGTATACTTTGTGATCTTCTGCATTGACTTTTATGTGGTTTTTAAGGTTATAGTCAGCTCAATAGAGCATATTTTTGTCTTTAAGCAAAGACAAAATCTCTTTCTGGCCAAGAAAAGACCATTCAGCCCTTTGATTCTGTTCTGTCATTCAATAAAATCATGTCTGATCTAATTTTGACCTCAACCCGATACTGCTGCATTTTGCTGATAATCTTTCATTCCCTTGGTAATCAAAAATCTATCTACCTCTGCCATTAAAAATAATTAAAGACTTTGCAGTTTTCATCAGACACAACCTGTTTTTAATATTTTAACATTGCTTTATATTTTTAGGGAGGTGAGAGAGTTGTGATAATGTCAGTCGGCTAATAATCCTGATACCCTGCCAAATGCCTTGGGGGTATGCATTCAAGTTCTGTCATGATAGCTGGAAGAATTTGACAAGTCATTTAAGAACCTTTGAATTGAAAGCTAGTCTCAGTAATGTTGACCATGAAACTACCAACTATCAAACGAGGAAATTATCATTTGGTACAAAAACAGAAATTGCTGGAGAAACTCAGCAGGTCTGCCGGCGTCAGTGCAGACAAAGCAGGGTTAATGTTTCAGGTACATGTGATCCTTCACTCTTCACAGGCAGTTCTGAAATTAATGATCCAGATGTATTTCTCCAACAATCGACGCAGTTTTATCACTAGACTCTTAATTCCAGATTTTTAATGAATTCAAATTCCACCATCTGCCATGGTGAGATTCAAATCCTGGCACCCAGAACATTACCTGGGTCTCTTGATTGATAGTCCAGCAATAATATCACAAGGCCATCACTTGCAATGCTTTCGGATTTTCTACATTAGTTTTATGCGGATTTCAGGTTATAAACAACTTATTACACCATATCTTTAGTTTTAAATAACAATGAAAAATTCTTTCCACCTAGTTAATCACAGAGACAAAATAAAACTTAATAAGTGGCCTCTTGGAAAGAATGATTGGTCAGTCCTGAGCTAGGCAATATGATGATTCAGTGGTTAGCCCTGCTACCTCACAGTGCCAGGAACCTGGTTTCAATTCCACCCTTGGGCGACTGTTTGTGTGGAGTTTATATATACTCCCTGTACCTGCATGTGTTTCTCCCACAGTCCAAAGATGGGTGGGTTGGCCATGGGAAATGTAGAGATAGAGAAGGGGGAATGGGTCTGCATGATGCTCTTCAGAAGGGCTGAGTGTGTTGGTGGCCTGCTTCCATTCTGTAGGGTTCTTTTTAAAGAAGACTTAATGGGAATTTTGCCAATGAAGTGAAAGTTGAGATAATGATCCCACAAGTATCAATAAATGGGTCCTAACTTTCTTCTTTTTCTTAAACAAAGGGAAGAATTATCAAATGATCAAAAAGCCATAACGAGACAATAAACAGTACATGGTGGAAAGGGTAGGCCCTTGGATAATCGAGTACTTAAGGAATAAGTCGATACAGTGTTGAGCTGGAAAAACACAGCAGATCAAGCAGCATAAGTGGAGCAGGGGAGTAGAAGTTTCAGGTTGGGACCCTCCATCAGGACATTCTGATGAAAGGTTCCGAACTGCTTGACCTGTTGTGCTTTTCCCAGTTCCACACTTTATTGCAGTTCTCACTCTCTCCAACTTGAGGAACTAGTCAGGAGATCATGAGAGGTCACATCAGTCAATGTCCATCACCCTAAAGACCCAATGAGCTTCATCATTCATCCCATAAACTGATTGGCAATAGGCCTGGCCTCATCAATGTTGATCACGATGTAATGCTATAATGTTTTGTGGCGTGGGCTGTGGCATGGAAATCTTCAGGAACCAGCCATTTTCAGTGACATGGCATGCATCAAATTTGAGAGTGATGTTTCCCTGTTGTCCAGTTGGAAGCAGAAGACCAACAAGATGTTGTAGAGAAACCAGACAATGACCTCTGCTTTAAACTGAACTAGAAAGCAAGAACCCGGCATAAAGTCACTGCCTTGATTAAGATTAGATTCCCTACAGTATGGACACAGGTTCTTCAGCCCAACAAGTCCACACTGACCTTCCAAAGACCAACCCACCCAGACCTACTCCCCCACCTGACATTTACCCCTGACTAATGCACCTATCACTATGGGAAATTTAGCATGACCAATTCACCTTACCTTCACAACTTTGGACTGTGGGAGGAAACCCACACCCTCATGGGGAGAATGTGCAAACAGTTGCCTAAGTCTGGAATTGAACTCAGGCTCCTGGCACTGTGAAGCAGCAGTGCTAACCACTGAGCCACTATGCCACCCACATTTAATAAGTATAACCTGGGCAAAGTTTTGGGAGTTTGCTGCAACAGGCTGTCTCCTGAGGCCTAACTGGTAAAGGTCTGAAATTATCAAATTAATTCTGAGATTTGCATTTAAATTGCAACCCAGAGCTCTCAAATTGTAAAACTCCTGGAGTCAGAAATGGGTTTTAGGGAAAGAAAGCTACCAATCTTACTTGATCAGACCTACGTGTAACTCCAAACACACAACAATGTGGTTGACTCTGAACTGTGCTCTGAAATGGGCGAAAGTGAGGACTGCAGATGCTGGAGATTAGAGTCGAGAGTGCTGGAAAAGCACAACAGGTCAGGCAGCATCTGAGAAGCAGGAGAATCGACGTTCCAGGCAAGAAATGTCCTGTGCTCAAAAATGTCCTAGCAAGCCACTCAATTCAAGGGCAATTAAGGATGGGCAATAGATGTTGCTTTTGCCAGTGAAACCCACATCTCATGAAAATTAAAATTTAACAAATTCGTACACCAAGTGAATCCATATTTGGAAGTCCTTGGTTCACATCCGTGCTAATTTTTTTCTTCAATGTGGGACCTGGGCATCGTTGGTCTGGTAGCATTTATTGCCTGTCCCTCATTGCCCTTGAGAAGGTGGTGGTGAGCTGCCTCCTTGAACCGCTGCAGTTCATTTCTTGTACGTAGACCCACAATGCCCTTAGGGAGGGAATTCCAGGATATTGACCCAGTGATGCTAAAGGAATGGCGGTAAATTTCCAAGTCAGGATTGTGAGTGATTTGGAGAGGAGCTTGCAGTCGGTAGTGTTCCCATGAATCTGCTGCCCTTGTCCTTCTAGATGCACATGGTCATGGGGTTGGAAGGCTCTTTGACAAATTGCTGCACAGCACCTTGTGGATGGTACACACTGCTGCAGGGGGTGGATGTAGATTCTTGTGAATATGGCCCCAACCAAGTGGCATGGTGACTCCGCAGTTAACACTGCTGTCTCACAGTGCTAGGGACTCAGGTTTGATTCCACCCTCGGGTGACTATCTGTGTGAAGTTTGCATGTTTTCCATGTCCGCATGGATTTCCGACAGGTGCTCTGGTTTCTTCTCACAGTCCAAAGATGTGCAGGTTAGGTGGATTGGCCATGTTAAATCTGGGGTTATGGGTGCAGTGTAAGGGGCTTGGTTTGGGTGGGATGCCCTTTGGAGGGTCAGTGCAGACTTAATGAGCCAAATGACCTCTTTCCACATTGTATGGATTCTATGGTCAGAAGCAAGCTGCTTTGTCCTGGATGGTGTCAATCTCCTTGAGTGTAGTTGGAGCTGCACTATCCAGGCAATTAGGGAATATTCCATCACACTTCTGACCTGTGCCTTGTAGATGGTAGAAAGTCTTGGGGAGTCAGGAGGTGAGTTACGCCCTGCAGCATTCTTAACCGCTGACCTGCTCTTGTAGCCATTGTATTTGTACTTCAAGTCCAGTAGAGTTTCTGGATAATGGTAACTGCAAGGATGTTGATAGTAGGGGATTCAGTGATGGTCACACCATTGAATGGCAGGTTAGGGAGGGAGGGGATAGTTAGATTGTCTCTTCTTGTAGAAGACGACCATGAATGTGTCATAAATGGTGCTGAAGACCGTGCAATTATTGGCAATCCTCCACACTCAATGAAAGGCCCCATCAATGAAGTAGCTGAAGCAAATTGGGCGTAGGACATTACTTTGAGGAACACTTACAGAGCTGTCCTGAAGCTGAGATGACTGACCTCCACCAATCACAACCATCCTCCTATGTCAAGAGTGTGGTGCTGGAAAAGCACAGCAGGTCCGGCAGCACACAAGGATCAGGGGAACGACATTTCGGGCATAAGCCTTCATCAGGAATGAGTCCTGTGGGCCAGTGGACTATGATCTCCAGCATTTGCAGGCCTCACTTTCTCCATTCTCCTATTTGCCAGGTATGACTCCAACCTGGGGAACGTTTTCCCCTTGATGCCCATTGATTCCAGTTTTACTCGGGCTCCTTGACGCCATACTTGGTTGAGAATAGACTGATGGTGCAGCAATATGCCGGGCTGAGTTTGTCCTGTTTTTTGTGTAATTTTGGGCTAATTTCCACATTGTCAGATAGAAGCCAGTGTTGTAATTGTACTCGTAGAGCTTAGCTAGGGGAGTGGCAAATATTGGAATACAAGACTTCAGTACAATTGCCGGAATGTTGTCTGGGCCCATTGATTTTGGAGTGTCTCTATTTTTTGATATCACATGGAGTGAATCAAATTACTGAAGACTGGCATGAGTGATGCTGTGGACCACTAAAGGAGACTGGAATGGATCATCGACTCATCACTTGTGGATGAAGATTACTGTAAAAGTTTCATCCTTATCTTTTGTCCTGATGTGTTGAGGTTCCTCCATTACTGAGGATGGGGATATTTGTGGACGCTCCTCCTCCTCCAGTGAGTTGTTTAATTGTCCACGACCATTCACGACTGGATGTGGCAGGACTGCAGAGCTTATATCTGATCCATTTGTGGACGGGGGATTGCTTAGCTTTGTCTATCACTTGCAGCTTTGCTGTTCGGAATGTAAGTAGTCTTGATTGGTGTCTGCAACAGGTTGACACCACATCTTCAGATATGCCTTGTGCTGCTCCTGCACTCTCCATTGAAGCATGGTTGATCCCGGCTTGATGGTAATGGTTACGTGGGGGATACACTGGGCCATGATGTTACAGTTTATGCTGGAGTACAATTCTACTGTTGTTGATGGCCCACAGCACCCCATGGATGCCCAGTCTGGAGTTACTAGATCTGTTTGAAGACGGTTCCATTTAGCATGGTGATGTTGCCACATAACACAATGAAAGGTATTTTCAATGTGAAAGTGGGACTTTGTCTCCACAAGGACTGTGCGGTGGACACTCTTACTGATACTGTCATTGATAGATGCATCTGCAGCAAGCAGATTGGTAAGGATGAGGCCAGGTATGCTTCTCCCTGTAGTTAGTTCCTTCACCACCTGCCGCCAACCCAGCCCAGCAGCTGTGTCCTTTAGGACCCAGCCAGCTTGATCAGTAGTGCTGCTGCTGAGCCACTCTTGGTGGTGGACATTGAAATCTCCCAGTATTGTTCGACATGGAGGAGTACTGATAACTGACTTCAGCCAGGGCAACAATTGATGATGCAGATGGTTCCAAGCTTGGAGAATCCAAAGGGGTTTTACAAATATTTTTAGAACAAAGGGTAACTAGGAAGAGAATAGGGCCCCTCAAAGATCAGCAAGGCAGCCTTTGTGTGGAGCCACAGAAAATGGGGGAGATACTAAATGAATATTTTGCATCAGTATTTACTGTGGAAAAGGATATGGAAGATATAGACTGTAGGGAAATAGATGGTGACATTTTGCAAATTGTCCAGATTACAGAGGAGGAAGTGCTGGATGTCTTGAAACAGTTAAAGGTGGGTAAATCCCTAGGACCATATCAGGTGTACCCGAGAACTCTGTGGGAAGCTAGAGAAGTGATTGCTGGGCCTCTTGCTGAGATATTTGTATCATCGATAGTTACAGGTGAGGTGCCGAAAGACTGGAGGTTGGCAAACGTGGTGCGACTGTTTAAGAAGGGCAGTAAAGGCAAGCCAGGGAACTATAGACGGGTGAGCCTGACCTCGGTGGTGGGCAAGTTGTTGGAGGGAATCCTGAGGATCAGGATGTACATGTATTTGGAAAGGCAAGGACTGATTCAGGATAGTCAACATGGCTTTGTGCATGGGAAATCATGTCTCACAAACTTGATTGAGTTTTTTGAAGAAGTGACAAAGAAGATTGATGAGGGCAGAGCAGTAGATGTGATCTATATGGACTTCAGTAAGGCATTCGACAAGGTTCCCCATGGGAGACTGATTAACAAGGCTACATCTCATGGAATACAGGGAGAACTAGCCATTTGGATACAGAACTGGCTCAAAGGTAGAAGACAGAGGGTGGTGGTGAAGGGTTGTTTTTCATACTGGAGGCCTGTGACCAGTGGAGTGCCACAAGGATCAGTGCAGGGTCCTCTACTTTTTGTCATTTACATAAATGATTTGGATGCGAGCATAAGAGGTACAGTTAGTAAGTTTGCAGATGACACCAAAATTGGAGGTGTAGTGGACAGGGAAGAGGGTTACCTCAGATTACAACAGGATCTGGACCATATGGGCCAATGGGCTGAGAAGTGGCAGATGGAGTTTAATTCAGAAAAATGCGAGGTGCTGCATTTTGGGAAAGCAAATCTTAGCAGGACTTATACACTTAATGGTAAGGTCCTAGGGAGTGTTGCTGAACAAAGAGACCTTGGAGTGCAGGTTCATTGCTCCTTGAAAGTGGAGTTGCAGGTAAATAGGACAGTGAAGAAGCGTTTGGTATGCTTTCCTTTATTGGTCAGAGTATTGAGTACAGGAGTTGGGAGGTCATGTTGTGGCTGTACAGGACATTGGTTAGGCCACTGTTGGAATATTGCGTGCAATTCTGGTCTCCTTCCCATCGAAAAGATGTTGTGAACCTTGAAAGGGTTCAGAAAAGATTTACAAGGATGTTGCCAGGGTTGGAGGATCTGAGCTACAGGGAGAGGCTGAACAGGCTGGGGCTGTTTTCCCTGGAGCGTTGGAGGCTGAGGGTGACCTTATAGAGGTTTACAAAATTATGAGAGGCATGGATAGGATAAATAGGCAAAGTCTTTTCCCTGGGGTCAGGGAGTCCAGAACTAGAGGGCATAGGTTTAGGGTGAGAGGGGAAGATATAAAAGAGACCTAAGGGGCAACTTTTTTCACGCAGAGGGTGGTACGTGTATAGAATGAGCTGCCAGACAATGTAGTGGAGGCTGGTACAATTGCAACATTTAAGAGGCATTTGGATGGGTATATGAAGAGGAAGGGTTTGGAGGGATATGGGCCGGGTGCTGGCAGTTGGGACTAGATTGGGTTGGGATATCTGGTCGGCATGGACGGGTTGGACCGAAGGGTTTGTTTCCATGCTGCACATCTCTATGACTCTATGGCTCTAAAGACTAGAAACAGTCCTTTACTCAGGATTTCTTTGGCAGTGCTCCTGGGCAGATTTGGATCATGACGAGATTAATTCAATTTCAATGCCTTCCATGTTAAAAGAGTCAGAAGGACTCAGCATGTAGTATCATGGTGGCTCAGTGGTTAGCACTGCTGCCTCACAGTGCCAAGGATCCTGGTTCGATTCCAGCCTCAGGTGACTGTCTGCTTGGAGTTTGCACATCCTCCCCGTGTCTGTGTAGGTTTCCTCAGGGAGCTCTGGTTTCCTCCCACAGTCTAACGATGTGCAGGTTAGTTGGATTAGCCATGGGAAATGCAGGGTTACAGGGATAGGGTAACTATCAGAGGGGCAGCGATGGGCTGAATGGTCTGCTTCCACACTGTAGGGATTCTTAAATCAAAAAAGACCTCCTACCTGGAATTCAAGTGAAGAGCCAGATCCTATTGAATTGCATGCCAGTGTGAGTCTATATCTTACAGAGATGAGGGTAAAAATGAAAGAATCTTTCAGGATATTATACATATAAGAAGAGCAGCATGTTTGAGTAGTAATGGAACAATATTCATGAATTATTCTGTAATAATCAGTTATATGTTACAAGCAGAATGATGTTGCATACAGACAATATAATATTCTCCATGCTCTTCTCAAAGTGTCGTATCAAAATTAAACAGAGACTGCTGTTTTTGACTTTACTAGTTGATGTATCTTCTCTTAAATCCACATCAAACTTGTCTGCCGTTTGTCCGCTGCTGTTGTATAGAGTGCAGTGCACTTACCATTTTTTTACACAAAGCTGAAGTAGAACAAATAGAGATGTGTAATCAATTTTTACTATGAAATAGGTAATTAGACTCTGTCAAAATGCCACTTCAGTGCCGCAACATTCCAGCAGCATTTAGATAAAAAGGTTCTCTTTGAAAATAAGCAGTCATCATTAATTGTGAGGAGAGTGGAACTTTATAACAGTTTCAAGAGATCAAGTGGCTATCACCTCGACTGATTTGAGATTATAAGATATAGAAGGGGAATTCAGCCATTCGGCCCATTGAGGCTGCTTTGCCATTTGATATGTTTCTCAACTCCATTTTCCTGCTTTCTCTCTGTAACCCTTGATTCCCTTCCTAATCAAGAACTTATCTTCCTCTGTCTTAAATACAGTAAGTATCTGTGAGCTGGTTTGAGTTTGGAGTCTCTCACTGCTGAGCGGGTCATTTCCTGAGTTGCTGGGCTGCAGCAGAGACATACTGGAATGATGCTGGAGACTGGGTTCGGCTTTGTGCAATCCACTTACCTTCTTTTTGCCTTCAAACATTCTGGTGAGGGACGTCGAGACAAAATGGAAGAGTCAGAGAATACTTAATTGAAACACTTAAGATCCTGAGAGGGTGTGTTTTGGGTTGACGCAGAAAAGGATGTTTCTTCTTGTGGGAGAATCTTAGAAGAAGGACGTTGAGAAACTTCAAATGGTTCAGAAAAGATTTACAGGAATGTTGCCAAGGTTGGAGGGTTTAGGCTATAGGGAGAGGCTGAAGAAGTTGGGACTGTTTTCCCTGGAGCATTGGAGGCTGAGGGGTAACCTTATAGAGGTTTATAAAATCATGAGGGGTATGGATAGGGTAAATAGACAAAGTCTTATCCCTGGGCTGTGGGAGTCCAGAACTGGAGGGCATAGGTTGAGGGTGAGAGGGGAAAGATTTAAAAGGGACCTAAGGGGCAACCTTTTCAGGCAGAGGATGGTGCCTGAGTGGAATGAGCTCCCAGAGGAAATGGTGGAAGCTGGTACAATTGCAACATTTAAAAGTCACCTGAATGGGTATATGAATAGGAAGGGTTTAGAGGGATATGAGCCAAGTGCTGGCAAATGGGACTGGATTAATTTCCTCATGTTTTAACTTTTGGCTGGTAGCTGTTCCTCATTCTGCCTTTCACATCTTCTCAGGCATAACTTTTGCATTAAACCCCAGGAAATAGGAACAGCAGTGAACCCATTCAGCCTCTCAAGCTTGCTCTGCCATTCACTATGATCATAGCTAATCATCCAACTCAATCCCGTATTCCTGCTTTCTCCCCATGCCCTTGATCCCTTTAGCTCTCAGCACTGTGTCTATCTCCTTCTTGAAAACATTCAACATTTCGGCCTCAACTGTTTTGTGTGGCAGAGTTTTCCACAGGCTCACCACTCTCTGGGTGAAGACATTCCTCCTCATCTCAGTCCTAAATAGCCTAACTCATATTCTTTGGCCTGTGACCCATAGTTGTGGACTCCCTTGTCACTGGGAGCATCTATCCCGTGTTTAACCCAGGCTAGTCCTACTTGTTTCTTGACTTGCCCAACAGCTACTTCCTTTAGCCTTGCAGCACCAATGAATCCCTCTCGTGTTTGACCTTATTCCAGACCTTCCCAAGATCCACAAGCCTGACCACCCTGGCTGACCCATTGTCTCAGCATGCTCCTGCCCCACTGAACTCATCACTACCTACCTCGACACTGTCCTATCCCCCTAGTCCAGGAACTCCCCACATACGTTCGAGACACCACTCACGCCCTCCACCTCCTCCAAGACTTCTGTTTCCCCGGCCCCCAACTTCACCATGGATATCCAATCCCTCTACACCTCCATACGCCATGACCAGGGCCTCTAAGCCCTACGTTCTTTCCTCTCCCGTCATCCCCAACAGTACCCTTCCACCAATACTGTCATTCGTTTGGCTGAACTGGTCCTCACCCTTAACAATTTCTCCATTGAATCCTCCCACTTCCTCCAGACCAAAGTGGTAGCCATGGGCACACGTATGGGCCCCAGCTATGCCTGTCTCTTTGTTGGCTACGTAGAACAGTTGACCTTCCGTAATTACACCGGCACCACTCCCCACCTCTTCCTCCGCTACATTGATGACTGCATTGGTGTCACCTCGTGCTCCCACGAGGAGTTTGAGCAATTCATCAACTTCACCAACACATTCCACCCTGACCTTAAATTTACCTGGACCATCTCTGACACCTCCCTCCCCTTCCTGGACCTCTCCATCTCCATCAATGATGACCGACTTGACACAGACATTTTTTACAAACCCACCGACTCCCACAACTCTCTGGATTACACCTCTTCCCACCCTACATCTTGCAAAAATGCCATCCCGTATTCCCAATTCCTCTGCCTCCGCCGTATCTGCTCCCAGGAGGACCAGTTCCAGATGGCCTCCTTCTTTAGAGACCGCAATTTCCCTTCCCACGTGGTTAAAGATGCCCTCCAATGCATCTCGTCCACATCCCGCACCTCCGCCCTCAGACCCCACCCCTCCAACCGTAACAAGGACAGAACGCCCCTGGTGCTCACCTTCTACCCGACCAACCTTTGCATAAACCAAATCATCTGCCGACATTTCCGCCACCTCCAAAAAGACCCCACCACCAGGGATATATTTCCCTCCCCACCCCTTTCCACCTTCCACAAAGACCGTTCCCTCCGTAAATACCTGGTCAGGTCCACGCCCTCCTACAACCCATCCTTCCATCCTGGCACCTTCCCCTGCCACCGCAGAAACCGCAAAACCTGCGCCCACACCTCCTCCCTCACCTTCATCCCAGGCCCTAAAGGAGCCGTCCACATCCACCAAAGGTTTACCTGCACATCCACTGATATCATTTATTGTATCCGTTGCTCCCGATGCGGTCTCCTCTACATTGGGGAGACTGGACGCCTCCTAGCAGAGCGCTTTAGGGAACATCTCCGGGACACCCGCACCAATCAACCACAGCGCCCTGTGGCCCAACATTTCAAGTCCTCCTCCTACTCTGCCGAGGACATGGAGGTCCTGGGCCTCCTTCACCGCCGCTCCCTCACCACCAGACGCCTGGAGGAAGAACGCCTCATCTTCCGCCTCGGAACACTTCAACCCCAGGGCATCAATCTGGACTTCAACAGTTTCCTCATTTCCCCTTCCCCCACCTCACCCTAGTTCCAAACTTCCAGCTCAGCACTGTCCCCATGACTTGTCCTACCTGCCTATCTTCTTTTCTACCTATCCACTCCACCCTCCCCCCGCCCCCGACCTATCACCTTTATCCCCTCCACCTATTGTACTCTATGCTACTTTCTCCCCACCCCCACCCTCCTCTCACTTATCTCTCCACGCTTCAGGCTCTCTGCCTGTATTCCTGATGAAGGGCTTTTGCCCGAAACGTCGATTTTGCTGCTCCTCGGATGCTGCCTGAACTGCTGTGCTCTTCCAGCACCACTGATCCAGAATCTGGTTTCCAGCATCTGCAGTCATTGTTTTTCCCTTCCCTTTTCCTTGTTCCAAGGCCGCAAACGGGTGCAATATCAACAGCAACCACCACATCCCTGGGACACCGCTGAATACAGAAGAGTTGCCAGATAATCAGAGGTTGGTCCCCTTTGATGGATGGAATCTCCATCCTGGGTCCTTTTGTGGGGAGGGGCAGGAGGGGCTCATGATCACATTTACCTAAATACACACAGTCAACAATTTATCACAATTTTCTGGTAGTTCATTGAGTTTGTTAGCAATCAGCAGTCTAGATATGGAACAGGCAAAGACTAGAAATACATAACCTCATAGAGACGTAGAGATGTACAGCACAGAAACAGACTCTTCGCTCCAACTTGTCCATGCCGACTAGATATCCCAACCCAATCTGCTCCCACCTGCCAGCACCTGGCCCATATCCCTCCAAACCCTTCCTATTCATATACCCATCCAGATGCCTTTTAAATGTTGCAATTGTACCAGCCTCCACCACTTTCTCTGGCAGCTCATTCCATACACGTACCACCCTCTGCGTGAAAACATTGCCCCTTAGGTCTCTTTTATATCTTTCCCCTCTCACCCTAAATCTATGCCCTCTAGTTCTGGATTCCCCGACCCCAGGGAAAAGACTTTGTCTACTTATCCTATCCACGCCCCTCATGACTTTATAAACCTCCATAAGGTCACCCCTCAGCCTCTGACGCTCCAGGGAAAACAGCCCCAGCCTAGTCAACCTCTCCCTATAGCTCAAATCCTCCAACCCTGACAACATCCTTGTAAAACGTTTCTGAACCCTTTCAAGTTTCACAAAATCTTTCCGATAGGAAGGAGACCAGAATTGCACACAATATTCCAAAGTGGCCTAACAAATAAATGTACAGCCGCAACATGACCTCCCAACTCCTATACTCAATACTCTGACCAATAAAGCTGTGACAGATGAGAGTGCTTTACTGAAATTGAAGCTGTTCTCTAGACCAGAGTAGAATGGCAGCACACTCCCATGTCCCAAGATGTTACCTGGGCTGGACAGTTTCATTTATGAAGTGACATTGAACAAACTGTGTTGTTTTTCCTTAGAGCACAGGAGACAGGAGATAGGATAGGCAGGGAGAAATTTGCCCTTGATGGAGACATCAATGATCAATAGCATTGATTTAAGGTAAGGGGCAGGAAGTTTCGAGGAGATGTGAGGAAAAGCTTTTTCACCCAGAATGTGGTGGGAATTTGGGACTTAGCCTGTAAGGACGGTAAAGGCAGAAACCCTCATAACATTGAAGAAATGCGAGGTATTGCATTTTGGTGAAACAAACAAGGGCAGGACTTACACAATTAATGGTAGGGTCCTGGGTTGTGCTTTAGAACAAAGAGACCTGAGGGTTCAGGGACATGAGCTTTTGAAATTTGCATTACGTGTAGATAGAGTGGCTAAACAGGCATTTAGCATGCTGGCCTTCATTGCTCAGAGTTGGGACATCATGCTGAGGTTGTACAGAACATCGGGAGAGGCCTCTTCTGCAGTAATGTACGCAGTTCTAGTCACCCTTCTATTGGGAGGATATTATTATGCTGAAGAGGGCTCAGAAAATGTTTACCAGGATGTTGCCAGGAATGGAGAGTTTGAGTTATAAAAATAGGCTGAGACTTTTTCACTGAGTCTTCGGAGACTGCGGGGTGTCCTTATAAAGGTGTATAAAATTGTGAGGGGCATAGATAAGATGAAAAGCAAATGTCTTTTCCCTGAAGTGGAGGAGTTCAAAACTCAGGGGCATATTTTTAAGGTGAGAGGTAAAAGATTTAAAAAGGGCATGAGGATCAACCTTTTTACTCAGAGAGTGGTTAGTGTGTGGAATGAACTTGCAGAGCAAGTGGTGGGTGCGGGTACAGTTACAATGTTTAAAAAACATTTAGATAGTTCAGGAATAAAAAAGGTTTGGAGGGATGTGGGCCAAACGCAGGCAAGTGAGATTACTTTAATTTGGGAATGTAGTGAGTGTAGACTAGATTGGATGAAGGGTCTGTTTCCATGCTGTATGACTCTATGAGTCTTAGTATTCGAATGTGCACTTGTGATGCCAAAGCATACAAGGCTATGGGACAAAATCTGGCAAATGGGATCAGAATAATTGGGCGTTTTCTTTTGACTGGCACAGATGCATTGGACTGAAGGCCTTTTCCTGTGCTGTAGAACTGTATGACTCTACAGCATGCAGTCCTCATCTAACTTTGCTACATTAGTAGCTTGCCTTAGATCAATGTAAAAAGATATATATTGGATGCCACACAATCCTATTATGAGTATAGTGTTTTTGGAAATAAGAAGGTTTTGTTCTTAGAAGGAATGAAAGCTAACCTTCAAATGGGAGTAGCAAGAGAACAATGGCCGTCCTGGCATCATGAATAGCTGCCTATGGTCATTGTTCGAAAGGATTTAGTCAGGTGACTAACATAGCAGAGGTGGTCAACCCCCAAAATAATGCGTACCAACAAGGACAGGTGGAGAGAGAGAGAGAGAGAGAGAGAGAGGTTCAAGGATGAGCCATTACCTTCTTGGGGCAAAACCAGGAGATCCCCTACATCAGGCTGGGGGAAGAACAAAGACAACTATCACCCATGACTAATCATCCTGAACTCAGCAAATAAGCAAACTATCATAGACCCATAGAGCTGTTCAGCATGGAAACAGACACTCCAGTCCAACTCGTCCATGCCAACGAGATATCCTAAATTAATCTAGCCCCATTTGCCAGCATTTGGCCCATATCCCTCTAAACCTTTCCTATTCAAATACCCATCCAGATGCCTTTTTAATGTTGAAATTGTACCAGCTTCCACCACTTCCTCTGGCAGCTCATTCCACCCACTGCATCGAAATGTTCCACCTTAGGTCCCTTTTAAATCATTACCATCTCATTTCAAACCTACTCCCTCTAGTTTTGAACTCCCCTATCCTGAGGAAAAGACCTTAGCTATTCACCCTAACCCTATTTCACTTGTCTTTGGGGACTTATATTCACTAAATAAGTAACTAAAGGCATGTTGTGCTATTCATTCTTCCAACAGGTCTAGTAGTAACACAATTGTGTATAAGCTGAGGGTTCATGGTCCCACTTGATGTGACCTTAGGGACTACATCACTGTTATCTATATCAGGTTGTTGCGTAAATGCAGTTGTGTACACAGTCTCTGCTACACAGCAATGTAAAATATTTGGAGCCATAGAGTCATAAAACCTCAAGTCCCTTTTAAATCTTTCCCTTCTCACCTTAAAATTATTCGCGCTAGTTTTGAACTCCCATACTCGAGGGAAAAGACCTTTGCTATTTACTTTGTCTCATGATGTTTTGGAAAATACACAATATAAAGAAAGAGACGTACTTGACAGCGAGTAACTCTATCTCATCATTTAGCTGACATTTATACATCATTTGAGTCTCTCTTTCCTGGTTTGTCATCAGGAGCAGTCGATTGAATTGGTGTCTCTCTGTGTTTAGTAACACCGCCCCAGTGTCCTAATATTCTGCATATAATATTCAGATTTCCGTGTTCACTTTGAACTTTCAGAGCTTAAAATAACAACAGCAATCAGCTAAGTAATCCCACGACCATAGGATCAGATTTAAGCTCTGCAGTTCTGCCATATCCAGTCATGAAAGGTAGTGGAAATTAAACAACTCACTGGAAGATATTCCACAAACATTTATATTTTCAATGATGGGGGAGCCCAGCATGTCAGTGCAAAAGGCAAGGCTGAAGAATTTTCATCCATCTGCAAATGAAGTGTTGAATGGATGATCCCATTTCAAACTCCTCCAGAGGTTCCCAGTACTGCAGCTATTAGTCTTCAGTCAATTCATTTCAACCCACCCATTATGAAGAAACTGTTCAAGGTGTTGGATACTGCAAAGGCTATGGGTCTTGACAACAGTCCTGCAATAGTACTGAAGGCTTGTGCTCTAGAACCTGCAGTACCTTGAGCCAAGTTATTCCAGTACTGTTCCAACACTGGCATCTATCTTACAATGGGGAAACCTGCCCAGGAACATTCTGGACATGAAAAGCAGGACGAAATCCAACCAGTTATTCACCAGTTTTTGCCCCATGAGTCTATCCAAAATCATCAGCAAAATCACAAAGAGGTTGCCAACAGTGCTAGCAAGTGGCATTTACAAAGACAGAACCTGATCACTACTATTCCATTTGGGTTCTGCCAGAGCCACTCATCTCCTGGCCTCATTACAGCCTCGGTCTCATCATGGACAGAAAAGCTGAACTCCAGAGGTGAGGTCTCAGAGTAACCCCTGCTGCATTTGGTTGAGAGTGGCATCAAGGAGCCCTAGCAAAATTGGAGTCAATGACCATCAGGGTGCAAACTTTCTTTTTCCTGCTAAGACTGCTCCAAAAGCTGACAACCAACAGATCCATTATTTTCATGGTCACCTCCTTTAGCATCCTGGCACATAAATTATCAGGCACTGGATACTTATGAGTTTTCAGTCCATTAATTTCTTTAGCACTATTTTTTTCATTAATTCTAACCTCCTTCAATCCTCCTTCCCAGTCCCTCCATTCCCAAGCATTTCGGGAAATGATTTGTGTCTTCTTTTGCACAGACAGAAGTAAAGCAGTTGGTTAATTGTTCCACCATTTCCTGGTTCTCTATGATCACTTTCTCTATTTCTGACTGTAAGGGGCTTTAATTTGGCTTCAGTCATCTTTTTCTTCTTCCATATTTATACTAGCTCTTGCAATTTATTTTGATGTGCCTTTGTCGTACTCGACTTTTCCCTTAATCTACTCTTTGTTACTCCTTTGCTGATTTCGAAATTGCGCCCAGTCCTTGGACTTGCTACTTTCTTTGTCAATTTTACAATACTATTCTTAATTTGTTTTGTTAGCCACGACTGAACCACATTTTCTGCTGTGTTCTTTTGCTTGAAAAGTAAAATAGCAAGAGTAGGGACATCAGAGTGTGGCCAAACAAGAAAGATAATGGCAAAGAAAGGAAGAGTGATTAAATTTGAATGAGAGGAATTAAAAGCGAAATCAAGAGGTCACAAATAGAGTATAATTAAAAACAAGGTAAGCAAAAGTATTGTTAGAATACCTTGATGGTATTTTTATTAACTACAGTGGTACAGTCAATGAGCATTTCTACAAGATTGTGTTTAAAACCATCCTTCCTTATCAGCATGTGCAAAATCTATTCTGAGCTTTTGAAGATTGAAAGGTTGATCATTCCACCATTCATAGATACGCCTGAAAATGACTTTCCACAGTATATGCATATTCCTGACATGAATAAACACAGAGATGGTTCCCTTAATAAATTTGCTCCATTTTGCACATTTCACAAGGGATTAATGTGCCTTTGATACATATTGTTAATGTGCATCCTGTAATAGACTATTTCTGAAGAGTAGATGTGACTTTGATATAGAGCAACTTTTATTATATTCTTGTGTTCCTTATGGTTTTGGTTTCAAAATCCTCAAACATGTCTCGTATAAAATTGTGATGAAGGCAATCTTGTCATTCACTATTCTGCCATTCACAATTGCTCTGATGTGTAACTGCACGCACTTATTTATTATCTCTAATGTAGAAAAATGTATTTAATCATTTCATTTGTGTGATCAAAAATAGATGTTGATCTAAAGGTGGTGTTAGATAAGATGTCAATAAGTTTGATGGAAGAGGTGAATTTTCACAATGTTTTCAGCGCAGAGGGAGGCATTGGTGAGTCATCGAGCCGTTAAATCCATTTGTACAATCGAAAACATTGTTACATCACCTGACAGTGAGAAATACCCACACAAAAGATTGCGGAATTGCGATCACAAAGTATGGTCATGTTTCTTTACTAATTTCTGCTGGCTTAAAAAACATTGGAAGAGAGGCCATTATCCTCCACCCATCCAAGTGCATCTACGTACCCACACACACAAAATTGGTGACAGTGCCAGATCTTTTTTCAGTTGTACATGATTCATTGACTCACTGGTAAGCCAGTGCTTATTGTTTATTCTAAATTACCCTCGAGAAGAAATTAGCTTGAATAAAACGCTATCTACTTGATTTATTTTGTTTCTCTTTCCATAGATGCTTCTTGGTGATATGCAAATGAGGATCTGCACATTTTTAAGGGAAAGCCATGCTTCTCAAAGCGGGTCCAACATTGCACAAAAGTTATACCAAGCACTGGGAGAAAGTGAGGATATCAAATGGTGGAGATCAGAGTTGAAAGTGTGGCGTTGGAAAAGCACAGCAGGTCAGGCAGCATCCGAAGAGCAGGAGAATTGACAGTTAGGACATACGTGCTTCGTCATTCCAGATGAAGGGCTTATGTCCGATATGTCAACTCTGCTGCTCCTTGGATGCTGCAGGACCTGCTGTGCTTTTCTAGCACCACACTTTTCAACACTTATACCAAGCACTGCTCAGTTAATCCTCTACAGGCAAAAACAGATGTTGCTGGAAAAGCTCAGCCGGTCTGACAGCATCTGTGGAGAGAAATCAGAGTTAACGTTTGGGTCAAGTTAGTCCTCCTCAGAATTAGGAACTGTGAACTTAGTTCTGAGGAAGGTTCACTCGACCTGAAACTTTAGCTCTGATTTCTCTCCACAGATGCTGCCAGACCAGTTGAGTTTTTGCAGCAATTTGTGTTTTTTGTCTCTGATTTACAGCATCTGCAGCTCTTTCAGTTTTTGTTCAGTTAATCCCCTATTTTCCAGTATGTCCCTCTTTATGCCACGTATCATCATTGTTTTTGCCATTTAACCTTCCCTGTGTTTCATCCTATCACAGATATCCATTTGTTCTCTCGCTCCTCCTCTCTTTTCCTACTTGCTCGCTTGTTTAAAATGTGTGTATCTCTGCTTTTGATGTGTTTAACTCTGATTCTCCCTCCACACATGTTGCCAGGCCTACCAGATTTCTCCATCACTTTCTCCATATGTTTGAGACTCTCAGAGTCTACATTCTCCCAAAGCAAAATCTTACCTGGATCAATCGATTGTACCCAAGTATCAACGTCCACCTTGGTTGAGAAATTTTGTGATTGAAACATCAAGCCACCATCTACCAGCCCATAGAGCTGCTCTCTCTCATTAGAGAGAGATGACTGGTGGTGGTTTAACCTGAGGGTCACCATATCTCAGTGAGGTTGAGAAGGAGAGATGTTCATGGTAACCTCAGTCAATGCAGGAATTGCTGTTAGTGTCACTTTGCATGCAAACCAATAGTCTAGCTAACTGAGGTAATTGATAGTGAGTTTTGAGAAGATTTGTAGCTCAGGTTGAAGTTCTGGATGTAGGTTTGCTCACTGAGCTGGAAGGTTCATTTTCAGACATTTCGCCACCATGCTAAATAATATCTTCAGTGAGCCCCTGCACGAAGCACTGCTGATGATTCCTGTTTTCTATTTATATGTTTGGGCTTCTTTGGGTTAGTGATGTAATTTCCTGTGATGATATCTTTTCCTACTCTTTTTCTCATGGGGTGGTAAATGGGGTCCAAGTCAATGTGTTTGTTGATAGAGTTCTAGTTGGAATGCCATGCTTCTAGGAATTGTCGTGTGTGTCTCTGTTTGGCTTGTCCTAGGATGGATGTGTTGTCCCAATCGAAGTGGTAAAAACAATGACTCCAGATTCTGGATTAGTAGTGCTGGAAGAGTACAGCAGTTCAGGCAGCATCCAAGGAGCTTCGAAATCGACGTTTCGGGCAAAAGCCCTTCATCAGGAATAAAGGCAGTGAGCCTGAAGCATGGAGAGATAAGCTAGAGGAGGGTGGGGGTGGGGAGAAAGTAGCATAGAGTACAATGGGTGAGTCGGGGAGGGGATGAAGGTGATAGGTCAGGAAGGAGAGGGTGGAGTGGATAGGTGGAAAAGGAGATAGGCAGGTAGGACAAGTCCAGACAAGTCATGGGGACAGTGCTGAGCTGGAAGTTTAGAACTAGGGTGAGGTGGGGGAAGGGGATGTGAGGAAACTGTTGAAGTCCACATTGATGCTCTGGGGTTGAAGTGTTCCGAGGCGGAAGATGAGGCGTTCTTCCTCCAGGCGTCTGGTGGTGAGGGAGCGGTGGTGAAGGAGGCCCAGGATCTCCATGTCCTCGGCAGAGTGGGAGGGGGAGTTGAAATGTTGAGCCACAGGGCGATATGGTTGATTGGTGCGGGTGTCCCAGAGATGTTCCCTAAAGCGCTCTGCTAGGAGGCGCCCACAGCTCCTCCCTCACCTCCATCCAAGGCCCTAAAGGAGCCTTCCAAATCCATCAAAGTTTTACTTGCACATCCACCTTTATCATTTATTGTATCCGTTGCTCCCGATGCGGTCTCCTCAACATTGGGGAGACTGGACGCCTCCTAGCAGAGCGCTTTAGAGAACATCTCCGGGACACCCGCACCAATCAACCACACCGCCCCGTGGCCCAACATTTCAACTCTCCCTCCCACTCTGCCGAGGACATGGAGGTCCTGGGCCTCCTTCACCGCCGCTCCCTCACCACCAGATGCCTGGAGGAAGAACACCTCATCTTCCGCCTCAGAACACTTCAACCCCAGGGCATCAATGTGGACTTCAACAGTTTCCTCATTTCCCCTTCCCACACCTCACCCTAGTTCCAAACTTCCAGCTCAGCACTGTCCCCATGACTTGTCCGGACTTGTCCTACCTGCCTATCTCCTTTTCCACCTATCCACTCCACCCTCTCCTCCCTGACCTATCACCTTTATCCCCTCCCCCACTCACCCATTGTACTCTATGCTACTTTCTCCCCACCCCCACCCTCCTCTAGCTTATCTCTCCACGCTTCAGGCTCACTGCCTTTATTCCTGACGAAGGGCTTTTGCCCGAAACGTCGATGCCAATCGAAGTGGTGTCCTTCCTTATCTGTATGTAAGGATACTAGTGAGAAAGGTTCATGTCGTTTTGAGGCTGGTTGATGTTCATGTATCCTGGTGGCTGGTTTTCTGCCTGCTTGTCCAATGTAGTGTTTGTTACAGTCCTTGCACAGTATTTTGTAAATGACATTAGTTGGCATGGCATTCCAACCGGAACTCTAACAACAAACACATTGACTTGGACCTAGTATGGTGACAAAATTTCTGAAAATGAACCTTCCAGATCAGCGACCAAACCTACATCCTGAGGTAACTGACCCCAATCGTGTGCATAGCTTGGAGAAGTTGACTTGTTCTCTTCAGAGAAGAGAAAATTGAGAGATTTGATCAAGGTACTCAAAATGATGAGGAGGCTGCGCACAGTAAAGAGAGAGAAACTGTTCCCATTGATGGAACAGCTGAGAACTTTGAGCACAGTCAGCTGTCAGATGAAACAATGGTGATATTATTGGGGATGTGTGAGGTTTTATAAGATAGGTATCATTTAGAATCCCTACAGTGTTGACACAGGCCATTCGGCCCATTGAGTCTACACTGATCCCCCCAATCCAGACCCAGACCCCTAGCCTAACCATGTAACCCTGCATTTCCCATAGCTATCCGTTGCATCCTATGTGGTCCCCTCTACACCGGGGAGACAGGATGCCAACTTGCGGATTGTTTCAGAGAACATCTCTGGGATACCCGCACCAACAAATCCCACTGCCCCGTGGCTGAACATTTTAACTCCCCTCCCACTCCTCCAAGGACATGCAGGTTATTGGCCTCCTCCATTGCCAAACCATTACCACCTGATGTCTGGAGGAAGAGCACCTCATCTTGGGACCCTGCAAGCACATGGGATCAATGTAGATTTCACCAGTTTCCTAATTTCGCCTCCTCCCACCTTATCCCAGTCCCAAGCCACCAACATGGCACTGCCCCCTTGACTGGTCCTACCTGTCCATCTTCCTTTCCATCTGTCTACTCCACCCTCCTCTCTCACTTCCACCCATGCCTTCATCTACCTATTACATTCCCAGCTACCTTCCTCCCAGCCCTAACCCCAACCCCAGCCCCAGCCCCAGTCCCACTCCCTCCCATTTATCTCTCAGCCCCCCAACCCCCCATCTGCCCCACAGCCAACAAGCCGCATTCCTGATGAAGGGCTTATGCTCGAAACATTGATTCTCCTGCTCCTCGGGTGCTTCCTGACCTGCTGTGCTTTTCCAGTGCCACACTCTCGACTGTGCAATCCTCACTTTCTCCACAGCTAATCTACCTAACCTGCACATCCCTGGTCACTATGGGCAATTTAGCATGGCCAATCCAACTAACCTGGATTGAAGGAGGAAACAAAACCATCTGGAGGAAACCCACACAGACACAGGAAGAATGTGCCAACTCCACATGGACAATCACACAAGGGTGGAATCGAACCCAGGTCCCTGGCGCTGTGAGGAGGCAGTGCTAACCACTGAACCACCATGCTGCCCCACTTTATTTGGGTATTGTATTTATTTTACTGTAAGATGGAGGAATTAAGGTGCCTGTGACCTCTTCTGGATTCTGCTAATGGCAAGTCTGGTTGGTTTGATTGATAAGGATTAAAATTTTCACTGGTTATTTCAATACTGGGAAGAAGAGGCAAGGTATTAACACTAATAGTCAATAACAAACACATCTGTGCTGACAGTGGATAGACTGATATTTGCTCAAGTCCCAGGATGGCGTTCAGAAGGTCAGGTTTCGTAAATGATTATACTTTAAGTTTATACCATCACTCTGTATTTACTTTCAAGATAAAATGAAATGGGAAGTTTGAAGGATTATTAATCAGCTTGCTTACCTGGATACAAGGTGAGTTGTGTTGCTATGGCGATGCATTTTGAGGGGTCAAAGGTGCAGAGGAAGCCATTTTAGGTTTGGATTTCAATGTTGTTCTAAAAGATAAAGGCAACTTTACTTCAGTTATTACTGAGAAATAAAAACCTTGATCGTCCAGTGTAGCCTTACATCTAAAATGTGCTGTGGATAGATTTAATGACAATCAGTGAAGGTGATTGCTATTAAGTCCATTCATGTCAAGCAATTTTTAATGCACCAATGGGCTCCAGAATGTCATTCTTTTTAACCAAAAGCATTTCTCTTACACCTTTTTTTCAACATTTCACACTCTGTTGGATGCTTTCCTGCATGACCAGAACAAGAGATGAGAGACTCCATGCCTTTTCATGCCGTACTGATACTATTCATTATTGTTCTCCCAAATTATATCTCTGCTGGAAACAAACCTTTGATGTATGCAGTCATAGCTACATATTACCTTTTCATGTCCTCCTGTCTATACTCCACTCCGTGTGGTGATGAGAAACGTGTGTTTCAAAAGCTTGTGTGTGTGCGTTAACAGCATTCATTAAGCACAAAAATGTAAGCTTCACAATTTAAAAGAGCCCTGTCCGTGTTACAGTTCTATCTTTATGAGAAACAAAAGCAGGAAATGGAAAGGTTGAAGGGGAAGATTTGAGAGCATTAGATCGCAAATTAAAAAATGTGCACAATTTTTTCCAATTGCAGCAACGGGTAATGGTTTAAATAATGAAACAAGCTGCTTTCCATTAACACCACTTAATATTGGGAGAGAACCTTTGAATGGTGTGAGGCAGTTAGAAAATAGCATTTTCACCACCCACACTCCACACCAATTCTGACACCTGCCAAAAAACAATTAAACAGATATATTATAATAGTGAAATTTTAAATTCCACTTTTTAGTTGTTATTTCATTCCATCTTCTGTATAGAGACATTTCCCGTTACTTCCCAAAATGTAGATGAAGATTTCTGGGCAGCAGAATTCAAAAGCTGTAGGGTGCCAAAGTGCTAGGAGAGGTGTCATACCATCATTGCAATATCATATAATTCTGCAAATGTCCTCTCTTTCAAACGTATATCGTTAAGCATTTGCATTGGTACCTTTGCTTGTGCATGTACAAGGTTACAGAATCACAGGCATGACAGGTTTTCTACCGCAGTTTCCCTGTTTGTCCATGTCTTAGTAGGAAGTCTCAGTCAGCTTATGTGATACACGATCTGACACAAATCCCCAGGTTCTTTTATATTGATTCATCCTGAGTTGGCATGGGTCGGCTAACATTTTGGCAGTAATGGCACACAGCAATGGGTTCTCTCCTCTGTTTTGCTTAGGGCACTGGTTTGTGTGTTTTTGGAATACTGTGTTCAATTCTGGTCTCCCTGCTACAGAAAGGATGATGTGAAACTTGAAAGGGTGCAGAAAAGATTTACAAGGATGCTGCCAGGATTAGAGATTTTGAGCTATAGGGAGAGGGTGAATAGGCTAGGGCTATATTCCCTGGAGTGTTGGAGGCTGAGGGGTAACCTTATTGAAGTTTACAAAATCATGAGGGGCATGGTTAGGGTAAATAGCCAAGGTTATTTTTCCTGGGTAATTCTTGCTTCAATTGCATAAGTAAAACAAAAAGCCCAAAGGATTGCAGATGCTGGAAATCAGAAGCAAAAGCAGAAATCATTTGAAAAACTCAGCAGGTCTGGCAGCATCTGTGGCGAGAAAGCAGAGTTAACATTTCAGGTCCAGTGACCCTTCTGGGAAACAATTGGTATATGAGATAGAGTGGGGAGGGAAGGGCAGGATAGACAAGAGGTGGAGATGACAGTAAAACAATTGGACAGAGAAAAGGTCAGCCTGGGAGAACCAATAAATGCTAATGGAGACCATGAGCGGCTGCTGACAACGGGTTGTTTGTGGTAGCTTGGTGTGTGGGGAGTTGAGGTAAGGACATGGGTCAAGATGCTCAATCCATGTAATTATTGAACTTGATATGAAGTCCTGAAGGCTAGAGGGATGTCCAGCAGAAAATGAGATGTTGTTCTTCCAGTTTCTGCTGAACTATGCTGCAGCATTGCAGCAAGCTTGAAACAGAGATGTTGGCCAAGGAACAGGGTGGTCTGTTGAAGTGACAGGCTACAGGAACCTAGGGTCATTTTCACAGACAGAATACAGATGTTCTGCAAAGCGATTACCAAGCCTGTTTTGTTGGGGAGCTATTCATTCCGCCAGGCTAACTTTCCTCCATTCCTTCGTGTTGAGGAAGGATCACTGAACCTGAAACATTAATTCTGATGTCTCTCCATTGATGCTGACAGACCTGCTGAAATTTTCCAGCAATTTCTGTTTTCTTTCTAATTGCCAGCATCTGCAGTTTTTTAGGTTTTTAATTTGTTTTTTTTGTCTCTCTGGACTCCATCTCCACCCATTGTTTACTCGCTCCCCACTTCCCGCACCCCATCTTCAGCATATTTATCAATCTTTTCCTTGCCACAATCAGTTCTGAAGAAGGGTCACTGGATCTGAAATTTTCTCTCCACATATGATGCTGCCAGACCTGCTGAGATTTTCCAACAATTTCTGTTTTTGATTCAATTGTATAAGCTTGGTTATTCTGCACCTGAAGTATTTTGTGCAGTTTTGGTCTCCACATCTGAGGCAAGATATTAATACCCCAAAGAGGTTGAAATGAAGGCTTACCAGATTTGTTCCTGGAACAGCAGGAAAGTCTTCAAAGAGATTGGGAAAATTGGGTGTGTACTTCCTAAAATTTTAATGACTGAGAGGTGATCACAGCAAAACTGACAAAGTTCTTACAGGATAAACAGGATAGATGCAAAGATGTTGTTTCCCATGGTTGGAGAATCTAGGAGAAGGAGATTTAACAATAATGGTCAGAGCATTGAGTATAGGAGTTGGGAGGACATATTTAGGTGGCATGGTGGCTCAGTGGTTAGTAGTGATGCCTCACAGTGCTAGGGACATGGATTCAATTTCCACCTTGGGTGACTGTCTGTGTGGAGTTTGCACGTTCTCCCTGTGTCTGCGTGAGTTTCCTCTGGGTGCTACAGTTTCCTCCCACAATCCAAAGATGTGCAGGTCAGGTGAGTTGGCCATGTTAAATTGCCCACAGTGTTAGGTACATTAAGTAGGGGAATGGGTCTGGGTGGGTTACTCTTTGGAGGGTCGGTGTGGACTCATTAGGCCAAAGGGCCTGTTTCTATACTGTAGGGAAGCTAATGTTGTGGCTGTACAGGATATTGGTTAGGCCATCTTTTGAATATTGTGTGCAATTCTGGTCTCCCTCCAATAGGAAGGATGTTGTGAAACTTGAATACATTTACAAAAATATTGCCAGGGAGCTATAGGGAGAGGCTGAATAGGCTGGGGCAGTTTTCCCTGGAGCGTCGAAGGCTGAGGGGTGACTTTGTAGAGGTTTATAAAATCATGAGGGGCATGGAAAGGGTAAATATACAAGGTCTTTTACCTAGGTTGCAGGAGTCCAGAACTAGAAGGCATTAGTTTCAGGTGAGAGGGGAAAAATTTAAAAGGGACGTAAGGGGCAAATTTTTCATGCAGAGGATGGTGCATGTATGGAATAAGCTGCCAGAGGAAGTGATGGAGGCTGGTAAAATTACAACATTTAAAAGGATGGGTATATGAATGGGGAGGATTTATAGAGATATGGGCCAAGTGCTGGCAAAAGGGACTAGATTAATTTAGGATATCTGGTCGGCATGGAGAAGTTGGACTGAGGGGTCTGTTTCCATGCTGTATATCTCTATGACTCTATGACTCGGTAACACTAAGGGAATGCCATTTAAGTCCAGAATGAGGAGTAATTATTTCACTCAGTGGGTGAACCTTTAGAATTCTGTCCAACAGAGGTGTGTGGAGGCTGAGTTTTTGTGTATGTTTAAGGTAGAAGTTGTTAAATTTCTGACTACCAGTAGTATACAGGATATGGCAATGGCGTGAGTCAAAAGCATTGACATACTCGATCAATAACGATTGAATTAAACAGCAGGGCAGGTTTGTGGGGTGAATTACCCACCGCTGTGCCCATGTTTCCATGTCTATTTATTCATGCTGTTAGAATTGCTTACACTGCCCCATGCGGCAAATGGCATAGTGCTAAGCCTCACTTGAGTCATCTTTCCTGATGAAGGGCTTATGCCCGAAATGTCGATTCTCTTGCTCCTCGGATGCTGCCTGACCTGCTGTGCTACTCCAGCACCACACCTTCGACTCTGATCTCCAGTATCTCCACCACCTCACTTTCTCCTTGTAATCCAGAAGCCCAGGCGTGGATCTGGCGACAAATCAACAGATTGCATTGAAATTTAATGTTAAAACCTGGAATTAAAAGCTGTTCGCAGTACTTTTAGCCATAACAACTATCATTGATGGTCAGAAAAGCTTATTAAGATCAGTCATGACCTTTAATGAAGGAAATCTGCCTTCCTTACCTGGTCTGGCCTACTCATGACTCCACACCCACAACAAATTGATTGCCTCTTGACTGTCTTCTTAAATGATCTATCATTTGCCACTCAGTTCAAGGGCAATTTGAGAATGGGCAACAAATGTTGATTCTGTCCATTACAGAATCTGAAAACGCAATGAATTAAATTGCGGGATTTATATTAAACCTCTGTCATGTCAGAATGTTAAGTCATCATAGAATCCTTATAGTGTGGAAGCAGGCCATTCAGCCACATCAAGTCCACCCCAACCCTCCGAAGAGCATCCTACCCAAACACCCTACAACCCTGCATTTCTCATGGCTAACCCATCTAAGCCTGCACATTCATAGTCACCATGGGCAATTTAGCATGGCCAATCCACCTACTCTTGTGCATATTTGGACTGTGGAGGAAACTGGAGGAAACCCACACAAACACAGGGAGAACATGAAACTCTTCATAGACAGTCACCTGATGGTGGAATTGAACCCAGATCCCTGGAGCTGTGAGGCAGCAGTGCTAAACACTGAGCCATCATGCCATCCGGCCAGTTATGGTGAATAGAAGAATGCATGTGACCCATTAAAACCAGGCTGCCCTGTAGAGCATTCTAATTAGTCCCTGTTATAGCACAAGCATAGTGTAGAAGAAAGAAGCATGTCATATACCTTTACCCCACAGTAAAGCTCTTCACTAACACTGAAACATTTGATTTCTGAAATTTACAAAAATATGGCATCAGTTTGTACCCAATAAGACCCTGATACAGCTTAAAGGTGCACAAATACTTTTTTCCCTTATGGTGGCATTGGTTAGAGAGAAATCAGCAGCCACAACACTGCCTCTTCTTCAAACAACGCCATGGAAATTTCTCTATTCACTCAATCAGAACTGAAAGACAGAGCCTCCAATAATGTTGCTGCCCAGAAGGATGGTGGAGGGTATTTGTTAAGGTTCAGGAATGAAAAAGGCTGCTATTCCACAGAGTGAGAGAAAATGCGTAATACGTACAATGACATGTGACTGCAATAACTCCAAGGAGGCAAGTGTCCCATTACCAAGTCACTCTTTAATTATGCATGGTCAGCCAGTTCAGAGCCAATCCCCAGAGTGAGAAGACTCTCTGTGTCTCCTGCTTGTATCTGTCAGCCAGGGTTCCCCAAATGGCCAAGGTTAACAACTCCAACTCATAGTCAATGACACCCACCTGGCCTTCCTTCCAATCATGACAAAACTTAATTCTATAAGAAGGCAAGTGGGTTTTTCCTTTGTGGCCCAGTGGCAATGTCCCTGCATCTGCACCAGCGAGACCTGGGTTCAAGTCCCACACACTCTCGACGTGTGTGATAACATCGCGGAACAGGTTGATTAGAAAAATAGGTTAATTTAAAAAAAAGAAGGAAATTTAAGATCGGTCCAGTTTTGCATGACACCTTAGTTGCATTCCAACTAAACCTCGCTTAATAGAGAATCACTTAATAGAAATAATGGGGCCTAAGGGAAAAGTGGGGTTAGGGGTAGACAGCAAAACAAATTACTCACACTCGCTCAAAAATCACCCAGAGGTTGAAAGCAAAATATAGCACAGCCGGAATGAAGGTTGAAATTATATTTATTAATGAAACAAAAGTAAATTTAACACATTAAATTTAAAAACTGTAAGAAAGCTGGTCTCTGTACTGTATCTCTCACAGAAAGCTGCTCTGTTGGCAGCTGACATCGCGCATGTGCAGAATGATATGCAAACTTCGGGGCTGATCTCGGTACATGCACGGGATGGCACAAAGTCTGGCACTGACATCGGTGCATGTGCAAAATGACATGGAAACGTCGGCGCGGATATTGGCACATGTGCAGAACTAAGCTCGCAACCCCAATCACCGCTGGGATCACGCTATTGCGAATGGAGATAAGCGTTCCCGAAAATACCGTTCCCTTTTTCTTCATCAATATTATAGCCAAATTGACAAGGCAAAATGCGCGTTATCCCAGAACTATCGGTAGTTCTCTAAAAATGACAACAATTGCTATACAATTAAATGTTGAAATCTTGAAATTACTATCAATGATTCTATACTTCCCCTTACAGTTTGCTGTTGAAGTAATCCTACACCACACACTCCAAGATGCCAAACAATTAAAAATCACTGAACTGACCAAAACTTGATTTGGCTTACGGTACAATGGAAAAAGTGATACATTATTGAATATGGTGCAATTAGATTTTTAAGTTCATAATGACAGGTAACAGCCCCACTGGCTCTATGAAGCTCATTTTATAATGTTCAATATTTGTATTGCTATAAAAAGATCACTTATTTAAAATGTGGTTTTTTTGGAAAGCTGTTTATGATATTTTAACCCTAATTCAAAGCCTCAATCATTTCTGGCAGCATCTGTGAAGAGAAATCAAAGTTAACATTTTGGAAGCGGTGACCCTTCCATTAATCTGATTTCTCTTCATAGATGCTGCCAGACCTGCTGATCTTTTCCAGCAACTTCTGTTTATGTTTCTGATTTGCAGCATCTGCAGTTCCTATTTTGCTCAATCACTTATAGACTCGTAAGAGATGTGCAGTACAGAAACAAACCCTTCAGTCCAACCCATCCATGCCGACCAGATATCCTAAATTAATCGAGTCCCATTTGTCAACACTTAGCCCCTATCCCTCTGAACTCTTCCTACTCATATACTCATCCAGGTGTCTCAACCACTTCCTCTATCAGCTTATTCCATACAAGCACCGTCCTCTGCATGAAAAAAGTTGCCCTTTAGGTCCCTTGTAAATCTTCCACCTCTTACCCTATGCCCACTAGTTCTCAATTCCCCCATCTCACAAAAATATCTTGTCTATTTATCCTATCCATGCCCTTCATGACCTTATAAACCTCTATAAAATCATCCCTCAGCCTCCAACACTCCAGGGAATACAGTCCCAAGCTATTCAGCCTCTCTCTACAGCTCAAACCCTCCAACCCAGGCAACATCCTTGTAAATCTTTCTGAACCCTTTCAAGGTTCACAACATCCTTCTTATAGGAGGGAGACCAGAATTGCACACAATATTCCAAAAGTGACCTAACCAATGTCCTGTACAGGTGCAATATGACCTCTCAATTCCTAAACTCAGTGCTCTGACTAATAATGGAAAACACACCAAATGCCTTATTCACTATCCTATTTCCCTGCAACTCTACTTTCAGGGGACTATAAACCTGCGCTCCAAGGTCTCTTTGCTCAGCAACACTCCCCAGGGTGAAAAGCAGCAGACCCAGCACCAATCCCTGTGGTACAACACTGGTCACAGGCCTCCAGTCTGAAAAGCAACCCTCCGCTACCACCCTCTGTCTTCTACCTTTGAGTCAGTTCTGTGTCCAAATGGCTAGTTCTCCCTGTATTCCATGAGATCTAACCTTGCTAATCAGTCTCCCATGGGGAACCTTGTCGAACGCCTTACTGAAGTCCATATAGATCACATCTACTGCGCTGCCCTCAGCAATCCTCTTTGTTACTTCCTCAAAAAACTCAATCAAGTTTGTGAGACATGATTTCCCATGCACAAAGCCATATTGACTGTCCCTAATCAGTCATTGCCTTTCCAAATACATGTACATCCTGTCCCTCAGGATTCCCTCCAACAACTTGCCCACTATCGACGTCAGGCTCACTGGTCTATGGTTCCCTGGCTTGACCTTACAACCCTTCTTAAACAGTGGCACCACATTAGTCAACCTCCAGTCTTCTAGCACCTCACCTGTGGCTATTGATGATAGAAACATCTCATCAAGGGGCTCAGCAATCACTTCCCTCGCTTCCTACAGAGTTCTAGGGTATACCTAAACAAGTCCTGGGGATTTGTCCACTTTTATGTGCTTTAAGACATCCAGCACCTCTTCCTCTGTAATATGCACATTTTTCAAGATGTCTGTTTACCCACATTCTACATCTTCCATGTCCTTCTCCACAGTAACACTGTTGCAAAACCCTCAATTATTATCTACCCCATCTCCTTCGGTTCCACATATAGGCTGCCTTGTTGATCTTTGAGGGACCCTATTCTCTCCCTCATTACCGTTTTGTCCTTAATGTATTTACAGAATCCTTTTGGATTCTCCTTAACCCTATTTGCCAAAGGTATGTCATGTCACCTTTTTTGCTCTCCTGATTTCCCTCTTAAGTATACACCTGCAGCCCTTACACTCTTCTAAGGATTCATTCGATCTCTCTTGTCTATACTGGACATATGCTTCCTTCTTTTTCTTGACCAAAAACTCAATTTCTCTAGTCATCCAGGCATTCCCTACATCTACCAGCCTTGCCTTTCACCCTAACAGAGACACACTGTCTCTGGACTCTCATTATCTCACTTTTGAAGACTTCCCAGTTCCAGTCATCCCTTTGCCTGCGAACATTCACCCCCAATCAACTTCTGAAAGCTGTTCTCCAAAATTTATTTGAAAATATATCAAACAGAGCCACCTTCATAGATGCCTGTCAGAATAACTTCAATTTGATCGGTTGCTCCCTTGATTGGTGACTTACTTGTTACAGGAAATCCCCTTGACTTGGGACCTGATTCAATCTGATGTTGGGAAAGAGCAATTCCTTCTATAACCTTGTGAGCAGCTTTCTTTGAGTTTACCATGCTGTCAAGTAAAAAGGCAGGAATAGGATATATAGAAATGTTTCCTTACATGAAATGGGTGAGAAAATAGTTTGCCATGTGTCCATTTTTAATCACCCATGTCAGAGCTGAAACTGCTTCCACTAGCAGATGGGTCAGTAGCTAAAGAACAAAGAGCTAAAATAATTGGCAAAGGAACTAGAGAGGCAAGCAGAAGAACTTTTTTCTTTTGCTCAGCTGGTTGTTATGATCTGGAATGCGCTGCTTGAAAGCATGGTCAAAGAAGATTTCAAAAAGAAATTTGATAAATACATGAAAGGGAATAGGAAACAATTGCTCTGTAGGTGAAATGGTTGGATTTGTTGCAACAAAGCTCTTGCCCTGGGATTGACCAGGCACTATTCAGTCGGAGTTTACAAGATGCTCCCTTTCTCATATATTTCCATTGTTTCAATTAAAACTACCTTGTTAAGTATTCACTCAGTGTAGCATTTCCCTAGCAATTTTCTACTACTTTGCAATATCAGTCTCCAATGCACTTTGATGTTTTCAGCTTAGATTAATGTTCCTCTAGCAATTAAAGTAGTTGACTGCATCATGAAATTCTGAGACTCTCTGAGCTATTATTTCACTATATATCTTAACTTCTGTTGCTGTTTGAAAGCAATTTACTTTTTGCTGTTTATCCACGTCTCATGCTAAATTGTTGCACACAGCAATCTGCAAACTCCCTTCAATCCGCAGTCTGATCTGCTCATGCGGGCATTTCATTTGAACAGCATCAGACCTTATTTTTGAAAGTTTTAAAAATATTTTCAATTTAGATGATGGCAGAGGGAGAGGAAAGTACCTCCGTATCCAAGTGAAATGTACTTATTCAAGGAAATAGATATTGAGCATCAGCATCCAGTGTGGTTGGACAAGCAAGACTTGTTAGCCTGGCATTTTTAGAAGACTGAGGGGTCACTAGGTTCAAGGGTATAAGATCCTGAATGGTCTTGATAAGGTGGATGTGGAAAAGGTGTTTTATCTTGTGGGTGAGTGAGGACTAGGAAGCGTAGTTTTACCTTTGGGGGGCTACCATTTTAAGACAGTGATTAAGAGTCTTTTTTTCCCCTCTCTCTGAGAATTGTGTGACTTTGGAACACTGCCTCAGAAAGTTGTAGAGGCAGAGTCAGTGAATATTATTAAGGCAAGGGTTGATATGTTACTGTCAGGCAAAAGATTCAAGGATTATAGAGTCATAGAGTTGCACAGCATGGAAACAGACCATCAGTCCAACTCGTCTATGCCAACCAGATATCTTAAATTAATCTATTCCCAATTACCATCACCTAGCCCATACCACTCTCAGCTCTTCCTTTTCATTTAGTCGTCCAGATGTCTTTTAAATGTTGTAATTGTACTAGACTCAGCCACTTCCTCTGGCAGGTCATTACATACATGTTCCACCATCTGCATGAGAAAGTTGCCCCTTAGGTCCCTTTTACATCTTTCCCCTCTCACCTTAAAGCTATGCCCTCTAGGTTGGACTCCCCTAACTTGGGAAAAGACCTTGGCTATTCACCCTATCCATCATCCCTCAGCCTCTGATGCTCAAGAGAAAATAGCCCGAGCCTCTCCCGAAAGCTTAAATCCTCCAATCCCGGAAATATGCTTATAAGTCTTTTCTGAACACCTTCAAGTTTCACAACATCTTTCCGACAGCTGGGAGACCAGAAGTAGTATTCCAAACGTGGGCTAACCAATGTCCTGTACAGTTGCAACATGACACTTAACTAGTGTAATCAATGCACTGACCAAATAAAGACAAGTGTACCAAATGTCTTCTTCCCGACTGTATCTATCTGCAACTCCACTTTCAAGGAACTATGAGCTTGCACCCCAAGGTCTCTTTCAGAATGCAGAATATTCATAACACAAACCGATCAGCCATGATTGTATTGAGTGGCAGGGCAAGCTCGAAGATCCCAATGGTTTACTTCTGCTCCTATGTTTGTTTGTTGGTGAGTGGTGAGTGTGTCAAATTCTCTATCACAGAAAGCGGTTGAATGTTTTCAAGAGGGAGACATATAAGGCTTGATTGTGGCTTCACAGTACAGGGCACCTCTCGAATGTTTTGCCATGTCAGTTTTGTCAGCCTCTGAAGGTTTTGTGTTTTTTTTTGCAGCCGTCTGTTTCTAAGGTGTGTTTGTTCATGTTTCCTTGCCCTTTTGTTGGAATTACATCAATTCTTTGCTGAGAAACTATCCTTTTGTACTAGGAGGTAAATTTGGCAAGAATTAATAAAATGCATATGTGGGTTAACCATGCATGCGATCTGATGTTGATAATTTTCAGTACTATGTTTATGGTTTATGATAGTATACTAGTAATATAGAGTTTGAGTGTTCAAATCTCAACATGGTAATCAATGATCGAGTAATGGATAGGCTTGTACAACAGAAAAATGTCCAGGAGAGTTGCTGGAGAATGCTAATTCTCCCTTCATAGAAGGGAACCTCCCCCCCCTGCCCAATCTAAAATACAATTATTTGTTTTGTTGTTGCATTTCAATGGCCTTTGAAGTGGCCCAATAAGTCACTCAATGGTGACTTAAGGTGACCTTTCTTATAGAATAATTCAAACATTCCCCACTCCCTGAGAACAAATATTAGAAAACATCTGTCCAATGTTGTCAGAAAATAGAGTGTGGCTATTGAAAACAAAGTCAATCACAACATTTAATTATCTACTCTCATGAAGGGTCACTGGACTCAAAACGTCAACTCTGTTTCTGGCTTCACCGATAGTGCCAGACCTGCTGAGTTTCTCCATTACTTTCTGGCTTTATTTCAGATTTCCAAAATCCACAGTACTTTCTTTTAGTTAATTGTCAAATATTTCAGCTCTTCAACAAAACAGAGAGATGGACAAGAGTAGAAAACTTGTGAACAGGAAGTACAGAAGAATTAGAACCTTTTATCATTCTGTAATTGGAAGATAGTTATGTCACTAGAGCAATAATTTAAAGATCGAGACTAATTTTCTGGGGTCATGACTTTTGAATCTGACTTTGTCTGATGGTAACATTCAAATTCAATAATATCTGAAGATGAAATGTTAGTGTAATGGTGATCATGTAATCATTATAATAAAATCCTGCAGTGGTTCAGTAATGTTCTCTGGGGAAGGATTTGTGCCATTCTTACCCCATCTGATGTAAATGTGACTCCAAACTCATAGCACTGTTGTCTCTTAACTACCCTCTGAAATGGCCTAACAACTCCATCAATTCAATGGCAATTAGACATCAGCAAGAAAGCTGACATAGCCAGTATTGGCTATCTCCCATATAAAAATAAAGAATTCAGCTCATTGTCCAACCTTCTATGTATCTTTTTGGGTTACGCCAGGATTATTAACATTGATATTAGGAGTGGTGGGTTATCAAACATGAACTGGACAATTGTTAAGGTAAGGAGACTTCTTAGAAGCACTCCAATAACCTGTTATAAACAAGGAATCATATTGATAGCCAGCCATTGTTACTACACAAGCATTATGAACAGGATGGTCCTGTAAACTGCATTAAAATTATTTATCTCAATAATGCTGGTTGAAAGAAGCTTGTCAGCCATGTACCCAGGTGAACTTATTGGTATTCTTTAAATATTACTGGGAGTCCTTTCATATCGATTTCAATGGATAGATGGGGCCTAAATTTATCTCAAAGACAACACTCTTTGACAGTTCAGTACTCTTTCAGCATGTAGACTATGATCTCAAATACAGATACGGAGACTTACTCCCACATGCTTTCTGACTCAGAGGTGACAGCGCTGTTAACGGAGACAAGCTGACACACAAGTAGAAAAGCTTCAGTTCATTCTGATGTTTCTCTTCAGGCATATTTTGACAAGCCACAATAGAAAGCAGAAGGATTCTGGAAACTACAAACTAAATTTAGCATAATAATTAACTTTGCAGTTAAAATGGTATTAAAATACTGACTCCGACCCATTCCAAAAGCATGTTAAAACAAGATATATGGGTCTGTTTAAGTAAAAATAAAACTTCTTTTTAATTACAAGAATTTATTAACCTTGGAGTCAATGTAAGGTAGGCTTACCAGGATTAAATTTCAAGGAGGAAGTAATGTAGAATATCGACTAGTGCAGCACAATAACAGGTCATTCAGCCCGCCATGTCTATGACAACCATGAAGCCAATGTAAACTAATCCCATCTGCCTGTACATGGTCTGTATCCCTGCCTGTTCATGTGTCTGTATTCCCCGCCTGTTCATGTTTCTGCCTAAATGCCTCTTAAACTTTGCTAATGTATCTGCTTCTACCAGCTCACCTGGCAGCATGTTGCAAGCACCTATAACCCTCTGATAAAAAACCTGCCTCACACATCTCCTTGAAACATTTCCCCTCCCACCTTAAACCTATGCCCCTTAGTATTTGACATTTCCACCATGGAAAAAAAGATTCTGACTATCCACCCTATCCATGTCTCTCCCAAGTTTATGTACTTTTTTTCAAATCGCCACTCAGCCTCCAAAGCTCTAGTGAAAGCAGTCCAAGTTTGTCCAACCTCTCCTTATAGCTAATACATTCCATTCCAAACAACATCCTGGTAAACCACTTTTGCACCCTCTGTAAAGCCCTCAATTCCTTCCTATCGTGTGGTGACTAGAACTGCACAAAATATTCCAAACGTGGCCTAACTAAAGTTTTTTACAACAGCAACATGACTTACCAACCTTCATACTCAATACCCCAATCAATGAAATTGAGAATGCCACATGCATCCTTTACACCTTATTCACTTCTTTTGGCACTTTCAGGGAGCTATGGACATGCTCCCCAGATCTGTCTGTATAATCACTTCTCCTAAAGTTCCTGTTATTTAACTTCCCAAAAGGCATCATCTCCTTGCAGAATTTAACCGATCACAGAGCTCCAGTTAAAAAAAAACACCCCTCCACAGCTACTCTCTGTTTTCTACGTCCAAACCAATTCTGTATCCAACTTACCAACTCATTGTGGATCTCATGTGACTTAATCTTCTAGACCAGCCTGCCATGCGATACCTTGTCAAATGCATCAGCGAAGTCCAATATCCACTTCCCAACCTCTATCAATCATCCTCATCACTTCCTCAAAAATCTCAATCAAATTTGTGAGACAAGACTTCCTCAATACAAAGCCATTATTATCCCTAATAATTGCATTCTTTTCCAAGTACAAGTAAATTTTGTCCCTTAGAATATTCTCCAATAATTTCCCTATCACTGGATCAGCCCTGTTGTTCTCCTTCAACAAAAGAACAACGTTGGCTTTTCCCAATGTTTTGGACCTCATTTGAGGCTAAAGAGAATATGAAGATCACTGTCACAGCCAATGCAATCTGCTCCCTTGCCTCCTTCATTATTCTAGGATAAATCCCATCAAGCCCTGGGGACTTACCTACCTTATTATTTTTCAAGACACCCAACACCTCCTCCTCCTTAATATCACCATTCACTAGAATATTGACATTCCCCTCCATAATCTTAGCATCATCCATGTCTTTCTCCTTGATGAATATCAATGCAAAATACTCATTAAGGACCTCACCTACTTCCTCTGGCTCCATGAATGAATTCCTTCCTATGTCCTTGAGTGGACCTACCCTTTCCTGAGTCACCCTATTGCTTCTAATGTACATATAAAATGCCTTGCAATTCTCCTTAATCCTACTTGCCAAGGACATATCATGGCTCCTTTCCAGCCCACATAATTATTAAAGTTTTTTTCTGCTTCCTTTCTATTCGTCAAGGGCTTTGTTAGATTTCAGTTTCCTAAACCTTACATATACTTCCCTTTGCTTTTTGAATCATCTTTCAATATCCCTTGTCATCCAGGATTCCTGAATCTTGCCATCCTTCTCTTTCATTCTCACTGTAACACGCTGGTCCTGAACTCAGATCATCTAGCCTTTAAAACATTCTGGCATGTCTGACATGGATTTACCCTCAAACAGCTGCCCCCAATCTAATTTTTCCAATTCAGGGCAAATACTGGTTTAATCTGCCTTCCCCTAATTTAGCACTGCTGCCTCACAGTGCCCGAGACCCGGGTTCAATTCCCGCCTCAGGCGACTGACTGTGTGGAGTTTGCATGTTCTCCCCGTGTCTGCGTGGGTTTCCTCCGGGTGCTCCGGTTTCCTCCTACAGTCCAAAGATGTGCAGGTCAGGTCAATTGGCCATGCTAAATTGCCTGTAGTGTTAGGTAAGGGGTAAATGTAGGGGCATGGGTGGGTTGCGCTTCGGCGGGTCGGTGTGGACTTGTTGGGCCGAAGGGCCTGTTTCCACGCTGTAATGTAATGTAATGTAATCTAATCTAATTTAACATTTGGACAAATTAGGATTGGTCCCTGGAGTTTAAAGTTTAAGGATTATTTTGATGCAAGTTTAGAGAAATTAAATAATTAAGGATGGATGATATTAAGTTTTAAAATCTTAAAGTTTGAGTAGGTTGAGATTAATTATTATTGTTCATTTGAAGTTTAGGGCTAGAGTCTCGCCAGATAAAAAACACATATACCTTTGCCAAGTTGTGTTACTTAATGTTGTTATAATCACACATCTCTAACTTCCCTTCCTTACTGATGCTCCATCAGCAATGAAACCAGCAATCCTGGAGTAGCAGTAGCCTGTTTGGTCCATGGAATCTGCTGCACCATTGAGTGAGATCATGGCTGATCTGATAATCCCTAAAAGAACTACAGAGCTGAAAAAGTAAATCATTTTATTAAAAGATTCTGTCAAAACTGAGGAGGCTTCAAGCTGATGTGTTGGAGATTATTGACTATGTCAGATGCCCAGGCAAACGTACTGAAGATATATGGGTTCAAATTCTACTATAGCAGGTGGCAGAATTTGAAGTAAGTTAATAAATCTGTAATACAAAGCCTAGTCTCAGTAACTACCCCACTGGTTACTGTGAAACTCCATCTGGTTCACTAATGTCCTTTTCAGAAGGGAATCTGCCGAACTTACCCAGTCTGGCCCTCGTGTGACTCCAGACCAACAACATGATGCTTTTTAAAATTTTTCACAGGTTGCATGCATGCATTGTTGGCTAGACAAGCGTTTATTGCCCATCCCTAACTGCCCAGAGAGCAGAGAAGAATCAATTCCACTGCTGTAGTTCTGGAAGGAAATGTACACCTAACCAGGTAAATGCAGCAGATTTCCAGGTGGTTACATGGTCACAATTAGATTTAGCCTTTCATTACAGATTTTCATTGAGTTCAAATTTTAACAGTTGGTATAGTGGGATTCAAACCCATGCCATCCAAGGATTTGATTAATAGTCTCGTGATGTCCGCATTATGCCACTGCCTCCCCTCTGACTCTTCACATCTCTCCAATGGCTGAGCAAGCAATTCAATTCAAGGACAATTCGGGATGGGCAACAGACTCTGGACTTGCCAATGATTCTAACATCTATTGAATAAAGGTAAAAAGGCTCAACAAACTGCTTTGAAAACTCTGCTGACAGCTGTGACACAGCTGTGACAAATTGTGTCATGATCCAAACATTCTAAAATGAACATTCCAAATATTACAACCCTCAACCTTGTGAAAGAAAAGTCATTTGATCCAATCTCAATATTCAACAGATCCAGAATCTGGAACACTATCTTCATAAAAGAAACAATGATTTATTCCTTGTCCCATATCCTCTTTGTGTGTTGCATTTTGCTGAAATTCAGCCATTTTCTTCTGGACACTTTGTTTACAGACAAACAGACAAAAATATTATATCTGAACATTTTCAGTGGCAAGGATCAAAATTATAGCCTTTTTCAGGGTGAAATTAGGGCATACTTCCCCATATAAAGGATAGTAAATCTTTTAATGTTTGTCCCCAGATGACAATCATTGGATCAGTTGTCAATGAACTCCATCATTGAAAATTGGCAAAGTCAATCCCACTGTAATTTCACCCACATTTGTTAGTCTGATCTAGTTTGTTGCCACAAAAAGGGAAGTTGCCCAGCTCTTACTTTACTTCAAAGACAGTGAAGTTGACTTCCTGCAGCACGATAATGAAAATGGAGAGATGAACATTGGGTTTTTTTTGTTGTAGTAATTAATTCTTGGGAAAGTGCCTTTCCTGTGGATATGTGGCGATTTCTAATTGTTGCTGTATCTCTTTTTAAAGTTATCGGTCTCCATGGAGATTTGCAACAATATATGGTGGCACAGTGGTTAGCACTGCTGCCTCACAGCGCCAGAGACCCGGGTTCAATTCCCGCCTCAGGCGACTGACTGTGTGGAGTTTGCACGTTCTCCCCGTGTCTGTGTGGGTTTCCTCCGGGTGCTCCGGTTTCCTCCCACAGTCCAAAGATGTGCAGGGTCAGGTGAATTGGCCATACTAAATTGCCCGTAGTGTTAGGTAAGGAGTAAATGTAGGGGTATGGGTGGGTTTCGCTTCGGCGGGTCGGTGTGGACTTGGTGGGCCGAAGGGCCTGTTTCCACACTGTAATCTAATCTAATCTAATCTAATATAGTTGTCCAAAAGTGTCATTAGATTCAAGAATTGCCTGCTGTAATCAGACTTTTGAATGGACGTCTCGAATGTTTATTTTGATCTCTCTCTCTCTCTCTCTGCACCTTCTCTGTGGCTGTATTATTGTATTCTGCACTCTATCCTGCTACCCTGATGCACTTTGTATGGTACGATCTGTCTGTATAGCATGCAAAACAACACTTTTGACTGTATGTCAGTACACATGTCAACAATTAATCAATTATTTAATTGATCACTGCATTTTAATTATATGTTTACTTTAGGCAGTTCATTGTCTTTCTAGTTGAAGGATATTAACAAAATTATTTTGTGAAGCAATCATGTTTCCTCGTCCTCCCACATGTACAAATTTCAGATTGAATGGCTGCAATAATAAGTTCCAGCTAAACAGTCTGGCATTTCTGTCCTTAAATTTCTCCAAAAACTTTAATGGGTTATGATCAGTATATATGAATGTATTGACCAGTGCACTAGAGGTTAGGTTAGATTCCCTACAGTGTGGAAATAGGCCCTTCGGCCCAACAAGTCCACACTGACCCTCCGAAGAGTAACCCACCAGACCCACTTCCCTCTGACTAATGCTTTAGAAGGAATGATATTCATATCTCTGAATGTAGCTGGGAGCAACCAAAGCCTTGAAGCATTTATAGTCTTCCTAACTTTCCATTAAATATTGTCTACATTCTCAGCAAAAATTCCTATTCACTTGTTACAAGGTTTTCATCCTTTGCAAGGAATTACTGATGAAAATTGTCTCTCATGCGTAGCAGAAGCTTTGACCATGGTGAACAAAAATTTAGTTTTCAAAGTTTGTCAGTGCATAGCATTCTGAGAGAGAAGTTTTGAGTTCAGGAATCTATCTATAGACTTGAGTTTTTGGTCTAAGATGGCACCGCAGTATGTTACTGAGGGAGTGCTCCATTTTTATAAGGTCTTTCTGATGAGATGTTCAACTAGTGCCTCATTTGCCTATTGTGTTGGACAGAGATCAGTAACAGCATCTATGTAGTGCCTTTCACAAACATTTCACTTTGAAACCAATCACATACTTTTGATGTACAGACACTGTTGTAATGAAGAATTGCAGGAGCCAATTTGAATGCACCAGGCTCTGACAACAATTTGAAAAAGACCACATAATTTTGTTACCTCTAGTGCACTGGTCAATATTGATTCCTTTCTTAATCATGTTCTAGGATCCTCCAAGATCATTCAGCAGCTTAGACAGGAGGTCAGTGAAACCTGTCATCTGAACGACAACACCTCTGATGATCCAGCATTGCCTCAATATGACAATGAAGTGTCAGCCTATACTTACGTGCAGGATACAGGATCATAGAGGCAGAGAAATATACAGCATGGAAAAAGAACCTCATTAGTCCAAATCATTCAAACCAACCAGATATCCTAAATTAATCTAATCCCATTTGCTAACATTTGGCCCATAGCCCTCTAAACCCTTCCTATTCATACAGCCATCCAGATGTCTTTTAAATGCTGTAATTGTACCAGCCTCCACCACTTCCTCTGGCAGCTCATTCCATACATGCACCACCCTCTCTGCTCTCATCTTTAACCTATGTCCTCTAGTTTTGGACTCCCCTACCCTGGGAAAAAGACCTTGACTATCCACATTATCCTCACTCTTCATGGTTTTATAAACTTCTACTAGGTCACCCCACAGCCTCCAAGGCTCCAGGAAAAACAGTTCCAGCCTATTCAGCCTCTCCCAATAGTTCAAATGCTCCAAACCTGTGTCATGGACCAGGCCAGATCCTCTCAAAACCTTTTAAGAAAAGGTAGCCCATCCCCTAACTTTTTACCTTCTTTTAAGCAGATTTAAAGTAGATATTCCAGGAGTGATGCAGCTGGTCAAATCATCAGCTTTAAACGAAACAGAATTTATTTAGACATTACAGATGAAACACGAACAAAAGAAAACAGAATTTAGAATACCAACTTATTTGATAACCCAACCGATTATCATAATTTAATGAAGGAGCTGTTCCAATCCCTGCAACATTCCATAAACACACCCCTTAGCAAAAAGTAAATTCAAATGCAGGTTCTTACAGGCAGGAGAGGATTCAGAGAGAAAGTTCAGGCAAGACCCTGTTGAAGCATGGAACCTCTTTTCACTGTAACTGATTCTCTAGGTCCCCAGCAGTTTCCTGACTGCTTGCTAAAACATACCAAACTAGAAAAAAAAACACCTGAACTGAGAGAACTGGCCAGTCCCCTGACATTGTTTACAAGTAGCCATTTCCAGACAAATTGGAACCTCTTCCTTTATGACCCTTCTTGAAAAAAAACACAAGGACAACATAACCTTGCGATGTTGGAGCAGCATCATCAACATTCACCCCCTCCCCCCAAACAAAATGAACCATCAATATACAAAAATGGCTTCATTTTAAAACCCCTTGGTCTTACACTGCTAGTGCACTAGATTACATATACATTACATTGACTATAACCATGCAAACATGCACACTACTACACCCTATTTCAGTCTGTTTCCTCCTGCCACTGAACCCCTCCATTTCTCATCCAAGTTTCAACAAAGCGTTGGCAATCATGTTTCCTCGTCCTCCCACATGTACACATTTCAGATTGAATGGCTGCAATAATAAGCTCCAGCTAAACAGTCTGGCATTTCTGTCCTTAAATTTCTCCAAAAACTTTAATGGGTTATGATCAGTACATATGAATGTGTCAGACACAGTAGATTAGGTTAGATTCCCTACAGTGTGGAAATAGGCCCTTCGGCCCAACAAGTCCACACTGACCCTCCGAAGAGTAACCCACCCAGACCCATTTCCCTCTGACTAATGCACCTAACGCTATGGGCAATTTAGAATGGCCAATTCACCTGACCTGCACATCTTTGGACTGTGGGAGGAAACCGGAGCACCCGAAGGAAACCCACACAGGCACTGGGAGAATGTGCAAACTCTACACAGACAGTTGCCTGAGGCCGGAATCGAACCTGGGTCCCTGGTGCTGTGGGGCAGCAGTACTAACCACTGAGCCACCGTGCCGCCCCAAACTGGCAACATAAATGTTGAAATATTGTAACACCAACACCAAGCTCAAAGTTTCCTTCTCAATTGTCAAATATTTTTCAATTTCCTGGAGAAATACCCGAAAGATCTTTCTGTCTTCTTGTTGTCTTCTTGTAAGAGCACAGCACTGACACCCATATCACTTGCATCGATAGTCATTTTAAATGGCTTTGTGTAATTAGGTGTGGCTAATACTGGGGAGTGGCTAACACAGCTTTCAGGTTGACAAATGTCTTTTGACAATCGGAGTCCACTGAAACCTCTTGCCTTCCTTGAGCAATTCAATGAGTGGAGCAGCCACACCGCTAAAATTTGGTCCTAATTTCTGATAGAATCCACTCAATCCCAGGAACTGTAGTACTGCTGTTTTCTTAGATTAGATTACTTACAGTATGGAAACAGGCCCTTCGGCCCAACAAGTCCACACCGACCCGCCACCCACCCATACCCCTACATTTACCCCTTCTTACCTAACACTACAGGCAATTTAGCATGGCCAATTCACCTGACCTGCACATCTGTGGGAGGAAACCGGAGCACCCGGAGGAAACCCACGCAGACACGGGGAGAATGTGCAAACTCCACACAGACAGTCACCTGAGGCAGGAATTGAACCCGGGTCTCTGGCGCTGTGAGGCAGCAGTGCTAACCACTGTGCTACCGTGCCACCCATTCGTCGATGGTATGGAAAACTTCCCAATAACTTTTGTTTTTACATGCCATGGAGTCATCTGACTATGTGTGAAAACGTGGCCCAGGAAGGTGACCCGGGCTTTGACAGTCTGGCCGGATTTATCATCAAGCCTGCCTCCCGAAGTCGATCAAATAATTCTGAGCAATTCTGCAAACTTTCCTTTCGTGTTTGACTAAAAATCACCAGCTCATCGATGTAAACCACACAACTGGGTAATCTGGAAGTGACGATATTAGTTATTCTTTGAAATGTAGCTGGCACTTTTTTCATACCCAATGGCATGAATTTAAACTTATACAGTCCATTTGATTATGAAAGCAGAAATTGTCTTCCTTTTTTTCAAATAAAGGTACTTACCAGTATCCTCTGAGCAAGTTCAACTGAGAAATATAAGTTGATTATCCCACCTTTTCAATACAGTTTTCCAAACGCGGAATCGGATATGCATCAGACTTTGTAACTGCATTGATTTTGCACTAGTCCACACGTAACTATTGGGTACCATCTGGTTTTGGCACCATTACTATGGCCAAGCTCCAGTCACTGTAACTCACTTTGAATATGTCATCTTGGAGCATGTGTTCAATGTCCTTTTGAACCAGTGTCAACTTTAGAGGGTTATGCTTACAAGACATAAATCAGAACAGTGTGTCTTATATCTACATTATGCATAAGTAGATTAGTATATCCCAGTTTATTTCCACAAACCTCCCCATGCGATAGCAATAACTCTTTCAGGTTATTTTGATTTTCCTCTGGAAGGTAACTCAATAATCTATCCCCATTTTTGACAACATCTTTATTGTCCAATTTAATTTGAGGAATGTCTAATTCGGAATCTTCTGAACTGGGATCTTCCTTCTGTGCTGTAATCAATAACACAGTCTCCTTTGGCTTTCCTTCCCTGTCAAAATATTCTTTGAGCATATTCACATGAAACACTCTGCGAGATTTCTTTCTGCCTGGAGTCCTTATCAAATAGTTCATCTCACACAATCTCCTTTCGACTTGATAAGGCCCACTAAACAATGCTTTTAAAGGTTCACCTATCACTGAATTTTTGATTTCTTGTCTGCTTCCTGTTTCATTGTATGCTGTGGTATTTTTAAATGCTGAATGGCCAATGCCCCCACTCAATTTAACCATTCCCTCAACTTTGACACATAGTCGAAATATGTGATCTCTGAATTCTGACTCACCAATACCTCCGTAATTAATTTTAGTGATCTTCTCATTTCATGCCCAAAAACTAATTCAAATGGACTGAATTTGATCGATTCATTTGGTGCATCTTTAATGGTAAAAAGTACAAATGGAATTCCTTTATCCCAATCATCTGCATTGACTATAAGCCCTCAACATGGACTTTGATAATTCTACTTCAACTTTCTTAGGTGTATCATTTGATTGCTTCTCCTGTTTCAACTGGTAACTTTGTGACCTTGTTACCACACAATCAGGAAAAATCCCAGGAGGTGCTTCCTGTAATACCTCAGTTGCCTGATTTGCCACTGGTTTTTCAAGCACAATAGGCAGCACCCCTATCTGTGCCCCAGCTGTATCATTAGCAAATTATACTCCTGGAGCTAAGAGCTCTTCCAGTACTCCCATCACCACGTTTTATAGATTAGATTCCCTACAGTGTGGAAACAGGCCATTTGACCCAACAAGTCCACACCAACCTTCCGAAGAGGAACCCACCCAGACTCATTTCCCTCTGACTAACGCACCTAACACTATGGGCAATTTAGCATGGCCAATTCACCTGACCTGCACATCTTTGTGACTGTTGGAGGAAACTTGAGGACCTGGAGGAAATCCACACAGACACAAGGAGAATGTGCAAACTCCACACAGACAGTCGCCTGAGGCTGGAATTGAACCTGGGTTCCTGGCACTATGAGGCAGCAGTGCTAACCACTGAACCACCGTGCCACCCACTTCTGCAGCTTTCATTGGATTTCATCTCGCCATGAATTACATGTGCTAGCACTTTTTTCTGGTATTAGTCCTTATGAGCTACATATCTCCTCATCTCTCAATATCAAAGGTTGACATGATCCCTTTTTTCTTAATACTGTAACCTCTTTACCTGCTGCTCCTGGCCAATGCGAGTAAACTTTACCTTCGCAGATATATTGTTTAAGAAGATCTGGCATTTCCTCCTTAACCAACCTCCGACCAGGCTGTACATTGTGGTGCAGCTTTTCAGCCGCCACTCTCCTTTCCATTAACACCCTAACAAAATTCACTGGCTTGCGGAGTAGAATGGTGCTGGAAAAGCACAGCAGTTCAGGCAGCATCCGAGGAGCAGGAAAATCGACGTTTCGGGCAAAAGCCCTTCATCAGGAATACAGGCAGAATGCCTGAAGGGTGGAGAGATAAATGAGAGGAGGGTGGGGATGGGGAGAAAGTAGCATAGAGTACAATAGGTGAGTGGGGGTGGGGATGAAGGTGATAGGTCAGGGACGAGGGTGGGGGAAGGTAGCAAAGAGTACAATGGGTGGATGGGGGTGGGATGAAGGTGATAGGTCAGAGAGGAGGGTGGAGTGGACAGATGGAAAAGAAGATAGGCAGGTAGGACAAGTCATGGGGACAGTGCTGAGCTGGAAGTTTGGAACTAGGGTGAGGTGGAGGGAGGGGAAATGAGGAAACTGGTGAAATCGACATTGATGCCCTGGGGTTGAAGTGTTCTGAGGCGGAAGATGAGGCGTTCTTCCTCCAGGCGTCGGGTGGTGAGGGAGCGGCGATGAAGGAGACCCAGGACCTCCATGTCCTCGGCTGAGTGGAAGGGGGAGTTGAAATGTTGGACCACAGGGCGGTGGGGTTGATTGGTGCGGGTGTCTCGGAGATGTTCCCTAAAGCGCTCTGCTAGGAGGCGCCCAGTCTCCCCAATGTTGAGGAGACCGCATCGGGAGCAACGGATACAATAAATGATATTGGTGGATGTGCAAGTAAAACTTTGATGGATGTGGAAGGCTCCTTTAGGGCCTTGGATAGAGGTGAGGGAGGAGGTGTGGGCGCAGGTTTTGCAGTTCCTGCGGTGGCAGGGGAAGGTGCCAGGACGGGAAAGTGGGTTGTTTGGGGGCGTGAACTACCTGGTCTGTGGGCTTCTGATGCAAGCTCATGTGGACTTAAAATGGCTTTCTTCACCTCCTCATATGCTCCAGATGCCTCCTCTGATTGTGATGCAAATACCTCACTAGCTGTCCCACATGGTCACTGGCCACTTCATATTTTTAGCCGTGTTCTCAAATGAGATGAAAAACGTTTCTACATCCTTCTCATTGCTTGAATATATTTTGAACAGATCTCCAACTGGCCTTTGGCAATCATGGGTTTGCTCATCCTCACTCGCTTCCTCACTAAGCTTACCTTTAGCCTTCATCTCCATCCTTTTAAGCTGATTTTCCTGTCTAAGCATCAGTTTCTGAAATTCAAACTCTCTCTCTTTCTCCCTTTCTTCTCTCTCCTGTTTGCTTTTGTTCTGATAAAGCAATTTTGTCCTTTTCTTTTTGCTCTGTCTTTAATCATAATTCAATCTGATTCATTCCTTTTTCTCTTTTCTTTTACTTTTGCCTCTAACTCAAGATGCTAAACTTTGAATTGGATTATAGCCACATCCAAAGTTTCTGATGGTGTTTCCAGCAAATTTAAATGCTGAGTTATGGTCGTATTTACCTCTGGTTGTCTCACAGATGAAATGGGTGGCATAGTGGCTCAGTGACTAGCACTGCTGCCTCACAGTGCCATGGATTAGGTTTGATTCCAGCCTTGGGTGACTGTCTGTGTGGACTTTGCATATTTCCCCCCGTGTCTGTGCAGGTTTCCACCGGGCACTCCAGTTTCCTTCCACAGTCCAAAGGTGTGCAGAGTAGGCGAATTGGCCATGCTAAATTGCCCAAAGTGTTCAGGCATGTGTAGGTTAGGTGCATTATTTAGGGAAATGCATCTGGGTGGGTTACTGTTCAGAGGGTCAGTGTAAACTTGTTGGGCCAAATGACCTGTTCCCACACTGTAGAGATTCTATAAGTGCAAAGGCAGTTCTAACTCCAGCTTGTCATAGAGTCATAGAGATGTACAGCATGGAAACAGACCCTTCGGTCCAACCCGTCCATGCCGACCAGATATCCCAACCCAATCTAGTCCCACCTGCCAGCACCCGGCCCATATCCCTCCAAACCCTTCCTCTTCATATACCCATGCAAATGCATCTTAAATGTTGCAATTGTACCAGCCTCCACCACATCCTCTGGCAGCTCATTCCATACACGTACCACCCTCTGCGTGAAAACGTTGCCCCTTAGGTCTCTCTTATATCTTTCCCCTCTCATCCTAAACCTATGCCCTCTAGTTCTGGACTCCCTGGCCCCAGGGAAAAGACTTTGTCTATTTATCCTATCCATGCCCCTCATAATTTTGAAAACCTCTCTAAGGTCACCCCTCAGCCTCCAACGCTCCAGGGAAAACAGCCCCAGCCTGTTCAGCCTCTCCCTGTAGCTCAGATGCTCCAATCCTGGCAACATCCTTATAAATCTTTTCGATAGGAAGGAGACCAGAATTGCATGTAATATTCCAACAGTGGCCTAACCAATGGCCTATACAGCCGCAACACGACCTCCCAACTCCTGTACTCAATACTTTGACCAATAAAAGAAAGCATACCAAACGTCTTCTTCACTATCCTATCTACCTGCAACTCCACTTTCAAGGAGCTATGAACCTGCACTCCAAGGTCTCTTTGTTCAGCAACATTCCCTAGGACCTTACCATTAAGTGTATAAGTCCTGCTAAGATTTGCTTTCCCAAAATGCAGCACTTCGCATTTATCTGAATTAAACTCCATCTGCCTATTCTATACCCCTTGGCCTATCTGGTCCAGATCCTGTTGTAATCTGAGGGAACCCTCCTCGCTGTCCACTACACCTCCAATTTTGGTGTCATCTGCAAACGTACTAACTGTACCTCTTATGCTCGGATCCAAATCATTTATGTAAATGACAAAACGTAGAGGGCCCAGCACCGATTTTTGTGGGACTCCACTGGTCACAGGCCTCCAGTCTGAAAAACAACCCTCCACCACCACCCTCTGTCTTCTACCTTTGAGCCAATTCTGTATCCAAATGGCCAGTTCTCCCTGTATTCCATGAGATCTAACCTTGCTAATCAGTCTCCCATGGGGAACCTTGTCGAACGCCTTACTGAAGTTCATTTGGATCACATCTACTGCTCTGCCCTCATCAATCTTCTTTGTCACTTCTTCAAAAAACTCAATCAAGTTTGTGAGACATGATTTCCCACGCACAAAGCCATGTTGACTATCCCGAATCAGTTCTTGCCTTTCCAAATACATGTACATCCTGTCCCTCAGGATTATCTCCAACAACTTGCCCACCACCGAGGTCAGGCTCACTGGTCTATAGTTCCCTGGCTTGTCTTTACCACCCTTCTTAAAAAGTGGCACCACGTTTGCCAACCTCCAGTCTTCTGGCACCTCACCTGTGACTATCGATGATATAAATATCTCAGCAAGAGGCCCAGCAATCACTTCTCTAGCTTCCCACAGAGTTCTCGGATACACCTGATCAGGTCCTAGGGATTTATCCGCCTTTAATCGTTTCTAGACTTCCAGCACTTCCTCCTCTGTAATCTGGACATATTGTAAGATGTCACCATCTATTTCCCTGCAGTCTATATCTTCCATATCCTTTTCCACAGTAAATACTGATACAAAATATCCATTTAGTATCTCCCCCATTTTCTGTGGCTCCACACAAAGGCTGCCTTGCTGCTCTTTGAGGGGACCTATTCTCTCCCTAGTTACCCTTTTGTCCTTAATATATTTGTAAAAACCTTTTGGATTCTCCTTAATTCTATTTGCCAAAGCTATCTCATTTCCCCGTTTTGCCCTCATGATTTCCCTCTTAAGTATACTCCTACTTCCTTTATACTCTTCTCAGGATTCACTCGATCTATCCTGTCTATACCTTACATATGCTTCCTTCTTTTTCTTAACCAAATCCTCAATTTCTTTAGTCATCCAGCATTCCCTATACCTACCAGCCTTCCCTTTCACCCTGACAGGAATATACTTCTCTGGATTCTTGTAATCTCATTTCTGAAGTCTTCCCATTTTCCAGCCGTCTCTTTACCTGCGAACACCTGCCTTTTGAAAGTTCTTGCCTAATACCGTCAAAATTGGCCTTTCTCCAATTTAGAACTTCAACTTTTAGATCTGGTCTATCCTTTTCCATCACTATTTTAAAACAAATAGAATTATGGTCGCTGGCCCTAAAGTGCTCCCCACTGACACCTCAGTCACCTGCCCTGCCTTATTTCCCAAGAGTAGGTCAAGTTTTGCACCTTCTCTAATAGGTACATCCACATACTGAATCAGAAAATTGTCTTGTACACACTTAAGAAATTCCTCTCCATCTAAACCTTTAACACTATGGCAGTCCCAGTCGATGTTTGGAAAGTTAAAATCCCCTATCATAACCACCCTATTATTCTTATAGATAGCTGAGATCTCCTTACAAGTTTGTTTCTCAATTTGCCTCTGACTATTGGGGGGTCTGTAATACGATCCCAATAATATATCCCTTTCTTATTTCTCAGTTCCACCCAAATAACTTCCCTGGATGTATTTCCGGGACTATCCTCCCTCAGCACAGCTGTAATGCTATCCCTTATCAAAAATGCCACTCCCCCTCCTCTCTTGCCTCCTTTTCTATCCTTCCAGTAGCATTTGTATCCTGGAACATTAAGCTGCCAGTCCTGCCCATCCCTGAGCCATGTTTATGTAATTGCTATGATATCCCAGTCCCATGTTGCTAACCATGCCCTGAGTTCATCTGCCTTCCCTGTTAGGCCACTTGCATTGAAATAAATGCAGTTTAATTTATTAGTCCTACCTTGTCCCTGCCTGCCCAGACTGTTTGACTCACTTCTGTTCTCAGCTGTACCCATCTCAGATCAATCTCTTTTCTCTTATCTCCCTGGATCCCACCCCCCACCTTACTAGTTTTAATCCTCCCAAGCAGTTCTAGCAAATTTCCCTGCCAGTATATTAGTCCCCTTCCAATTTAGGTGCAATCCGTCCTTCTTGTACAGGTCACTTCTACCCCAAAAGAGATTCCAATGATCCAAAAATGTGAATCCTTCTCCCATACACCAGCTCTGCTAATTCCAGCAGCTTTTCTTTGTTCATCTTTTGTAAAGCCCCCAAACTCACTTCTTGCACCCCTAGAAAACTCTTTGTAACTGAAAGAGCCATTACTACACCAAGCACTGGTTAAACCAACCGAATTCAACACCCAGACCAAAAGACACTAACACCGACCACTCACCGCCTCTGAGTCCAACAACCCTAATCCCAAATGGGAACTATAGAACTGATCCTGCAAAGAGCCTCCAATTTGTTATGGACCAGGCCAGATCCCCTCAAAACATTTCAAGAAGGTAGCTCAGACACTAATTTTTTGGGGGGAAATGTATAGAGGATATTATCGGAGGATGTAGCTGGTCAAACCACTCAGTTTTAAACAAAACAGAATTTATTTAATCATTATGGATGAAACATGAACAAACAAAAGCAGAATTTATAATAACTTAACTTATTTGATAGCCCAACTGGCTCTATCGCAAGTTAACGAAGGAGCCGTTGCAATCCCTGCAACACCCCATAAATACACCTCTTACAAAAGGTAAATTCAAACGCAGGTTCTTACAGGCAGGAAAGGTTTCAGAAAGAAAGTTCAGGCAAGACCTCTGTTGAAGCATGGAACCTCTTTTCACCGTAGCTGCTTCTCTCGGTCCCCAGCAGTCTTTGACAGTTTGTTAAAATAAACCAATCTACAAAACAAAACCTGAACCGGGAGAACTGACTGCTCCCTTGTCATTGTTTTCAAACAAAAGTTTACAGTGTGATGTAACTGAAATGATATATTGAAAAAGACCTGGATTGTTTAAGTCTCTCATCTTAACAAACAATCCAGGTCTTTTTCAATATATTGTTTCAGTTACATCACACTGCAAACTTTTGCTTTAAATTCTGAGTCCTACAGTCTCACACTCCACAACCACCTGATGAAGGGGCAGCTCTCCGAAAGGGTAGTGCTTCCAAATAAACCTGTTGGACTGTAACCTGGTGTTGTGTGATTTTTAAGTTTAATAATATGCTTCTTATAGCAAGGAGAGTAGAATTGAATGCCGTATTCAAAAGTGATCTAATCAATGCCCTGTATATCTGCAACATGACCTCCTTGTGTACCATCTGGAGTGTGAGCTGACTCTAAGGACAAGAGCATTACTGATGGAATCTGAGTTAACATAGGTGAGTCTATGACACTATTCAGAGAGGTGCATAAACTCCTTACTTCAAGGTCCAGATAAATATTTATCCATCAACAACACTTTGAAAAAATTGGTTTAACTATCTGCATCTCATTAACTATTTATCTCAATCCTATTTCAGTAAACCTGCTGTAAACATACTGCCTGCTGAGTTTGTTTACATAGCCAGACATTTCAAAGTGTTTCAGCAGTTGGGGATGTGAATATGAAAGTTCCATGTCATAAAAGTGAGAATTGGTTTGCTGTGATTAATTGAGTAACAGAGGTGGAGGGCTAAAATGAGTTAATTCTTCTCTTGTTCAGGTAAACAACAGTCTTACTCTTCACTGCATGAAGATGACTTACATATTTAGTTATGACTGCAATGGTTGGATATCATCACTCCATAATTAGCTGTAAGAAATTATTAGGAGGAGTTCTAAATGATACACAAGGCAATATTTTAAAAATATATATTTATTCATGGGATGAGGGCGTCACCAGCCATGTCAGCATTTATCATCCATCCCTAATTGCCCAGAGGGCAGTTAAGAGTTGACCACATTGCTGTGGTTCTGGAGTTACATATAGGCCAGCCCAGGTAAGGATGGCAGCGTCTTTCCCTAAAGCACATTAGTGAACCAAATGGGTTTTCTGACAATCTACAATGGATTCACGGTCATCGTCTGACCTTCATTCCAGATTTTTTCCAAGATGCACCCAGCAAATAGCATATACCCATTAATTTCCAACACATTGGCAGAGAAATAGGTATACTCTTGTTTATGACTTCTCAGAAAATAAATAATGTAACAACACAGAAAAGACCAGCAGATGCCAGCTTATGTTCTAAAAAAAACCGAGATATTCTTCAGGAAACTGCAGACCAGTGATTGTAACCTCAGTAAATAGATACAATACTCTGGAGAATATTACTGGCTGCTGTCAATGTATTTGATTTTTTTGAAAAGAGGTCATTCAAGGAAAATGTCACAAATTGAAAAGCAATATACCAAGCGCAGGCTAATCCTCTGAGAGCAATTAAATGAGCTGCAGTAAGGTACCTGTGAACAGCATTTGCTCAGATTTGCAGAAAGTATTTGACAAAGTTCCACATAGAAGGCTTTTGTCGAAGGGGAAGTTAGGGTGATGCAATAGAAATGGATAGTGCAGGCAGAAAACTGACTTATGGCAGACTTAAACAAGATAAATACATTGTATTTTCTCCCAGACATCTCGTCAGAGGATCTCTCGAGGGTTTATACTGAAATTATTTTCTGTCCAAATCATTCATAAGCAACGCGTCCTTGGAAAGGGTGCAGAGGAGATTTACGAAATGATACCAGGGATAAAAGACTTCAGTTATGTGGTGAGATTAGAGAATCTGGAATTGTAAAGCAACAAAGGTCGAAGTGAGCTTTAAATAAATGTATGAAGGGTTTTGATAGAGTAGATAGAAAGAAACAGTTTCATGTGGCAGAATTTGTTGGTAAATGGAGAGCATAGATTTAAAGATAATTGGCAAAAAAAACCCAAAGGTTGGTTGACTGTATTTGTTAAAAATATAATGTGCGTTGTACTGCTTTGGACTGCACTATCGCAAAGTGTGGTGGAAGCAGGTGCAATAGTAACTTTCAAATGAAATCGAATGTACTCTTGGAAAGGAAAACGCATGAGAAAGTGAATGTGGAAAAAGAACAAGAGTGTGGGACAAATTGGGTAACTCTTTCAAAAAAGGCAGCATAAAGACAAGGGGCCAATTGATCTCCTGTGATTCCATAGATTAGGAGGAGAGTAGCTCAGTAAATAAGGTTTGTAAAGTGTCTCATGTTGATGCCTGGCTCATCATTGTTGAAATGATTTGAACCAACTAGAAGATCACTAGCCAAGGGAATAGCAGGTGAGATACAATACAGATACAAAACATTCATGTTAGCTAGCAAACTATGAAAACATAATTGCTATTAGGTTAGATTCCCTACAGTATGGAAACAGGCCCTTCAGCTCAGCAGGTCCACACCGACCCTCCGAAGAGTAACCCATCCAGACCCATTCCCCTACTCTGTATTTACCCCTAAATTGGCAATTTAGCATGGCCAATTCACCTAACCTACACATCTTTGGACTTTGGGAGGAAACCGGAGCACCAGGAGGAAACCCACGCAGACATGGGGAGAATGCGCAAACTCCACACAGACAGTCACCCGAGGCAGGAATCAAACCCAAGTCCCTGGTGCTGTGAGGCAGCAGTGCTAACCACTGAGCCACCATGCTGCCCGGTATTAAATATGGAAAAGTAGGAAATGTTGCTTGTGATTTGTGTGCATCCAGTAAAAATACCTCTCCTACAGGAGGCTAATTAGAGACTAGAATGAATTGCCAGGGTATGTAATAATGCCAAAATGGGACATTTTAATGGAAAATAAAACAGAGAAGTGTAACAAAAAACAGAAATGGCTGGAAACACTCAATATCTGTGAAGAGAAAACACTTTGAGTCCAATTCCAAAGAAAGACTTGAAACTTTAACTGTGCTTTCTCTCCACAGATGTTCCCAGACCTGCTGAGTTTCTCCTGCAATTTTGGTTTTGTTTCAGGACATTTTAATGTTTTCCTAAATCACTACTGTAGCCATATTCTGAATTTTTTATGTAGTTTCACTCATTTCACAATTGTATGCCTTTAATGCACTCAGATATGCTTCTGGAGGGAGGAACCAGGGGTAGGTCTGTGCAACATACAAATGACACAAAATTTAATGGACTTAAATAGTGTTCAATGATTGAGAATTAAATCAGTAGAAAGTCATCACAGTCTTTGAATTTAAGATACTGAATGACACAGAAAAGGTGATTGAGAAGATATTTTCAAGTAATTGTGGTTATTGCAGTGGTGAAAGATTTGTTCAACACTGAGTATTGATGAATTGAATATGGATAAGCAGCCGTCCTTTCCTGTGAGTTGCCCAGAAATGTTTTGAGGTGATATTGTAATATGGCAGAGTGCCTAGGAGAATATACAATGTGTAAGAGGGAAAGTTAAGGAAGGAAAGCTAAGACAGTTCATGAAAAAACATTGGCAGGTAGTGTTTTATATCGACAAAACAGAAAAAAAGTAACTAGGGAAAGAGTTGGGCCCATTGGAGATGATATGTGTGCGGAGTCATAGAGTTGTACAGTACAGAAACGATTCTTCAGTCCAACGCATCCCTACTGACCAGATATCCGAAATTAATGTCAATAAATACTTTGCGTTGGCCTTCACAATGGTAATGGAAAATGCAGGTATCAACAGCAGGATGGAGGAATCTGAAATAATAGAAGAAATTAACAGTAGACAGAGGGGGAAAGACAATGAAAGAGTGCATTTATAAATCTGCTACATCTTATGGACCTTTATCATTGAACAGGCCATGATTGTGGAGTGCGATCATCAATAGCCCATAACAGGCCATAAGACCATCAGACATTGCAGCAGAAATTACGCCATCTAGCACCATCAATATTGATATCTCCTATCAGTACTGATATGAAGTGTCAATATTGAGGGTGCTAGAGGGGAATCAATCAATTGGCTTGCTTACTCCTGAACTATAATGTTCTTCCTCGGTACTGTTGGAGCTGCACTCATCCAGGAAGTGGAGAGTATTCCATTACATTCCTGACTTGTGAACAGGCTTTAGGGAATCAGAAAATATATTTCTGACACAGAAGAACATAATATCTATATGGTAGCCCGATTATGTTCCTGGTTAATGGTCCCCACAATTTTGATTGTGGAGGATTCAACAACTGCAGTTGGCAGTTAGAATTTATTTTGTTTGAAACAGTTTGAGGGGAGGTCATGTTCCAACTGTACAGGGCATTGGTTAGGCCACTTTTGGAATATTATATGCAATTCTGGACTCCCCCCATTGGAAGGACGTTGTGAAACTTGAAAGGGTCAGAAAAGATTTACAAAGATGTTGCCAGGATTGGAGGGTTTGAGCTATCGAGGGAGGCTGAGTAAGCTGGGGCTGTTTATCCTGGAGTGTCGGAGGCTGAGAGGTCACCTTATCGAGTTTTATAAAGCCATGATTTTTTTAAACCTTTAGAAGGTCACCCCTCAGCCTCTGACACTCCAGGGAAAACAGCCCCATATCTTATAAAGAGCCATGAATTTTATTTTCATACTCCACGAAATTGAGGACCAAATACTTCACAATGATTTGAATTATAGTCATGACTACATGTGGAATATAAATCCTTTAACTCAGGTCTTTATACTTCATTCTGTTTATATCATGTTAAAAATTTACTGAGCTAAGAATTAGATAAAGTTAATTGGGTGAAGAGCTAAGAGAGATGAGTTTACCGGTGCACTATATTCTTTTGTGGTTTGATTGGATTGTAGCTGGAGGTAGTGCAAACATCAATTAGCTTATTGTTCTGTGGCATGGATTTATAAAGTTTAAGTTAAGAAAGCTCTTTCCACAGAAAGAATCTTTCAAAGGAATATACTTTACGCAATCAGAATGCAACAGAATTGCATCTTCACGAAATTTGAAGTAAGTGGAAATGATAACACAGCAGTTGGCATACATGAGGGATGGATGTTCAAGAAAAAATAATCACTTTTCAGCATCAATTCTACTGTGGTGAAGAACTCCTTTACAAGATTGAGTTAGCTATGAAGGAAGGTTATTTATATATATATATCATCATAGATTGGCCAACTTAGCTGTTAAATTTTTGAATAAGCTTCATGGCCACCATTATGATATTCAACCATTTCTTAAAGAATTTCAAGGTTCTTGCTTCCAGTCTGGTTCAGGGAAGATGGTTAAATAATAATAAATAATCAATGCATGTTAGACTGAGAGTTGAGAGGTTCGGAATAAGTTGCAGTGATTTCTGGAGTGTTGTGTGCAGAAGGTCGAGTAATGCAAGCTGTATTGTTACACCAAGCCCTTATTTTGTCTCATCACCTGGGGAAATGTCACAGACATTGCACAGAGTATCTTGTTTATATTCTTGGAAGGTTTACCTGTGGTTATTAAACTCCCTGAGGGAATTTTGTAAGATGATCAGAGCTCACAGAGGGCACGTTCTACATGTTGTAGGAAAAGAATACATTTGATGAGCCACATGGTTTGACTGATCCCACTCTTCATCTTCCTACAAGTGACACAGCATCAGCAAAAAATGACTTCCATCAATCTCTTCCTATAAAGAGCAGCAGAAGCTTTGTAACATTGACCTGTCAGAGTGAAGAACTTGTTGTATACAGTAAATAAACCCCCAATGGATGGACAAGCAAGCCAACAGGGTGACCTAACAAACTCCCTTTTAAATAATATATAGTTCATGAGGAAACTAATGCACAGGTTGAAACAGACTCCTACACTCAACAATAGGATGTTCCCCAGTGCGGGAGGCAGAGACAGAAAGTCCATTGTTTGAAACTAATGATCCCTATGCATGAGGACACAGCACTCTCTTAAAAAGGTTACCCGGAAGATGTTTGCACAGAAAGGTCATCATTTTGCCCAGCAGAGGAGCAACTTTGAAATAAATACTAAATCATAAAAGAATATTGCAAAGTTCCATGCAATTTTGACAGCAGTTGAGAATTGGATGGGAAAATAACATCCTTCCCAGTCACTGCTCATTTCCCAGCGTATGACAAATTTTCAGCACCAATCCTACAGGCATTTGGAAGGGGCTGTTCAATTAACTTTAGCTAATAGTGTTACTGGACAAGTTAGATCACGAATGAAAGTTGGTTTGATAGATCATACTTATTTTTAAAAATCTTAATTAACATGCTAGACGGTCACTGAAACCTAATCACATAAAGCTGCAGAATGCCTTTAAAATTGTGAAAGCAACATAAAACAGACCAAACTATCTAGGTATGGAATACGGTCAAAAGATTTTAAAATACACAACAAAATTTTCAATCTACTTTCCAAAACCATCACTTCGCAGAGATTCAAATCCAGAGACGTTTCCACTTTATAGAAAATCGTTATATTCTAATTAACTAATTGGCTCCACCTTTTCATCATATGTATTATAGTATCTGCATACATGAAGCTGAGAGCTTAGACTTTCTCAGCTTCTAATAACCTGCAGATTTCTAACTAAACACTCTTGGTCTGAAAGTTGCAAAAAACTAAACTCTCTATTTAAGGTAAATGAATCCTGGAATGGAGGTGGCGGGAGGGGTGAGTGCTGTATTATTAGGAAAGATCAGAGGGCTACCTTATATGCACCGGATTTTAGAAGATCAAAAAATAGGAGATCTTGAAGGTGCTTGACGGGTCAACATGGAGAGTATGTTGACTATATAGGAGCACCTAGAATTAGCAGTCACTGTTCAAAAATCAGTGGTTGGACATTGAAAGCGAATGTGCAAGATAAGGCAAATTATTTTTTCTTAGAAAGAAGAGTTGGGTTGAGAGATGGAAAAGGCAGAGGGCCCATGCACATACAGAAGGGGAGGAAAGGGAAAGGGTGGGTAGGGGGAAGAATGGGAAAGAGGAAGGGGGAGGGGAGGAAAGGGAAAGGGGAGGGAGGTGGAGGGGGAGGAAGAGGAGGGGAGGAAAGGTGAGAAGAAAAGGGGAGGGAGGTAGAGAAAAGGAAACGGGTGAGGGAGGGAGGAGGAAAGGGAAAGAAATAGAGACAGGGAAAGGGAAAGGGGGGTGCAGGAAAGGGAAGGGGGTGCAGGAAAGGGAAAGGGGAAAGGAAGGGGTAAAGGTGGGAGGAGGAAAGAGAAAGGGGCGGTGGAGGGGGTAAGAAAGGGAAAGACAGAGAGGAAAGGGAAAGGGGAGGAAAGAGAAAGGGAAAGGGAAAGAGGTAAAGAAAGGGAAAAAGGGAAAGGAGGGGAGGAAGGGCAGAGGGAGGGGGAGGAAAAGGAAGAGAGAGAATTGAAAGGGGGAGAGGAGGGGGAAAGGGAAAGGGGAGGAAAGGTAAATTGGGGGAAGGGAAAGGAGGAGAGGGGAGGAAAGGGAGATGGGAAGGAAAGGGAATTGAGCAGGAAATAGAAAAGGGAAGGAAAGAGAAAGGGAAAGTGGGGGAAAAAGGGAAAGGGAAAGGGGGGAGGACAGGGAAAAGGGGAGGAAAGGGGGAGGGAGGGGAAGAGAAAGGAGTGGGAGGGAGGGAAAAGGAGTGGGGAGGGAGGGAAAAGAGGAGGGAAGGGGAAAGGAAAAGGACAGGGGGAGGGAGGGGAATTGAAAGGGGTGAGGAAAGGGAAAGGTGCGATAAAGGGAAAGGAGGAAGAGATGGAAAGGGAAAGGAGGGTAGGAAAGGGAAACGGAGTTGAGGAAAGAGAAAGGGGGAGGTGTGAAAGGGAGGGTGGGAAGGGGAGGGGAGGGGAGGGAGAGGAGGAAAGTGGGAAAGGGGAGGAAAGGTGAAAGGGGGGCAAGGGGAAAGGAGGAAAAATGGGGGAAAGGAGGGAGAGTGTGAAGGAGGGAAGATGGGGAAGGGGAGGGGAAAGAGGGAGGGGAAGGGGGCATGGCAAGGGTGGAGGAGGAAAGGGGAAAGGGGAAAAGGGGGAGGGGGTGGAGAGGGGAGGGGGAGAGGAAGGGGGAAAGGGAAGGGGAGGAGAGGGGGAAAGGGGGGAGGAGAGGGGGTCTGGGGAGAAAGAGAGAAAGGAGAGGGGATCGAGATGGGGGGAGGGGAGGTGGAAAGAGCATGGGGAAGGGGGAATGTGGAAAGGAGGGACTGGAGATATAAAGGGCAGAGGTAAGAGGGAGGGGGAATGGGGGGGTGGGAGGAGGAGGGAAGGGGGAAAAGGGGGAATGGGAAAGGGAAAGGGGAGAGGAGGTGGAAAGGGTGAGAGAAAGAGGGGAAGGGGTAAGGGGGCAAAGTGGAAGACAGCAAAGGAGAAGAGGAGAAAGGGAAAGGAGAAAGGGTGGAGAGGGGAGAGAAAGGATGATGGGGAGAAGGGGAGAGGGGAGAGGGGGGGAGGGGAAGGGGGAGGAGGGGGAGAAGGGGGAAGGGTGGGAGGGGAAGGAGAGGGGGTGGGGGAAAAGAATAGGGGGCGGGAGAGGGGGAAAGGCAAGAGGGGGAGGAGGAGAGGGGGAAGGGCGAGAGGGGGAGGAGTAGAGGAGGAAGGGGAGGGGGGAGCGGGAGAGGGAGGGGAGGGGGAGGAGTAGAGGGGGAGGGGCAGAGGGGGAGGGGGGAGTGGGGAGAGGGGAGGGGGAGTGGGGGAGGGGAGGGGGAGGGGAAGTGAGGGGGGAAAGGGGGAGACGGGGAGGGGAGAGGGGGAGGGGGAGCGGGAGGGGGAGGGGGGAGAGATTGGGAGGGGGAGGGGGGAGAGGGAGAGGAAGGAAAGGGGAGGGGGAGAGGGGAGGGGGAGAGGGGGAGAGGAGATGGGGAGGGGGGGGGTTTGTGGAGATGGGAGAGGGGAAAGGGAGAGGGGAAGGGTGAGAGGGAGGGGGAGAGGAGGAGAAGGGGAGAGGGGAAGGGTGAGGGGGAGAGGGGAGAGGGAGGAAGGGGGTGAGGGAGGGGGAGAGGAGATGGGGAGGGAGGGGGTTTGTGGAGATGGGAGAGGGGAAAGGGAGAGGGGAAGGGTGAGAGGGAGGGGGGAGAAGGGGAGAAGAGGAGGCGAGAGAGGGAGACGGGAGAGGAGAGGGGTAGGGGAAAGGGAGGTGTGAGAGGGAAAAAGGAGAGAGGGTTTGGGGACAGGGGATGTGGAGATATGGGGAGGGGGGAGAGACATAGTGTGGTGGGGTAGAACAGAGTTGTTCAGGTGGTGTGCTGGTGTTGGGGAAGGTGGTGGTCTTGAACTAGGATGGGGGCAGAAGCTCCAGCAACACAGGGCTGTCTGAGCCCAAGCTGTGAGCTCTCTGGCCCCTGGGAACCCACTCAGGAAACAGAGAGAGAGAGAGACAGCATTACACCTTCTCACAATTAACCCCTCAGCACTCTCACTCCCCCCTCAGCCTCCGGTCTGCCCCCTCACCACCTCTTTGCTCCTCACTTCCTTCTCACTCTCTGCCAATCCCCTTACACCCTCCCCACTCCCCCTCCATACTCGCCCTTCATCCCCCCACACCCCTTCACTCCCACCCCTCCTCTCCCCTCTCCCCCCACCCTTACCCCACACCTACACACCCCTCACTCCTACCCTCACCCTACCGCTACATTCCCCTCACCCCTACCCTCACCATAATACCACACTCCCTTCACCCCCTCCGCTTCACCTCCCCATC